>NC_091705.1:47428500-48075000 GCF_041296265.1 Equus caballus
TTGGAGTTACTTTCCCTCCCTCTCGCTATCTCCCATCCACCTTCTCTGGATTATTCCAGTTGCTGGTCCCAAAAAAGTAACGTGGACCCTCTGCAATGTGCCTCTTTCTTGCCTCTCTCACCCCATGCTTATCCCCTTGGCTCCTTGCTGGAAGGGCAGGTGGCCTCACGACACAGTGACAGCCGCCCTGACAGAGCTGTGGCCTGGTGGCAGCAGGAACGTACAGACAAGGGCCAAGCTCTTAGCCATGCAGACAGGGCAATGACATGTGTGGGGATGCTGTTGGATCCCTTCAAGGGACTCCCGAAATTCAGACACATATACAGTCCTGAAAAACCTCGTGTTGTGTGAAATCATGCACTAAAAAACAAATGAAACAAAACAATTGAAAACAAAACAGGGCTGTGGGTAGAAAGGGTTGGGGCAGATGGCTCAGTGCCCATGGAACTTTGTAGCCAGAGTGCTCGCAGAAAAATGGTGATTGCAATAAAAACACTAACCCTGTTCGATCTAGTATCACGCGGGCACAGAATCCTTCAGGCCTTAAAACTCCCAACCTGTGTTCCCTTCTTTGAGATGTAGGTCCTGGAGGGTGTTCACTTTGAATAGAGATGATTTTAACTATGAAAATTAAAAGCAACGGCAGAGTGCGTCTTTATGTATTAATCCATTATTTTAAAGCAGAGATAAATGACTGCAGCTTCTTCTTGTGCACGTGCAAATTCTCCAGGTAGCTTGTCGAGCGGGGAGTGGAATGGCTCTTGAAGATGCTAAAGCAGCCGCTCCTTGCATTAAAGGAAGGCATTTCTACAGATTTTAAGCATTTCTTTAGTTGATCAGACTCTCTTCTCAGGTGGGAGGAAGCTTGCCCTGACCGCGTCAAACCCCGAATATGATGGGAGAAACCGTGAGCGTGAACCGCAGAGGTCCACGTCACAGTCTCGTCGTTCCTCTAACAATCGTGTGAGTGAGTTCTCACCAAGCAGCCCACTTGGCTGCCGGATCCCCCCTTGGTTGACCCTCACGATGAACCCAGGCTGCACGTGCATGTGGAATCCGCGAGGTCACACAGGCCGGGCTGGGCGTCACTGTGCTCCGCTGAATGCTCTGCTGCCCTGGCTTGAGGTTCTCAACACCGTTTGAACGAGGGCCCACAGTTTCGTTTTGTACAAGCTGAACCTGCATCCAGTCTGTCCCGCCGTGCCTTGCTGGTGGGGTCGCTTGGCTTTGTCTCTTGTCGTGCGTCAAATGGGGTGTGGGAGAGTGTGTGGGGGTGACCTGAAGGGTTTGGTGCAATCTTCCTTCGGCACAGAGTTGACAGTAGGTAGGTGGTGGAGTGTTGCAAAGACTGTCCCTCTTCAGGGACGCCAGTGAAACAGGGGAGCTGGGCTGAAGCAGGCTCCTCATGCTGTCTCCCCACAAGCCCAAACCAGTCTACTGCCGAGACAGCTGGATGCTGCCGCCTGACCCCGGGTGAGTCTCACTGCCCTGCCTGCTCCCGCCTCCAGAGCCCCTTGCTCCGCCTCCATGATCTTTTCTTGGACTCCTTCTGAGGGGTCTCCCCAGACCAACTCAGTCCTTCTCCCATCCACTATCAACACTGCAGCCAGAGGGTTCCCTCGGTGGTGCAAATATGATCACAAAGGCGTTACATTTTCCTTAGGAGAAATGACGAAATGTTGAACGTGGTTTGTAAGGCCCAGCCTGCTGTGCCTCGCCAAGCTTGCGTCTCTCTCCCTAACTCGCCATGCACCTTTTAGTTTCTCCAAGTCTCATTCCTTATTTGGCTCAAGGCCCTCACATGTGTGAGTCCCTCTGCTGGGTGGACCCGTGTCCTTGACAACCCTTGTCCCATCTCAGGCTTCACCTGACACTGCACCCCTTCCGGAAGCCTCTGTGGTCCCATGAGATGTGTGAGCCTGGCACACGTGGCAAAATGCCCTGCCTCTCTCCAGCGATCCTGATGTCTGTCTTCCCCGCTGGGGTCCAGGATGACGGGCCATCGCTGACACAGTCAACGCTGCTTCCTCAGTTCTTGGCACATAGCTCCTCAGTAAATATTTACTCCTTCACAGAGAGATGAGGGCTTGAGAGCTCAGTAAGCGAGAGGGGATCCACTATGTCTCGTAAACATTCAATTCTGACATAAAAGGCACATTCAAGACATATGATGGCAATTATGTGAAAATGGGCAGGAAAAGTGGCGCCCCAACTCCCTGGGGGATACTGAGATGGAAATCAGCCTCTCTGGGCCTATCAACATCAGCACTGAATGTGAATTCTTGGTGCCCGAGATGGCCATCACATGCATTCTTGAATCTTCCGGAGCCAGTCCTCAGCCAGTGGAGAATCTGCACAAGGAGCTGCTGGTTAGGAGCCGCAGATATGCGTCTCACAGTGTTTATTTAATGCAAGAGTCACAGAGTTAGTTATGGCCAAATGCCTCGACAAATCATGCACTCTGGAACTTAAAATGCCTTGTCCTTTTTTCAGTGTAAAAGCAATACATCCTCATTAGAGTTCTGCAGGATTTGAATTTTTATGTATTCTGCAAAAGCGAAAGCCCCTCTATTTCATCCCCCAAATTCTCCAGCAACTTTTTTCTCTTTTGATACATGCTAACATCTTCTCATTAACTTATTTTGCAAAAATGAGGTCAAAGAAAAACATTCTTATACGGCTTGCTTCTTTCTACTTGACGACAAATCGTGGATCCCTTGCTATGAAAGTACGTATCAACCTCATTCTGTTCAACTTCTCTCTTGTTCCGAACAATGTAATGGCCATAGTTTATTTATTTAGTCAGTCCTGTATTGATGGAGATTTGGTTGCTTCCAATTTTTCACTATTACAAACCATGCTGCAAAGACCAATTTTTTAAAAAATATGTCCCTGCATAATTGGATGACGGTTTCTGTGGGATAAATTCCTTCCCAGAAATAGAGTTCATGGGGCAAATGGCAAGGATATTTTAAATATTAATCGACATTGCCAAATTGCCACCCACAAAAAGGTTGTGAAAAATGTGCACTCTTAATGATCTGTGAGAACTTATACCAGAGAAGATGCTTTTGGGTGGAAGTGACAGAAAACACAACTCAAAATGTTTTAAACAAATAAAAATGTATAGGATTGTGTGATGGAGAAGTTTGCTGTAAGGGCTTAACAGATGTTATCAGAGCCCCGTTGTTTCTAGCTCCTGGCTCAGCTCTACTGTCTGCATTGTGTTTGCTTTATTTTCAAACATGTTCTCTCCTCATGGTCACAGGAAGGCTGCCAGTGGCAACTGGGCTACATGTTCCAAGGTCCATCAAGAGAATAGAGCCTCCAAGCATAAGCCCCAGGAGTCACTCTGATTGGGCACCCACTCTGATTTGGGTCACACGCTCACTCCTGAACCCATCAGTGTGGCCAGGGCAACGTGAGGTAGGAGTTGGTTTAGCACAGGGTCACACATTCTAGCCCTAGGGCTGGATGTGGTCTCTACTCACACCTTGTGGAGGAGAATAGTAGACAGGACTGGCTTCACGGGTGTGTGGCCTGGGCCCGCCCCATGCTCAGAAGGAGTCCCGTGCTTTGCTTAATGCTCTGCTGCTGCCATCTTGAAATTCTTAACAATTGCTGAACAAGGGGCCCCACATTTACATTTTGCACTGGGACCTGCAAATCGTGTAGCTAGTCAGAGATGAAAACTGGGGCTGTTTCTAGAAAAAGGAGGAATAAAGCTGAGTTGACAAAATATAAAAGTCCATTGCAATGGGCCGTGCTAGCTAATATGATTCAGACTGAAGTTCTCCTTGAATGATTTTGTCACTCGCCGACTCTAACCCTTTGTCCTGGGTATGAGGTGGCGGGGCTGGGCTGGGTGGTCTCCAGGGGGTTCCAGATCTGCTGTTCTCTGATTGACGATGGCTGTGCCCTCAGGCTGTGACAATTAATCTGTACCTTGCACCAAGTTGACGGACATGCTGATATTCTTAAATATAAGTTGCCTCAATTGTATTGGTATTAAAAAGTGGCAGTGAATTAAAAGGAAAAAAACCCCTCAATTACAAGAACAAGAAAACCGAATTGATAGGGCCCAGCTTTATTCGGCGCTTAGCAACCACCAGTGCTATCATCAACTTCCAGTAAGAAAATCCTAAGGTTTAGGGCGACGCTTTTTGAAGACTTTTGTAAATTGGTAACAGCTTGGTGTAGTGGATTAGACATATTTTCTTAGTCTGCTTTCTTTTCACAAGTAACCCAATTATTTTCCTCTAATTGAGGAGCAAAGCAGACACAGTGGCATCTATGTATTTCTGATGTGCTTTTTCCCTTTTCATCCTTATAAATGGTCCCATCCATACATTTCAGTGACAATTATACTATACAGACCATCTTCCAAGAAAGTCACAAACAGTTAATTTAGCTATCGATATGCAAATATATTCTCTTGTAAAAAGAAAAAAGAAAAAGAAATGGCAGCATTCCAGGTGAGGGCAAAGTGTTTTCTGACCAACTCTCCCCTCATCCCTCTCCCTATCACTCATTCTCAGTCCTTGCCCCTGTTCAGAGGTAACTGCTTTTATCAGTTCTGTGTCTCCTTCTAGAATGTTCTATGCATTTAGAGGTCTATCTATTGATATATCAATACCCGCAGAAAATATCTAAAACTGTTTTGTTCTGTTTTGACACAAAAATCATTGTAATGTACATCTCTTGACTTTTTTAGCTCAACATAACTTGGTTAGTTTTCCATATGTAGACCCACTTCCTCCTCTTTTTTTTTTGGTGAGGAAGATTGGCCCTGAGCGAACATCTGTGTCAATCTTCCTCTACTTTGTATGTGAGACCTCGCCTCAGCATGGCTTGATGAGCAGTGTGTGGGTCTGTGCCTGGGATCTGAACTGCAAGCCACGGGCTGCTGAAGTGGGGCACACAAACTTAACCACTACGCCACCGGCTGGCCCCCCACCTCCTCCTTTTTAACTGCAGGAGAGTTTGTGCTGTAGAAATATCCTACATCTCATATAGCCTCTTTGGGCCTTAAAGTTGATTTACGGTTTTTCCTATTTCACAAAAAGTGCTGCAATGAACATCCTGGCAGTTCTTTGAGGGCACTGTATTTGTCCAGCATGGACACTGAGGAATGTTGGGAGGCCACAGAGTATGGCAGTTTGGGGTCCCCGTGAAGTAGACTAAGCTGGCTGACTGGGGGCGGTTCTCAGCAGCCACACCTCTGGGGAACTGGAGGCAGTGCGGTAGAGGAGGGGTCTGGGGTGTGATGAAGCTGCACCAAGGCCTCAGTGGCCCCGTGGTTGGGGGGTATGCTCTGGAGCAGGGGTGACTCTTTGGCATTGTTCCAAGCTGGGACCACGGGGCTTGTACCCCACATCAATTGGTCACAGGATGTGGGCTGCCTTGGGGAGGGGCGTGACTTTGCTGGTCCTCAGCAAACCCAGGAATGGGGAAAGCAGGGGTGTTTTGGGGGGCCTGGTTGTGTTGGTCAGCCAGGAACAGTCCGGGCAGCCTGAGGACCAGAGGTCGGGCATGAAGGATGGGGTGTGGGCAGAGCCGCCCAGGCCTACGTATGGGTCCCCACATTTAAAGAACAAAGCAAGGGGCCGCCCTGAGGCTGAATGGTTAAGTTTGTGTGCTCAGCTTGGGTGGTCCAAGGTTTCGCCGGTTCAGATCCTGGGTCATCAGGCCATGCTGAGGCAGCGTCCCACATAGCACAACCAGAGGCACTCACAACTAGAATATATAACTATGTACTGGGGGGACTTTGGGGAGAAAAAGGGGAAAAAAAAGATTGTCACAGATGTTAGCGCAGGTGCCAATCTTTAAAAAAAGAACAAGGCGCGATCCCCTTCAATGGGTCAGGGACTGTCGGTGGGTGTGGTTAGGAGAGAAAGGATTGCTGATTTCAAAGGGAGAAGATGCTGCCTGGGAACCTGAGGCAAAGTGTGGCATCCAGGACAAGTGCCACCAACTTGCAGTTTTTTAGCCATTTCCCCAAACAGCCTTGATTTGCAGCTGCTTAGACTACTTCATTCTATACCGCAGACGAGGGTAGCTTAACTGCATTGTTTTCCCCCTCAGTGCAAACGGCTTCTGAGGTGATCGCGGGGGCTCAGGCACCTCTGCGGACGCCTCTGCCGGGGGCTTCTTTGGGAGCTGGGGAGACTCCACGTGCAGATTGTCACCCTTACCACATGCTGCACTCCGGCGGCCGCATCGGTTGTAAGAACTTGAATAAATTGGCGTTTGATAACTTATTTTTACACAATAAATTTTATTAAACATAAATGGGAATCATTAGCTGAAACACTTAATTAAAACCATGGCCAAATTAGATAAATGCTAAGAAGAGTTCTCTAAATTTATTGCCCTATGATCTATAGGCTCGCTCAGTAATATACTCCCAGAAACCTCCTTAATGAAGCTATTAAGTGCATAAATATCATATGTGCCAAATGGCAAAATTTAGTGATGATCTAACCCAATTTACCTGCTAAGTAAATAAACCCTTCTGAAAGAAGCCACTAATTTATGCTGATGACAACCGCAGGCCGAAATCCCTCACCTGCCTGAAAACAGACCTTTTAAAAGAAGTAATTTATTGCACCCAGAGGCTAGGAAGTGGGAGCGCTCACCACCACTAAGCCGTTGGCTTTGAACTTTTCTTGCTCTATTTCTTGAACTTTCTTTCTTGCAAATGCAGAGCATGCACCATGGGCCACAGACGCATCCAGGCTTTAGTTTGCTGTGCTACTTGATGTGGAGTCTGGTGGAAGCTCCTTCTCTGCTCACAAGGTTGGGTGAGCTCTGGGCTGACTTGGCACCTGGACCGGCTGTGGTTTGGCAGGCCCAGGAGGGCTGCAGGTGTGTGCAGTCTGAAGGTGTGGCCTTGAAGGCACCCAGCCTCCCCTTCGCCTCCCACCCTTAGAACCTCGCTCCTTTGAGCTGTCAGACCTTCACTGCCAACAGATAGTTGGATCTCGTGCTCTCCTTCAGGAGCTGAGCTAACGAGATTGTCATGTAATGAGCCCATGATGGTGGCGCACAGTGGGCGCCGTGGGACTCGACCCTCCTTCCCGTGTTGAACTCAGTTGACCTCACCTACTGCTCTTGCCCTTGCTCGCTGCGCCAACTGCACCAGCACCCTGCCTTTCCCCACACCTGGAGGGCCTTATCTCCTCCGCCCCCCAGTAACCAGGTGTCTGCTTCCTCCCCTGCCGATGCCCAGGCTGCCAGCTCACCTTCCCTCCTCGCCATGTCTAGACAGGACTCTGCCTCTGTCATCCCTCACTCTGGCTTTTGCTTGTTTCATAGTGCTTGTCATCATGCGACATATTTTAAATTTATCTGTTTATCGTCTGTCTCCCCTCCGGTGATGTAAACGCCAGTGAAGCCGGGGGTGGAGGAGGGGAGCAGCTCCCTGTTTTTGTTCTCTGTGAATCCCTATCACCTAATTCAGTGCCTGGCACGTGGTAGGTGCTCACCAACTTTTTAAATAAATAAATCAATGAATGAATAATAAGCAGCAGCTGCTTGGAGCCCATACTGTGTTAGGATAAGAACTACGCCTGCCCCTAAAACAGTTACCGTCTAGTGGGGATCTGAAATGAGGTGCACAAGCCTGTTCAAAAAAGCTGGTTGAGTCCTCTCATGGCAAGTGCAGGGTGTGGAAGCAGGCCCAGGAAGCACGTCTGCCCTAGTGTGGGGAGTGGGAAAGGCCCCCAGAGAGGTGAATGGAAGCTGAGTCCAGAAGGGGAGTCAGCCAGGTGAACTGGCTGCAGAGGTGACTGGACGAAGGATGCTGGGCTGGAGGCTTGGCCCTGGAGGTACATACATCCATGTAGGTAGGGACAGCAGCCTCGGGGAGGCGTAATCACCCTGAGAATGGGTGCAGAGAGGGGAACAGACCAGCGACACGCATGGGGCTGAGGAAGAGCAGCCCTGAAAGAGAGGAGCAACAGCTCCCAGGGGCAGGATGGAGCCCAGGAGAGGGTGAGTCCAGCTGCAGGGAGGGAGCCAGCCACGGGCTGTGTCACCAAGTCAGCCGTTGCTCTGTGGCCAGGAAGGTCAGAAGTGTGGCTGATGGCCTGAACACAAGGCTGTCATGGCAACTGGTGGGTCCTGGTCAAACCGCAGTGAAGACAAGAGTGTTAGAAGGAGAAGAGAGACGCGAGGGTAGACACCCTTCTGGAGGTTTAACAAGTGGGTCTTGTAACCGTAACTCTCCATTTACCAAGGACGAATACGGAGCCCAAAGTCGCCCCAGTGGACCCAGGTCTGCGTGGCTTCAGAGCGTGGGTGGGGGTCATTCTGATTGTGGGTCCCAAGTGTGGACGTTTTTGGAGATGTTTTCAGCTGGCCCAGGGACTTGGCACCAAGTGACACTACCCATGTGCAGAGGAGTCCTGGCCTTTCCAACTGTCGGTCCTGAACACAGAGAGCAGAGAGCCTCCTATGGCGCTGGCCTGTCTGAGCTGCCTCGCTCCCACCTGCCAATCTTCCTTTGCCACAAATACAGAAGCCCCTGCGGAAGGCAGCTTCTGCTAGACGCATCACTTTGCTGGGCTTTCTTTGAACTGATCGTTCTAAGATCAGCTTATGTCGCAGGCCAGAGACGCCTGTTTTTACTTAAGGTAGTGACATCAAGTTTCTTTCAAAAATGTGTTCAGTAAGAAAGTGAGTCAGTTGAATAAAAAATAAAAAGCTCAGTAAATTAGGGAGTGTTAACTGCTGAGTAGTCTGGAGAGATGGCCAGGGTCGGGTAGGTGGTACAGGTTGGGACACCTGGGGCCATATCATACCACAAAGATGACCCAACTTCACTGGGTTCCAGTGAAGGAGTGTTTTGTGACAATGGATGGGGACAGTCTATTTACCTTCTACTGGGTTGAATAGTGTCTCCCCAAAATTCATGTCCACTAGGAACCTCAGAATGTGACCTTATTTGGAAATAGGATCTTTGCAGATGTAATTAATTAAGATGACATTATACTGGATTAGGGAGGATCCTAAGCCAATCACTATGGTCCTCGTAAGAGGGAAATTTGGACACAGAGATGGACATACAGAGAAGAAGCCCGTGTGATGACAGAAGGAGAGATTGGAGTGACACCGCTGCAAGCCACACAATGCCGAGGGTCGCGGCCCCACCGAAGCTGGGAGAGGCCAGGGGGCTTCACTGAGTCTTTGGAGGAAGATGGCATGACTGCCAACTCCTTGATTTCAGGCTCCCCGCCTCCAGAACTGTGAGAGGGTGCATTTCTGTAGCTTTAAGCCATGTAGTTTGTAACAATTTGTTATGTCGCCACAGGAAACCTGGACGACCACTTTCGAAAACTTGGTTAATAGGTGATAAATTAACAATTAGAAAAATGGCCTCAGATGGTGTCTTGAGCATTTTGATTTTCATAAAATAGCTTTCTTGTGGTTTTTACCCTGGGTAGATCCTTCTGAAAGCATATGGTAAAAACGCAAGATTCTGACCCAAACCAGAGAGTCTTCAAAATATTAAGCATATTATATCTTTAAAAAAAAGAGAAGACTAACAACTATTGCATGAAAAATAGCTTTTTGTCAATCTATATTATTATTTCCAATAAATTTAATGACGTCAAAGTTGGTGGGACAGGTGGCCAGGCTTGGAATAATGACCCTTCTGGACATATCCTTGTCTTGTTCTCATTTACAGACTTAGAGGCATAAAAGCATATTTTCATAAAACCAGTGCTTCCATATGAAAGCAGATTCATCATTCAGATCCATCATTAATTTCCCAACGACGTTCTCACTGGCCATAAAAAAGACTTAAAGCTCTTTATGAAAATTTTATTCCAGAGAAAATGGTCTTGGAACATGGTTTGCAGCGACCTCCTTTAACCTCTGGTTCCCTGTGTTATTATTATTAAGTAATAATGTCACTTCCTGCCAACATCATTCTTCCGTCTTTGTACTTCAGAAACCAAGCAATGCCTTTTGGAGTGGAGGACAAGGCAGCACTCAGTCATCGCCTCCTTGTGCTCCCGGCCGGCCCCAGGACGCCTGCTTCGATGGCAGTCTTACATCATCTTTTACGAGTACATCAACTTATTTGCAATTAAGTTTAGATTGTCTAATAAAACCTGGTGACATTTTAGCTTGCAGTTTATGTCCCAGTAAAAGGCTCCAAATGTTATTGCCATAAGAATCCATGTGACAACCCAACATAAACCTTTTATTTCAAGCTGGACAGCTGACTGTGCGTTTAGAAACGGTAGGGCAGGGAGATGGAGGGACGGGGGCCGTGACTGTTGACGATTCCTGAGGGCGTCATTCTCACTGTGAAGCTCCCCTTCTGGAGCTCAAAAATGGTCAGCTGTTTCTTGCTTTCTCTTTGTCTCTTTCTTATTTATTTATCTGAGATGTACCTTCTTAGATTTTTCAGCGTGCAATCGCAGGTTTTTGATTACAGGCACAATGTCGAGAGCCGCTCCCTAGAACGTATTCCTCCTGCACAACTGACACTTTATACCCATTGAACAGCAACTCCCATTTCTCCCTCCTGCCAGCCCTGCAGCAACCAATGTGCTCTCTGCTTCTAGGAGTTCGCCTATGTTAGATACGTCGAGTAAGTGGAATCATGCAGTATTTGGCTTCTCTTATCACAGTCTTCCAGGTTCACCCATGTCATTTCATATGGCAGGATTTTCTTCTTTTTGAAGGCTGAATAATATTCCATTGTATATACCGCATTTTCTTTATCCATGCATCCATCGAAAAACACTAGGTCATTTCCATATCTCGGCTGTTGTGAATAATGTTACAGTGAACAAGGGGATGCAGATAGCTCTTCACATCCTGATTTCAGCTCTTCTGGAGGAACACCCAGAAGGGGATTGCTGGGTGAGAATGGGTCGAGATGCCTCTGGTCATGGGTTTTGGGTTGGGCAATAGATGTGAGAGCTGAAGAGACCTCAGAGGGAGTCAGCCTTGCTGGCGGGATTGTTTCTGGTCCTCAGGAAATTAGGCCTTGAACTCAGCTCAGGAAAAGTAACTTCATTACAGTCCTACAGACGCTAAATAAGCGTCTTGCTCAGAGGTTCTCAGCCAGGGGTGCTTTTCTCCCCAGGGACGTCTGTCTGCAGACATTTTGGTTATCACACCTGGGGGTCAGTGCTGCAGGCTTCTAGAGGGCGGGAGCCATGGAGCTGCTAAACATGCCACAATGCACAAGACAGCCGCAGCACAGAGAAGGATCCAGTCCAAAATGTTAGCAGTCACTTTAGTGGAGAAACCCCGAGCTAACTGAATCGTCTGACTAAACAAAGCTGTGACTTCCCAAAGCGACTGCTGGACGGTCCTTGTCTTTGCTCTCTGAATCATGATGTTGTTCAGCTCTTGAAAGAGAGAGGCCTGCTCTGAATGAAAACACCGGGTGAGGTTGGGGGCCGGCTGGCCTGTCTCCCACCCCCACCTGAGGCAGGAGCTCAGTGAAGAGCAGCACCGGGAGAGCACATGGTGTTTGTAGGAGAGAGCAGACACAAGAACAGAATATGCAGCCAGAGATCTGGGAAGGGAGAAAAGAGCCCCAGTGATCGGTTTCGGTTTTCTATGGAAAGCAATGCACTTTTGAAGCAGCAACCTCATTTTCAAGTAGAAAGCACATCCTATGAGGAAAAAAAGTGCCCGGTGCATTTGGAAAGGGTTTTCCAGAAGCCCTCAGGATTTATGACCCCAAACTATGCTAACGGGTGCTCCCGACGAACCTCTGGGTATAATGTGGATGAAGCGTGGAATATTCCATGACTCTTACGTCTTAAAAGCTTACAGAATCCAGAAATGAAACCAGCTCATGCATAAAATATCCGCTCTCAGAGCCTGGTCATTTCCATGCTTGCCCTTGTGTGGGGATCTGGGTTATAAAGCATTGCGGTTAGACCCGAAAATCCTCCACCGCGTGGAGAGAGGCCCCTCTATTCATAGCTCTCCTCACGGTGACTTACAGCGTCTGCATTAATCTCGGTGTGAATTCTGAGCTCCCAAACGCCTAAGGAGGTATGCTAAACCCTTTTCCCTGTGGCATTCTTCCAGACGGAATTTAAGAGACACCAGAGGACGGCACATTTATACTGAGTTTGCAGTTTCCTAAACACGAAGAAGACGAACGGCTCTCAGTTAAGGAACACGGGTCAGATAGGAGCTTGAAATTGCATATTTGAGCTGACACCGGAGAGAAATACTCAGAGCGCCTCCAAGAAGTTTGCTGCATCTCTAAGCTTCGAAAGACCCTCTGATTAGAAATAGATTGAGGTCAGAGAGGGGGTCCTATTGGAATTAATGAGAAAGCCAAATGCCCAGAGCGCTAGCTGCCACACTGCGCAGCCGACCCCGGGTTTTGGGGGCGGTTTGGAGACCCCCTTCCCAGGGTGGAGGCAGCGGCTGGGTCCGTCCCTTCCCTCCTCTCCTCTTCTGTCTGGTGATTTGAGATCCCAAGTAAGATTTTTGAGAGAAAATGACTCTGCTGTTAATTCAAGTGTGTGTGTGTGTGTGGGGGGGACTTGTAGTGAAAAGACTGAAGTGAACTATTTAAAAAGAAAAAATCACTTTGTTTACTCTTAATGCTGAAGAGTCTTGGAGAGCGGAGAGTAAATGGACCACATTGGCAAACAGACGTTGGTCAAAATCTACACGTCCCTTCACTACCCTTCACTAGTCCCCTGACTATAACGCTGCTGAGTCATGGTTTCCTCACCTTTAGTGGGGGGCGCTGATTCATACCTTCCAGGGCACTTTGAGGATCTCATCCAGATAGTTATATGGTTATCTTATATAGAGAGACAACAATCTGTATAATAGTATCCAGAGCTCACGTGGGCTGCTGCAGGAGGGTGTGGACAATGGTCCTGCTTAAACACACACAGGAGGTGGGGTGATGGATGGCAAGTGAGTGGAGGTCTTGGTTCCCCACCTTGAGTTCGGTTGGCCTTCCTAAGCCCCAAATCATTCAGAGTTCTTTGATAGCAAGCAACAGAAACCAGCTCTGGCTATTTTAAGCAATAAAGGAACTTACTGGAAGGCTGTTGGGTGGCTGGTGCATAGTGTGGATAGGAACACTGGAGAATCAGGCTCAAGGGCAGGAAAGAAACCAGGTGAGCCCCTTTGAAACGCAGAACTGAGCTGAGAGTTTCGTTGGCATTACCACTGGAGTTGAGCCGATGGCATTTGGTTTTATTGTTCTTTCTTTCCTAACCTGTTTTCCTACAGCTTTGTCTGGGTCACCAGCCTGTTCCTTATGGGAGGGCAGAGCATCTTCACTGAGATGCCCTAAACATGAGCACAGGGAGAACAGTGACGCCCCCAGGTAAGTCCAGATGCTGGGAGCCAAAATGCTAAGTGTCCACTGTGGCTCATGTGACTCGAGCCTCCGTCCCCCCACCACCTGCCCAATGCTGTCCTCCTGTCTTAGGTTTCCTTAGTTAAGCTGCCACCTCTGCCAGCTGGATAAGAAGTTACTGTCAGTTCCAAGTCAGCTGACCCAGGTTGTTTATCTGAAGTCAGGATTTTGCAGAAGCATCGGCTGCCGCCACAAATATTCCTGTCACCAGGCAGGCAGCAAGTGGCATATGCTACCGTCTTAGGGAGTTTGAGAGTCTTTCTAATGATGCACTCCAAAACTTGGTCTTGGAGCTCAAAGTTTCCAAGTTAACTAACAACCAGAGTCCCCAGAAATAACATGGGCAAACATTGATTTCCAGTGCCTTCCATAGGCAGGTCCTTGACGCGTGAGTTCGGATGAACGCTGAATAAATTATCGGTCAGTGTTATCTCACGCAAATGCTGGGCTCCGCCTTCGTTCCCCTGTGCAGTGACAGTGAAAGAGTCTTTAGATTTGTTTCAAAAGTATCTCATCCTGTGAGATGATATGAAGAAATCTAGAAAAAAAAGAGACTAATACAGGCATATCAGCTAATTTAAAAAAAAAACCTTGCAAAACTAAGAGAAGCAAACAGCCTCTGAGTTTCAGGCTTATGAAATATTTATTCAGTAGCAAAGACACTGAAGTCAGAAATGAACTTTGCAAAGTAATTACTTTTGATCCCAGCAAAATGCATTCAAAGGCCTTCAGGTAAACATCATCTCTGATAGGTGGGAGGTGAATTGTAAAGCAACGTTGTACTTTTAAAGGAAACAAGCAATGAATCAAAGCAAGCAACTTGTCCAGGTGCCTGTCGAAAAGTGTTCCTGCGTGAAATTTTCTGGGTGACGCTCCTTGAGAGCTGCCGGGGATGTGAGCAGGAGAAGAGGAGATGTGATCAAACGGCAAATGAGGAAAGCCACAGGCAGCAGGACCGGAGAGGAGCGTCCCCCTTAAAGAAACTTTAAATAATGCACAAGGATTTAAAAATAGAGGATGTGCCACTAATTTTGATAAAGATCTTTAAAATGACATTATAATGAAAATACACTCAAACTAGGCCTCTCCTGGGAAAATGTCACTAGTTATGTTACATTTGTTTTCCGTTTTGTTCCAGTGCTTTTGTGAAAATAGCTTTATCTTCAATTCTCCCGGAGTGGAAGAATGAAGTTTCAGGAGAGGGAGCATTGTTTTTGGTTTTAAATGAATTCTCTAGGGAGAGTTCACTCTGTGTGAAGCGCACAAGCTTTTCCAAGGACTGAATTTACCGGCATGCTGTTTCCAGGGGCCGCTGTTCGCCTGTATTCTCGCATCTTCAGATTTTAATCCTCTGTCAAAATAGGCCAGGGTCCACTCCCAAGCTGATTAAGTGTAAGAAGTAACACCACTGACCAAAGACCCTGTAAAAAATGACCCCAGTTCCAAGTTAATATTTGGCTCCTCCTGGGTCCACACAGGCCTGGCTGGAGATGATCTGATGACCTCCGAGGATGGAAGCTTGTCTTAGGGCTGTTCTCATCTAGCGCGGGCAGCCGCCCCTTCAGGAGGGGAGACACACCGTCACCACTTCATTCCCCAGGGACGCCGATGTCGGGGCTCATGGAAACAGGTCCCCTTCTGTGAGGGCTGTTATGAGAAGAGAGTGTTTTATAAATGCCTCAGATAGGAAAAAGAGAGCAGGAAAATTTGATTCTGTCTCTTTCCTTTCATAAAAACCTAAAACGGTTTCTTATAACCCAAATGTCATTTCTGAAACGCTGTTCCTGGAACCCTCCTATTGAAATCTGGGGACACTATTTGAAAAGAAAAGAAAAGAGATCCGCCCCCCGGCCCAGTGGTGAAGATCACCCACTGGCTTTGGCTGCCCAGGGTTCCTGGGTTGGGATCCTGGTCAGGGAACTACACACCACTCATCAGGCCATGTGGTGGCAGCGTCCCACATAGAAGAATTAGAATGACCTACAACTAGGAGATACAGCTATGTACTGGGGCTTTGGGGAGAAAAAAGAAATGAAAAAAAAGAAAGAAAAATCTCCCTTCTCCTCCCTGGCTCATAAGTAGAAGTAAAATTCCATGAACAATTTTTGAAAGAAAAGCTTGGAATTGGTTTTCTCCCCTGTTGGATTACAGAGCAGCAGGGCAGGTGAGCAAAGATTCAGAATAGTAATGAAGGTCAGGTCATCCTCCAGAGAGGGCTCCCGACTAATCCCAGCCTTTGTAATTGGACAGACTGAGGATTTGCAGGCTGTGCTTCGGAAGATCTGGAAAACAAGCCAGAGGTGTTATCTGAGGGGTTATCCAGGGGGCCGCTCCTCGCTGCCCATCGGAAGTGGGAGGGGCGCCGGGGAGATGATTCACGCCTCCCACAAAGGCTTCTTGAAGGCCAATGGGAACTCATCCTGGGAGCAGCCTTCCTGCACAGGTGAGTCAGCAGGAAGCGCTCCCAGGAGCTTCAGGTGAGGGAGTGGGAGCGAAAGGACAGGAAAGGCGGAGAGAGGCCAGGCAAGGGTCCCACGGAGGTGCCTTCAGCAGGACCCTCCAGGGGGACTCTGGGAGGTTTCTCAGGTTGGGGCTGGCACGTGCCCACTTGCCTAAGGGCTGCCCCGGGGGCCTGGGAACACCCAGCACCTGCGCTCTCAGCAAGTGCAGGCAAGGGGCTGCGGGACCTCAGAGCCGTGCCCAGAGACAGTCGCAGGAACAAGAGCAAAAGATACACAGCAAAAATACGCAGAAACCAGAAAGGAGCAGCGGCCCTGCCCAGAAATGGTGAAGGGGACAGGAGGGCTCCGCAAAGAGCACTGACAGCGCCTCTTCAGGACGCATCGCGGACTGAGGAGCCACGGGCGCGCCCGGTGCCAGCGGCCCGGTCTCGGAGCCTCCGCGTGTGGAGCAGCACCGGGCCCTGCCGATCGCACTCCCACAGGTGCGCGCTCGAGGCCAGGTGCCGGAAATCGTTTGCCAAGAGGCGCTAAACGCGGGTCGAGTTTACCTGAAAGCCCCCGCGCTCCTGCCTTTCAACCTCAGCCAAACGTCCTTACAGGCATTGGGTTACAAGACCCTTTCGGCTAAAGCCATTTCCTCCCTGAGATTTAATAGATTTCCGTGCTCAACTCGCTGCTTTGCGTGCTTCGTGGAATCCTGGTTCGTTTGTGTGACTACATTCTTCTCTTCCGAGGAAGACAGGTAGAGGCCCTTTCTCCCCCAGCAGATGTGACGCTATAGCTAAGTGACAGTGAGAAGTAATTAGCACCCCGAGTCCCCACTGCCTGCAACCTGTCTGCCGCAGTTCCCACTTTCCCTGTCAAACGGAGCCGAATGAGGCGCATGGATAATTCATGCTTATGCTCGGAGTGCCGGCAGAGAGTCTGCTGGGGGGGGGGGGGGGGGGGGGCGGGAAAAGGAGCTTAGAGGGCCCGGTGGTCTTCCTTCTGAAAGAGGGATTTTACCCAAGAAACTAACTGACGATGACCAGCTCCAATGGGCTCTTTGCAACACAGACACCCCAACAATCTGCCCAAAGTGGAACCCTGAGGAGGGCTAAATCGGTTTGGGGGTCCCCCATTTCCCTCGTAAATGCTCTATTGTTCATTTGCCCAATAAGTCTTCATGGAACCCCACAGAAGGAATAGATGAACCAGGGGCTTCTGTCCCTTGTCATGTTATCAACTCGGACAAGCCGATTGTTGACACTTCCTGTCTTACTGAGACGCATGGTCCGGCCACTTCTTGCATGATTACTGGAAGCCTTGCTATCTTCTCTTAGCCAAAAGTGATAGGTGCTAAGTCACGGGGCCTTGCCTTCAAGGTCGTTCTTCTCCCCCTCTTTGCATTGCTCCTGCTTGTAGCCAAGGTTGGACCCTCATTCCTTTTTTATCCTTTAATGAAATTATTTTGGTTTTTAATCGAAGTATAACACATACAGAAAAATAAATCTTAAACGTACATCTTGATGAGTTTTCACAAAGTAAACCTAACATGTAACCTACCCAGGTCAGGAAATAGACGCTGCCAGTCCCCTCACACCCCCTGACAGTCACTAGACCCCTCCTCTCCAAAGATAACCCGGTCAACACTGAGTACCCAGATTAGTTTTGCCTGTTTCTGAACTTTATGTGAAGGGAATTGTATAGTAAGTTTGTTTTTGTGTGTGGCTTCTTTTGTTCAACATATTGTCTGTGAGATCCATTCTTTTATTGCTTGTGGGAAGATTTCCTTCCTTTTGATTGCTGTGTAGTATTCCACTGAATGCACATACTAAATCCATTTTTCTGTTCTCTTATTGACGGGCATTTGGATTGTTTACAGATTTTGGCTATTTTGAATAATGATTCTGTGCATGATTACCCTTATACAATTCTTTCGATGAATATACATAGGCAGTTCTGTTGGCTCTGTACCAAAGAGTGGAAGTCCGGGTTCCCTCGTGCTTCTCGCTTGCACCCCTGCAGTAGTCTGGACCTGAGTTTGCCTTGATCTATCCCCTGCCTGTCCCCCTGCCCCCCACACGCTGTAGCCACATCTGCAGTAAGCTCCGCTCAGTTCCGCTCAGCAATTCTCAAAGGTTCCACCAACTGTGCCACATAATGGGCCTTCTGGGATACTTTTTATGCAGTAGACTGCCAAACACGGCCACACATTCCTCCCGTGTGGATTCGTGCCTCGTTGCAATGTGACATTGCAGCCCCTCCCCATTTATCCACTGCCTTAAATCTGAGCTGGCCTCCTGAGTTGTTTTGACAAGACAATGTGGTGGGAGTGACTCTGCAACTGAGGCCTCAAGAGACCCTGCTGTTTCCCTCTCACTCCCTGGGGCGCTGAAACCCATCAATGTGCTATAGAGAAGTCCAGGGAGAAATGCCATGTGGAGAGAGACGTCAAGATGTCCGGTTAAACCCAGCCCTGACGCAGCCGCCCAGTCAGCCCACAGAATCATGAGACATGGGGTGTTAGAAGCCTGAAGCTTTCCTGTGGTTTGTCACGCAGCAAGAGGCTCCCTGGTAGACCCCATACCACTTTGCCTTTACTGTCCGTGTTTCATTCACTTGATCACTCTCGCCCTCTCTTCTGCTTTTCAGGTTCTTGTCCTGCCTTCCAGTCTCTAGTGCGTGTCCATTGACCCCGGTGGATTTTCTCCTGGTTCTCCATCCGGATGTCGTCTCGTCCTCGTTGGAACACTCAGCGTTGCTCTTCGCCTCTCTCGGGTGCACGCTGCCTTGTGATTCAGCTGGTTGAGGGCTTACTGTTCCCCTAGAGCAATCTCCTCTGGAGTAGGACCATCGTCATTATTCACGTTACTACTGTTTCGAATAACGAAGATGCTCTCTCGCCTTGAGCATCTTCTCTTTGCAGGTCCTCTCAAGGAGCTTCCTAGACATCACCTCCTTCACTGTGGTCCTCCCTCTGAGAAGGCTCATCACCCTCTTGAGTGGTTTAGAAGATTGAGGCCACAGAGCGGAATGTTGTGTCTCCAAGATGAAGTGGGGATTTGAACCCAGGTGGTTAGCTCCACAGCCATGACATTTCCGCCTGCTTCACTGCATGGCATCCTGCCAGGTACAGAGCAGGCACTCAAATACCTACTGAGTATAAACGGATCTGAGTTCCTGGGTCTCTAAAGGTTAATGTGTTACCTATTCTAGGCATCTCTGGTAGGAAGTGATTTAAGCTAACAAAGAAAAGCAAGAGTGGAAAAATAAGTACTTTCCCAGGAAAAAAATTCCCAGCATGAAACACACACTGCAGTGTTTTCTGGTTAAATTGGGGGGCTCAGACCCCCAACACTGCCCTGTTATCAAGCACCGAGTTGCTGCGCTATGATGCACAGTTGACATTCTTCAGCTCAACTAACCCATGAGGTTGTGCTGACACCATCATCTTACATCTAAAGAAACCAAGGCTTGGAGTGGTCAAGCTGACTGACAATCATGTCAGAACTGGCATTCATCCTAGGCCTCCCTTAGGCTGTTTGTTTATTTAACAAATATTTATTGAGCTGATACTATATGCTAACTTCAGAGCCAATGGGATCAATTCAGTATGAACACTTCATCCTCTCTGAGATGGATGCTCACATCCTGCATGTTCTCCAAGCTTGACATGACAACATCTCCTGCTAAGCTGGGTTTTCTAGTTCTAAGATCAGCTTCATTTGAAGGCACATTTTCATGTGAGGAGCAGGTGGTTGGCTGCAGGTCATGGGCCTTATTTCTTAGACTTACCACCTGTTAATGGTTCATACAATTTGGAGACTTGCTTGTAAGTTTATTGTCAAGTTTTGCCTAGATAAAAAGTGAGTTGTTGTAACATATTCCCAAGACTTTCCTTCTCTGTCTCGTCACCTCTGGATAAATCGAATGGCTGAGTTTTTAGATGTTGTGAATAGCTGCCTCTTTTATTTTTCAATATTGTTTGACCTCAAAGAATATAAGCTATATTTTGTTGAAGTAATAATTCACAGCATGGTTGTTTTATCATTGGAAGGGTTTTATCTTCTTATTCTTTCTTAGATAAGCATTAATAATGAAAAATGGGCAGTAAAACATTTCTCCTTAGGATTTTGCCTGGTTGCATAAGATGGGTCACACTCTCAATGAGCCTAAATAAAATTTCCTCCACTTAATGTTCTTGCTCATTGGTTATTATTTGGAAGAATAATGACGAAAATTTGAGAAGCCTTTCAGATGGAACTTAAGAACTCACATTTAATATTTATGGTGTAGAAAAGCCTGAATTGGAATTTCCAAAGTGAGGGTGTAGGGTAATGTAGAAACTGGTTCTGGGCATTGCTCACCCTGATATAAATCAAATTGGATGCTTTTCTTTAATTGCACATTTCATCAGGATGCAGGTTGAACCCAGAATAATGTTAGCGCTTTATCCCACTTGCTGACTCAAACAACACATTTCGTTTACTTCAAATATTCTAAAATTCAATGCATAGACTTGGTACTTATTTATGTTGCACATTGCATCATTTACTATGCATTTTCCAGCTCAGTGTAAAAAGGCTGAGCTCTGAAGTCATGGGTTCAAATCCTGGGTAAGTTCTTTAAAAGCCCTTTGCTTTGCTGACCTTGGAGTGCCTCAGTTTCTTCATCTGTCAAATGGTGACTATAACCATATCACATTCATAGCATTGTTTTGAGGACTGAAGGAGATAATGTTTGGGATGCACTTGAATCGTGCCCAGCCCTAAGCAGGTCCTGAATCAAACTGCTGTTATTATTGATGGTGTCATGATTATTAGCAGGGGGGACCAGACTTATGTAGGGCAAAGAAGAGGTGGGCCACAAGATGCTGGGGCTGAGGGGGACCGATCAGTGTGGATGGGCAGGGGTATTTGGAACATTGTTTCTTAGAGAAGTTGCTATTTGCAAAAGAACTCCTGGAGGAATGGGTGGTGAGCCTTAGACAAGCAGAGGGGGGTGGGACTAAGACAAGCTTGGCGTGGGTGGTGGAGGAAGCCGGGGAGACGTCAGCAGATATGTGCAGATTCGCATCTGCATTCTCTAGTGTGCAGGATGGCTGATTTGTCCCAGTGTGTGTTTGTCATTTCCTGAGTCACGTGGTCCCCATGCTCCCTGCATTTTGAATATGTCTTTCCATTCATTTGTCTTCTGGATGCAGGGATTTAGCTCTAGGAACAAATTCTGTGTATTGGTTGCTGGTTCAGAACATACACGCGCCTGCCGCGTGCCAGTGAACAGGTCAGTGGGGGGTGCTCAGGGCACCCTTGGATGAGCTAGGGGCACTGATGCAGTGAGGGTCTTGCAGAATGGAGGCAGGGCTCTCTTCTGGGCAGTGGGGGTGGTGCTGCCTTCAGAGCCTGCTTGTTATTCATAGAGGAAAGGAAAATTTTGCAGAAATAGGATAAATGTTCCATGCAATTGCACAAGTTTTCTTGTCAAATTAAAAACATGAATGGTGTGGCAGCAGCTTAAATGTTTTATGCTTCTTTGGTGCCACTTCCAGCAAAAGGAAGAAGAAGAAAACTAAAAGCGTGAGAAGGAGATGAAAAAGGGAAAAAATTCCCAGCACAGGTGAGGCTAGGTTTGTTGGCTTCACGAATCAACAGATTCTGCTCATAGGCAAGGCGGAAGGCTGCCAGGAAATGAGGGAGGGGATCAGGCCACTTCTGAACATCGTCTGTCGCAGCTTCTAAGAGCACTTTGGTGCTGTTGCTTTTGTTGTGCTGTTAGAGGGTAAGAAAACTATGATGGAACTGACTAGCACCTAGCGCTGTGCCATCTAGAACCTCTGCAACCTGGATCTGTTCTGGAGAAATAGGAACCACAGGTCTTATCCTGAAACAGTTGCAAGCGTTCTCTCCCCCAGGAGATCAACCACAGGACAAGGTATTCTGAGACGAGAGGAACATATTGGAAAGTGTCCCTCCCTCTCCACTCAGCCTTGCACATTGGGCGTGCATCAGTCAAGATATTTCAAGCAGAGAGGGAATTAGGTGCTTAAGGCTTTGTTGGTAGAGTTGAGATGTGTGGAAGCCACGGGGTGGGGGTGCTGCCCAGAAATCAGGGACCTGGAGGAACCTGCTGGAATCTGCTGAGGAAGCCACCACTGCTGCCTGCAGCCTGAAGTAGAAGGCTGCCTGTGGACCATGCGGGGCGGGGAAGAGTCAGGAGGCCTCTGCTGCTGCTGGTTGATGCTTATCTCTGTCTTCCAAATCTCACTTGAACACCTCTCATGGGTGGAATCGAACCAGATTCTTGCTGGAAAGGGATTCTGGACAACGTAGTTCCTAGGCTTCCAGCTCCCGAGGTGACATGGCACAGTTGTTGTAGGGAATGGAGTGGTGCTGAATGCCGACAGACCGTAGCTGGACAGCCCACCCATATAGCTACTCGGCATCCATACTCACATCCTACCCGTATTTAATTTCCAAACAGCAATCATAGAAATATCATCATGCTTCCTCACGTAAAAGGAGAAATGCTCACCTTCACCCAAAAGAAGGAGGCCCCCGGTCCCATCGGTCACAGTGTGCATCTCTGAGCGACGGTCAGCCTCCTTGTTGAGTACAATCACCCTTGGAAAGACTCTGGCCTAAAGACTGAGTTATTAGGTGAGCCACAATCAGTACACCTTCCATAAAATGGTAGGGGATGGGCAAGCAGGGAAAACGACGTTGATTACTATTGATAAAAACTCACCTAAGAAAGCAAACAGGGATGTGTGTAGGTAGCAGAGGCCTCATCTCTGCCACCGGGCGCGAGGCCGTGTTTGATATTTAGACGCTCCTTCTTCACCCCCCGGCTCCGCGCTCTTGCTGCTCTCAGCTGTCTCTGAAGCTTGTGTGGGTCCACTCAGAACTTCATTCCCGAGGGACTGAGCTCTTAGGAGTCTCGCCTGCTGTGAGTTTGCTGTGGTTTTCCACATGGATGTCTTAAGAGGTCCCAGAGCGTCCCTGGGTTCTATATCTCCTCCTCCTCGCTGCCCCGTTGTATAGCAGCAGCCGAAGTCCCCTAATGGAAGTGCGTCCAGTAACCCTGGCCAGCACGGAAAGCCCTTTCATTGCCTTTGGGACCATGAGAAGCCTCAGATGGTCACGCCACAGTCAACAGCCAAGACCTCAAATCTGAGGGGCTGAAAGTTGCGGGGATGGGAGGTAAATGCTCTGTGTGGGGGTTGTTGGTGTCCTCGTGAGAGGAGCTCCTTCAGCTCGACCCCTTAGTTCTGGGCCCAAGGATTCTGACCAGGGGAGAAGCATCCCCATGTCTCCATCCTGGTCCAGAGCTTCAACTGCGTCTTGTGGATGCAACCTCAACTTGGCGAGGTGCTGGCTCCCACCGGCAGCGTGACTGAGTCTTCAAAAGGCCCTTCCTCACTCTACCTGTTAGAAAGACTGACTATAGAGCCACAGGGATCCCGTCAGTGTGGCACCGGCGGAGTCAGATCAATGGAAAAGAACAGAGAACTCAGTAGTCAGAACTCTAAAATGCCCAGCCGATCTTTGATAAGGGTGCGGAAGCAATTCAGTGGAAGGAGGACGGCTTTCCAAGAAATGGCGCTGGAGCAACCGGGCATCCGTAGGCAAAACACTCCAAGACATGGACCTCGACCTGGGCCTCAGTCCTAACACAAAAACAAACTCAAAATGGATCATGGCTTTGATGTAAAACTAAAACCGTAAAACTTCTAGGAAAAAAAAATATGGAATAAAATCTGTGGAGTCTAGGGCTGGGTGAATAGTTCTCAGACTTGACACCAAAAGCACAGTCTGTAAAAGAAAAAAATTGCGACATTGGCCCCCATGAAAATCAAAACTTCTGCACTGTGAAAGCCTGCGTGAAGAGGATGAAAAGACAAAGTACAGACTGGGAGAGAATATTTACAAACTATCTGATAAAGGATTAGTACCTAGAATATATAAAGAATTCTCAAAACTCAACAGTGAAAGAAACCCAACAATGCAACAAGAAAATACGCAAAAGATGTGACGAGGTATTTCACAGAAAGGGTATACAGATGGTGAAAAGATATTCAACACCATTAACAGCAAAGAAAATACAAATGAAGACCACAATGAGACATCACTGCTCACCTGTCAGAATGGTGTAACAAAAACAAAACAGTGATAACACCAAATCCTGGCAAGGCTGCAGAGAAGCTGGGTCGCTCCTGTGTTACTGCTGGGAATATAAAATGGTACAGCCACCCTGGAAAGCAGTTTGGCAGTTTCTCATAAAACTAAATATGCAATTACCATACAAGGCAACCATTGCTCTCCTGGGCATATATCCCAGATAAATGAAAACATGTTCACACAAAAACCTGGACGTGAATGTTCATAGCAGCTTTGTTCATAATCACCCCAAACTGGAAACAACCCATCTGCCTTGTATCAGGTGAATGGTTAAGCAAACTGTGGCACCTCGAACCATGAATACCGCTCAGTAATTGGGAAGAACGAACTGTGGATGCACACAAAAGTGGTGAATCTCAAGGGAATTACGAGTGAAAAAAGTCAGTCCCCGAAGGTTACAGATTTTTCTACCTATGATTCCATTTATATAACATTCTCAAAATAGCAAAGTTACAGCAATGGAGGCCAGATGAGTGGTTGCCAGTGTTAGGGAAGGGCTGGGGGCGAGGGGTGGGTGTGACTCTCAGAGCAGCGTGGGGTCCTTGTGACGGAACTGTCCTCTATCTTGAGTCTGGTGGTGGATACATGAAGTTGCACAGGTGATAAAATTGTATGGAACTACACATGCGCGCACACGCACGAGTACAAATAAACTGATGTATCGGGGTAAGATGAGTGGATTGTATCAATTTCCCGGTTGTGATATCACACTCTAGTTTTGCAAGATTTTACCATTGGAGGAAATGAACAAGGGGTACAAGGATCTCGGCATTGTTTCTTACAACTGCGTGCAAATCTATGATTATCTCCAAATACAAAGTTTTTAAAAAAAGGTGGTGAGGCATGGTAAGAAAAGTAAAGCTCCGGAGTGGCTCCAGTGACTCATTTCTTCTGCGGTAAACGAGTTCCTGGGCATAATCCGGGTTTCAGACGATATTTGTTTCGTGCATGAATGAGTGACCGTCCATGCTGACACTCACCGTGCCCAGCGTCTGCCTGAGTCAGTCTGATGGCAGGTGTGCTTGACCTTGTGGCAGGTGGATCATGATTGGTCTGCCTCAGTTTTAAATTGAAAATAATTTAAATGTAAGCAAGTTTAAATTATTTTGACAAAATAAGTAAAAATACTTATAAAATATTAAAGGTAAATAATTGTATGTATGAAAGGTATTGATTATTGTATGATAATTTCATATCCTGCTACCTTAATGCATTACCTTATTGTTTGATGTTGTATGATAATTTTATCATATTGTTTGATGATTGTGTGATTATTATATGGTAATTTTATATCCTGCTACCTTAATGCATTACTTTATCGTTTGCATTTCTTACTTGGATATCTTTTTAAAGACAAAAAAGTTTGTATGAAAATAATAGTGTGGCTAGTGGGAATATAAACTTATCAAGTTTTATTGGGAGGTAACATGATAACATAAACCAAAAACAGATCTGAGGCTGGCCCTGTGGTCTAGTGGTTAAGTTTGGCATGTGCTCCTCTTCAGTGACCTGGGTTCACAGGTTTGGCTTCTGGGCACAGAACTACATCACTTATCAGTAATGCTGTGGTGGCAACCCACATACAAAATAGAGGAAGATTGGCACAGATGTTAGCTCAGGGCCAATCTTCCTCACCAAAAAAAAAAAAAAAAAAAGAAGACCTAAAAACAACAATAAAAAATAACAAAAACTTTAGTCCAGCATCCAACTTTTATGAATTTATCCTGAGAAAATAACTGGACAAGTGTGCAGAGATGTATGTGCAAGGTAAACAAACAGAAACAAGTAAAATGTCCAAAACAAACAAAAAAGGATTAAACAAATTGTGGTGTAGCACAATTGAAACAATTGACAAGGATATAGTATTCAAGATGATGCTGTGGCTCTCTGCTTACAACAGGGAGAAGCTGGTCCCAGTGAGGTAGGTTGACGTCGCTGGGTTTCACACTAGTGTGCTGCAGGAGTCCACACTTATCTGTCCAATACCAAGGTTCTGGGTGTGGGTTTACACAAGCACCCAATCAGAGCAGCATCTGAAGGGAAAAGACCCGCCCTTCCCTGTGCTAACCTGTGTACCGGAGATTTCAGCTCATTACACGTTTAAAACAAAGTATCCTTTTATGTGGTATATATGTATATATACACACACAGAATGAAATACTACTCAGCCATAAAAACGAATGAAATCTTGCCATCTGTGACAACATGGATGCCCCTAAAGGGTATTGTGCTAAGTGAAATAAGTCAGAGAAAGACAAATACCGTGTGATTTCACCTGTATGTGGAATCTAAAAAACAAAACAGACGAACAAACAAAACAAAACAAAACACAAACAGACTCATGGATAGAAAGAACAAACCGGTGATTGCCACAGGGGAGGGGCATTGGGGGTGCCGCCAAAAGAGGTGAAGGCAAGTACAAGGCACAAACTTGCAGTTATAAGAAATCAGTCATGGGGTGCAACGTGCAGCCTGGGGAACACAGTCAATAATATTGGAACAGCTTTGTATCGCGACAGATGGTTCCTGGACTCGTCATGGTGACTTTGGTACTGTATATAAATATCGGATTGCTATGTTATACACCTGTCACTAATATAATAATGTATGTCAACTATACTTCAATTAAAAAATTTGATCCCTTTAGGCATTTGTAATTATTTTCCATAATGATTACTTACATACATAAAAATAATAAAGTCTCCTGAGTTACATTCTGGGAAACTTGCATTTTGTCATTTATATTTTTCATTTTTATTAGATTTATTGCATGGAAAAATCTGAATGAAAACGGCACCCTTTATTTTCGATCTGATTAAGAAGGACAGCCTGGTTCTGAGCAGAGAATGAGCCATGGGGCACGTCTAGCAGGAGGGATCAGGGTGGGTGTTCAGGAGGGCGCCCTTGGAAAGACACGGCTGGTGCTTGTCCTAAGAGACGGACCTTCAGCTCGGCCGAGAAGAAAGGCTTCAGGGCGGGGAACATTCCCTCTTTCCTCTGGGTCCCCTGTGCCTGGCCAGTACCTGGCACTCCAAAATATTTGTCGAGCCAATAAAATAAAGTGATTTTGTTAACCCGGGAAGGGTTTTTGGCTGCCTGCCCTCCCCTGGATGTTGTTCTTTGCACTGAGGAAGAAGCGATGAGCTGGGAGCCACGGTCCTGGTTTCTGGTGGGGGCAGACGGAGAAGAGAGTTCAGCAGTGGAGGCAAGATGGGGAGAAATCATCAGTGTCATGGGAGAGAAGGTGGGGCTGTGGCAGGGACGGAACATTCAAACCCAGCGGTGGGTGTGATGCTCACAGCCAGGCTGGCACGACTGGGAGCAGGGCATTCTGGGAAGAGCAGTGAGGCAGAAAAGAGCTTCAGGGCCCAGGAGTGGGGGCCACGTGGCCGAGGTGCGGGGATAAGGGAATGTAGCAAGGTTTGGTAACGTGGGCTCTGATGGCACAGTGAAGAGCTGGACTTTATTCCAGGGGGCCCTAGGAAGCTATCTCAGGGCTTTGAAGTCTACCCTCTACTGAGGGTAGAAGAGTTTTAGATCTATAGACATGCTCTCCATTTACAGAAGAGAGCTCCTTCACACTCCCTGTCCAGTTTCGCCTGTCGCTAACATCTTACATTTCTATGGTGCATTTGTTATGACCAAGAAAGCAACGCTGGAGTATTACTGTGAATCTAACTCCAGTCTTATTCGGATTTCACCACTTTCACATTATCTTTTTTCTGGTCCAGGATCCCGTCCAGGACAGCACATCACATTCGGTCATCACGTCTCCTGGGTTCCTCTGGGCTGTGATGGTGTGGCGCCCCTGGTCTCTGATGACCTTGACAGTTTCCAGGAGTCAGGCCAGGAGTTTTGTAGGCTGTCCTTCAGTTTGGATTTGTCTGATGTTTTTCGCATGGTTAGGCCGGGATTATGAGTTTTTGGGGAGAAAAGCACAAAGATGAGTGCCCTTCTGATGGTACAAGGGTGCATGCTGTCAACATGACTTACCACTGAAAATGTGAGCCTGGGTCACCTGGACAAATATTGGAGGGTTTAGTATTTGAGGTGACGTGGTTGTCTGTCACATCCTTTAAAAAGGCCATTTGGGCCAGATGAACGGGTAATGTGAGTAGAGGAACAGTAGGAGGAAGGCCAAGGTGTGGTGGGGGACAGTGGGTGACCTGTTGGCCCCCCAGGGGCAGATTCACGTAGAGGTGGGGGAGGGCGTGAGGTTGTGAAGAGTTTGAACGCCAGGCTAGTTTTAGTTTTATCTCAGTAGTTTTCAAACGCTGGCTCTGAGTTCTGCCTTCGAACAGAACTTTAGAAAAAATAGTGAAAAACAATATAAAACCTAAAAATGAGTTCCCTGCGACAGAAGAGGGGACACTGAGGCCAGAGTCGCTGGAGGCCCTAAGATCCCTGAGTGGAGCCTGCTGGGTGTGTGAGGACAAGCAAAGATCAGCGATAGGCAGGGGGAGCGAGGGTGGGTGCGGCGTCTGGGTCATCACGCCCCGCAGGGACACGAGGAAGGCTCCGTCCCTCGTCCAGGTGGGAGTCCCCTGTCTCTGGATCGAGTGGGCAGAATGGAAAGGAATGCACAGCCTCCAGAAGTGCAAGGAGGAAAGGAAGGAGGGGCAGAGCTGTCTGCATGCCTGTTGATGGGAATGAGGGGCCCGGACGATGCTGACGCTGGCAGGAATGAGGAGCCAGCCCACCCCTCGTGGGGAGGAAGACCTCGGGGTTTGTGTAGGGGCAAAGATGGGACCACTGCATTTCCTCTTGTCTGGTCTCATGGGACAATTCAGGACAACTGAATGGGACAATTCCAGACTGCAGAGGACAAGCGGAGGGTCCTTCTTCGTTTTGGGCTGGCCGTTGGTGAGCTGTGGTGTCCTTGCCTTGAACTTGCGCCGCTGTCTCCCAGACCCACGTTTCTCCTTGGCGGGAGGGTTTTTGCAGTGTGGTGGTAGACAGAGCAGGATACTGACCACAAACGATCGCCCAAGAGGAAATCTCGTCTAATGAAGGGCTCTCCCAGTACTGAAATGAACTCATAGCCTGTGTTGGTATGTAACGCCTCCTTAAAGAGTCTAGAACGTGGTATTAATCTGCACGTGTATTTCCTCCTCATTAGGTTGCTGTGCCTGGTATACAGTAGGCACTGGTCTATATCTGCTGGATGGATGAGTGCATGGATGAGTGGTTCAAGTTTCCCAGACAGAGGGGGTGTCCCTTCCGAGTTGAGGGGTTAGTGATGTGCAGGTCCCCAAGGCCGCCGCTCCGTGCAGCACATGCGTGTGTAGGCCACGAGTCTCCATGGGCCACTTTAACAGAACCCTTCATCTAGCTCATGGGGGGGACTTCGTGTCCAAAAGTGACAATTAGGAGTGCCTCTCACTGAAGGGATGAAAACCAGTCTTGACAGCAATGCCCATGTGGAGGGTCTGCTGTGTGCTAGACACTGCATCGAGCACTTTCCGTGGCTCATTTTCAACTGCTTCACAAGCCAACAAAGCAGACTCGACAGCCCCGTTGTACGAAGACGGGAGATTCAGGGGATACAGTTACAGCTGCACCAGGAGAACCAGCAGAGGCCCGATGGCCGGGGGTGAGCATCTCACTGAGGGGTTTTAACAGTCGTGGTCGTTAGCCTGGAGAGAGCTGTGGCTGCAGGCACCCCCCACGCGCACGGTGCGCACACACCTTCTCCAAATGCAAACGGTCGGCCTGAGTGGCCTTAGTGCAGTGGCTCCCACTCGCTTCCTGTTGGCCATCACAGAATTAAACAGCCAGGACCCCAGCGAACATTCCGTCTCAGACCCTGGACTTTTCCAGGACTTCTTGGTCCTTGTTCTGCTTGGAGGCAAGTCAACCCACACTGACCGAGCACCACCAGTGAGTCACGTCTGGGAAGGCGACGTGGCCCACGTCCTTGGAGCTCCCAGTCCAGCAGCTGCCCCTTTAACGGACCTTGGCGGGACAGAGTCCTGTGTGTCTGCCAGACATCGGCGATGCTCTCATTACAGTAATTGCCCTGCACTGTTCCAGCAATTAAGCCCCTCAGTGTGTGTGGGCACATGTGCCCCAATTAGTTACGTCCTCTACCTAATACAACGTTAATATTTGATAGCAGTCCTAAAAATTTAAAGTTAAATAATTATATAAACTGAATTAAGATAGCGTAATACTACCAATCAGAGTAGTGTGGCCTCATAATCCAGTGCGATGTCAAATGAATCCGCCAATTAGGCAGCACGTCAGAGGGTAAGACCGCATCCTGTATTGCTTTGCCTTAAATAATTTACAACTCCTCCCATCCAAGAGCAAACTGCTGTCTCTTGGTTTAAGAGTGCTCCCTGCAGCCGTGGCTAAGCTGAGTGGCGCTGCCCCAGTGCCTGCAGGCGCCTGGTGCCAGGGCGGGAACATGGGGAGTGGTGGCGGGGAGACGTCTGCGGGGAGTCGATGGTCCAGGATGGAGCTGCTCAACGCCCTGGGGACAGGCGAGACCAGGACTGCTGAAGGCAGTGCTGTGTGCGAGAAGCTCTGAGATGACAAGAACAGACTCTGCCCCTAGAGGGGCAGCTCTGTTTCCACACAGAGCAGCAGCAACTGCGCGCCACGGGGACCACTGCAAATAGAAGTGGACCAGAGTGAACTCAGATGTCTCCAAACTGTGCCGAGGAGGAGGGCAACAGAGCTGAGTGAGGAAAACGAGATCATGATTACCAAGACTGATGTCTTACGGTTTCTGATTCAATTTTCCATGTCTTCCTTTAAGTAATCAAACGGCTAAGCATAAAACTTGGGTACGCTGCCACCAGATGGCAGCATTCTCTCTTTTAAAAACACACTTTGTTCAACACCTACTTTGTGCCAAATATTCTAGGCATACAGTAGGGACCAAGGCAGAGACAGTCCCCGGCATCGTGGAGCCAGAGGTGAATGGGATGGCAGGTGCTTAGACCCTACAATGTGTTGTGAGAAATAGCTAGCTCTAAATGCTGTAGTAGTAGTTAACAGAGAGAAAAACTGTTTTATCTAACTCAAAGCTATAGTTTTTTATTACAACAGTTATTAAAATAAATGGAAAATAAATATTAAAATAGTTATTGTGAGAAATATTATGTTTAGTTATAAAATTGAGTAGAGGTTTTCAAATCTCTTTAAATCTCGTGTAACCAAAATTGTGAGGAAGCAAAAACCATGAAAATAGAAAGAGCTTTCTGTTCTCTCTGGAATGGGGATTTGGGAAGCCCTCCCAACACAGGCTAGCCTTCGAGCCCACTGTAGCTGGAAAAGCAGGAACCAGAGTGAGCATTGCCCCGCCACACAGCCCAAAACCTGAGTCGCTGTTTGTTACCACCGAGTCTCACATGCAAACTTGTCTTCAGGTTTCCATGGGGTCTGCTCCCTCATCCGCTGTGGACCCCTGTCTCATATTCAGACCCTCCAGGCTCACCTTCAGCTCAAGGACTTCAACTGGCTTAAGCTGCCTCTGGGTTGAGGGGGTCTGAAAGAAGTTGCAGCTTCAGCTTTGGCCGTCACCCTGTTACTGCGCATCTTTACTGCCTTCTGGTCGAGCCGAGAGCAGACAAGACTTCAGTTTCCCCGGAGACCAGTTTTCAGCAAAAGAAAAGGAGGAATGAAAATATAGTCTCAGAATGGCTAATGCTGTTGGGAATGAGAAAACCCTGTGACTATTTTTATACCCCCTTCAACCAGAAGGAGGCGCTCTTCCACTCCAATTCTCTCTCGTGGTCTAATATTTTTCATTCTGTCTTATATGTAATAAAATGTTAGAGAATTTGGAAAGTAGAGCCAATACAGAGTAAAAAACCACAATCCACCATCTGGATGACACAGCACTGTAATTTTGTTGTAATACCTTCCAGTATTTTTTCCCCAATGATTATTATTTATTAGATATTGGCAATCACACAGGGTAAAATCTTGAGTCATGGTTTCTAACTTAAAATATCTTAAGACTTTTATTTTCAAGTGACTGAATTTCTTCAGAAAAATTATTTTAAAGGCCACTAACCCCTGGGGGTTAGTATCAACTTACGTAACCATTCTCTGGCATCTGTATTCCTTCCATTTCTTCGGAAACCAACACAGTGGAGAATGTCATCTTCTTTCTACTTCAAACAACATCCATTAGGACATATTTCCACATGTCTGGTCGCTGGGCCCCGTGATACAAAAATTTATGATAGCTCTTCCTGCGTGTTGACTTTCCGAAAGCTTATTATTCCCATTTGCTGGTTTACCAGATGCTTCCAGAAATAAATGAGAACACCAATTTCATTACACTGTTGCCAGCACTAGGTGTTTCCACTAAGTACATTTTAATGCTAGTTTAATAGGCAAAGGGGACCTGCTGACTGTTTTAACTTCCATTTTTCTGTATAACAGTCAGGTGGAACATTCTACTCTCCCGGAGAGGGCAGAAGCATCGTGTCTCCATGGAGACACCCCCCCCAACCCCACCCCGAGCAGCCGCTCTGTTCTCCAGCTCCTGTGTGAAGTCACCCCTGGTCTCTCCCTATTGGGACAGACTTCCTATCTGTTGAACGCCCCCAGCATCATATACGGGGCTTTGTCATGACACATTTGCTCCACATTCTGCTTCACCATAAGGCCGTTTGTACCCTTTCTCTGTCCTGGCAGGAGTACCAGCTCTGGGCACAGGATGGAGATAATGTCTCTTTATCCCCCACAGTGTCCAGCACAGCACTGTGCATGTGGCAGAGGCCCGACCAAGCTTTATAACTAAACCAAAAATGAGTAAACTCAAATTATGAATTGAGAAAATAATTTCATCACGAGACCTCAACATTTGAAAGCACATGAATGGAACCAAGCACCAAAAAATTGGGATCTTGGTTCTAGTTTTCTACTATCCCTGAATCCTGCATGAAGTGAATGAGGTGGCCTTTCAGTCTCAGTTCATTTGAAAACAGGCCACGGGGTCAAATCCGCTTAGGTCTGTGTTGGAATCAAACCCGAGATTCTCTTGTGAGTGTATCGTCAGACTCACAGGAAGGAGACATCGCACAGAGTGGGTTGAAATGGGATGCCTCTGGAGCCCCTGCCTTCCTCGTCGGGTCACTACAGTCAACGGAGAGCGCTGCGATCTTTGCGGATGACTGTACAGTGTTCGTTGTATTTATTAATTCATTTGTTTGATAGGAATTTTTGTTAGGAATCTTCTAGGTACCAAGCATGGAGCTGCATCTGAGAATGAAGTGAAGGGTGATTAGGAATGAGCGGAAGAGGAATGTTTAAAGATATTGTTGTCTGAACTACTTGGTGATGCTAGAGCTTGATGAGAAGGAAGTCAGCTGGTGAGGGTTTCCAGTCTAGGAAGCCCATATCAGTATTTGGCATCACCAGTAATCTCTCAGTCCTCTGAATCAGTGGCTCTCAGATTTTAGCAAGAATCAGCATCAGCTGCAAGACTTGCTATAATATCAATTGCTGGGTCCACCCCAGGCTTCTGATTCAGCAGGTGGAGGGTGAGAGCTGAGAGTCTGTATTTATGACACGTTCTCGGGTGATGCTGCTGCTGCTCGTTCTGGGAACCACAGTTTGAGAACTGCTGCTTCTGTATTTGGAAGATTTGCCACATGCCAGCTGCTCTGCTGACCAATTTATCTGCATTATCTCAATCTTCGGAGCAACCTTATAAAGGAGCTATCACTAGCCTTAATTTCTGAAACGAGGCATCTGAGGATCAGAAGGTTAAAAACTTATTTAAGCTGCGGTGGTTGGCGAGTGGCAGAGTCGGGTCTGAGCTCGCACCTCCTCGGCTCCGGCACTGAGCTCTGACCAGTCTGCTCCGCCTTCTCGGTTCCTCGACTCTGGACACCAAGCTGCTCTCCCTCGTCAGGAGACCTTGTCCTTGACAACTATTGAACGTAAGTCTATCTTCATATAACACTCCACTCCAGTGGGTGGTGGCGTGGGAGAGGAAAAAGTCTTCCTTGGCCCTCTTAGGGTCCCTGTCTGGGTCTGAAAATTAAACTGACAAAGGCAGATCAAAAGGAGAAAAGCGTACACATTTATTTAAGTTTTGCATGACAGAGGAGGCTTTATGAGGCAATGAAGAAACAGACCTGAGTATTGCTATGCTGCGTTTGAGGAAGAATGGGCAGATGTGGAGGACTATGCCGGGTTAGGGAGTGGGAGGCAGGTATAGGAAACTGAGCCTGTTGATTAGGGTTCTTCCCGGCTCCCGTTTGTCTTTGGAGATAAGGATGCTCCTCTCTGGGGTGTAGGGAGGACATCTCTCTCGGGAGGGCTCTGTGACCTGTCCCAGGGGAGAACAGGAGGAGGCCAGAGAGACTTTCCTGCTTTCACCACTTTCTCAAACTTTCTCAGCTTAAAATATTCAATATGCCCAGGGGTCAAAATTGGGGTAGCGTGTCCTGAAGGCCAGCAATTGTTTACCCTGGGAACTCGGTTCTCCAATGGGTTCAAGAAAAGTCACTGATTTTCAGTTTATCCAGCCTTTCCTTGTTAGAATGATTGATGACTTCCGAGCACTTTATATTTAAAAACTTGAAACGAGAAGTCTGTTCTTTATAATTAAGGGGCAAGTTGCCGCTTTCATGAATATCTCAGAATCCATCACCCACCTTCTCCTTCACGTGATAATTTATGTGCTCAGAGAAACCTAACTTTTAGCATTTTTCAAGTGAACTAGTGATTCATGGTTTTCTCCCAGGAAATGTGGCATGCCCTACTCCGTTACCTTGTAGAGCGGGGTAGCATCCAGGGGCAAAGATCGTAGGCAGCTGGGGAGAATTGCTTCTCACTGGGTCATACATTCAAAACGCTGTGATCAAATGAGCCCCAGATATTTTCATATGGTTTAAATGCCTCATTTCTAGCCACTAGTTTCCATCTTCCCAGAGATGCTGTATTAAAACAACATCAACACAAACACCATTGAAAACTGGTGTATTTTTGTAACATATTGAGATTAAGAAACATGAGCAAGAATGCACTAAAGATTTTTTTCCACTCCTCCTTCTTTCCTTCCCCTCATGGCAGCCCCACCCCCAGGATCTAGAATAGTCTTTGCTGTGAGCAGTCTGCTCTTGCCAATGCTGGCAATCTACAAATGACATGCCAGTTCTTCAACTGTGCCCGGAGGCCCTTAGCAGCCTGTTAAGGCTTACACATGTTTTGTTTGGTTGAGAGGAATAAAGCAATTAAAATCGGGATGAGTTCTATTTATACACTAGATTTAATGTCACATCACGAGTGCTTCCCCAAGGTGTGGGGTCACGGTCCAACACACAGAGTAGAAAGGGGCGGAGCTTCCTGAAACCTGCTCCTGGTGTGGGGGTGAGACCTTTAAGGCAGTGTGGAGGCATCCCCGCCTTCTCCCTGAATCGTGTGCTGTGTGGGAAGGAGCCTTCAATTGATTTATCTCGACAACTGTGTGTAGCGCGAAGTCAAAGGCAGTGGATTACCAGGTATTAAAAACCTGAGTGTTTCAGGAAGAAAAAAGAGGCAATTTCAGGTGTTGCGGACTTAATGAAACTGACATGGGGACAGCGTGTGTTCTGATGCACGACTGGCCGCTGGAGATGCTCATGAAGGCTTTGCTTAGGACTCCGTGGCCTCCCAGACAGGAGGAATTTGTTTTGACCAGTTGTATTCCCTAATGAAGCCCCAAACATACTTCCTCTGGTAAGTTGTATGAAGTGATTGCCTTGAAAAATCCAAAATCTTGGGGCCGATCATTCCACCTGGTTCCCCAGGGTGCATCTGAAGCTAGTCTGGCCACAGCCTGCCAACTTAGGCCCCATGTTCCCTGCACACAGAAATGGCTTGTTCTGCACTGGCCAAGTGATTACGGCAAAGATCCGGTTAGGGCAGCCCCAGAAAGCCACACAAATTTATCTCGGGTAGCTCTGCTGAATGTGCTTTGGGAGGAATAAATGGTATGAATTATTATTGGATTTTCCACTCTTTTATTCAACATTTTAACTGATCTATCTATTTGGATGTCACATGAGCCTCAAATTTAACATGTCCAAAATAGATCGCTGCATGATAGTTTCTACAATCTATTTCTCCAGCATCTTCTCCATCTGTTTGCCTACTGTTCCTCTCTCTGAGTGGGCTTTCCCTAGAGTTTCAAATGATAGGCTCCCTCTCATTCTCTGATTCTCACCATAAATGTCACCTGCTCGCGGAGTCTTTTCTTGACCGCCTGCTATGGACTGTTGGAAACAAAGGAAGAACTTTCTCTCTGCGTGCGCTGGGAGATCAGTCTTTTCCTGTCTGTGGACTCAGACTGGGGCCTCACCCACTGGCTCCCCAGATTCCCGGGCCTTCAGCCTTAGCCTGGGACTAAACAACCGGCTGTCCTGGGCGTCCAGCCTGCAGACGGCGGATCGTGGGACTTCCCAGGCTCCATGATCACGTGAGCCAATTCCTTACAATAAATCTCTTCATATCTATATCTATATAACATAGATATGTAGATGCATCTATGTAGATATCCTAGGATATCTGTCTACCTACCTATCTATTCTATTTATTCTATTTCTCTGGAGAATCCTGACTAATACAGTAATTAAGGTTAAATGAAATCACAAGGTTGGGGTCCTAATCTGATAGGATTGGTGGCCCCATAAGAACAGGAAGGGAGAGCTCTCTCTCTTTCTCTCTTCATGCACATGAACCAAGGAAAAGCCCTGTGAACACAAAGGGAGAAGGTGGTTGTCTGCCAGCCGGGAAAAGGCCACTTGCCAGACCACAACCGTGCAGGCACCCTGATCTCGGACTTCCAGCCTGCAGGCAGTGAGAAAATAAATTTCTTTTGTTTTAGCTACCTGATCTATGATATTTTGTTATGGCAGCCCAAGCTGACTACAGAACCACCTGATGGAAGTAGCCCAGTTATCTTCTTCATCGTGGCAACTTGAATCTTCCTTTTATGGCATCCGTCACAATCTATGGGGATTTTGCTTATAGTCTATTTAGATCAGTCTCAGGAGCACAGGAGTAGTGGCTCTTTCACGTGTCATTCATCTCCCATGACCCTTTCTCTGCCCCTGGACAGCAGTTCCAGGCAAAAATAGGTGAGCCATAAATGATTATTGAAAAAAAATAATAATTTGAGGATGTCAATCCAGTTTAGATGATTTTAATAGTAATGTCCTATATCTGCATAAGGCTGGACAAGATTCCAGGCACCTGCATGATATTAGTAGGTCGTTTCAGAAACCCACTGAAATGGCAGGCAGTGCATTAGGGCATCCCGAGGGTTCTGTCTCATTTCAGAAGAGAACTTTCAGAGGGATTCAAACACTCAGTTTTCTGTGTGAAGAGGGAGCTTTGAGGATCTGTTTAACAAATAACAGACAAAGAATGAGAGACAAACAGATATTGGGGGAGAAACAGGTAAAGATACAAAGAGCAAGAGAAGGGGAGAGTTGTGTGGAAGAAAACAAGTGAGGTGGAACGTGCAAAACAAAGATGGAAGCTAGCAGAGAGGCAGAGACTGTGGAAGGAAGAATGAGGGCATTTGGGGTGGGGGAAGTTCAAAAACCTGCCATGGGAGTGGGCGAGGGGTTGGTCCTTTTATAACAGGGTATAGAGGCATCAGACTAGAACACAACCTCTCATGGTGGTCTCCATTGTCAACTCTGTGCTGAAACAATGATCTTGAGACCATGACTCTATTCACATCTTCACCTTGGGCTGGATGTTTTTTAAGCACTTAATGTCTGTAGAACGGCTAACTGGTGCCATGACCCAGGGACAAAGGAAAAGCTTGGACTGCCCCACGCTTCGCCACCACAAGGGTAGTTTTGAATTGAATGGCTCTTTCTCTTAGCTCAGTGGCCTAGTCAAGGGAAGAAGATAGTGCAAATCAGATGGCCTCCTGTATTTGGGAGCTGAGACTGTGTGGGTTCCTTCACCCGCTTTGCTCGTGGATTGAAAACAGACATTCGGAAGCTGTGTGTGAGCCTCAGGACCTGCTCAAGTTTCCATACCCACTCCAGGTGCTTCAGTTCCTTCCTTTCTCCATCATCAAGAAATACTTCCTGTCTGGCCTCATGGGACAAAGGGCCCATTCATGGGGATCAAATGGGTTCCCTAAACGTTTAGTATTCAGTGGGTGTGGGCACACACACTCACCCTCACAGAGGTGACTTTTCCCTCTGAACAGTGAAAACACCCCTTTTCCTCTCTTAGCTTGCCTTTCCAGGGTGATAATCTTGTAAAGTGCACATAACCCGAACGTACGCTTTTAGGGAGATTCCATGGTCTGGAAAACTGACACCCAGGTGATCCTTCTGACTTTTTAATTAGGACAACATCTGAGTTTCTAAAGCAGGACACACACTTCCTATGAGAGCACCTAGGTGTGTGCCCAATTCTTTTTGCTTTAAAAAATGGAGAGAATTTGGGGGCTGGCCCCGTGGCCTAGTGGTTAAGTTCGTGCACTCCACTGCAGGCAGCCCAGTGTTTCATCAGTTCGAATCCTGGGCATGGACATGACACCGCTCACCAAACCACGCTGAGGCGGCATCCCACATGCCACAACTAGAAGGACCCACAACTAAGAATATACAACTGTGTACCGGGGGGCTTTGGGGAGAAAAAGGAAAAAAATAAAATCTTTAAAAAAAAAGAGAGAATTTGATATGAATTTCTTCAGGCGTATTTGCAAGTTATCCAAAAACAGAGCATCTTTGAAAATTCTCTGTGCTGCCTATTCCCTGTTAGCCGCAATTTGCTCAGGAAATGAGTTTGATGATTGGTTACCACTTGACGTAATGTGGGGGTGGCCAGCAGGAAGGAAAACGAAGCATAAACACACCCTGTTTGCTGACGGGGATGGCATGATGCTGCAACTCAATGGCATCAAGCCATTTAAACTTTTTGTTTTTTAAACTAGAGCTTGAATTAAAAAGTGAAGCAAATACAAGAAATCCATTAAGCCAGATTAGTATTGAACTCCAGTCAAGACCATCACCAAGGTCATTAGATGTGGCTGCGGGTAGAGTGAAAAGTAAAAGTCTGGTTACTGCTTCTCACATCTACATTCATCTAAATTACCTAAGAAGATTAAAAACCATCCTTTAGGTGGTGTTAGACAGGGGACCTAAGGTGGAGGATAGAATGCAAGAACATCCACAATGATGTCTTGACAAGATAAAGCCAAGAGCACCAGATGTCTTTGTGCTGAGAGTTGAAAAGGACTTTCAGCTGAACTGAACTATCCTCAGAAACCCACACTGGAGGTGGTGTGGCTCATCCAAAGGACCATGGGGGGGTCATTGGGACTACAATGATAGACTGTAGTGACAGCTGGAATAATTAATAACGACAGTTGTGAAAGGTCATGAGTAGAGAATTGAAGGAAAGAGGAAACTAATATTTAAATGCCTCACAACTGTGATGCCTCCTTCCCAGAGCAAAGCCGGAGTCTGCAAGCAGTAGATTTCACATTAAATGAACTGCGATCGAAATAGGACTCAGTGGGTATTTCATTTTGCCTTGGTGTTAGGTTAAGTAATTAAAATCAGCATCAGGTTCTGCCTGGAAGCTAGGCAGCTGAGCAATGGCTAATTGTTACAGCAGCAAAATTAGAAGATGATCAAAGAGAATTTTAAAATTTTTCTTGCACAGAATGAATACGCATGAAATTCTATCCTCTAGTCCAACAAAATGCAAACAGGTTAAAATTAAATTTAGCTAATTAAGTTGAGTATGAATTAACTCATAGTTTGATTTACTAGGCTGCGTTAACATTTATCGAGGGCTTGTCATAAAATTCTAGATCAGAGTTGTAAGGTCCCTCCTAGCTGGTCCCGTACCCCCATCAAGCGCCTCACTCTCCCTGTTTGTAATTCCCTAAACATACCACTGTTTACTCTTTTCTTGCAAACTCCCAGAGACATGGACCTCACCACTCCTCCCCTTCCTCTCTGGAATGGAGGTGGGAAACATATTTAATGATTAGAAAGAGAATGATAAATTGTCAAATTCAAGGACGACATTGGAAAAAGGAAAGCTTATGAAGAGGGGTTGAAGGATGGGTACATTCTAGTGATCACGAGGGAGATGAGCCAAGCAAACAGTTGTGATGCAACAAAATGGAGCATAAGGTGTGGTCACACTGATAGCTTCAGTGTATGGGAAGGAGGTGGAGAAGGACCTCATTTTTTGAAGGGTTGCTTTTCTAGAAAGGATTGATTTCCTTTCCTTTGCTTCCATCACAGAAATTGAGCTCATCCCAAAGGGTTAGGAGGAGAGAAAACAGGGTGTCAGGGAGAGCTTGCTTTGTTGAATGGTTTGACCACTGCGGTAGTCAACTACCTCATCTTCTCCCATCAGTTCTGTGACTTCAGTCTTAAATCTTATCCCCTCAGCACCTAAAGACAGACGTTTAAAAAATATTGTTATAATCAAGGATTACTTTATAAACAATAACATGCACAAGGCTTAAGCATTTAGTTTGATGATTTTGTTAATTGCATGCATTCACGTGGTCATCACCCAAAACAAGTTGTGGAAGACTTTCCTCACCCCCCGAAAAGTCCCCTTTCCTCTTTCCAGGTGATCCCCTTAAAAGGCAAGCATTTTCTAATTCTGGTCACTATACATTAGTTTAACTTAATTCTAAGAGCTCATAAAAATGGAATCATACAGAATGCATTCTTTTGTGTGTGACTTTTTTGTGATTTGTCCATATTGTTGTGTGGTAGCAGCAGTTCCTTCCTTTGTATTGACAATTAGCATTTCATTTTACGAATGTGCCTCAAGTGTTCATCAGTTCAGCTGTTGATGGACGTTTGGATTGTTTCCAGGTATGGGCTACTGGAACTAAGGCCATTATGAACATTCTTGTACATGTTTTTTTGTGGATATATATTTTCATTTTGGGGGGTAAATACCTAGGGGTAGAATTCCTGGGTTATAGAGGAATTGCTTATTTAACCATATATAAAACTGCCAAAAAATTCTCCACAGTACTATTCTACATGCCTGCCAGCAACGTAGAAGAGTTCCAGTTGCTCCACATCCTCGCCAACGTTGAGTGTTGTCAATCATTTCTGCTTCAGTCGTGCTAGTGGATATGAAATGGTATCTGGTTGTAATCTGAATTTCCCTAATGACTAATGGTGTTACATACCTTTTCATGTGCTTATTAGCTATTTACTTATCCTCTTTCGAGGAGTGTATGTTCAAGTGTTTTCCCCACTATTTTAATTTGGGTGTTTGTCTTTTTATTATTGATTTGTTGGAGTTATTTAAACATTCTGGATACAAGTCCTTCATTGGATAAACGTATTGTGAATATTATCTTCCTTCCTGTTGTTGTGTATTCATTTCCCTAATAATGTCTTTTAAAGAGCACGTTTTTTGCTGAATGCCATTTAACCTGCATTTTCCTTTTCTGCTTTTAAAACATCTCATTTTGTCTAAAAAATCTTGGCCTTTCACAACCTCAAGGTTGTGAAAATATTCTGTTTTCTTTTAGAAGCTATATGATTCTAGCTTTTACATTTGGGTCTGGAATGTATCATCATCGTCATTCTTGTTATTACTATTACTATTATTATTTTGTTACAGAGCAAGGTGGGGTCAAGGCTTCATTCTTTTCCTTATATGGCTATATGGTTGTTTCAGCATTACTTATTGAAAACATTTTCCTTTCTCCATTGAATTGAATTTGTGCCTTTCTCAAGAATCAATGTCGTGGCTATTTCTGGACCTTGATGATCTTCCACTGATGCGTGTTCTATTCACACAATTTCGACATTTGTTTTCCCTTAATATTCACTTGATCTGCTTTCTATTTTCCTTTGTGATTTATTCTTTGACTCGTGCATTATTTAGAGGCGTTTTGCTTAATTTCCAACCCTTTTGGGGTTTTCTAGATGTCACTGTTTTATCAGTTCAGACTATTTTGGTCAGAGAACATATTCTGAATGTTTCAGTCCTTTGATGTCTACAAACATTTGTTTTTATGGTCCACCACTGCTCTGTCTTGGTGAACGCACGATGTGAACTTGAACACTCAAGATGATCGGTTGTGTTGAGCAAATGTCTTATGTCGTCATAGACTTGTTCTTTCGTTCTAGTAATTACCAAGAGAGAAAAGTTAAAATCTCCAACTAAGACTGTGGATCTGTCTTTCTCTCACCTCTCTGACAATTTTTACTTGTATAACATTTAGGATTGTTATATCTTCTGCATGAATTGACACTTGAATAGTTATGACATTGCTCTCATTGTCTCTAGTAATACTACTTGTCTTGAAGTATTCTTTTTCTGATATTAATATGATTTTCTTATGCTTATTTTTTGGCTGATATATCTTTTCCATTTATTTCAACTTGTATGTCTATATTTAGAATGTTTCTAGGAAACAGCATACCGTTGGGTCTTGGTTATTCCCCTGAAATCTGACAATCTCTGCCTTTCACATGGAATGTTTAGTCTACTAACTTTTAATGTGGTTGTCAGTATAGTTGGATTTAAGCCTACTATTTCCTCACTTTTTCTATTTGTTCCATTTATTCTTTGTTGTTCCCTTCCTCCTTTCCTATCTTCTGTTGGGTTAACTGAATATTTTGGCAGTATTCCATTTTATCCCCTCTTTCTTTTAGCTGTATTTTTTGTATTTACTTTAGTGGTTGCTCTAGATAGTACAATATTCATCTTTGAATTATCACAGACAGCTTTAAATAATATTTTCCCACTTCAGAACAGTGTAAGTATCTTATCATCACATAATGCCATCTATTCCCTGCAACACTTTGTGCCCTTATTGTCATATATTTTACTTCTGTGCATGTCATAAACCTTTCAATATTTTATTACGTATTTATGCTTTAAACAGTCAAGGGTCTGGTGGCATTTCCCACAATCCTGAACAATGTCTTTTAGCATTTTTTTGGTAGTGCATACCTTCTGGATATGAATTCTCTCAGCTTTTATCTGTCTAAAAATCTCTTTATATTTCTTAATTTTGAAGTATGGATCGCCATAGTTTCTGCTGAGGTGTCAGCTCACATTCTTTTCATGCTTCACTGTATGTAATGTCTTTTTCCCTGTGGATGCTTTCAAGTTTCTCTCTATCTTTGGTTTCAGCAGTTTGGTCATGATACTCCTAGTTGTAGTTTTCTTTGTGTCTATCCTACTCGGGATTTGCTGAGATTCTTGGATCTCTAGATTGATGTCTTACATCATGTTTTGGTAATCTCCAAATACTTTTCTTCACCATTCTTTATCTCTTGTCTGTATGGGACTCATATTTTGGGACTTATGTTAGACTATATGATACTGACTCATAGTTCTCAGAAATTCTTATCCATTTTTAAAAATTGCTTTTTTTTTAATATGTGTTTCCATTTGAATAGTTTATAATGTCCTCTCTTCAAGTTCATTTATCTTTTTTCTGCTATGTTCCCCCTTTTTAAAAGCCTGTTAAATGAAATATTAATATCTCATATTGTTATCAAGTTATTGGATTTCTAATTGTTATTTAAGGTTTTAAATTTTCTGCAAAAATTTCCTATCTCTTCATACGTGTTTTCCATTTCATGCTAGATCTTTGAACACATTTGTCAGAGTTATATTAAAGTCCTTGTCTGCTAATTCGACAATCCAGCCATCCGTGGATTTATTCGAATGACTGTTTTTTCTTTTGATAATGGGTCACCTTTCCTCCCTTCTATGTCTCATAATTTTAAATTATATTTCAGACATTATATGTAAAAGAATAGTCAACACCAAATAAACAATATTTGTTCCTGAAATGGTGGCATGCCTTTCTTCCTTTGTCAGGATGCTAGTGTTGGAGACTGGGTAAATTCAATCTATGGTAGAAATAGTTCTGGGCTTTGAAAAGAATCATCCTTTAGGGACATTAGGTTATTTAGGATTCATTTGTTCTCACCTGTCTTATGGGTCTTTGAAAACTGTGATATTGTGCCTTGTTCTCATTGTTTATATGGTATCAGCAGTCTTGTGACTTTCCACATACTTATGCTAGTAGATTTCTATTATCTTTGTTGTTATGATTATGGTGATTATTTTATCAACTGCAACAACAGTTTTGATCATATTAAGTAATTAAGCTGTGACATAAATCCTTAGATAGGCTGTGTCGCTCAGGAAAATTGTGGGGATGGGGCTATGGAACTCATAGGCTTTGTGAAATCCTGTGCTGATTGTTTCTTATCTAAGAAGGTAACCATTTATGGCAAGGGCTGTTAGATACCGGTTGGTTTCCTTATCTACTTAAAAACTATGCTCGACATGAGGAATCTGTATCTATCACCCTGCTGCTGACCTAAATAGTCTGAGGCCAGTTGTGAGTCTACACAGCAGGGTCCAAACTACAGTCCAGTGACACTTGAGTGAGCTGAGGCTCTGGGGAAAAGAGTCTGGGACCTGAGTGGGCCACAGGGAGGAGCTGATGGGAACTCCTTGCATTGGGTGTTAAATAGGAAGCCGGGAGCCATATGCAAGTCATGTGCATTTCAGAGGCATTGAACAAAGGACTAGGGGTAAGAGAGGGGCTGTAAGAGGTAGACTTTCTCTAAGAGACTCCAAGGGGCAAATTGAGTTAATTGAAAAGGCACTTATTGAATTTCTGGCTCTAGGTTAGAACAGCTTGGTATTAGATAATGTTTATTGAACGCCAATGGTTCCTCAGGAACTCTGCTAAGCATTTTATGCACATTATCTTCATGTATTTCACCACAACCGCATGAGGTAGAGACTACCCTAATACCGCTTTATAGGGTAGAGTCATACAGGGGATAAGTGGCGTTCCGAAGTTTACAACGCTACTAGTATACAGTGGAGCTAGGGCTTGACTCTGGGCCAGGTGACTTCAGAATAACTAATTTACAGATGAAGGAATTGAGGCACCATGGCAGGTACTGTCCACTAGACCACGTGCTTCATGTAAGCAAAGATGGCCCTTGTTCTGCTCGACGTCTCTGTCTCCTGTGCCTAGTGTGATGTTCGGCACACTGCAGAGTATCCGCAAATATTTGAATGAAGACATTAATTTATTATGCATGCCAGCCACCAGGAATACTGGCATGAACCAGTCATGCTTCTGCCCCTCCCGCCCCCTCTCCCCATCACAGGGGAGATGGACAAGTAAATGAGAAGACGACAAGGGTCTAAAAAGATGTAGGAGAAATCTAGGCACAGTGTACCGTCCTTGTCACATCCTGCTCACTTTGCTGTCTCCCTCAGGAAACTCTGAAGTTCCTGATGGTGCGTCTGTATTCATTCATCTTTTTATTCTAGTCTGACACAGACCAAGATATTCCACAGAGCTGAGGACAGGTGTCAAATAGAGGAAGCAGAGATGAACTCCTCTGACCAGGGGAGGAAGTTCTACAGAGGTGGTGATGTCTGAACAGAGTTTGTTTTAGGATAGCTTGGATACGATTTGGCCTGCCAGAAAGAGGAAGAGTTTTTGTCTAGACTGGGAATTGAATGTTGCTGAGATCACAAGCACTGAACATCGTATAGTCTTAGGGAGACTAAGTGAGTCCAAGAGGAGACAAGAAGGAAAGGGGGAGGAACGGGGAGAGGAGGAGGAGGAGGAGGGGGAGGAGGGAAGATGGGGAAGGGGGAGGAAGAGCAGGCGGGGGTGGAGGGAGAGGGAGAGGTGTGATGTTATCTAAACCCCTAACCCGCCATGTCTGAGGACCAACTCCTGGGGCTTCTCAGTTACCAGTCTGTGAATTCTTTATTTTAATTTCTCTGGTTAGAGTTTGGTTCTCATTTTGCAACTGAAAGGATTTTGACTTTAAATTGATGAGCTTCTCTTCAGTGACTGTGTCTTAACCTATTTTTTGTTGGAAGCAAAAGCTGGCAAGCTGCAGCCATTTTGCCAAATCTGGCCTCTGTCTGTTTTCGTACAGCCCGTGAGCTAAGAATAAGAATGGTTATTGCATCTTTAAGTGGCTGGATAATAAAAAGAAGAAGAAGATTTCATGACATGTGGAATTATATGAAATTCAGATTTCAGTGTCCTAGATAAAGTGGCATTGGAACACGGCCACGCCCATTCATTTCTGTATTGTCTCTGGCAACTTTATGCTCCCCTGAGACAGCGTTGAGAAGTTTGACTGAGACCGGAGGGCCCAGAGAGCCTAAAATGTTGACTGTCTCACCCTGGCCCTTTATAGAACATGTTGCCAACCCTGGTCTAAAGCATTGACCTTTAGGGGTCATTAGGATGTGACCTGCGCGGAGGGATGCGAGGGAGCAGGAGGTCCCTATGTTTGTTCCGGGTTTGCCCCTCTAGCCCCTGGGGAGGTAACCTCACAGTTTCTGTGTCCCTCATCTTCCTTCTTCTCTCTTCATTTTGACACCAGTTTGTCCAGCCTCTCTGGAAATCAATAATGACTGGCAGGAGCACTTGGTGGAGGGTCCAAGAACCGTTTCAAAGCCACATGACCCCAGGCAACCCACCCAACCTCTCTGACCTCCACTTGCCTCGCTGGTGAAGTGGGGTTTTTTAATAAAGCCCATTTCCTAGGTTGCTTACGAAGATCAAATGAAATTGTGGCGCAAGTGGGGTCTATCAAAATGGTCAAGAAGTGCTTTCTCTCAGTCTTTTATTCTGTGAAGCAAATGAGATGCACGTTGGTAAAGCACTGGGATGCACAGCTGAAGGAAAATTAAATTTGATGTTGGGATAATGGCCACCTGTCCAGTTAGAACTGAAATGACTCTGGATTTATTATATCCCCCCTTTGATGAACTAATTTTATGTTGAAAATTTCATCCACACTCTGAAAAATTTAGAATAGTACAAAAACACAAATGGTGAAATGAAGGCTCCCTCTGTCCCTTAGACATTCTTCCCAGAGGCAGATGTGCCTGTCATATCAGAAAGGGTCCCTGTGCATGTCACCAGCGAATATATGGTGTGTGTGGTGTCGGAACCTGTGCCCCCTGCCTCTTACCTACACGCCACACTGGGCTGATGTCCAGTGCACCTGGATCTGTACCCAGCTATGTTTACTTTGAAAAGATATATTTTCATATTCACCCGAGATATGTACAGAACTATTTAAAGCAGCACTATTTGTAATAGCTAAAAATTGGAAAGGACCCAGATATCCATCAACAGGAGAATTAGTAAATAAATTGTAGTGTATTTGCACAACAGAATATTATCCATTAATAAGCATGCACAGACTACAGCCGTGAGCAACAATGGAGATGGATCTCATAGACATTACCCTGATGGAAGGAACCTAGACGGGAAAGAGTAGATGATTCTAGCATGGATCTCTGGTGTCAGAGCTAGGATGGTGGTCCCCCTGAGTGGGAGAGAGATGGAGAGAGCATGAGGGGGCTCTAGGACATTGTAACATTCTGCCACTTGTTGTGAGTGTTGGTTACCCATATGTGTGCCCTTTGAAAATTCATCACCACTTACGGTTTTGTGCACATTTCTGTAAGTATGATTTTCTTCAATGAAATTCATACTAGAAACTAAAAAAAACCCCTATCTTGGAAATTGATTTCAGACCACGTGGGTCTCCCTCCCTCCCTTTCATAGCTGTGGAGACCTGTATTGTAAGACAGTCGGCATTTTCTTTTCACCATTGGCTCTCTGATGCACAATTAGGTTGTTTCCAGCTATTTGCTGTCAGATGCTATTTTCCAAGATATTTTCTAATCACCCTTCTAGACGGAAGCAGGTTGTTATGAGCGCAGACAGATGGTACCTGGTTGCACAGAATCAGTTCTGCCCTGCAGATGCCAAGAGGCAGGTCAGCCTATTCCAGACCACCAGGCAGGTGTGTGGGGCCCTCACGCCTCCTGCACCCGCGCAGGCATCCTGTGGGCAGAATGTCGCCTGCATTGCTGCATTGCTGCTAATGGATATTCCCAAGGCGTGGCGCTGTCATTTGCATTTTCTCATTGTCACAAACGCCCAAGTGTTCTGAATATTAATGAAACCTTTCACAGCCTCCTTTGCAGGCTTAAAATATTCAGCACCAGACATACTGTTTTGTTCCCGTTTCAGCCAAGTTTAATTTCTCTTAACCAGCTTTGTTTTTGTAAAGTAAAATTAATGTATAATTTCAGTGTTTAAATCTCAATTCTCAGCAATTCACGACAGATTGCAAGTGAATATGATTTGTTCGTTAACACCTAATGGGTTGAAATAATTTATTGCGCAAACATTTCCAGGAAAACGACGCCACTTGAGCAAAAGCAAATCAGGAAATGTTACTTGTTTATCTAATAAACTACCCTAGGGTGAGCGAGTACATTAGCATTGCACAAACTTTGTGACTTATTCATCATCACTATTTATTATTAAAACTTTATCTGTTTCAACTTAGTGAATGGCTGCCTTGGGATACACCGCTTGCAGCAACAACAACAAAATCAAGTTTATGCAATTTGCATAATATTGTACAAAGAATATTAGCTTAGAACAATATGAATCCCTGGATCATTTGCACAGCCCTTTGGTGCTTAATGTTAGTAAATATTTAAATAACAGCAAGCCAGTATAATTACAAAGATTTCTCTTTCTAATCTGCCTAGGATGTATGGCTATTGCAAATCATCTCGATCACATGGTTTGGCAGGGAGAGTGTTAGGGGGTGATGAAGAGGCACTTGTTGCTTACGTTGGCTAGGAGGCTGGAGACCGAGCAGCACACGCTCTGGAGAGGAGTCTGAGACAAGGCACTGAATCTTGCCCTTTCTGCTTTTTTACCCTTTATAACCGTGTTGGTGTTTCACAGAAACTGGGTCCTGCTTAGAATAGGCATGCAGAAGACAGGTCCTGGACTTCTGGATCCTCTTTCATGAATAGGGTCTTTGCATATTAAGAAAATATATGTCATTCCTCCGGGCCTTTGCACATGTTGTACTCTCTCTCTGGATTGTTCTCCCTTTGCATGCTTAGTTATAGTCTACTCACCCTTCTGGTCTCAGTGTAAACCTCCATATTCCCCCTGACCCCTCTACCCCTCACCCTGTCTAGCTTGGTCCCCTATTTTGCACCTGCACGATGCCCTGCATTTCTCCTTCCTGGCTTACTTATTCAAATGTCTTTCCTCTCCTCTGGACTCTGAGCCCCATGAGGGGAGCCATGTTTCTGTGTTGGTCAGTGCTGTGTTCAAAGGACATGGCGCAGGGCGTGGCAGATGGTAAATGCTGAATTACATTTTTGGTGAATGAAAGAGTGAGTGATGAATGCCTAGAGTCGTCCACTGAAAGAAACGTCTACATAGTCAACAACCACATGCTGTATTACCTTTCAAATTAGACAGATTGAAAGAGGAATTATAAGGCCTAGTGCTGGTGAGACTTTAGGGATGGAAGAGCTCTCAAACGCTTCAGAGAACAATGCAGCTGCATGGGGTAAAAGTCTTAAAGTGATCATTTAATTATTTATTTTTTTGGCTCGGCAAATACATACACGGGAATTTATCCTAAAGCAGTAATTTGGGAACGTGTGGACGTATTTGGTCTCAAGGATATTCATCACAGTGTTGTTTAAAATTGCGAAAAATTGTAAAAAGCTTAAATGGTCAACAACAGAGGCTTAGCTGAGAGAGCTGTTAGTCATCTGAAGGAGAGAGCACTGAAGGGCTAAAACAGTGATTCAGAAATATTTGAACGGCGGGGGAAGAGGCTTGTGATATTCTCTGGAGTGAATAAAGCAAATATAAAGCCTTATGTAACTATGATTCAATTTTCATAACAACAGCCACGTACGCAAACGACAAGAAGCAGATATGTTAAAATGTTAGAGATGTTACTATCTGTGGTTTGAGGAGATTTTGCTTTTAGTGTGACTTTCTCCACATCAAAAGCAAAATGAAACAAACAGACCTACACATTGAGTTATTGGTCTGACTCACGCAGAGAGGAATTAATTCACGTGACTCTGAAGAATAGCCATTTGCCTGAACAGCTTAGTGGGATGTATGTTAAGGACAAAAAGAACATCAAAGAAATTTACTTTTCTTTTCAGTATATTGCTAATTATTATATTGATATTATTATTTGAAAGCTACTTAAGGAAATTATAAGAGGTATCAAGGAATTATGTTAATGTCATCAGAAATAAGATATTCAGCTTAAGAGAAAGAGAGAAAACTATAGGAGAGTTGAAATAAAAACCCTACAGCCCTAAATTTGAATTGGAAATAGTGTAGATTCTTAATGTATCCTCTCTTAAAATACACCTTACTCACCTCTGTCCACTGAAAGAGCCCAGAAGCCGGGAGTAGTCTAGTAGCAATGGCCACTCCTACCATCCATACTGTGATTGCTCAACATTTCCCACTGAAACAAACCAGAGCTCCTTGGAGAAATGGCTGGTTCCAGATCTGGGGCAGGAAATGTATGAGAAAATACTGGATCATCTTATCTTACCAAAGGAAACAAGATAAAAGGCTCCTGGGTCAGGTCAGAGGGCTCAGTAGCCGGCTTGAACAGCTCCCCTGGCCAGAAATGGCCTACTTGGAGTGCCAGTGAGGATGACAACAGCGGATTGAAACACATTAGCTGCGTTCAAATCCACACAAAAAACACGAAACAACAGCAGCAGCAGCAGTAAGTCAACAACAACAACAAAACGGGTTGAAAGACATCAACTGGATTACAATCCATTTGTCAAACATGTAGCAACAACAACAACAAATCGACGACAACAGCAGTCACGGGCTTCCTCTGAAGAACAGAAGGGGACCAGCTCACTGTTCTGAAAACTAGGAAACAAAAACGAAAAAAAACCGAGAAGGAAGCAAGCATTTTTCCTGCATTTATTTGACAACTGTACCTCTCAAGGTCGCCAAACGTTTACCTGAGAAGGTTTCTCCTTATATTGAAGAGTTCCAGCCCAATAATGATGATGGAAGAATGGAATTAGAACATCCCAATTTTTCAACCTCAAATGCAATCATTGAGCCACGCAGTCACCCCACTACTGCTTCCGTCACAAAAAGGGAAACAACCAGACGTCATGTGCCACCTGATGGAAATACATGACACCACTTAAGGAATCCTCTTGCCAAAATATTGGACTTGAAGATAGGGGATGGAGAAACACATTAAATGACACCACAGGGATGCCATCAGCAAAACTAAGAATATGGGAAACTCTGTGACATCATAGACAAATAAATTGCAAAGAAATTAAAAAGAGAGGAAGCAGAACTCAGGGACATAGAGACTTAAGAGACACATCAGCCAGCTGAAAGGTATAGGCTCGTTGGAATCCTAATTTGAATACATCAATTGTGAAAAAAAGAGGTCATCTGGGAAATTTTAACCCTTACTGGATATTTGGAGATATTAAGAAGACATTGACATTCATTATGTGTGATGATGGTATTGTGATTATTTTAAAATTTTTTCATCTTTTGGAGATGTATACTGAATTATTTCCAGAAAAAATGAGCTCACCAGAATGTGTAATGGATGGAGGCCTGTTTTGCATTTTCACTAATTTTTTCGGGTCATTGAAGCCCTTTCATTCTGAAAACTCAACAAGAGACTTCTGTCTTTTCAATGCTCAGAAATGTTCTTCCATAATTTTATTGATCCTTAACGCAACTCCATTTATTCTGTTCTCATTTTGTAATTCCCTTGGGTATATAAGATAACCTGGACTAATTCCATATTTCTTTCTTTTTCGCCTCCAATTTCATCATTCAAGAATAATTGAATTATTTTGAATTAATTGAAGTTGATCCAAATCAACTTATATCCAACATGGGATTTGCCAACAACTAGATAGTACATCAGCTCGATATTACTCCAACGGAGGGTCCTCTTTGAGCATGAAAGAAATACAACAGCCACCTTTTATGCTGTAGAGAAGTGGCGTGAGCAAAGAGCCTCAGAATCACTGGAAATAATATTAAGGATTTGAATCAATTATACAAAGGCAAAGAATATTTCTATTTTCTTGGGCCAACCACTAATTGCACTATAATGTTCTCAACACTTTCATCTGTCATTGCTGGGAAATATTAATGGAACGCTTTAGACCAGGAATTTGGGAGAACTATTGGTTAATGAAGACACAAATCCCCGTGAGTACCTAAATGTATGATGTAGGACCAGGCTAATTTTAGAATGGGAAGATGATTTCAGAGAATACAGATAAATACCTCCACTGTGCCTATAACTGTAAGACATCAGGTGAAATCAAGTTTGTTAAAAAGGATTGCCCTGAAACAGCCTAAACTGCATCCCTGATCTAGTTGGCTTGTTTACAAAGTTTAATTGATTTATATTTCCTAAAAGACCTTTGTCTGGACTTCCTATGGATAACCGTTTTCTTTCTTTCTTTTTTTTTTTATGTTCCAATAAAACTTTATTTTTTTTATTTTTTTTTATTAATGTTATGATAGATTACAACCTTGTGAGATTTCAGTTGTACATTTTTATTAGTCATGTTGTGGGTACACCACTTCCCCCTCTGTGCCCTCCCCCCACCCCCCCTTTTCCCTGGTAACCACCGATCAGATCTCCTTATCAGTATACTAATTTCCACCTATGAGTGGAGTCATATAGAGTTCGTCTTTCTCTGACTGGCTTATTTCGCTTAACATAATACCCTCGAGGTCCATCCACGTTGTTGTGGATGGGCCAATTTTGACTTTTTTTATGGCTGAGTAGTATTCCATTGTGTATATATACCACATCTTCTTTATCCAATCATCAGTTTCTGGGCATGTAGGCTGGTTCCACGTCTTGGCTATTGTAAATAATGCTGCGATGAACATAGGGGTGCAACGGACTCTTGAGATTTCTGATATCAGGTTCTTAGGATAGATACCCAGTAATGGGATGGCTGGGTCATAGGGTATTTCTATTTTTAACTTTTTGAGAAATCTCCATACTGTTTTCCATAGTGGCTGTACCAGTTTGCATTCCCACCAACAGTGTATGAGGGTTCCTTTTTCCCCACAACCTCTCCAACATTTGTCACTCTTGGTTATGGATGTTTTTGCCAATCTAACGGGTGTAAGGTGATATCTTAGTGTAGTTTTGATTTGCATTTCCCTGATGATTAGCGATGATGAACATCTTTTCATGTGTCTATTGGCCATATTCATATCTTCTTTTGAGAAATGTCTGTTCATGTCCTCTGCCCATTTTTTGATTGGGTTGTTTGTTTTTTTGTTGTTAAGCAGTGTGAGTTCTTTGTATATTATGGAGATTAACCCTTTGTTGGATAAGTGACTTGTAAATATTTTTTCCCAATTAGTGAGCTGTTTTTTTGTTTCAATCCTGTTTTCCCTTGCCTTGAAGAAGCTCTTTAGTCTGATGAAGTCCCATTTGTTTATTCTTTCTATTGTTTCCCTCAACTGAGGAGTTACAGTGTCCAAAAAGATTCTTTTGAAACTGATGTCAAAGAGTGTACTGCCTATATTCTCTTCCAAAAGACTTATTGTCTCAGGCCTAATCTTTAGGTCTTTGATCCATTTTGAGTTTATTTTGGTGTGTGGTGAAAAAGACTGGTCAATTTTCAATCTTTTGCATGTGGCTGTCCAGTTTTCCCAGCACCATTTGTTGAAGAGACTTTCTTTTCTCCATTGTAGGTCCTCTGCTCCTTTGTCAAAGATTAGCTGTCCATAGATGTGTGGTTTTATCTCTGGGCTTTCAATTCTGTTCCATTGATCTGTGGACCTGTTTTTGTACCAGTACCATGCTGTTTTGATCACTGTAGCTTTGTAGTATGTTTTGAAATCGGGGATTGTGATTCCGCCGGCTTTGTTTATCTTGCTCAGGATTGCTTTAGCAATTCGTGGTCTTTTGTTGCTCCATATGAATTTTAGGATTGTTTGTTCAATTTCTGTGAAGAATGTTCTTGGGATTCTGATTGGGATAGCATTGAATCTGTATATTGCTTTAGGTAGTATGGACATTTTAACTATGTTTATTCTTCCAATCCATGTGCAAGGAATGTCTTTCCATCTCTTTATGTCATCGCCAATTTCTTTCAAGAAAGTCTTGTAGTTTTCATTGTATAGATCCTTCACTTCCTTGGTTAAGTTTATCCCAAGGTATTTTATTCTTTTCGTTGCGATTGTGAATGGGATTGAGTTCTTGAGTTCTTTTTCTGTTAGTTCATTGTTAGTGTATAGAAATGCTACTGATTTATGCACGTTAATTTTATACCCTGCTACTTTGCTGTAGTTGTTGATTATTTCTAATAGTTTTTCTGTGGATTCTTTGGGGTTTTCTATATATAAGATCATGTTGTCTGCAAACAACGAGAGTTTTACTTCTTCGTTACCTATTTGGATTCCTTTTATTTCTTTTTCCTGCCGAATTGCTCTGGCCAGCACCTCCAGTACTATGTTGAATAGGAGTGGTGAAAGTGGGCACCCTTGTCTTGTTCCTGTCCTCAGAGGGATGGCTTTCAGTTTTTGTCCATTGAGTATGATGTTGGCTGTGGGTCTATCATATATGGCCTTTATTATGTTGAGGTACTTTCCTTCTATACCCATTTTACTGAGGGTTTTTATCATAAATGGGTGTTGGATCTTGTCGAATGCTTTCTCTGCATCTATTGAGATGATCATGTGGTTTTTGTTTTTCATTTTGTTGTTGTAGTGTATCATGTTGATTGACTTGTGGATGTTGAACCATCCCTGTGTCCCTGGTATAAATCCCACTTGATCATGGTGTATAATCTTTTTGATGTATTGCTGTAATCGGTTTGCCAAAATTTTGTTGAAGATTTTTGCATCTATGTTCATCAGTGATATCGGCCTGTGGTTCTCCTTCTTTGTGTTGTCCTTGTCAGGTTTGGGGATCAGAGTGATGTTGGCTTCATAGAATGTGTTAGGGAGTTCTCCATCTTTCTCAATTTTCTGGAACAGTTTGAGGAGAATAGGTATTAAGTCTTCTTTGAATGTTTGGTAGAATTCTCCAGAGAAGCCGTCTGGTCCTGGACTCTTATTTTTGGGGAGGTTTTTGATTACTGTTTCTATTTCCTTACTTGTGATTGACCTGTTCAGATTCTCCATTTCTTCCTGATTCAGTTTGGGGAGATTGTAGGAGTCTAGGAATTTGTCCATTTCTTCCAGGTTGTTCAATTTGTTGGCATATAGTTTTTCATAGTATTCTCTTATGATCTCTTGTATTTCATTGGTATCTGTTGTGATTTCTCCTCTGTCATTCCTAATTTTATTAATTTGCGATTTCTCTCTTCTTTTCTTGGTGAGTCTGGCTAGGGGTTTGTCAATTTTGTTAATTCTTTCGAAGAACCAACTCTTTGTTTCATTGATCCTTTCTAGTGTCTTTTTTGTTTCAATATCGTTTATTTCTGCTCTTATTTTTATTATTTCCCTCCTTCTACTGACTCTGGGCTTTGTATGTTCTTCTTTTTCTAGTTCTGTTAGGTGTCGTTTGAGGTTGCTTATGTGAGCTTTTTCTTGTTTAGTGAGGTGAGCCTGTATTGCGATGAATTTCCCTCTTAGGACTGCTTTTGCTGCATCCCAAATGATTTGGTATGTCGTGTTCTCATTTTCATTAGTCTCCAGATAAAATTTGATTTCTTCTTTAATTTCTTCAATGATCCATTGTTTGTTGAGAAGCGTGTTGTTTAGTCTCCACATTTTTGCACCTTTCTCTGCTTTTTTCTTGTAGTTGATTTCTATTTTAACAGCATTATGATCAGAAAAGATGCTTGATATTATTTCAACTCTCTTGTATTTATTGATGTTTGCTTTGGTTCCCAAAATATGGTCAATCCTTGAGAGTGTTCCATGTGCACTTGAGAAGAATGTGTAACCTGCTGTTTTTGGATGAAGTGTTCTATATATATCTATTAAGTCCATCTGGTCTAATTTTTCATTTAATTCTATTATTTCCTTGTTGATTTTCTGTCTGGATGTTCTGTCCATTGGTGTTAATGGTGTGTTGAGGTCCCCTACTATTATTGTTTTGTTGTTGATGTCTTCTTTTAGTTCTATTAAGAGTTGCTTTACAAATTTTGGCGCTCCTGTGTTGGGTGCGTATATATTTATAAGTGTTATGTCTTCTTGGTGGAGAGTCCCTTTTATCATTATATACTGTCCCTCTTTATCTTTCTTTATCTGTTTTGCTTTGAAATCTACCTTGTCTGATATTAGTATAGCAACACCTGCTTTCTTTTGTTCATTATTAGCTTGGAGTATTGTTCTCCATCCCTTCACTCTGAGTCTGTGTTTGTCTTTGGGGCTGAGGTGTGTTTCCTGGAGGCAGAATATTGTTGGATCTTGTTCTTTGATCCATCCTGCCACTCTGTGTCTTTTGATTGGGGAGTTCAATCCATTTACATTTAGAGTGATTATTGAGATGTGGGGGCCTACCGCTACCATTTTGTGTCTTGTTTTCCGGTTTTCTTCAGTTTCCTTTGTTTCTCGTCCCATGGTTTAATCTGTTCTGATGTAGAGCTGCTACTCTCTGTTGTTGTCCTTCTACTTATCTCCTCTGCTCTTGGTTTTGTAGCCCCTTTCCTTTTTTGGATTTTTCAGGAATGAGGGTTTTCCTGAGGATTTCCTGAAGAGGAGGTTTTGTGGCAATGAACTCCCTTAATTTTTGTTTATCTGGGAAAGTTTTTATTTCTCCATCGTATTTGAAGGATATTTTCGCTGGGTAGAGAATTCTCGGCTGTAGATTTTTGTCCTTCAGATTTTTGAATATATCATTCCACTCTCTTCTAGCCTGTAAAGTTTCTGCTGAGAAATCTGCTGATAGCCTGATGGGGGTTCCTTTGTAGGTTAGTTTCTTTTGCCTGGCTGTCCTTAGTATTTTCTCCTTGTCGTTGACTTTTGCTAGCTTCACTACTATATGCCGTGGAGTTGGTCTTCTTGCATTGATAAAGTTTGGAGATCTATTGGCTTCTGTCACCTGAAGATCCATCTCCCTCACCAGATTTGGGAAGTTCTCAGCCATTATTTCTTTGAATAGGCTTTCTGCCCCTTTCTCCTTCTCTTCTCCCTCTGGTATACCTATAATCCTTACGTTGCATCTCCTAATTGTGTCTGATAATTCTCGGAGAGTTTCTTCATTTCTTTTTAGTCTTGCTTCTCTCTCCTCCTCTGCCTGCAGCACTTCTATATTCCTATCTTCCAAATTGCTAATTCTTTCCTCCATATTATCGGCCCTACTGTTCAGAGCATCTAGATTTTTCTTAATCTCCTCTATTGTGTTCTTCATTTCCAATATTTCTGTTTGGTTCTTCTTTATCGTATCAAACTCTTTTGTGACATAGCTCCTGAACTCGTTGAGTTGTCGGTCAGAATTCTCTCTTAACTCATTGAGAATTTTAATGATGTCTGTTTTGAAGTCATCATCATTTAGGTTATATATCTCATTTTCTTTGGGATTGTTTTCTGTGTATTTGTTACTTTCTTTCTGTTCTGGAGATTTAATGTATTTTTTCATATTGCTTGATGTTGTTGATTTGTGCCTCTGCATGGAGATAGAGTTTAGTTGCTCCTTTCACTTGTTTCAGCTGCTGTGGTGGGGGAGCAGCTGTTTATACTTCACCAACCAGGAACCCTGTCTGCAGTTGCTAACTGGGCCTGGGCCCCTCCTCGTAGCCACAGTGGCCCTTTGGATTCCCTCCTCTGCCGTGGGGGCCGTCACAGGGGGGCTTCAGGCTGCAGGTGCCTACTGGTGCAGCCCACCTAGATGTGCTCTCTCCTTGGGGTCTGAAACGATGTTATGGGCTTTTCCAGCGGCCAGGGGTGGGATCACTTATATTTGTCGCTCCGTTGCTGTCGGCACCCACAAAATCTCACTTGTCCTCTGTGGGTTGCAGGAGAGCTATTGGCATCTTCTACAGTCTGTGGTTAGTTCACCTAGCCATGCTGCTTTTGCCCTGGGGTCTTCCAGCCTTGTGGCTGGCGGCTGGGTGCCTTCTACTGGTGCTGTGCAGAGGCTTTCCCTAAGGCTGCTGTGAGCCTGTAGGGTTTCCCCCTAGGCTATGAAGCTGGGTCTCTGGAACTCCCCCCAGCCCCAGTCCTCTCCGAGATCTCCGGCTATCCCTAGTCCCATGGGGCGGGCAAGGCAGCTGGGGGTCGCCCCGCCCTCTGGGATTCTCTCCGGGCCTCTCCCAGAGCCGTGAATGCTGGGCGTGGCCCCTCTGCTAATGGCAGACAGAGAGTTTTGTCTGCTGCCCGGGCGGAACTCCGGCGCTTCCCCTCCGGGTCGCAGAGCCGGCCTTTGAAAGTTCCCCCAGCCCCGGTCCTCTCCGAGATCTCCGGCAATCCCTACTTCCACAGGGCGGGCAACGGCAGCTGGGAGACCTCCGTACCCTCAGCGACTCTCTCTGGGACCCTCTGGGCGCCGCGAACACCAGGCGGGGTCTCCCCGCCAATGGTGGGGAGAGACTCTCCCCGCGGGCTCGGGTGTGCAACTCCAAAGTTTCCCTCTGCATTTAGGAGTAATTGCGGGGGGTTTAGGTAGGGTTCTGGTCACCTGTTTCCACCGTCGCTCCTCTGTTGTGTGCTCGCTCCTGCCCTAGATGTGTGTAGATCCTCTGGGGGTGTCCGTTGGAAGAAAGCCGCTTGCGGGTACTAGGCTGCTCGTCGGGGTCGGAGAGTTTTCACCTATTTCCACATCCTCCCGGAGGAAAGTCCGTCCGCCTTCCAATGTATAGTCGTGTGGGTGTCTCAGACGTCCTGAGATGCTGTCTGGATATCCTTTGTCAAGCGATAAGTGTCCAAATAATTGTAGACTCGAAGGGGGAGAGACAAAGAGGACTACTCATGGCACCATCTTGGATCTTCCCCGGATAAACATTTTCTTAAAAGTCTTTTGGTTGCCTGTTACCAAAACCCAGTTCAAAAATAGGTTTGTTTTCCTTTTAAAAGGGACTATATTTTCACATCGAATGGAAAAGCCAGAGGCCGGCCTCCTTGGCGTGGTTGACCAGGTGCATGGTGGGGCCTTCAGGATTCTGTCCCTCCGGTCTCTCGTTCTCTTGGCTTTGCCGTCTTCTGCTTTAGCTTCGTTCTCTGGGAGGTTCTTTCCACCTGGTGATGATTATGGTCACCAGTAGCCTCAGCCACATGGTGCCAGTTTAGCAAACCCCTGAGAAAGAGCACTCAACCTCTTGTCTGCCTCACTTCAATCACATTTGCATCCCTAAACACATCGCATGGCCAAAGGCATGCTGTCTGTTGATGCATCCACCTTGGGAGCCATATTATGGGTTCAACCACCACATACACAAAGCAGTGGAGGGTGGTTCCTTGACGGAAACTCAGACTCTGCTACTTGGAAGAGGGGAAATTGCTGCCTGGTGGCAAAAACTATGTCAGACATCTACTGTAGAATTTTGAATAGTGTTAGATGTATAAATCACTACGCAGTGTCACCTGGCCTGGTCACTTCCAGGTTGAAGGAATAGTAGCAGGGCTGACTTCGGAAGCCGATGGAAGCTTTGCTGTTGTGTATTTAGGAGTAGAAACAGGCTGAGTTTGACCGAATGCAGAATGCCTAACTCTTGATCTTGTCTACTTCTCCCTCTAAGGATGCAAAGGCAGTAACTGTCAGATCATTATTTTTATCTTGATGTCTTATGAAACAGAAATCTTTGTTGTTTGAGGTTTTGGGAATAATAGTTATCTTCCCTAAGGGAGAGTGTTTAACAGTTGCTTATTCATTCTTCCTTTAACATTGTTGAAGTGTACATGATGGAATAACTTTATTGGAGAATCTGAAAAATGCTGTCCTAGAACTTTCTGCTTGGTCAAACAATGGGTGTGACAGCCACAAACACATGGTCAGCCCCCTGGGAAAGGTAGTGTCTGAGGATATTTGGAGATGAGATGGTCAGTCAAGTGTTCGTACAGGTGGGTAGTTTTAAGTTTTGAGAAACTTTAGCCCAACACACATTGAGCGCTGACAGCATGCTACATGATTTGCTGTGCACTGAGGATACAAATAGAAATATGTGAATGTGCGTTGGTGTGATATTGTGATTTATAACAAGAAATTTATGTTTGGTCTTAGTGTGTTTCTTACCTAGGGCTCTTAAAACCCTTGGAATTTCCTAAATGATGAGAGCATTAAATGTGTCTTTGGTTATGTTAATGAGGTGACTTCAGAATGCACCTAAGGATGGCAGCTGGTTGCCACTGGAGCCAACCATGTGATTAGAGCCTTAGAAATTTCAGTCCCACCCATTAAACTCCTGGGAGGGGGGAAGGGCTGGAGGCTGAATCAATCACCAATGGCCAGTAAGTTAATCAACCATCCCTATGTGATGAAGCCCCATAAAAATCCAAAAGGACCAAGTTCAGAGAGCTTGTGGGTTGTTGAACATGTGGAGATGAGGGGAGGGTGGGCTTCCCAGAGAGCACATGGAAGCTCCCTGCCCCTCCCCACATACCCCTCACTGTGGATCTCTTCATCTGGCTGCTGATTCCTACCTTTAATATTCTTTGCAATAAACCAGTGATCTAGTAAGTAAAATGTTTCTCTGAGTTCTGTGTGCTACTCTAGAAGATTAATTGAACCCAAAGAGGGGCTTGTGGGAACATCGAATTTGTTGCCTGATGCTCAGAAGTGCGTGTAGCAACCTGGGCTTGCGGCAGCCTGTGAAGTGGGGGCCGTCTCATGGGCCTGAGCCCTGCACCTGTGGTATCTGGTGCCATCTCCAGGTGAATAGTGTCAGAATTGAGCAAAATTGTAGGACACCCAGCTCGTGTCCCAGAGGATTGCTGGGTGGTGTGCAGGGATCCCCCCTCCCCGCAACATCCACACTGGAAATTGCTTCTGGAACACTCAAATAATTGGAGATACAAATACAAATATGTGGCTCCTGGTGCCGAATAGATTATGACCTGCTTATAACAGGTGACTCATCAGAATGATTCAAATAAAACAAGGGAGAGGGCTGACACAGCGAATCGTCAGGAAATTTTCAGATTTAAATAAATGGAGTTTTATTCCTAGAGCTTCTGATAGAGCGACTAGAATGAAAATATTTGATTTCAAAGCTTTTGTCCCGAAGTTCCTTAGTCCTACTGAGCATAGGTGTGAATCTCTGAAATGGGTGAGTTTATTTTGTCTGATGTCATGTACCACCAGGATAGACCTCAATTGATTGCTGTTTCTTTCCACTTGACTAGAGACTGGAGTTTGCTGATATTTCTGCATATCTAATACGATTCTCATTTGGTATTTGGCTTGTGTATGTACAGAAATACATATTCAATTGGCTTGAGAAAAACCAGACCGTGATTGTTCAAAACCCGGGGGATGTGGCTTATGCTTGTTAGCTCTTAGCCATCCCTGGTTCCCATACGCCAACCTCACCGTCAACCTTCAACACAGAGATCAGCACAAAGGTATCTCCATGAGTGTAAGTACCTCTGCCTTAACATCTATGGCTGGTCCGGGGAAATCACTCATCAAAAGGATCAGAAGACCTGGGCTAATTTAAAATTCTTTATAAATGCCAGAGTCTAATGAGCATTCCAACCACTGTGGGTGATAGTAAATTAATGTAAACAAGGTCTTCCTTCTTTTATTTACTCCCTTAAATCTCAGTGGGAGATATTGAAAATTGGTCCCTGTTGCTATCATCACAGGCACACGGGCTTCTGTGTTGGGTGGAGGTGGGGCATTTCAGCACATCTCGACTAATGCAGATTTCTGAATGTGCGTTCACTAAAACTAAGACAAGCTGCCTTCCAGGAAGAGCATTTGGAGGCAAGTGGTTTCAGGGCGAATCATCAGTTGCATCAGCACACACAGGACCTCTCCACGATCAAGGAAGTCTGGGGTCTCGTCCAATTCTTGAAACTCCCAATATACTGAAAAATGAAGGAATCTTGAATCGAGGTTATAATAATTGGTATATATTTTAAATATTTGCATTGAACAAACTCATGCTTTTTCCACAGCAAAGTGCAATGACTACATATACGATCTTCCTTGATTATGCATCTAGCAATTACGGCTGACATTTGTGAATGTGAGGCTTATACTGTGAGAGGCAGAGGGGAGAGAGTGGGAAGCTGGGTTCTTGACTACATCACTGAGTTATTGAATCATACCTCACCTGAAACCTACAGGTAGTATCCTCCTGCTGGACTTTTCATAGTTGAGCCAATAAATTCCTTTATTTTCTAAGACAGGGGAGTTGGGTGTTGGCTCCTTGTAGCTCAAGTTTTCCTAACTTACAGTCCTGATTCTTCCCAGGGCCCCCACCCTTTAATGGCTTTAAGCTCACACACAACGCTAAGATCGTCTTTATTTAGTTGAAAAGTTCATTACAGGGGGAGGCCTGTTGCATAGTATGAGTTATTTTGGTCTCTGTAACAGTAAACATGTTTGACAAGTCCTCTTACTGACTTGACTAAATGGATAGATTGTTGCTGTGACATAATTCCAGCTGTTAGCTGTCAATCCTTTCATCCTTAAAGACACTGTTTTCTCTTTCCTTTACATTGGTTTGACAATTTATAGAGTTTGAAATGTTTCTCGTGCATTATCTCATCTGATTGTAAACCCATGCTTGGGGCTTATAGAATAGACATTTCCTACTTTTCAAAGAAGGGAGCTGAGAGAGGAGCCTGCCCAAGGCCAGTGTTACAATAGGGTACCGGACTCCCCATGAACTCTGTGTGTTCTGCAAGGCTCCACATGGCTGGACCAATCCAATTAGTATCCGTGTTGGTTGGTATTCATTAGGCTGTAAGTAACAGAACACCATGACTCAGGCTGATCTAAAAAATAAGGACATTTACGATGCTTTGAAACAAGAAATCCAGAAGCAGAGTGGGATGCAGGCATGCACATCAGCCTCTGCAGCCTTTTTCTGCATTTCTCGGGGCTCATTTCCCCTCTGAGCACGGGCTTCATTCTCAAGCGGATGGTGAGGTGGCTGCAGCTGTTCAGGCATCACTCCCAGACGCATCAATGTCCAGAAGAAGAGGACCTTCTCTTCTCTCGTCTTTTTCTTGGGAGCATGGAAACCTTTCCCATAAGTACCCGCAGGAGACATTTCCATTTTGTCCAGCACTGGGTCCACGCCCAGCCCTCACCCAGCCATGGGGAGGGGCAGGGGTGTCCATGATCTGCTTAGAACAATCAGCAGACTGGAGTCGGATGTCGGATAGTGACCCACGGTAACCACCTCTGCACTGACTCAAAATACAGCAATTTCAAGTAACAGCCATTCAAGAGAACCGGCCTGGGGTTTGGCAGGCTGTTGCTATCATGGTCTCCCATCTGTTCATGCCTCCCCGTGTCCATGCACGTGAGTTGTCTCCTCCCACACTGACTCAGAGTTTGGCCATAGGACTTGTTTGGATCAATGAGAAAATAGCAAGTGTTATGCGAGGGGCTTACCTTCTGGTTGCTCTTGGATTTAGCATGGACTGAATTGTGTCTCCCCAAATTTGTGGGTTGAAACTCTAGTGCCCAATGTGAGTGTATCTGGAGATGGTGCCTTTAAGGAGGGAATTAAGGTTAAATGAGGTCATTTGGGTAAGGTCCTGATCCAAGAGGACTGGGCTCCTTAGAAGAGGAGGAGACACCAGAGGCCACTTCTTCTCTGTGCACACACAGGAAAGGTCATAGAGGACACAGTGGGAAGGCAGCGTCTGCAAGCCAGGAAGGGAGCTCTCACTAGAAACTGAACTTGCTAGTGCCTTGATCTTGGACTTCAAGCCTCCAGAACGATGAGGAAAGAAATTTCTGTTGTTTAAGCTGGCTGGGTTGGGGTATTCTGTTATGGCGGCCTGAGCAGACTAATACGAGAACCCAACAACCACCACCATATGAACAAACCTGGGCTAGGCTGCTGGATGATGGAAGACAAAAAAGCCAGTCACTTTGCTGCCTCAACTATAGCCAGCCAACCTGCAGGCATGGAAGTCAGGCCACTGACCACCAGCTGACCATAGATGCATGAATGAGCCCAGGTGAGATCAGTACAAGGGCTGCCTAGCTGAGTCCAACCCAAATTGCTGACCCACAGAATCAAGAGCCAAATAAATGGTTGTATTAAGCCACCGAGTTTTGGAGAGGTTTGTTACACAGCAGTAGATAACTAGCACATGTGGGATATGTGGAGTTTTTAGTCACAGGCTTTTATGCTCCCTGGAAGGACATGCTCCTGTTGGTCTGACTTGAAATGCAATTTGCCTCCCCCATGGGTCAGAGCTATGTTTACAGGGATCAGGCAAAGTAAACGAGCAAGGCAGACTAGATAGAAAAGTAATCACGAAGCTTGAGTTTTATTTTTCATCTTTGGATAAAGACACAGATACAGAGATACTCTCTTGCCATAAGAAAACAGTGGCGAAGGTGAGATGCTTGATGACAGCTGCATACACGGTCTCACTGATGGGGCACCAGCGGGAGTGGGGAGGACTGGGGGACCAGAGTGGGCAAGCCCTACTCCAGAGGGTGGCCACAATTCAGCTTGGGCCCCTGTTGCCATGTGGCACGTGGGCTCAGTGTTTTATTACAAGAGGTTCCACATTTCCAAAAGAAATCGGGAATCTGAAGTTTTATATAAAATCTCCTAATTTTAAAACATTGATTCAATTAAAAATAAAACACTGTACAGACTAAATCGACTCATTTTAGCCTGAAGGGCCTCAGCAGAATGTCTGGTCTACACACACTGGCTAACGGGAAAGTTGGAAATCAGTAAAACACACCATTGTCACGTAATCAGTTCCACAGAGCTTTCAGCTTCCCATTTGTTCGGGACTTTCATGTTTGCAACAGACAGATGCAAATGGAAGCCTTTGCAGAAAAGTGGGTCCCGAATCCAAAATATAATAGAGAGAAAATGAAACAATGAAAAAAATTACAGTCTGTGATTGCAGGCCTTTCTGCCCCCAAGCTCAGAGAAAACAAACGAGTAAAACGCATAACCCAAATATGGGTAAACCTGCTACAAAAAGTTTTTCAAATTCAGAAAACAAATAAATGGGGGTTTGAGCCTTTGCATTTAAAATGATTCTCAGCCAGACAGTGAATTTCTCAAAATAAGGGGCCGGAGTTTGCTTATCTTTGTATCTGTGGAAGCGGAAAGCACCTAATCGAGGTTAAGTGAATGAAGGAACAAATGAGTATTCCAGATTTCTAGTGATTAACACAGGGGATGGATGCTCAGAAGTGGCACAGTGTGGGGTATGGGCATGAGTTAGTAGGCCTGGCTTTTTTCCCCACCTGCTCTTCCATCTTGGAAAGGCAGTTACCTGACTTCTCTGTGCCTCCATCCCTCACGTGTAAGATGAGGATAATAAAAAACACCGACCTGATCATGCTGTTCGGGAGATATAATGAGACCTGCTGTAGCCTGCACAGCATAGCCTGGAATGTAACCCAGTCCCTGGATGTTGTTACTGAGGCTGACGACTAGTTAATTTTAAACAGTGGATTACCAGGTGAATTGCTAAGAGGGGAGGAAGCATATTCAACTCCTCGGGGACACAGCTTTTGAGTAGAGTAGCATGAATTTGGACTGGATTGAGTAAAAGCATCCTTTATTGGGCTTCTGTGAGAATCAGCTCAGGTCACATTGTGGGCAGAGGCCTAAGGAATCCAGAAGGAAACCCAAAGCTGTTTCCACAGCATTTTCCACAGCAATGAGGCCGAGATGCTTCCCCGGGGAGTGATTCTTTGCTGCAGAATGGGCCATTTTCAGCAGCATACAGTGATGTTGTAATGAGGGGGATAAACCATGTGAGTCCACAGCGGCTGGTCATGGAGCACTCGGTGTTTGCTACTTGTGCTTGAACCAGCAGAGAGAAATTGCCGGCTCTACGTGGGTAGAAGCTGGTGGGTTTTCATTTTCTGCCTCTTTTTGGTTATTGTTGCTTTCCTCTGCACTTTGCCCTAGTGAGGACTATTCCCTCTAGAGCAAAATAGACACCTGTCTTAAGCATTTCTGAAGGGAGATCTATTGTAGTTGGAAAATTACCGAATGATTCTCAGAGTATTGTCTTGCTATCATTCGTGCAGTTTTACTATTAGATTCCTGATGTTGGCTCCCAGTGCTCTGAGATGCAGGTGAGATGAGTGCCAGCCCCCCTTGCACACTCTGCAAAAGAAACATTCCTCCTGTCCTCCAGTGAGTGGAGAGCCGTGAGCGGGTGGGTCCGCGGTGGGAGCTCCTCCTCCGGGCACCTTTGCATCCTGGGGGCGTCTTTGCTTTCCTGAATGTGCGCTGTTTTGCTCCATGTTGATCCAGGTGGGAAAAATGAACTTCTTTACTAGTTCCATGACTTGATCCTATTCATACACACTGTATGTGAATACAGCAAACTTTCTTTTTAAACTAGAGTGAAGAGTGGTAACAATGGGGGAAAAAACTTGCATTGGAATAAGGTGAAAAGTTGAAAAACAACTTCCAATGGAATAGTAGATAACACTGCTCTTAAAATACTCTTTAGGGTGGCCCACCCCCACCCCTTCACTGGGGAGTTCCTCCGAGTCGCTCCATATTTCTTTCCCCTTCCTCAGATTTGTCCTGAACTTCAAACTCTCCGGGCGTTTGCATTCTCTGCAAAGTCCACTCTTGGACTGTGACTGAACTCAGTGGGTTCGTCTCTTGGTGAGTGTGGAACTGAAAAGCACAAGCAAAGTGGAATTAGTGAAGGAAAGTTTCATTACTTGCAAGAGCAATGGAAAACACCAGGGGTCAGTCCTAAAGCAGCATCTCCCAGAGCTCAGTGCCAGTGGGGACTTTACACAAAAGAGAGCAGAAGAGCAGGTTTGATTTGCATATCAACTGTAACAACTGTGTTCTTTTAAGGTGCATGGGTAGCATGTGTAAATGTTATTACAAACATTGCATGATCTACAAACGGCTGTTTGGACCCTCCCAGAGGAGGAGAATTTAAAATGCTGATGGGTTGAGGAAACTTCTGGACATCTGGCCCTCAGCAGTTGGCTGTGGGTCTTCCTGCAAAGGTGTGATTTCTCTGCAAAACATGACACATGGTTTCTTTTTATCTGAAAGACACTTGACAGATCATGTTAGTTGTTAACCAGATCCTCAGTAACCCTTTCTTTGCCTCGTTCCTTGGTCACAGGACCTCAGCCGGCAGAAAGGCACCTCTTTCCCCAGGCGTGCTGAAGTTACAAAAGTGATCTTTTTATTTCTGTTATATTTTCAGTAATCAAGTTTACTGATCATTGTCAAGGTCAGCATAGGTTACACCACTTGTTCCAGAATAATTATCAAGACAGCTACTGCACTGTCCTGGTTGGATAAAAATATCATGTGGCCACCCTATATATTTGCTTTACTCATTGTTTATCTAGAGTGGTGCTCTATAATAGAAATATAACAGGAGCCATATATGTAATTTAAATTTTTCTAGCAGCCCCATGAAAGCAAAGAGGTGAAATTAATTTTACCAATACAGTCTTTTGACCCAATATTCCCCAAATATTATCACTTCAACATGTAATCAACATAAAAAAATTAATGAGATAGTTTACCTTTCTTTGTGATCTTCAGAATCCAGGAGGGTGTTTCTTTGACTTGTACACATCTTGGTTTGGACCAGCTGAATCGTAGGAAGTCACAGGGAGGTCCAGGGCAGGCTCTGGGTGACCAGGTGGTGGAGGAGAACCTTGGGGGCTCAGGGCAGTGGACATTTGCCAACAAGTACAGAGGTATCTGGAGAGTTCCACAGTTAACCCAGTGTCTCCAGCCTTACCTGCCCTTATCTCACAGCACCAAAATGGCTGTAGCTCCTCACATCCTCATGGCCTCAAGTCCAGTGAGAAAGCCAAGCCAAGGCATGGAGAGAGAGCCACTGGAACTGGCTGAGCTGGACCATGTGTCCAAGAATGAGTTGAGCTGATTGGCTTATCATGAGCTCCATCCCAGGAGCTGGCGCAGAGCTCATTGGCTGTCAGCCTCCCAAGTTCCTGAAGGAGGCTTGAGACGGGCCCCGCCCACTCAGAGCAAGGAGAGACCCAGGAAAGAGGCAGCCGCTCCAGACTGGCAGGTGGCGGGTGTGATAAGAGGGGAACTCACTTAGGAGGCTTGTCTTGGGCTCCACAAGACAGTAGCTCTGCATCCCTACCCCCCAGAACCTTGAAGTTTACAGAGGCCTTAATGGGGTTCAGTCACGTGTACTGTCCAGATGGTCTCCACAACACCTTGCTCTGTCAAGGCTGCGTCCTCAAACATAATCCCACTGTGGGAATGTGGACAGAACACCCATGCCAAGGACAGGGGAAGGATGGGAGCCTATGATCACTTGGGGTCCGGCTTTCTGGTCAGCTGAGGTCACGTCCTCTTGGCGACCTCCTCCAGTGGAGCTGCGTGGAGACCGGGACTGGAGGGGAGGGCGGGCTCGATGACACATGAAAATCAGGGTCTCCCAGAGGACCAGAGGATGGATGTGGCAGGCCAGCACCACATGCCCACCAGAGAAGCTGCAGAGGCATTTGCATCTCATGTCAGCCTCACTGTCAAATTTGCTTTTCTGCTTTCTTTTGGTTGCAGAATGTTAAGAATATTCTGAGTCACGCAGTTATAGAGGCATGAATTGTAAATGTTTTCAATACCTCACCTTTGTATCTCTTCAGTTAAACTGATCAATGAGATTGAAAGAGGAGCGGTAGGATGTTTTCAAATGTGAATTACCAATGGTCAAGGTGGGTACATACTTTGTGGGGCCCAGTGCAAAATCAAATGCGGGCCCTTGCTAGAAAGTTATTAAGATTGTTAAGACAGTGACAGCAGAGCAGTAAACCAAGGGGGTCCTGTGTGGCTGTGCAGGTTGCACCTGGTGAAGTCAGCCTTGCCAACAATCGCTAGGAACAGCTCACATTTCTGTTCAAGAAGCACCCTCAAATTGCAAGTGCTACAGTGTCTGGACTATGGTTTAACCTCAATATGATGTAGCACTCAAAGTGGCACATAGTGTAGTGGTTTAGACCGGATTCTGTGGATGCGTCTGTTTTTCACTTCTCCCACTAACTAGCTGTGTGGCCTTGGGTCAGTAACTTAACCCCTCCCCACCAGTTTCTCCCTCTGCAAAAGGGGATAACACCGTCTACCTCATAGGATTGTTCTGAGGATTTAAATGAGATCATGAAAATAATGTGATCAGAATGGGGCTGGCACAGAGTGGCCACTCCATAGATTTCAGCTGGTGTTGAGGTCATGAGCATTACTGCTGTGTTACCTATGGTGTAGGTGTTGTGTCATGCACGTAGACATGCCTCAACCATCGAGGATGCAAGACAGCCCTCGCCCAGCACAGGTGCTGCCCAGTCTCGCCTGCAGTGTGGTAGAGAGAGGCACGCATATGCCGTCCAGCATGCTCACTTGTATGATTTCAGGAGAATAGACTGCAGTCACCGCATTTTTAAAATGAGCAAAGCAGAGCCACAGCCTTCTTAACCAGTGAAATATCTTCAAGGGGATTAAATTTTGCTCAAAAATGGTGGGGGAACTTTATTCCAAGGTCTGCACAAACGCAGTCTCACCTGTGTTATAATTTGGTATATGACATTTAAGCACGCATGTTGCTCTTTATTATACAGGCTTTTCGGGAATAGTTCAAATGCATTTTAAGAAAAAGAAATTTGAATTAAACCTTGGCAGAACCCTCAAACTCTGGCTCCTCTCCCTGAGGGCCTTGTGATCCTAGGATACTTGGCATCCGGCAAAAGGCCTCATTAAGTGACTTCACTTACGGTGGGTACTGGATTTTGTAATTACGTGATTAGAAAAAGGAAGAAAGAAATAACTTGATTGAAATTTCATCTTAAAATAATGAAAATTATGAAGATAATTTTGTCTTACATTTACTATTTAGATAATCACAACTATAAGCTAATTCTAAAGTAGGGAAAGAGTAAGTCGTGTTGATTTTTCCCAATATTTTTATTGTGGTAAAATATACATAACGTAAAATTTACCATTCTAACCATTTTTCAGTGTACAGTTTGGTGGCATTAAGTACATTATTGTGCAACCATCACCACCATTCATCTCCAGAACTCCTTCCATTTTCCCAAACTGAAATTCTGTCCCCATTGAACACTAACCCACCATTCCTCATCCCCAGCCCCTGGGAACTACATTCTACTTTCTGTCTCCGTGAATCTGACTGCTCTAGGGACCTCATATAAGTGAAATCATACAGTAATTGTCCTTTTGTGACTGGCAAGTGTTGCTTTTTTGTATAACTTTCCTCACAAGCTTGGATCAAGCACAATCGAATACCGTTCACTGTACGCTTTCATAGAACCATCAGGAAGAGTCGTTCAAGGGCTTCATCCATTGTGCAAGAATGCTCTTTAATTATGGAAGTGCAACACAGTAAAGTGCCTGTGTCTTAAGTATTCAGTTCAATGTGCTTTTATCTCTGGATACATCCATGCAGCCACCACGCAGATCCAGATGCAGAACATTTCCATCATCCCAGATCCTCCCTGGGGCTCCTTCACTGGAACTCCTCCTACCAGGAGGACTTCCCTCACCATAGATCAGTTTTCCCTGCTCCTGAACTTTATGTAAATGGGCTCACCGTTACGTGTTCTCTTGTGTCTGGCTTTTCACTCATCGTCTACAATGTTCATATAGGTTGCGGTCCGCTCTAAGTTATTACTGTGAACAATTTCACGCTATGAATGCACACAATCTATTTACTCCACCTCCTCTTGACAGACATTTGAGTTGTTTTAGTTGCCCATTATAAATAAAGTTGCTGTGACCACTCTGCCAAGAAAGTTTAATTCAGATAATTTTTCTTTTAAAATGTCTGCATTGTCATCGTTCCTGTAAATTTCATTTTTCGTTCTTGCCTCTGCCATGTCCTCATTTGTGAATGCCCATGCGTGAGGTTCTGTTTTCCAAAATCACAGTTATCTACTTCATAAAATTCTGCGCCATATGCGAGATTTTCACATTTCCTTTGAAACCAATTTGTCTTGTCCTTTTAGATGCTGCCCCCATCTGCTTCTCCTGGAAGGACCTGGCTGATGAAGACATTGGTGCGGTGAGTGAGGGCAGCAGCTGCAGGTGAGTGGGCTGGGATGTTTGAAAGGGGCTAATATGCTGACAGTCACTTAGACGTGAATTTTTTATGTTAGGACAACTCTTTCTTCTCTATACCACCTGGTAACTGGGGGTTGGGTCGATGTATAGTTAGCTAACAAGATCCTTTTGTATTCGGTTTGAAGTCCACTGCTGCAGAGAATCCCTAAACTTGCCACTTCGGAGGACTGTCTTCCCATCCATTAGCCCCGTGCTGCAGTCTTTGATTAGTGGTGCACATACCCGCGAAGGGGACAGTTGTCACCGAAATTACAGACAGCTGAATGGTGATTTGAATTGCATGAGCATTAAGGTCTTCCTTGAGAGAGACATGCTAAACCGCAGTTAGAAGGAATTTATTCAAACATCGGGAAGTATAGATGGGTCCCTCTGACATCAGTGCAGCAGGGGACTCTCTGAACTCAATTTCAATGAATATACATTCCGACTTTTCAACTGCAAGGGAGGTAGGGCAGAGGATTTATTTAATCTTCCTAATTAATAGCCCAGTGGATTAGTCAGGGCTATTGCAGAGATGTTCTGTTTCTCCAGAGGAACAGAACAAATAGGTTCTGTGCTTTCATGCACACACACATACACACACACACACACAGACACATGCCTAGATTCTCCAGCTTGCAGATGGCAGACTGTGGGACTTTTGTATATGTGTGTGTATATACATATATATATATATGTACACACATATACGTACACATGTATATAAGGATTTATTATAGGAGTTATGTTATAGGAATTGGCTCATGTGATTATGAAGGCCGAAAAGATGGCAATCTGCTGTCTGCAAGATGGTGACCCGGGAAAGCTGGGGGTGTAGTTCAGTCCGAGTCTGAAGGTCTGAGAACGAGGAGCACCAGTGTCCAAGGGCAGGAGAAGATGGATGTCCCAGCTCAAGCAGACAGAGTGGATCCACCCCCTTTTTCTGCCTTCTTGTTCTATTCAGGCCCTCAGTGGATTGGATGATATGCCCACCCACATTGGTGAGGGCCGTCTTCTTTACTCAGTCAATTCATGTTCTAATCTCTTCCAGACACACACACACACACACACACACACACACACACACACACACACACAATTTTATCTCATTAAGAGGGAGGTGGAAATCCCTTAGAAGCCAAGCATGAAAGAGCATCACGGTGTGGATGATGGGACTGCCGGGGTTCTGGGTGGACTGCGCTTAAATGCACTTCAGACACGATTGGAGCCATGTCTGTAATGAAATGGATCGCTTTTCTGTACGTAGTTGGTGATGTGCGGGCAGTGCTTCATCCTTTGGAGGGAGTCACTCCCCCTACTTGTCGGTGGTGTCTGTAGGGAACTCAGGGAGGCGGCTGGCCCTCGAGAAGGCTTTGTGCGGGCAGGTGAGGCATTTCCAGCAGGAAGGAAGCCTCTTGGGAGTGGTCAGAAGAGGTTGGCTGAGCTCTCTGCTGACCATGGAGAGTGTGTGCTTAGTGCTGAGTGAATATCAAGTAGAACTTTATGAAATTGCCAATATTGTAGGTCAGAAAAAGGCTGGATATCAGCACTTTCATGAGATTCAACTAACACTTTGTGGACCACCATGGACCGTGCTTATTCCCACTAACCCTTACCCTGTGTCTCCGCTCTCAGCTAATGGGGTTGCACCCTCCCGCTCGTGCGGCAGAAATATGTTCTCCAACATTGGTTTGCCTTTTTATACCATCATGTGTCACTTGCTGGGCAGAAGTTCTTACCTTTCATAAAGTCCAGCATATCCTCTTACCCTTCGTGGTTTGCGCTGTTATGTGTCCTATTTAAGGAATCTTTGTCTGGCCCAAGGCCATGAAAATGTTCTTTTATATTGTCATCTAGAAACTTTGTTTTAATTGTCACAGCTCACAATTAGGTCTACAGATCATTTGGAATTGAGCTTTGTCTGTAGTGTGAAGCAATGTTGCCTTTGTCATGAATCAAGGAACCGTAGGTGTGTGGTCTGTTTCTCATTTTCCATGTAGTTTTATGGGCTCTATTTGTCTATTCCGGTAGTTCTCAACTGGGAGTAATTTTGCGTGCTCCAGGGGACATTTTGCAATGTCTGGAGACATTTTTTGTTCTCACAAGGGTGTGTTTGTATGTGTGTGTGTGTGTGCACTACTGGCATCTCATGGGTAAAGACCAGGGATGCTGCTGAACATCCTGTATCGCACAGGACGCCTCCATGACAATCGTCCACCCCCAAAGGTCAGTGGTGCTGATGTGGGGAAGCCTCGGCCACCCCTGCATTCATGTCCCTGTGAGTGACAGTGATGCCACACTGGCCTCACCACTTAGCTTCGCAGTCAGCCACTGCTTTTGGTCCTGTGATCCTCCAACTTTTCGCCTCTTGACGAGCCTGCCATGGCTCTCCTGTTGCTTTTGTTTTCCACATACATTTTTAAACAGGCTTATCAGTTTCTCAGAAAGAATCTGCTGAGATTTTGATTGGATTGGATAGAAACTATACATCAATTTGGGGGAAATTGACAGCTTTCCAATAACAAGTCCTATAATCCATGAACGTGATATATCCTTCCATTTATCTAGGTATTTTCTATGATTCGTTGTATTTTGCTCTGTACATGTCTTTTGTTAGATTTATTCCTAGATGTTTCTATTTCTAGTGAAATTGTAAATCTTATCGATTCTTTCCATTTCAATTTCTAGTTACTCATTCCTGGCAGATAAAATGCAATTGCCTTTGTGTACTGCCGTGGATGCAGCAGTGATGCTGGACTCTCTTAATTCTATTAGTTGGCGGATTCTTTGGGATTTTCTACATATCGGTATCAAATAGGGGAGCTTTACTTTTTCCTTTCCAGTTGTTACCGTACTTATTTATTTATTGCTTGTTGCCTTGGTTAGGACCTCCGGTACAATTTTGAATAATGACTGTTGTTGTCTCGTTTCCAGTCTTGGTGGGAAGTTTTCAGTATTTCACCATTAAATTACCCCTGATAACCTTCTTTGCTTTGAAGTCTGCTGTGTCTGAAATTAATATAGCTACCCTTGCTTTCTTTTGATTAGTATTAGGATGGGATATTTTTCTCCATTCATTCACTTTTAATTTTAATCTCCATGTGTCTTCATATCGAAAATGCATTTCTTGCAGACAGCATAATGTTGGGTCTTGTTTTTGATCCACTCTGACAATCTCTATCTTTTAATTGGTATATTTAAGTGATTAGTGTTCAAATTGATTGCTGATATATCTGGATTAATATCCACCGTATTTGTTACTGCTTTCCATCTGTTATCCTTGTTCTTTGTTCCTATTTTTGTCTTCCACTATTTTCCTGCCTTTTGTGGTTTTAAGTGAGCATTTTATGATTCCATTTTCTCTCCTTTCTTAAAATATTAGTTATATTTCCTTTTTTCCTTTTTTTAGAAGTTGCCCTAGAGTTCGCAATACACATTTACAACTAAGAAGTTCCCTTTCCAACAACACTACATTGCTTCATGGGTAGCGCCAGTACCTCATAGTAACAAAATAATCCTAATTTTCCCCTCCCATCCCTTGTCCCATTGCTGTCATTCATTTCACTTATATATAAGCACGCGTATCTAATACATTGTTGCTGTTGTTATTTTGAACACACTGTTATCCGTCGGATCAATTAAGGATGAGGAAGATAAAGGTTTTTATTTCACTTTCACTTATTCCTTCTTTAATGCTCTTCCTTTCTTTATGTAGATCCGCGCTTCTGACTATATTGTTTTCCTTCTCTCTAAAGAACTGTTTTAACATTTCCTGGCAGGCAGGTCTGCTGGCCACAAATCCTCTCACTGGTATTTGATAGAGGAAGTCTTTATTTCTCCTTCCCTTTGGAAGGATAGCTTCACAGATTCCAGAATTGTGGGTTGGTGATATTTTTCTCTCAATACTTAAAATATTTCACTCCACACTTTGCTTGTTCGCATGGTTTCAGAGGAGAAATTGGATGTAATTCTTATCTCTGTTCTTCTACAGGTAAAAGCTTTTATTTTTCCTCTGGCATCTTTTAGGATTTTTTCTTTTATTTTCTGTAGTTTGAAAATGATATGCCCAGGTATAGTTCTGTTTGTTTGTTTTGGGATTGTGTACTGCTCAGTGGCGTGTGAGCATCCCCGATCTGAGATTTGGTGTTTCGCATTTATTTAGGGAAAATTCTCAGTCATTATTATTTCAAATATTTCCTCTGTTCCTTTCTTTCTTCTCTTCCTGGAATTCCCATTATACATGTTATGGCTTCTGTAGTTGTCCCACAGACCTTGGATATTCTGATATTCTGTTCTTTTTTTTTTCTCATTCTTTCTCCTCTTTGCTTTTCAGTGTAGACGTTTCTGCTGAGAGATTCTGGAGCTCAGAGATTCTTTCCTCAGCTGCATCCAGTTTACTAACAAGACCCTCAAAGACATTCTTCGTTTCTGTTCTGTGTTTTCGATCTCCAGCGTTTCTTTCTGGGACTTTCTTAGGAATGCCATCTCTCTGTTGACATTGCCCGTCTGCTCTTGCAAGCTTTACCCAAAAAGGGCCCTTAGCATATTAATCACAGTTGTTTTAAATTCCAGGTCTGATAATTCCAACATCCCTACCATGTCTGGTTCTGAGTCTTGCTCTGTCTCTTCCAATTGTGGTTTTTGCCTTTTGGGTTGCCTTGTAATTTTTTCTTGATACCTGGGCAAGATGGACGAGGTAAAAGGAACTGGTGCGGGGGGCCTCTAGTGATGCGGTGGTGAGGTGGGGGAGGGGAGCATCTGCAGCCCTGTGAGAAGGTCTCAGGGTTGTAATGAGTCTGCGCCTCTGCACTGCGAGCTTCACCGTGTTCCTCAGTTTTTCCCCACTCCCCGTAGGTGAGAAAGGAAGGCTCGAGGGGACTGGAGTTGGGTATTTCCCTTCCCAGCTCAGTTAGGCTCTGATAAAACGGTGGCAGTTTAGTGCTCAGGGCACCCAGTTTCCTCTGAGGGCAGGCCTTGTCACCAAGAGCAGAGAGGCAGGGTGCTCTGATGTGTTTCAGTGTGGTCCATTCTTCCCTCCCCTATTGGAAGCAGGAGAGGATTTTTCTCCAGTATTTACTGTGAGAACCTTGTTGAACTCCTGGAGGTAAAAAAAAAAAAAAAAAAAGGTGGAGGCCTGATGACTGGGTGTCCCCGGCGTTTTTGTCCACTCTGAGCCTCCAGCAATTCCTCAATTACAGGTCAGGCTCTCCCACCCCAGCGCTGCTTCCCAAGGTGCTTTCTGCTCCTGAGTCTCTGCCCAGGTAAGCCGTGACGCCCTGTCTTCACCTGTCTGTCTGCCTGCCATCTTGGGGGCAGCAGTTTGCCCTGCGTCCTCCCCTCTCTTACAAATCCTTGAAGACTCGTTGATGTTTCAGTCTCTTCAGTTTTTACTTATTGTTAGGATGGAGTGGTGACTGCCAAGCTCCTTAAATGTGGAATCAGAAACCGGAAATCCCCTAGATTTCTTTTTTAAATCATGAATGTTGTTGAATTTTAGCAAGTACGTATTGAGATGATTATATAATATTCCTTCATTCTGCATGTAATGGGGCTGGATAGTGAAGAACTAACTGGCCTCTACCCTCAGCTACAGAGAGATGATCTCCAGGCCCCTGGAACGTCCTGCCCGACAGGAGGGTCGTCGTTTGCCGGGGGCTTTGGCACCTGGGCAGTCCAACGGTGTGATTTATAGTGGGCCTTTGGGACACTCCGTATCACTTCCGGCCTCTGGGAGAATTGGAGGCTAAAGGTATAACCCTGACCTTCTGGGGATCTGAGACTAAAGGTCAGCCACGTGGGCGGTCTGTGATCAAGCCCCAGTTAAGACTCCGGACAACAAAAGCTTGGGTGAGCCTCCCCGTTTGGTTACGCTCTAGACTATTGTCGCATGTCACAGCTTGAAGGATGTAATGCTCTTCAGGCCTTATGGGGAGATGACGCCCAGAAGCTCTGCATTTGGGCCTCTCCTAGACACCACCGTATGTGTCCTCCTTCCAGCTGGTTCTGAGTTGTGTACTTTTGCTGTGATACAACTGTAAATGTAAACGCAGCGCTGTCCGAGTTCTGTGAGTCATTCTAGCGAATTCTCCAATATAAGGCAATTGTGGGAACTCCTGAATTTGTAGCTTGCTGGTTAGAAGTCAGGGAGGCCCTGGGGGTCTTCCAACACGTGGCTTTTGCCTGAACAAGGGCTGTCTTCTGGGAGACTGTGTCCTCAACTTGTGAAGTTTGGCCCGACTCTGGGTAATTGGTACCAGAGGCCATTGCAGAATGAATTATATTGATTTTTTTCAATGTTAAACCAACTATGCATTTCTAGAATAAATCCTAATTGGCCACCCTGCATTATTTTTATTATTCTTTTTATATATCACTGAAAAGATTTGGTGATATTGTAATAAGGATTTTGCATCTCTGTTCATAAGAGGGATTGGCCTGCATTTTCCTTTCTTCTAGTGTCCTTGTCAGATTTTGATATTGAGATTATTCTGGGCTCAAACAAACTTGTTAGGAGGTGTTCTTTTCCTAATCTCTTTAGAAGAGCTTCTGTAAGACTGACATTCTTTTTTCCTTAACCATTTGGAACACTTTTACCAGTAAAACTTTCTGGACCTATAGTGTTCTTTAAAAGATTTGGGCTATCCATATTTCTACTTTTTATTTGGTCAATTTTGGAGAGTTGTGGCTTTATAGAAAATTATCAATTTCATGTAACTTTCCATACTTATGGGGAAAAGTTACTCGTAACATTCTCTGATTAACGTTGTAGTGCCTGCAGCTTCTCTGACATTGTTATACGGGTCATTTGCTTCTTCTTTATCTTTTTCTAGATCACTCTTGGTAGGAATTTGCCAATTAGTCTTTTCAAGATACTGATTTTCATTTTGATATATATGTAAAACATTTCATATATGCTTGAAAAATACGCAAATTCTGCGGTTGTTGGGTGCAGTGTTCATGTAATTAGGTCGAGTTTGTTAATCACAACACAAAAAATTTCTGTGCCATTTTTGGCATTTTGTGGGATTACTCTATTTCCTGAGAGATGCGTGTTAAAAACTACCAAAGTAATCATAGATTTTCTGTTTCCTCATTTACTTCTATCAATTTATGCTGTACATATTTTAAATATATGTTAATTAGGTGCATGCAAATTTAAGATTGTCACATCTTCCTGATAGATTCTTTCACCACTACAGGATATCTGTCTTTATTTCTAGTAATGCTTCTTTCTTTAAAATTGACTTTGCATGGTATTAATATAGTAAACCTCCATTTTTTATTTTTATTTTTTTTTGGTGAGGAAGATTAGCCCTGAGGTAACATAACCACCAATCCTCCTCTTTTTGCTGAGGAAGATTGGCCCTGAGTTAACATCCGTGCCCATCTTCCTCTACTTTATATGCGAGATGCCTGCCACAGCATGGCTTGATAAGTGGTGCATAGGTCCGCGTCTGGGATCTGAAACTGCAAATCCCCGGCTGCTGAAGTAGAGCATGTGAATTTGACCTACGCCACCAGGCTGGCCCCAAAAACTCCATTCTTTTGATTAGTGTGTGTGTACATATCTTTTCCCAGGCTTTGATGTTCAGCTTGCCTGTAAACTTATGTAGAAAGTGGGTCCTTTTGCAGCATAGATTCTTTAAAAAATCCAATCAGACGTTGTTTTTTAACTGGAGCATTTAGTCCATTTGTATTTTATGCAAGTACTGATATATTTGAGTTTTATCTACAATTTTGCTATTTGTTTTCCTATGTTTTATCTTTCTATGTTCCATTTTCTCTCCTTTCTTGCTTTCTTTTATATTAATCAATGTATTTTTATTATTTTATCTTCTCCCTTTTTTAGCTTGTTATGCATTCTGTTGCTGTGATTTTAATAAACTATAACATGTATCCTTGAGCCATTACAATGTATCTGTCTAGTATAATTAGCACTTTCCCACTTCCCAAGTGGCTCAGTTACGGTAGAGCACTTTAACTCCACTTAATCTCTCTCACCTTTTGTGTTATTGGTGTATTTTATTTCTAAATGTATTTTAAACACCACTGGGCAGTATTATGATTATTATTCTGTAGTCTTAATAGTTCTTGAAATTGACCCCTACATGTCCACATTTATTTTTGTTCTGGAATCTGTGCTTCTGTATCGGGTCACTTTTATTATGCCTGGAGATCTTTCATGTTTTAGGTAGGTCTGCTGATTTTTGTTTGTTTGGAAATGTCTCTGTTTAGTCCTCACTTTTGAGCGATAGTTTCACTGGACAGAGAGTTCTAGGCTGGATATTAGTTTCTTTAACACTTTAATGGTGTCCTGCCTTTTTCTGCTCATGGAAACTGATCCATTGCTTCAGCTGAGAAGCCAGCTGCGGTACTCACAGTTCCCTCCTGGGAGGTGGTGCCTCTGAAGGCCCCGGCAGCCTTTCTCTTTGTTTTGAGAACCTAGGGGTGCCTTTCTTTTAATTTCTCCTGCTTATCAGTCTTATTGTTACTTCTTTGAAATAATGTGGTTAATTTTTTCTGGTTGCTTTTAAGTTTTTCTCTTTGTCCTGGATTCTCAGTGTTTTCATTAAGGTGTCCCAAGGTGTGGCTTTCTTTTTATTTAACATTCTTAGGGTTCATAAAATTTTTGAATGTATGATTTTATATTTTGTACCAGTTTTGGTATATTCTTGGCCTTTACTTCATCAATTTAGGCTTTGTCCCCCATTCTATACCTGATCCCTTTTGGGATTTTAGTAATGTGTATGCTTAATCTTATAATCGTATGTGTAATTTCTGTTTTTCCCCCCGTTTGCACTTCACTCTGGATATCTTCTACTCTATCCAGTCCACATATCCTCTTCTCAGCTGTGTTGAATTTGCTGTCAGACTCATTTATCAAACATGAAATTTCAGTTATTTCACATTTGAGTTCTAGAATGTCCAGTTTCAAAAAGTTTTATAGATTCTGGTTCCCCACTAAAATTCTGCATTTTGTGATTTATTTTCTTGAACATATTAGTCATAGTTATTTTAAAATCATACATGGCTATAATATATAGATCATCTATGGATCTGTTTCCATTGTCTTCTTTTGCTCTGTGTCTTATAATATACATGCTGTTTTTAAATTTTTTGATTGAATGATGGCCTAGAGCCAGTATATGATATAGTATTCTTCCAGAAAAGAATTTTATTTTATCTCAGCTTGTAGCAGACATTATATTGGGGGCAGACCACCTTGAGCAGATCAGAATTTCTCTTGTCATCTCAGGACGGAGCCTCTTCCTGTGTAAGTCAGGGCCTCTGCCCCCTCTTTTCCCTTATCCTAGGTGTAGCTCTGAACTCCAGTCTTCTCTTCATAGCACCACAAGACAACTGACAGCGATGCTGTTTCTATGACATCTAGAGCAGTTTTTTGCTTGTCTTCCTAGCCTTTCACTCTTGCCTAATTACCAACTGGCAAACGTCTCCAGGGGAAATCCAGAGCAGAGTGTTGACCTGCAGCTCTGAGCTCGCCTTCTCTAGAAGGTCTTGGGTCCACAGGTTCAGAGAGCCTTAGCTTCCTAGAACACCAACTCACTGTCCAGCCCCATAACGCTGCCCACAGCTCTGCCCAGCGCTGGCTCAGCTTTCTGCTTGTGTTCTCAGCCTCGTGTCCACACTCCTTGCAAACCAGCAACAACCTCACAGTGAGAGCAGTGTAGGAGATTGGCCTCATCTAATTATGTTTTCCTCTTCTCTGGGAGCTTGGACCATCCATCTTTGTTTGGTATTTTTTTCTAATCTTGAAAAAAAAAGCATATTTATATAAAATTCAGCTTTTCTATGTATGTTTTTTACTTTTCAGCTAAAGGTTTCCCATCCTGCAGTTTTGTCTTGTATACCTTTAGCCAGATGACGACACTTATCATCTCAGTCACCTGATTTCCTGTTATGAATAATATCCTATGTATCAGTCAAAATTCTTTTCGTAATAAGGAACACAAACTGACCCGGTTAACTGAAGGAAGTGAAATTAAACCAGAAACTACCCTCTGGGATAGGCGCTCCCATTACCCTCGTTGCCTACCTGAGGGTCTGACGTTCTAGGAGGTTAAGTAACAGAGTCCACAGGTGGCAGGCAGCAGAGGGGGCATTCACACCTATGCTCTCTGCTCTGAAACACTGCCGCGTCCTGCCGCCCTGGGTAATGACGTAGATCCACATGCAGTTGTAAGAAATTATATGGAGAATTCCTGTATCCCCTTCAATCAGCTTCCTCCTGTGGTAACGTCTTGAAAAACTGTAGTCCAACATCAGGACAGAGATATTGACATGGATACAATCAACTGACATTATTTATTCTTCACCAATTCCATCGGCACCCATTTGTGCGTGTGCATTTCATCCTGTGTAATTTTATCTCAAATGTAGATCTGTGTGACCCCTACCACAGTCAAGATAGAGAACTTCCATCGCAAGGACCCCTCATGCTGCTCTGTGATAACCAAGGACACCTCTCTCCCTGGCAACCACAGATCTGTCTTCTATCTCTATAATTTTGTCATTTCAAGAATGTTATATGAATGGAATCATATACTATGTAATCTTCTGAGTGACTTTTTTCATTCAACTTATTATCCTTGAAACCCATCCAAGTTTTTGCCTGCATCAATAATTCCCTCCTTTATATTGCTGAAGAGTAGGTTTAACTTTAGGATTGAGTAAGACACCCCATGTAAACTGCTTAGACAGTGACTACCACACAGCGGGCATCCCGTAGCGGGAGCTGGTGCTGTGTCTCTGTGCAGAAATGCCATGTAATTTTAAAAAATGAGTTCAATTATACATGCAGCTTTAGAACTTGAAGAGACCCAAGCACGCTTACACTGTGCTAAAGGTTTAGGTATGAACAGTATCTGGAGGCTGAACTGAGGCTCCCTTCCCCTCCGTCCCCCAGACCTTAGAAATACTGGCATAAGGCGGCTTCTGAGAAATAGATCAGTGCTGAATTCCCCAGAAGAGAGAGGAGAACCATCTGAGGAGGCAGACGGGAGCCTGGCTCTGCTGGGGCCTGATGGAATCCATTACCATATCTAGGGTGAGCTTGTGCCATTCAAAGAAGGCTTGGTCTGTCCGGGAAGCACAGCTAAGTAGGAAGCCCGCTGGCAAACACTGGAAGTTTCCACGGGAGCCTCTCCCACGGGTTGAGAGCTTAACCATTGGAGTACTCTGGCCCGAGTGGCACAGATGTCATGTGAGGCTGATGCACTTCTCAGCCTGGTGACAGGGACTATTTAGTGCCCCTAACTCTACCCATTTCTGTCCCAGGCTCCCCAGGCTGGCTGCCGAATCTTTTTGATGCCGCCCGCCCATGGTCTATCCACAGGGAGATAATGCAGGAATCGCAGGGACTGAAAACCTGTTCTCAGTAGGAGTGACTTCTCATTCTAAAATCAAACACATGACATTTTGAATATGATTTGCCTTCTTAAGTCTAAGGTGAGAGAATGGCTTAGTCACACAGTGGCAAGTTTACCAACTACTATGATAATTACAGGACATTTTGCTGCCATTTATTGAACACTTACTAGGTGCCAGGCTTCAGGTGAAACCCTCGGTACACAGTATCTCATGATACTCCTCTGTTCAGCCCCAGGGTATACGACCGTCCACCTTCCGGAAGGAAGGGCACATTTATAGAGGTTGCGTTGCTCAATTAGGTGACCCACAGCTAGCACGTGGCAGAGCTGGGATTCGAACCCAGGGCAGACTGGCTTCAGAGTCTGGGTTCTTAACCACAGAACCACAATGCTGAGTTACCATAAGCTAAAAAGTTGGCATTTGTGTCTTGCACTTCAGCTGTGCAAGCTTGGCTTCTGGGAGTCAGCCCCTCTGAGAGGAGCTGGTTCTCGGTGAGCCGCACAGTTAGCATTTGATCTGTAACAAGGGCCACGGGCAATTTGCAGGCTGCAGGCGATGGCAGGAACAATGATAGTGTTAACAACAGTAGTAAGAGTAAGAATAAAATTGCTAATGCTGATTGAGTGAATAATTGGGCCCAGTCCTGCTCTCAGTGCTTTACATAGCGAACTCATTAATCCTCAGGACAAGCCTTTGAGATAAAACAAGATCATTAGCTGCATTTTACAGATGAGGAAACTGAGGCACAGGGAGATTAGGGGTCATACAGTGGTGAGTGACAGAACTGGGATTCAAACTGGACAGCCCGGTCCAGAGCACACGCGCCACCTCGTTGAGTTGTGTCCTCCGTCCTCTCCACAACCTCTCCACAAAGGGCAGTGCCGGGCGCTCCTGCCCGCCTGTGCTCGGGGCTGCTCTGCGCATCCTGTGAGGAGCACCAGCAGCTTCTTTTTGTAGAGGAGGGAGATGAGATGCCTGAGGTGTCTTAGAGGACCTCCAGCGCCTCTTCCCAGGTGGGAAGGAATCATTTTACTTGGCAGTATGGGTCATTCAAGTTTAACCAGGTCACAAACTCTGTTTCCACAGAAGAGGGATCCAGTGGGAACATGTTTCATGGGCTTGAACGCCCAGAGGGGAGGTAGAGAACCAAGTGGGGGAAAGGGCGTGGTCAGGGGCTCAGCTGGGGTCCAGATAGCAGGAACCCACATCACCCCCTCAGCTTGGCACACCTGACATGAATTAGAGTGACTCTTTTCCCCATCTTGGGTCACTATGGTTAGCAGTCAAAATATCTGGGGAGAGAGAGAAAGTGAGAGAGAGCGAAATCAGTGAGACTGTCTCTGCTTAAGTTCCAGTCCCACACCTGCAACCCCCTGAGCAGTGGCAGGGCACCTTGACGTAAAGCCAAGCCACGACTGCACACAGCATGAGAGAGTTAATGCCCCCAGTCTTCAAAGAGAAGGGGTGTAGAAGGGGGGACCTCAATCTCTTGGTTGTGCGTGGCCCATGCCCAGCACACTGGATAAAACAGAGGGGAGCCTGCCCGGCTGGTGGCTGCAGAGGGGCAGAAGCAGTCCATGATGTTGCCCGCTGTTTATCTGACAGCGTTCTCTGTCCCTTCAGTGCATCTTCGTGGTCCCCCGATAGATGATGTTCAAGCAATCCATTTTACCGAACTTTGGACCTATTAAATTTGGCTGTCTTTAAAGTGGAAAAAAAAAAACCCTGGAACCATCTATTTCCCCTCCCATCACTTTTAATTTCCATGCCATCACTGGTTTTTAAAACAAGTGAAATCCACGGAAAGGTGAAAATGCATGGGTCCTTACTGGACATGTCCAATCAGACAAAAGTCCCTTCATGCAGAAATTGCCTTAAAAATTGCCCAAGAGTTTACCCTGAAAATTGGGATGTCTGAAACTTTAAGAAGGTGCAGGGTTATCAAGAAGAAAGGTAAAAAGAGATGAAACAAGTTCAAAGATATTTCAAAAGGAAAGGGCTTCAAATGAGGAGATTCCCAATGCTTCCTTTGAGTCCTAAGAAAAGGCTATTTGTGGGGAGCAGTCTGCTGAAGGCGCCTGTCTCCTGACACCACCGTGTGGAGGTGAAATGTGAGTTCTTAAGGAGAGAGAACAGAACGTCCCCGTGCATATTTATATCCACCAAGACCAAAGGCCAGATATTTTATTGGGAGCAGCTGCTTTTAATTTTTGTAAAGGCTTTGAAATCACCAAAATGGAATGCTTTTGCTCACCATAAAATGCCCAGATTTTGCAGGGAAGGTGTCTCCAAGTCAAGTCCCCAAAGAGAATGAGGTGGGGTCACCCCTGTGTCCTCACTCCCCTCCCCACTGGGGTGGGGGTGGCTGCAGCAAAAAGCTTAGAGTTGTAAGACAGAAGATTTCAAGAAAGTCTGATAGAAAGAACTTTTAGCACATTGGTCCCCAGAAAAAAACCAGTCCTGCATAATATTTTATCCGAAAAAAAGAATTCTTCTGTGGTCAGCTGAGAGAACCCATTTCGCCCTTCTTGAGTCATACACATGAGCGTATCAAGTCTCTGAGAAGGCCTGCACGAGAGAAACCTGATCAACTAGGCAAAACCCAGTGTTCTGCAAACTTAATGGCCCACATACCCTTTGTTTCAAGGAATCTATTTTTTGGAGACACTTTTTTCCTAGATTTTGAATTACCACTTGGGGGTCCCCTTCAAAGGAAAAGATCTAGGTACCGATGCCTGTGGCAGACGCCTTTCTGAAGCAAATTTTCTTTCCTTAAGTTGCCATTTTCTTAAGGCTAGAAAATCTGAGAGACCCCCCCCCCTCCCCCGCCACCACCACACTATGGAGGAAAGGAAACTCTTTCCCCAGGGCATCGTGTTTCCTTGGAAGACTGAGGGTTAGCGAGTCCGTGTGGTTTCAAGCAGATGGTGTAACGTGGCATAGCTGTGGTCATTGTCCCTGTCTCGTTTCAGTTCGACAATACCAGCAAATGAGTGCATTTGGCAGGACTTTTTAGGTAAAGCAAACAAGCAAAATCCAGCTCAAACAGGATTAGGCAAAGAGAAGGGGAATTAATTGGCTGCAGTCCCCACCGACTCAGGGGCCATCACGCTTTTCTGTCTCATTCACGATGTTGGTTTCCTTCCTGAGCTGCCTCACACTCAGAGCTCTCCACGTAATGGCAAAGGTGGCCGCCTACTGGCTCAGCACTCTTACCAGAAGAAGAGCACACATCTAGCGAACCCCTGGAGGATGGCATTATTTAAGTGCATTGGGTTATGTGTGCTTCTCCGAACTGGTTGCCATGGTTGGATGTGGGGCGGGGACTGGTTCCTTGGGACTGGGGTTTGGCATAGGCTGAGAGTGGAGACTAGCTGGGCTCCTAAAATCAAACGAGGGAGCACATCGGAGGAAGGGGGTGCTTGCGTAGCAGTGAACAGAGACATCCTCTGTGTTATGTCAGAGAAATGGAAAATGCACGGTGGCCCAGGAAGTTAGAGAAGCGATGGGCAAGGTGAGCTTCTTCCTACTTCTTATCCAGTGGGAATGTCCCAGAGGTTGGTGCTTAATTGATCTTTGTTAAATATGTTAGATGAGGGGCCGGCCCTGTGGCTGAGTGGTTGAGTTCGTGTGCTCCGCTTCGGCGGTCCAGGGTTTCGATGGTTCGGATCCTGGGCATGGACATGGCACCACTTATCAGGCCATGTTGAGGCGGCGTCCCACATGTCATGACTAGAAGGACCCACAACTAAAATACACAACTATGTACTGGGGGGATTTGGGGAGAAAAAGCAAAAAAAAAAAAAAAAAAATTAAACAGAAGAATGGTTTGAGAAAAGAGCTGCTGGCAAACCGTGGTCTCTCTGGCCAGATGGCAAACTGCTGGCAACAGGCACAGATGCTGACTGCCTTCCATCTCACTGGTTTGAAAATCAGGCCCTCTGACACTTGAGCTCCTCAGAGAGACGAGGTGCCCCAGAGTTTGGGCAGAATTAGGTAAAGCTCCTGCAAGATCTGCGGCAGTCCAACACTGAAACGCCGGGTTGATCCAACCTTTGCCCCCGAATACCAGTGTGGGCAGACGAAGGGCCCCTGTGTAGACACAGCTCCCCTGTGGGCCATGGGCAGCCCTGACAAAGGAGGAGTTGGGCACTGTTCACAGGAGCCTCCGGCCGAGGCTTACAGTTGTTCTGGGCAGATAACTGCTATCCCGACAAGCCCACCTGGCCGCAGAGCCTCTCCAGAGCCAGCACCTTGGCTGCAGCAGGGCCTGACCTGTCGCGGACACGCCGTCCTGGACACATCTTCTCACGTGATCTGTAGACAAGCAGGTTCTGGGTCCCCCACACTCTGCTTTACTCGCCTGTGGGTTGCTGTTTCCTTCTCATAGGTCCCTCCTCCGTCATTTCGTTTCCACTTAAGTAACTTTGCAGACCTGCGTCCCCAGCGAGAAGAATTGCATTCTCCAGCTTTTCCTCTTGCATGCCTGTAATTGTCCCAAATAATCACGCGAAATTCAGCCCAGGATGGCGCCCGCATCACTGATGAGTGGTCCAAACCATAGCTTTGTTTTATGCCAGACGTGTGTCTTCGAGAGATAGGACAATTTTTTTTTCTATATTTTTGATTTTTATTTTAGAATAGTTTCCATTTACAGAAAAACTGCTAAGATACTACAAAGAGCTCTCATACCCCAACCCAGGTTCTGCTATTTTTAACATCTTACGTCACTATGGTACGTTTGTTACAATTAATGAATCGATATTGATGCATTATTAATTAAAGTCTATACTTTATTCAGGCTTCACTGGTTTTGGCCTAATGCCCTTTTCCTGTTCCAGGATCCCACCCAGGGCACCAGTGATACTCAATCCTCGTGTCTCCTTAGGCTCCTCTCAGCTGTGACAGCGTCTCAGACTGTCCTTGTCTTCGATGACCTTGGCCGTGTGAGGAGAACGGCTCAGGGCTCCTGTTGAATTCCCTCGGCTGGATTTGTCCCACATCTTTCTCGTGATTATGGGGGGTTACGGGGAGACTTTCGCTTGCGATCCCGCATCCCTTTCCTGACGGCTGCACGGAGCGAGCGCTGCTGTGAGCCGCACGGCGCTGAGGCTTCACCTGGATCCTCAGGGCTCCTCACGACACCCGGCACCAGGCAGGCACCACCATCAAACCCATTTTACAGATGTGCAAAGCGAAGCACAGTGAGGACCGGTAACTTAGCCAGGGCCGAAGCTGGGTTGGTGTTTACCTCAGACTCAGAGAGAATCAGAGACCCGGGTGCCAAGTTCCCCCCGAGGTCCTGCTCCAATGGAGAACTGACTGTAACAACTCAACATGCCCTCTGTTCCTGCGAGGGTTGTGGGCTCTAGTTGTGAATTGTGTCAGCTTCTAAGGTTCATACCAGGTGGTTCACTCTGGGTCTATAGCTTTGCTTGGTTGCTTGAGGAACAGAGTAAGGAGAAGCCCCAGCCAAGGAAGGGGGCCTGGAGTTCTGCCGGCCAGGCGGCACGCACACAGTGGACCTGCAGCGCTGAGCCCTGCGGGAGCCCTGCCATGTGTTAAAGGAAGTCTCGGAAGAGCTGGGACAACAGAGGGCTCTCTGTGATGGAGTTCGGGTTTGAAGTTGGAGCGGAGGTGTGATATGGGCAGGAGGTGGGCGTGGAGGGGACGAGAAGGATGCGTGAGGCCACTTTACTCCAGAGCAGCGTGAGTGCCAGCCACCCCCCTTGGTACCAGCTGCTGTCTGGGCTCCAAGCCTGCCATCTGTGCTTGGCTTTGTGGCACTGTGGGCTCCACGGCTCCATTTCTCCCAGGCTAACAGGCTTCCTTTGGGTCCTGACGACAAGGGGGAGACTGCAAAGCTGGAGGGAGAAGGGACTTGCTCCTTCATAGGTGCCGTCCCTGCCCACACCGCTGTGGCAGAACACTTGGCTCCAGCCTCTGCTCCTCTCCACCCCAAGACCCAGCCTCAGGGCGCCGCCCAGAGGTGCCAGCACCAGCTGAGCGTCACTCCCTCTCCATCCTCCGAGCCTCTGGGTTCCCACAGCAGGCAAAGAGCGCTTGCTCGTTTCGTGTTGCCTCGAATCCAGTCATTTCTGGACCACCCTCGTGGATTTTTTCCAAATCCTATACCACAGGTCAATTATTTATTTATTTCCTTAAATATCACCATTTTTAATTTAAAAATATTTATTTTAAAAGAACATTTTGTATCATGACTGTCAGTGGAAAATCTTGCCATAATTAATTTTTAAAAATGTATGACAATTAAACAAGTGTCTGTCCTTGTAGCACCTAAAATCTCTCTGCTCGCATCAGGGCGGGGCTCAGGCTTTGGGAAGCCCCCGTGCTCTGTCCAGTAGTATTTACTGTGTGCCTGTGGATGCAAACGCTTTTGTAATTGCTGTAAGGAGGTTTGACAAAGGTGACCTGGACCCAGAGCAGCATTCAATCAGGCTTTCAAACCTTCCTCTCCCACCTCCTTTCCACCCACAATGACCACTAACGCCCGCAGGTGTGAAATCCTTTAAAAGACTCCGGTGAAACGGGCTTCTGTCCCCAGTGAACGTGACTGTGTGGAGAACCGGGACCCCAGTGAGAAGAAAGAGCCGGACTTGAATTACTCACTTCACACATTAGCTGAAACCCCGAGAAGTTTAAAAGGACATTATTTATTATAATTTATGGAAATATATTAGAGAATTTCCTGATGTAACTGAAAAGGTCTAAATTATATTCAAAGGAGAATATTTAATGACATGTTAGAAGGTGCTATATTTGAGAGCTATTTGTTAAAGTGCTCCCAATTTTGAAAAACATTTGTAGAAGTGATTTTATTTTTTACCTTGAGGAAACAGAAGTAATCTATGGTAAAATCTTTGAGTAATATTCACAAATGACATTGAGAAAAATAAGAATTGGGCATCTGACGTATTTTCTTTTGCTTGCATAATAAATCAGGCGTCACTGGCTTACGTACATAATTCTCAGAGCTCATTTTTATAAAACCAATAAAGAATGTTGTCAGGAATTTTAAGTTAAACAGATGGTAAAAGACTCTTACTAGTGCTGATTCATATAATAAGAATCAATATAAATTCACCTAATTTCATAAAATCAAGGCAAATAGAATAACTGCTATACATATATATATACACAGACATACACAAACATAGACATGTATTGATATATATATATAAAGTACATTATTGTATTAAGTATATTCACAATAGTGTGCAATCATAACCACTATCCATTTCCAGAATTTGTTCATCATCCCAAACAGAGGTTCTATAACCTTTAAACAGTTGCTCCCATCCCCTCCCTCGCCAGCCCCTGGCAGCCACCATTCTGCTTTCTGTCTATAAATTTGGCTGCTCTAGGGACCTCAAATAAGAGGAATCAGACAATATTGTCTTTTGGTGACTGGCTTACTTTACTTAGCATAATGCCTTTAAGATTCATGCATTTGGTAGCGTATATTGGAATTGTGTTCTTTTCTAGGCTGCGCAATACTCCAGTGAAAGTATACACCATATTTGTAGCATCCATTCATCTACTGACGGCCATGGGGCTGTTTCCAGCGTCGGACTGTTGTGAACGAGGCAGCATGGACAGTGGTGCCCAGGTGTCTGTCTGAGCCCTGCTTTCAGGTCCTTGGGGTGTGTACCTGTGAGTAGAACTGCTGGATCATGCGGTAATTCTGTGTTTAATTTTTTTGAGGAATATTTTTGCCATGTTTTTGTGCCAAATGAATCATTTGGAAATTGAAGGTGCCTATCAGTGATGAGGGAGACTCCCTTGTCATTCCATTGAGATACCGGACGTGTTCCTTCATTTGTTCACTAATGGTCATGGGGCCCCTCCTAAGTGTCAGCAGGGTTCTAGACACGGGGCCTGCGGCCAAGAGCAAATGCGGTCCTTGTTCTCATGAACTTATATTCTACCGTGGGTGACAACAGACCCCAAGCAATGAGTAAATGACATCAGAGTGAGAAAGTCCCTTGAGGAAAGCAGAAGGAAAGGGAGCTGGAGAGGTGATGGGAGCTGCTCTTATTGCTGTGGGGGTGGGGGAGGGCCCCTGCAGGGGTGACACGTGAGCAGAGACCCCTGTGGGGCCAAGAAGGCATGCTGGGTAAGGCTGGGGAAAAGGGGCTGCAAGCTGGAGGAGCAGCGAGTGGGAACGCGTGGAGGGGATCCCGGGAGGATGTGCGCGGGGCATCAGGAAGGCCAGTGTGGCTGCAGCTCCGTGGGGACAAGATAGCGGGTGGGCTGGAGGGGAGCAGAGGCCAGGTCACGCAGGGCCCTGGCAGCCACTTGAGAACTTTGGGTTTTGTCTTATGGATGATGGGAAGCTGTCATCGGGTTTGGGGCTGGGCGTGCCGGGATCTGGTTCATATTTTGAGAGGGACTCTGTGCTTGTTCAGTGGGGGATGGCCTTGGGAGGACCAAGAGTGGAAACAGGGAGACTGAACTGCCGTCTGTGCCTGAGCCCTCAGCAAGGCCTTCTTTCCAGCCTTGATAGCGAAGGCGTGAAGGGCATGGCGGGACCGGCATTTTGACTGGACGTTCAGATTGCTTTCAAAGAAGTTACAGTTTTTCCGTATCTATTTCTAAATAGCCCTTCTAAGGGCTGTGTGGACCGTTCACCTTGTATTTTTAATGACTTGCCAAGATCATCGCTCAGGGCACTCCCATGATTATGCACAAATTTCCAGAAAAAGAGCAGATGGCGTCAATGTCTTCTTTACCACCTCCACAGCTGATGTCTGCCCCACGCCCAAGGATGCTAAAGATGCAGGCCTGGTCAGGATGCTCCTTCCTAAGCTATCACCCAGGAAAAATAGCCGGTGAAATGAATGCTTTCTGTAGAAGGTTTTCCTTCTATGAATTTCTTTCATGTTGTTTGAACAACACCAAATATGAAAGAGGAATTTAATAAGAAATCTGAAAGACTTCCCATGAGGAATTCAATAGGTTAGTAACCAAACCCAGCTGTGTGTTTAACACGAAGAATACCTTGGGTTGTGATAAAAAAGAAAAACCTTAGGTTTTTAAATACTTTGTTTATTCAGCAAGGTTTTATAAACTTAGGATCCAGACGTTCTTTACTATACTTTATTGCTGAAGGAGAGGAAGAGAAAAAAAAAGATTAATTGGTTCGTTTTGAGTATACGTTTCTTTTGACAAGTGAAGAGTTATTGCCAAATTCGATATAAAATAAGGTGTTACGAACTGACATTTATCATTTGTATTTATTGAGAGTAACTTATTTCCCCAAATTCAATAAAGCCAAGAAGCAGAATTAAGCTGAGTAATTCCATGGAATGGGCCATCCATGCCCTTTAGCCCCACTTGGGGATGCTGGCCGCGGACTCCCCACGGTGCAGCTGGTGATGACGACTTTGCATATTTTCTCTCCTTCCCTGTGTTGGGAAGCTATATGACCACAGGGACGTCGTTTTTTCTTAGATGTCAAATCTCGTCTCATATCATATGGAAAGACAGAAAAGATAGTAAAGGACAAACGAAACACATCCAAACTGGGTTAAGTGATGGCAGAGGACCAGAAAGACTTGAAAGGTAGAAAGCAGACAGAATCAACCTTTCAGAGAAGGAAAACTGGAGCCAAAAAAGAGGAAGGGAGCGGAAAGGGTCAAAGGAGCCCGGATTTCCAGTTAAAGACCCCGGATGCAGAGGGTGGGACCGAAGGCTCCGGGATTCATGACAGTCTTAATGGATGAATGAGAGGAGGGGCTCTTCCATTGTAAGTAGGAGTAGCTTGACCTGAGGCCAAAGCAGCCAGTGAGGGTGGGGTCTCAAGGCCAGGGAGTCAGGGACCTGGGGAGGGACTGGCAGCCCACATCCCGGAAACCAGATCCTTCCACCTGTCACAGCAGCCTGCCCCTCCCCCACAGCACAGAAGCTAGGCGTCAGTAAGGGGCAGGCAGGGACCAGAGATTTGCAAAGAGAGATTAGCAAACAGACATCCGCAAACACTCGAGGAGAATCAACACCTGCGACTCCAAGGCAACAAGTAGAAGAACTAAACCCTAATGAAAGCGGGGTCACACAGCAAAGTGAAAAGACAATGGATCCAAGCAAATGCCTGGAGATGTTCTGGGAGATGTGGCGTCTGCGACATGATGCCTCCACTGCAGCCTGAGAAGCGGGAGCCTTGGTTAGTTCCGGAAATAGGAAGCTCAGCACATGGGCCGAAGAGATGCCTGGACGTGGCTAAAGCTTGAGGGATCCTTCTGGAATGTAGAAAAAATGTATAAGATAGATGAGAGAAAAGTTAAGACAGGAGGAGGCTGAGCCCACCGGTTTGATGTGTACTTAAAGAATTCTGGAAGGAGAGAAAAGAGGGAATGGAGAGAACCAAAGAAATAAAGTCTGTGGAAATTTCCCAGAGTTGCAAAAAGACGTGAGTCGTCATTGTGAAAGGAGAGGGAGCAGGAAGAACGAGAAAAGACCCCCCCTGGACATGTGCTGAAATTCCAGAAAACCCAGGATGAGCAGAAAACCTGAGAACTCCCAGAAAGAAACACAGTGCTTCTTCCTAAGTAGAAAATTCAGACTGGCATTGGATTTCTCATGCCAGGATCCGACGCCAGGAGACCGCGCAGGAAATTCAGCACGGTTCCCGGGAGGGCCGGTCTGCAGCGGTGAGGGCAAAGCGAAGACGTTTTCAGTGAGCAGGGACTCCGAAAGTTTGCCTTCCAGAGGTACTCTGAGGATTGCTTGGGTAGGTCCTCAAGCAACATGGACAATAAATCTAAAATTAGCACATGTTTGCAGCACAATTCACATAACACAGAAGGGTGCAAAGAAGAAAGGAAAACGCCTCACGGTCCCCTCCTCCCAAGATAGTCACTGTTAGGAACATATTCTTCCAGAAACTTCATGAATATATGCTAACAGTTCAGTTTTAAGGGTTACGCTTTACATGAACAGAGATCTTTACAAAAAGGCCGCATTCCACCTAATGTTGGCAAATGGCTTTTGTGATTTGACATTTTGCTATAGAAACCTGTCTGCTTCCTTCCTTGTGAGGCTGTCTTGTTCTTTGTAAAGTTGGCGTAGGCTTCTTGCCACGGAGGGCCTTCATTTATTTAAACAGCCCCTATTAATAAATGTTTAGATTGCTTTTATATTTCACTGCGAAACGGATACTGCAGAATATCCCTTGGACTTTTATCTCTGCACACGAGCTAATATTTATACAGGGTAAACCCCTAGAATTGGAGTAATTGCTAGATCAAAAGAAATAGGCAGTTGGGAATCTGATAGATCTCGCTGTGTCCCTCCGACGTCATGGTCGCCGGTGACTCTTCAGAACACGGGGTCCTGCACCTGCTCTCCAGGGCGGCGCGTGGGATGCGCCCCGAGCCTCCCGCCCTGACTTCCGGGCTGGACTGCCCGGGCTGCGAAGTTTCTCCTACAGATGGCGCTGTTGCCTCGCCCTCCTGTCCCGCCCGCCCGGGGGGAAACCTAATTATAAAACAAAAAGAAATTAAGCGGCATGCACCAGCGGACTGCAGCGTCTGTAATGTTTATGCCGAGACAGCCCGGATCTACGTTTCCTTACCTTCCTGGCTGTAAAACTGAGATAACTTTGTGATCGACTATTCTTCAGAAGGAAAAAAGAAAAGATTATATTTGACCATCTTTTTTGAAATCTTTAGAATTTCATCCTTTGAAAATAAGTCTTTGAGAATTTCCAACAATGTGCATCCAGTGAGTGTATTTCAGGAGAGAAGAAATAATTTAGGTTTCAGCTTCGTATTTTTCTTTTCATTCTCTTTTTCTTTAAAAAAGAAAAGAAGAAAGAAAAGACCTTCTTGATCCAAAGGGAACAAATGGAGACTATCTGGTAATTTTGCAGAATGAAGTTTTCCAGATGTATTTCTCTCTGTGGTCCTGGGCACACTGGTGCTTAAGTGCCAGGGTTCCTGCCCAGGGATTCTGGGAGTCTGGGCGCAGTCTTCGGGAGACGGGCGGAGTGTCCTGGAGGAGGAGAGCCTCTGCCTGTCAGAACCTCCTCCCTGGCTTCTGGGTGTGTCTCGTCCAGTGTGCTCAGTGACAGGTCCACGTTGGTAATAAACCGGAATGCCTCTCCTCCCAGGCAGAAATCAGGGAAGTAAAGTAGGCAGGAGCTGTGAACAGTCAGGCTGCCTGGACTGGGAACAGCTCAGAACATGCTTGGGGTGGGATGTCAATGTAAGCAGCAAACGCAAAGCAAAGACCATCAGCGCACGCACAGTGGACTACTTGTGCCTCAAGTGGCCCTCTCTTCCAGCCTAAACAACCACCAGGCCTGGTCTCAGGTTCAGGATTCAGAGCTGACGAGCCAGGCTTCCTCTGCCAAGGACTCGAGAGAAGACAGCCAGCGAGGGATCAGCAGATGATGCTTGCAGTTAGATTTTTATTTCATGCATCCCTTTAGAAATGAAATGCACCCGCAAGTTCCTCTCAGCACAGAAGGTTCAGGGATGCGGTGACCTTGATGAATCCCAGGCAAGATTCTGAATAATTTAGGAGTAATAAAACCCAGCCAGAGAACTCGCTCCCAAACACACTGCCGTTTTTCCCAGTGTCTCTACATGGGCGAACGCAACTTTTCCTGTCTTTGAGGCTCTTCTTGTCTGTGCGGACCAGAGTACGGCTCTGTGTACATCGGTGGAGAGCTTTGCTTCATTGGCGTTGTCAACATGTTAGCATATTTCTTTGTGCGAATTGCTCATTCCACTGAAATAGAGGGTTTTTTGTTGTTACTGGAGCCTTAATGTACACACAAGCAAAGTGAATTCTCTGGGTATCGTGGAAAGTGATGCTTGATATTTCTGCGTGTCTTGAACAAAAATCATAAGAAAATCTGACTTTAGATTTTAAAGGGTGGGGGTGGGCTAGCTGGGTGTTGGAACAATTTCTGGTGCCTGAGAGGTGCTGAGGCGCACATGTGTCTGGGGTACAGCTATGACCAGACCTCCATTCAATGCAAGGGAATAGATGGCAAAGGTGGAAATTTGCAGCCTGGATCTAAAAGTATCATGCTAGAACGTGAGCTGCAGGGAACCTGGGCTAGGCAGAGGGGCCCAGCCCCACCGGAGAACCCTGGGCAGGTGTCAGGGGGTGGAGGTCTGGAGGTGGGGCCCCAGTGTGGCAGGAGATCAGGAGTGAAGTGGCGTTCTGTCCAAGGACTGCTATCAGTGCTGAATCTCAGCCGGAAGTGAAGTCTGGGTTTGGGAGGCAGGAAATCAGCAAAGCAGGAAGGAATGAGAGAGGGGGGAGGTACACAGGTAGCAGGACGCGGAGGCAGCCTGGGGACAAAGCCAGAGGAATGAACAGGGTGGGAACCATGATGCGGCCATCCCTCACTGTTCACGTGCCATGCAGCCTGGGGCAGCCCTCAGTGCTCACGTGGGCTTTCTCATTTACTTGCACAGCAATGGCTCCATCTGCACACCACGCTGGGGACTTGGACAGCCTAGACAAGATCTCGCAGCTGGGCCTGGGTTGGAACCAGGCCCCCCGACTCTGGAGCCTGTGCTCTCACAGAACACCGATCCCACCCAAAGCCGTGCTGCCAGGAATCTGCAGGTCTGCGTTTGCACCCAGGCCTGCTGGATGCCGGAGCATTTGTCCCCAGCCTTGGCCGGGCTGCTGTGCCTCTCAGGCTGGGATCGAGGCCAGGGGATGCAGGCTATAACCCTCTCTCCCTCCAAGTTCACTGTCTTGTGAAGGGCTTTCTTGTCTGAGCCTCCCCCATCTTCAGTCACCCCAAATCTTTCCCTTTCTACCCGTGAAGGCTCTCCATCCCTGCAGGGGCCCTTCCCTGACGGCCGCTCACAGGAGCCGCTCTGTCTGCCCTGCCTCCCCTCCACCCCTCCTACCCTCCCTGCTCCCTAATCCGTTCTCTCCACTGACATCAGAGAGTCCAGAGTGGTGACAGAAGCTGGATGCTCTTCTGCTTAAGCAGCAGCAGTGGCGTCCCCCTTGCCCTGTCTGCACAGTGTGGCCCTTGCTTCCTCTTCTCTCTTGTTTCTGCTCTGGTGGTGGAGGCTGCCTGGAGCCCAGCTGGAGAAGGACTCCCAGGCTGGATCAGAGCTCCCTGGGGCCCAGGCTGTGATTGATTAGTAATGCCTGCCAGCAGCATGGACATAGTGAGGGGGGTGGGGCGAGTCTACCCATGTCTCTCTCTGGCTGCTTGTGGTCACCTGAACATGCTGTGTGTTTTAGTGAGTGAGTTTTGCAAATGTTTCTCATTTCCTGGAATGCTTTTCCCCCTTTTGGATCACCTTGCAAACTCTTAGTTGCCCTTCAAGACTCTGCCAAGTCCCTCCTTTGGGGCTCTAGCTGGCCTCACCAAGCACTGGGTGCCCCGGTGGCTGCTAACCCAGTGCATCTCTACGTCATGGCCCTCCTTCACTGTACTTAAAAAGTCCATGCAGACTGTCCCCCTTCCTTCCTTGTACTTCACTGTGAGTCCCTGAGAGCAGAGATTTTAGAAATTGCGTATTCTCAGTGCCTGGCACATAATCGATATTCAAAATGAGTGTTAGCACTTTGGAAATCTACATCCTTTATATCTGCCTTTAAAATCAGCAAGGGTAGCATGATTAAATAGAGTTCTTATTTAACTATGTAAATGGAGTCTTTTACCTGGCTCAGAGAGTAAGGGGAAAGTAACTAAAATGAAAAGAGAACAGGAATTTGGTTACGGAAAAGAAGTGAACTTTCAGCTAAACTCTGAAGTTAGCTTTGTTTCAGTTCACACATGTTTACAAACACCTACTACGTGCGACTCTGCGGTGAGTTCTCCTGCACATCTGCAAGTCTCCATGTCTTGGACAATGAGAACTGGTACCTTGCCTCGTCCTGGTCTCAGGGGTCCAGTGAGATGGGGTGCTGACGCAGTGTGGTGCTGTGGAGACAGGAGTGGGCTGGACCCCAGATGACATGGGTTTGAGAGCCGGATGCACCGTAGACGGGTGGAGAAACTTTGATCCACTGGTCCAAGCATCAGCTCTCCTGTGTCCAGAGTGTAGGACGCACTGTGGATGTGGGCGTGGCTGATCTTGATAGATCACTTGCTATCTCCACCCCGTTTGTTACAGAGTTTCTATGGTTGCCATTTAATCCTCACGACAGCTCCACAAGGAAGGCACGTACACTATCCCCATTCTACAGACACAAACAGGCTCCATCTTCCTCCTGAAATGCAACATGAAAGTGGTTTTGGCAACCACCCAACAGTCACTGTCACTCATTCCCTCAGCGAGTCATTGGCAGCCAGCTTCCTCTGATTGGGGCCAGGTACTCAGGTCCCAGAGTCCAGCACGGGGACAGGCGCTTGTGAAGTAGTCACAGCAGCGGGCAATGCTCAGATCTGTGCTTGCCCACCCCCTCTGTGTGTTTGCTCTGGTATTTACCACATTCTGCCTTTCCATATACTGAATGCTGTGCACATCTGTCTTTCTCATAGGAGAGAAAGTTCTTTGAAAACAAGACCATATGCTTTTCATCTGTCCCCGTGCCTGGCATAGTGCAGAGTAGACCAAATGCAATTTCAGAAAGAAGCGATGACAAATTTAACTCCATCATTGCAGCCATGCTTTTTAGGTGCATTTGAGGGGGTAATATCTTCTTCAGAAATTAAATCAATATCACATAATTTATTGAGCACCATGCACTGGACCCTGGGGTGTATGGGGAGGTGAGTATCATGTCATCCCCGCCCCTCGGAAGGTCACAGGCTGGAAGGGAAAGCGAGTGTGTCTTTCTAGTCTGTTTTGAGGGATCGCTGTTGCGTGAATTCCCACCCCGGGCACCCATGCGGAAGCCTCCGCTGATTTCCCACGTAGGTACCAAGAACTGGACCATCGTCTCCAAATTTGGTAGCTGCTCATGGCGGGGGGGGGGGAGTGGAGTGGATGGTGCAGGGAGAGAAGGATGGAGCTGCATCCTGGCTCTGTGCTCCATCATCCCACTCCAGTTGCCTCGCTCGTTTTTCTGCTTCACAGCTCACCCAGATGCGGTCAATCTTGGAGTAGAAAGGGTGGGCTAGGTCCCAGGTGACCAGGCCCTGGTCTTGCTTCAAGGGCTCGGGGTAATTTGCCATTCCGTGGGACTGCTGGGTGGGGCTGCACACCATGCTGACCAAGGTGAAGGTGTGATTCTGAGTCCAAATCCCGTCTGTGCCAGTGCTGCTGTGTGACAATGGGTAAGTGACTTAATCTCTCTGTGCCACCATATCCTAATCTGTAAAATGGGGTTGGATCATAATCCTACCTTCGGGGGGTATGGAGAGGGTCACAAGAGCGAAGCTGTGTCCCCTGCTCAGCACCGTGCCCGGCATGTGTCCACACAGCTGACCTTGTTGTTATATTAGAGTGTGTTCAGTGCCACTGGCAGTGCCAGGCAGCCCGCCGTTCCCACCTGGCTGATTCTCGCACTTGCTCGGGGACTCTGACAAGGTACAGACTCTACTATGCAGCCGCGAACAAGGTGGACGTAGCTCTCTGTGTGCTAATGAGGAACAATGGCCAAGATACTTAATTACGTGACAAAGCAAAGGGCTGTGCAGTGTATAGGTGGCTCCTACTTGTGAAAAATGCTGGAGAGATACGCAGGCACACGCTTATATATGCACCGACTATTTCCAGAAGGATCCACATGGGTCACAAAAAGGCCCCTAGCAGGAAATAGGGGGTTGGGGAATGGGAGCAGAGGGCCAGCTCCAACAACTTTACGTTTATAACAGAAGAGTTTATTAGACACAGATTCCTGGGCCCTGATTCCAGAATTCCGATCCCGTGGTTTTCGAGTGGAGTCGGGGAAAGCGTTTTTTACAAAGGTCTCTGAGTGAATCACGTGACGCCCTGGATCTCGGGATCCCTGCTCTACGGAGAAGGACCAGCAGACGGCGGTTTTGCATCAGCAGCCACCCTGGCAGGTAGCAGAACATAATTTGATGTTTGTCAAACTGACTTGAGTACCGGAAAGAAGACTGAGGCTGGAGCTTCCATTTGGCTAATCTAACATCCACTCCTCACCCCTTCTCCCTTTTCTGTCTCCACTTCAGAGGCTGGAAAGTGAAATAGTCTCTTTTTCATAATTCTAAGCATTTAAGAGTGGCCATATATAAGCACAAATGTTTTGGGAGGTTGCTGGAAAACTTTGGCTTTTGGGAGAGAAAAGACTTATTTAGATGCTTCGCTTTCCTTCTCCCTCTTGCCTTGAACATCTATATGATGGCTGGAGCTGTGGTAGCCATTTTGCACTCATGAAGGCTGGCCGAGGGAAATTGAGGAGACCTCAGCCCTGACATCACTAGACCTCAGAAAGGATGCCAGCAGCCACATTCTCAGACTTCTTGTACTGTAGGTAAAAACCAATCCTTTTTTACTAGTGTTGGTTACATTTTCTGTTATTTCTAGCTGAAAGGGACCTAAGATATGGGCACTGAACTAGGAAAGTGATAGACTTGACTTCTAGCCCTGGTTGTTTCATATTTGCTGAGTGGCCTGCGGCAGGTTTTTTTCCCTCTCTGAGCCCCAGTTTTACAACCTGTAAAATGTGGTGGTGGGACTTGACAACACCATCAATCCTTCTTGACTTATGCTGTCTGTAAAATAACTCAGGGGTAATGCCTACTTGTCTTCACTTGAGAAATACCTTCTAGATCCATTAGGTTCACTCGGTTGCAAGCAAGAGAAAGCAGCTCTCCAAGTTAGGCAGGAAAATACTTTATCTGAAGAATAGCAGGGTCTACGCTAAATTCGCAGGAGCTGTGGTTGGAGGACGGACTCAGAAAAGGACAGTCATCAGCACAGATGCAGAGATTGAGGGCAGGGGCCGCCTGCCAGCTGCTTTGTACATAAAACATTGTTGTCACAGAGCCACGCCCACTCACTGATGGGTGCCTACAGCAGCGCGAGGGCAGAGTTCAGGGAGGCGCGTGCACTCAAAGCTGCGACTGTTTACCGTCTGGCCCTGCTCTGGCAGAATTTGCTGCCCTGACCCAGGGGGTCTGGAACCACCTGTGAGCCTCAACAGGAAGAGAAGAGGCAGAACCGGGGAGCAGAGCCAGGCTCCAGCGCCCTCTGCAGGAGGTTCTCTGACTCGCCTTCTGCGATGCTGCCCCGTGAGTTCAGGGCCCTCCTTGTGCTGCCGCTCTGTTACTGCTCTTGTTCACTCCACCTGTTGCTACCTGACGGCCCGTGGAGTGTCATTTTGTTTGTTTGTGTGTCGCCTGCCTCCCCCATGGGAGTTTTGGGTTCCTGAGGGCGTCCTCGGCACCTGGAATAGGTTTGACACAGAGCAATGGTCAGTGAATATTCGGTGAATGAATAACTAAGTTCAAGTTGTTCTTTAGATAGGCTGCCCCGTTTCCAATGTGCAGGAGAGAGTCTCTCTGGTCTAACTTGGGTCGTGTGTCTCCCCCATCACCCAGGGCCCGATGGGCACTTTGGTTTACAGAGGTGAGCGCATCAGGAGAGGGGCAAGTCCCCCAGAAGAAATTAAGCCACAGTTGCGAAGGATGGAGTGGTGTGTGATGGATGCTGAGTGCCTCCAAAACAAGGCAGATCAACTCTAGAGAAACGAGGTCTTCCGGGATTGCTTGACGTTGCTGCCTTGTGACATGCTCCTCACTGTGTTCCTGGGAACCTTCTGTCAGGTGGTGCTTTCTTTCTCCTGGGTCTTTCAGGCTGTTGGGGGCAGAGAGCCTGGGTCCCTACCCATTACTTCTTCGTCTCTCGCTGTCCTCCTTCCAGCCCCCAGCACCCAGCACGCTGCCTGGCAGAGAGGAGGGGCTGAGGCCAGAGTTTGCATGGGATGAATTGTAATAGTGGCTGGATTCTGCATGCGTTTATATGCCAGCATTTTGAGCTGAGAAGGCAGAGGTCTGGGGAAAACAAGTGGGAACTCCTTTACAACCCAAGACACGCCTGGCTGGTGTATGAATCCATCTGCAATGACTGCCTGGATAAAAATATTCCATATTGGAGGCTCCACTCTATTTGAATGTACAAATTAATCAATACTATGAGTATTTCCAGAAAGCTTCTTGTTGAAACTTTGTAATGGTGTGTTTAGGCTTCACAGCTACAAAACATGATCTTCCAGGTGAAAGAAGATGAATAGCTTCAAAGAAAGGTGTCCCCCGTCCTGCCTCTGGCAAACATGGCCAGATGAGGAAGAAAAATGACTCAGGCCCTGTCTACACCTCCCATGAAACGTTCCACTTCTTGAGCATTTTATTCAGCCAGCGTCAGCCTGGCCCGGTGCATTAACACTGCAAGTTTCTTGTGATGTTTTCTGGCTGATAATATTTTCCTCCCAAGTTCTCTATAAAAACTAAAGCAATAACAAGGAAAATGGCATTTCTCTGCTCCTGAAAATGTTCTTACTGTCTGATTTCTAAAACTGCGTGGGATTTCCCCAGGGGCAGGGGTGGGTGGGGAATTTTAAAGCTGGTCACTTGGACATCTTGAATATGAAAATTGAGTGCAGGCTGACAAGCCAGTGCAGCAGGAAGATCAGGGCCCAGGAATCACGAGCCCTGGCTCCCATGTGGTTTTTGCTACTCCTGGGTCTGGGGACCTTGGGCACCAGGGTCCTGCCAGTTTCCCATCAGGGGAGCGAGGGCAGGATGGTTCCTGGTGGGCTGTAGGGGAGCGGCATCCCTGGCCTCTACTCACCAGACGCCAGCAGCCCCTCCGACTGTGACGACCAAAAATGTCCTCAGACATCACCAAAGGTCCCTGGAGGGAGAGGGCAAAATTCCCCTGGTTGACAACCTTGCTGTAGTTGAGATACTTTGGTGACACATATAGAGGAGGTGGGTCAGAGTATGTCACACCCACGCATTTCCATCTCTCGCAGCTCCTACTTACTCCCAGTGGCCCCTGCTCTCCATCTTATAAGCCAACGTGTATCTTCCTTCTGAAAGAGTCCTCGGACAGCCCAGAACAACGTCTTTACTCAGCTGTGTGATTTTTAAATTTTCCTTGAAGTATAACTCACAGAAAAGTGCACAGATCAGAAGTCCACAGCTCAGTGAATTCTCATAAAGTGAGTGACCCGCGTGAATGTAAGCAGCACCCAAGTCAAGCAGCAGATTTGGAACAGGAGCAGGTAGTGCCCACACCCCCTCCCCAACTCCAACTTAACCGCCGTCGTGATGTCAGACAGCATGGATTAATCCCCCTGGTTTGTTGAACTTGATATAATGGAGTCATATAGTGTGTATTGTTTTTGCGCCTGGCTTCTCTCACTCGACATTATGTTTGTGGAACTCATTCATGTCGTTATGTGTACTTGCAGTCATTCATGCTCCTCATTGGGTGGATCCCATTATGTGAATACACAGCAATTTCTTATCCATTCTATTGGCCATGGGCCTTTGGGGAGTCTCCAGGTTTGGCATCATAACTTGCACTGCTGTGAACATTTTGTACATGACTTTTGTTGAATATGTGTGTGCATTTCTGTTGGGTATATTCCCAGGAGTGGAGTGAATGGGTCATAGGGTCATAGGGTATGCACGTGCTCAGTTTTAGGAAATGTTGCCAAGCAGATACTTCTGCAAATTAATAAGAAATGCCTGGCCACCCCACTGAAAAATGGGCAAAAGTTTTGAACAGGGATGTCACAAAAGAAGATGTCCAATTGTCGGATAAACCTGGAGCAAAGGTGCTCGACCACGTGCGTCACCTGGGAACTGCTCGTAAACCCCCACCACCGTTCTATGACCTGCCCACCAGCACGGCCACCACGAAGGACACAAAATGCCATGTGTGGGTGAGGGTGTGGAACAAGAGGAAGAATTGATGAGTGAGGAGAAACTAGAGCGAGCTCTTTGGAGAACTGACCGGCAGTGTCTTCTTTGAGATTTGTGAGTCACAGGAAGGCAGTAGGATAAAACAGCACTTTTTGATTTGTAAAAGCTAGCTTTTGTACAGTACAGTGAGGAAAACCCAAGCAAAGGATTTGTGCTTTGCAAAAGCTCTAACACAGAGGCCCTGAGCAGGGAGGCGTCCTTAACACGGCACCTGTCCCTGACTAGAGGAGCAGTAAACCGTGGGAGTCAGGCGCAGGGGAGGAGAGTGGGGCTGGGCACGTGCGCAGGACAGTGGAGGGGATTCTGGAAAGTGGGGGCTGCTTTCCTGCTTCTGGCGTGGAACACTAGGACCTCGGGGGGCTGGTGTGGTCCCACAGAACCTGAGGAGGGCTCCAGTTCCCCAGAGCCAATGTACAGCTTAAGGAACATTCTAGACTTTCTCTAAGCCTTGCAGGTGGGGTGGGCAGTAAAAAGGCTGACAGGGCATGGACCAGGACCTCCTTGGGGCTGGCAAGGAGGGAGGCCATGGCAGGGCCCACAGGTGTCTGGAGCAAAGGCCGGGCTGAACAACACCCAGCAGCCGGAGAGATGAGGTCTAGCACCTGCGGGAGCCGGCAGGAACCTGACGGGCAGGTGCCAGTGGACCAAGACCAAAATCTGCCCCCCTGCCCCTGTGCCCCTACACAGGGAGAAGGAAAGGGAAGGGGGAAGGGGAAGCCATGGGAGACTATTGCAAACAGGACCAACGTTTGAACTGGATAGTGAGTGAGATAAAAATAAGTACCCACATTTGACTGAAAAATTGGTAGACTAAACTGAATAGATCCATAGGTGGTAGAATAAGTGGCCTCCTCTAGGAAGACTGGGGGTTGAGGTGAGAGCTGAGTGCAGTTACTGCAGCCAAACCACAATTCCCTTTGCACAGTCAAGCTGTGGCCTGCGAATCACATCTCCCCGTGCCTGCGCCGCAGCTTCCCAAATGCTGCACGGCCCTCCCTTCATCCCTCCCCTCCCTTTTAATAACAAAGACATTCGTGGTGCTAGAAACTGCAGAGACAATAGAACACAGACGTGGTTCTCTCCCTCATGGAGCTTCCAGTCTAACGGGAGAAATGGACAGTATAAAAGTGAATGCCTAAATAAACAATAATTTCGTTGCTCAGTGCAATGGGTGAAATAGAAAGGGCTTCTGAGGCAGGATGCTGTGGAGGTGGTTGTTATGGAGAATGCTTCTCCAAGAAAGCAAAAGGGTGAGGAGGAGGCAACCGTTCCAAGATGGTGGAGCCATGGGAGCACATGCCAAGTAGAGAGAGCAACCCATGCAAAGGCCCTGAGGCAGGATAGGGGCTATTATTTTCCCACGGGGAGCAGAAGAAGTTGACTATGGCTGAAGCTTCGTCGTCTGGAAGGAGTGTGTGCAGGGGCCAGATCAGGGCCTGTGAAGCTAGAGGGAGGCATTTTGGAAAGCCAATGGCAGATCATTGCAGGATTTTTTTTTTTTTTGAGGAAGATTAGCCCTGAGCTAACATCTGCCACCAATCCTCCTCTTTTTGCTGAGATAGATAGACCCTGAGCTAACATCTGTGCCTATCCTCCTCTATTTTATATGTAGGACATCTGCCACAGCATGGCTTGATAAGCAGAGCATAGGTCCTCACCTGGGTTCAGAACTGGTGAACCCCAGGCTGCTAAAACAGAGCATGTGCACTTAACCACTATGCCACCAGGCCAGCCCAGTCAATTGCCTTTTTTTTTTTTAACTGAAGAGGATTCACCTTGAGCTGACATCCGTGCCCAGGATTCTCTATTTTGTATGTGGGTCTCTGCCACAGCATGGCTTGACTAGTGGTGTAGGTCTGCGCCTAGGACCCAAACCCGGGCCACTGAAGCGGAGTGCACAGAACTTAACCACTAGGCCACAGGGCTGGCCGGATTGGTAACTTCTAAGGAAGGGAGGAAGGAATCTGATGTGTGTTACAGGCTCCTTCCTCTTGCTGCTCTGTTGAGACCGTATTAGAGGGAGCAGAGTGGCAGTGAGGGGCCGTGTGGAGATGTCTGAGAGCCTGGTGGTGATGGTGGCCCAGACTGGGCTGATGTCAGTGGAGAGAAGGAGCCTGGACTTGGGATCTGTTGTAGAAGGAGAAGCTCAGTAATCATAGCAGACACTGTTATTACCCTGATTACTGTTAGGATCACAGCAGCTCCGACTTGTTGGCCACCTACTCTGTGCTGGGCAACGTGCTGTCTCATATGTGTTTAATACTCAAAACAAGCCCATGAGGTAGGCACTCTCACTGTTATCCACCTTTGTAGACCAGGAAATGGAGGCTCGTAGAAATTCCGTGACTCACCACTGCTGCGTCTGCCACGGATGGAACTGGGGTTGGGATCCAAGGGTGTCGGACTCGCCAACCCCGGGCCCTGAGCCTTGGATGCTGCGAGGCCCGGAATCATGGATCATAGAGAAGCTCTGTCCTGTCACTTCCTGGCTGCAAGGCCAGAACGTTCGCCCTCTCAGCCTGGTTTCCATCTGGTAAGGCTGGAATGTAATGCCGAGTTGTTTTCTGGGTCATACGCAGATTTTGCAAATGCTACAGCAAAGCTCAAGTTTGCGTTATCTTTGGAGAAGATAAACCACCAGTCCCAGCAGGCTTGGAATGGTTTTATTCTGGAGAAACAGACTCCAGACAGGGGTGGATTTTTCCTCCAGGGAATCTCATGCCTAGAGAATCCCAGAGAGAGCAGATCCTGGGGCTCCTTCTCCCTGAAACCCCAAGGAAAACCACAGCTTGGGTTTGAGACCTGTTCTCTCCCCAGAAACATCTCCCTATTCTCCTTACATTACATTCTCCGAGATATTATGGACCTCTCCATGAGTCATGGGGTACCAGCAGTGCCCAGACACGCTGTGCCTTCCCACCTTCCCAGGGGGCTGCGCCCCAGAATGCCAGCTCCTCCATCCTGCCTTTCCCCAGAACTCTCCTTGACTAAAGGCACCCCTGATGTCCCCCTCTAGATTTCCCTGCCCCTCCTTTCTTTGTGCATTGCCCATGGTAATGATCACCAGCATCTGTTAAATGCTTACTTCCTGGCCAAAAACTGTTTAAAGGGCTTTGAAAGTGTTGTTTCATCAGACCCTCCCTAACAAGATAAGAGTTGTTATCACTTGCTGTTTACAGATGGGGAAACCGAAGTCCAGAGAGGCTTCAGGAACTCGGCCAAGACAGCTGCACTGGTGGAATGTGCCCTGGGATTTGAGCCCACATCTCCGGCCCCGACGCAGCTGCCACCTCTGTTGCTCTGTCTCCTCCTTGAGGGTGGGGCCCTTCCCCTGATACTCACTAGCACAGTGCGGGGAGGAGTGGGCACCCAGGATACCCTCGCTGAATTGAGTGGAGTGCTAGAGACGGTATGATTGCAATGGGGTTTGGGCTCGACCAGAAATGAGCCCCTGCAATCCCAGCGCCATGACCTGACACAGTGGTTGCACCCAGATCTTAGAAAGTGCTGCCTCTGCTAATGATTGCAGTGAAGGATTATGGAGCATCTATTCTGTGCCAGGCACTGCACAAAGCACTTTACAACGTGCTCTTGTCCATGCCTCACTTCAGTCTTATGCGCAGCGAGACTATGGGAGGGACGGGGAAGCTAACTCAGGCTGAGAACTTGCCTGGATGGGGAGGCGGATCTGACCTGGGACCTGGGGAGCAAAGCCTGTCAAAGCCACATGTTGCAGCAGGTGATCCTTGGGGGATGGTCACCAGCCAGGCAGCTGAGACAGCTGGACACTGTGCTGGAGGCAATCACAGATCAACCATAGATCCCCAGTCCACACGTGACTGTGACACTTCCGTCTTCGTCATCTCTTACTGTCGTCAAAGTAAGTTAAGCAGCACCCTGGCCACTTTGGGGCCAAAGTTCTATTATCCTTCAGTTTTCTGTGTTTTGGTCTCAAATAAGGAGGAAGAAAGTTGCTGGAGGAAGGAATAAAATGTGCTTGGTGGTCCCGCATCTCGGAACGTCCTCCTGATTAAGCGGGTCATGAGGCAGGCGGGTGAGGAGGCCGGGCGGGTGGCTCGAAGGTGTGGGGTCTGGGTGCCAAGATCTGTTGCGTCCAAGTGGGGACGTTTCAGGTTTGGTCCTGTGTGTATGAAAGGACCGGGCCAGAGAGCATGTAAAGGCGGGCTGCGTGGGCCTGTGTATGGACACGCACCTGAGGCAGTGAGTGTGACGGTGGCCCGGCAGGGGGCCTGTGGCATTTGTCTGACACAGCTGAGGTTTGCAGGAGTGGCCTGGAAGCTCCCTTTCTCATAGTCACAGCAGACGGGGAGCCGTAGACATAAGTGACCATGCTGGATGGAGAGGTTCCAGCTAAGGATGGACTGTGGGGGCTCGCTCTGGGCCCCTCCTCAGGCTGGCGACATGGTAATGAGGAGACAATACGCAGGTCAGGTGGATAGCAAAGGGCGCTTGGCGTTTGGCCTCTGAGCCGGCCTGGGGGGGCCTCTGGGGTTGAGGAGGCCTTGTGTCGCCTGGGTCTGTCCCCGAGCATCCTGAGTGTCTGTCACCTGCTGTGGGTCTGTCCCCGAGCATCCTGAGTGTCTGTCACCTGCTGTGGGTCTGTCCCCGAGCATCCTGAGTGTCTGTCACCTGCTGTGGGTGGGCTGGTGTGAATCCACACAGCTCTGCGGCTCCTCCCCTAGCTGGGCTGCAGGTGGGACTTAACCTGTTCCAAGCTGCCCTTTCCCTCTTTGTAAAGTGGGGCTCCGGGCGCCCGCCGTGCTGCTCACCAGGCTGTGGACCAGAGCAGCTGGCTGGGCAGGTGGGTGTGGAGGCAGCATGGCCCAGGCTGAGGACCTTGGACAGCCGTGGACTCCAAGAGGCTGGTGACTGACCTGACATTGTTCAATATGAACCCTGGGCAGATGGCTCAGCCTCTCTGAACTCCACGGCCTGTCTCCATCAATTTGGGAAGATGCCAGCATTGCTGGATTGATGATGACGAACATGGTGATGATGACGACTCTAATAATGTGCGTTTATTTTAGACTTACTATGTGCCAGGCAGCCACTGTGTTGAGCAGCATATATACATATATATAATCTGAACTAATTCTCAGAATAACCCAGGAAGTATTATTCACATTTTCCAGATAAAGAATCAATGCTGAGAGGGGTTAAATAACATGCTTATTGTCACTAAATACTAGTAAGAGGCTGCAGTGAGGTGAATGGCCGTCCCTCCAGAAGACGTGTGCACCAGGAACCCATGACTGCAACCTCATTTGGGAAGAGGGTTTTTGCAGAGGTCATTAAGTCAAGGATCTCGAAATGAGATCATCCTGGATCATCTGGCCGCGCCCCAAGTCCAATGACACCAGTCCTAATAACAGAGAGGGACACACAGAGGGAAAAAGGCCCTGTGCAGATGGAGGCAGGTGTTGGAGTGATGCAGCTACAAGCCAGGGACACCTGGAACTGCTGGCAGCTGCGGGAGCAGCAAGGAAAGATTCTCCCTCGGAGACCCCAGAAGGAACCAGTCCTGCCGACGCCGTCATTTCAGACTGCTGGCCTCCGTGAGTGAATAGAGTTCTGTTGTTTGAAGCCGCACAGTTTGTGGTCCTTTGTTACAACAGCCTCAAGAGACTAAGACAGAGGCCTCGCCAGGCCTGGTCTCAGACCACCTGCCTCTTGGGAGGTGATGCACGCAGAGCATCTGATAGACGCGTAGCAAATGCTTGGTTAACATTACAGTCTCCATTCATCGTTGTCACGGGTGCAGCCTCTTCTGCCAACAGTGTAGCAGAGTCCTTCCCCTGAGATGTTCTCTCAGGGGAAACAGGAGGCACTGGGAGCATTCCACCCTGAGAGGAGTCGTATCGGCCACCCATTGCACCCCTGAGCTTTCATCCTCAGGCACACGGGGAACACTTGTGCTCCGAGGTGCAGAGTGGTGGGCGGGGGCAGCCAGGAGACCGATTTTTTTCGTGCATCTCCTGGAGACTGAGGTTCCGGGGTTTCTGCTGGGTCTTTGGTCAAGCATGGCGGAGGGCAAGGGTGTCGGGGTCAGCCAGGTGCGGCTCCTAATCCTGGCAAATTATCCAGTGCTGACCTGTCAGCCTCAGTCTTCCCACCCGGGAAGGGAAGTGGCCTTGAGGTCACGCAGGCAAAGTGCTTAGCGCAGAGTCCAGATAGGAAAATTATATATATATATATATATATATATATATATATATAAAATATATTTACTAATATATAAATATTATATATATATAAAATATATTCAAGAGAAGAGTATTTAATTGGTACATAGATTTAAAAACATTTTTTTTTGTAGACTTGCTGGGATCAATGAGCACCAGCTGCCCAAGTACCAAAACTTATGCTTCCCAAACCTCTTGATGTTGATTCCGCAGGAAGAGCAATTGAGCTGCCCCACATGTGCCACACATAACAGAAGCTCTTTTTTAAAAAAATTATTTTTAACCACCAAAATTGCACTGTTCATTATGAAGACCGAAGTTTTTGAAGTAAGCCATGAAACCAGGAAAAGAGAAAAGTACAAGTAAAACCCATGAGTGAGCACAGGCCTCCTCAGGGTGCAGGTTCTGCGTGTTCGCTCTTTGCCCCGACGTTTCTTAAACATTTGGGTCTTATTGTAGATCTTGTAATGCTTTGAACCCCTCTTCCTTTAACAGGCTACTAGGGGTGTTTTCCCCTGTGGCTGAACATCCATCTTCAAAGCCGTGTGCAACGGCTCATTGTGTTCTGCGTGGGAGTTTCCGTGGGGCTCAGAGGACTGAATGATGCCTGCAGACACAGGGAGAGAAAGTGTGCAGAAACCATCTACACGGGCAGAGATGGTGACAGGAAGCAGGGCGCAGCCACACTCCCAGAGGCTCCCCCAAGATCCGCAGCTGCTGGGGTCCCTGACTCCCCTCCCCGACCTTGGTTCAGCGTGAAGCTGCCCTTTGCTCATGGCTTTTCAGCAAGGTGCTGTTGAAGCCACATTTTGTCCATCTGAATGTGTGGAAACGATATCTTATTGTTGTTTTCACTGACGTTTCCTGTATTACTCAGAAAGTTAAACATATTTTCCATTTGTTTCTCTCATTTCCCCTTCTATGTCTTGTCAATTTTCCTATTGGCTTGAGAGCATTTTTCCTATTAATTTATAGGAGTTCTTTATATAGTCTGGATACTGTTTCTTTGTCAGCTATATGCCTTGCAAAGATGTTTGGTTTTTGTTTTAGACTGGAACTTATCTTCTTCCTCTTCTTCTTCTCCCCAAAGCCCCCCAGTAGATAGTTGCAGATTCTAGTTGTAGGTCCTTCTGGCTCTGCTATGTGGGACGCTGTCTCAGCATGGCCTGATGAGCGGTGCCATGTCCAGGCCCAGGATCCGAACTGTCAAAACCCTGGGGCACCATGGTTGAACGTGTGAACTTAACCTCTCAGCCAGGCGGCTGGCCTGGAACTTGTCTTTAATGTGGCTTATAGTGTCTTTTGTCAAAGAAAGATTTTAAAGTTTAATATAGTCAAACTTCTCTGTCTTGTCTTTTATGGTTATTGCCTTGAGTGTCTTATGGAAGGAGTGGTGGCCTCCTCCAATGCTGCAGAGACGCTCTCTCTATCACAGGAGAGTAATTGCTGATAAGCTGTGTGCTCAGCAGCTCTGTGGCTTGGGAGGAACTTCTCTCTGGACCCAGGTGTCTCATTTCTAAAATGGGGATAATAAGAGCATGTGCCTCATTGAAGGATTTTGCAGATTTAATGGAAATAACTCACATAATGTCCTGAAAAGAGTGCCCGGCACCTGAAAATCATTCAGGAAATGTTAGATTATTATTATTTTCCTAAAAGTTTTAGTTTTCCTTTTAAAATTTATGTCTTAAATCCATCTGATTGTGTACAGTGTAGATCCAATTAGATTATTTCCATCTGGCCTGCTTACTGTCCCGGCATCAGTTGCTGAATGACCCTTCTTTTCACCCCTAGTTTTTAAGGCCACTTCTGTTACCTACCAGGTTCCCACATAGAAGTTTCTATGCTGTCCTGATCCAAGGTTCTATTTTTTTATACCTGGGCCAATAATGTATGTTTAACTTCGTCTAGTCTTAATTGCTGATAGCAGAGAAGTCAATACCCCCTCCAAAGTTCTCTTGATCAATCTCTGCATTTATTCATCTATGTAATTTATAGGAGCAGCTTGTCAAGTTCCATGAAGACCCAGTGACCCACAGATGACCACAGTACCTTCTCTTCCAGACACACCACAATCCCATTGGAACATTTTTCTGGCATTTTTATTTCTTTGCTTAATAAGGTTTTGATTTTGAAAATGTTCAGTTAATTGAACCTTTTTATGCGTCTTCCCCAGCAGCTGGGGAAGGTCTTCCTGGTGCTTCTGGTATAGATACTTGGGCTGTGTTTTGAAGCCAGCTGAAATGATTCTTTTCAAATAGTTCCTGAGATTCACTTGAGCCAGAAAATTTTAAAACTTTGGCTTCTAAGATATGATCTTCAGGTTTCAGAGCATGTTCGGCACTTCCTTACAGGCCAGGCCATTATGTGGCTTTGCCAACAAGACAAGGTTGTCAACCGTGTTCTTTTTGGCCTTGCCACAATTTGATCGCTGGGTCTTTTTCATACTCAGCCAAATTTCTGGCATCGTTCTTCTTCCCATCTTTTCACTTTCATCTTTTTTGACGTTATTAGAGCTCTTTTAAACAGCATTTGGCAGGTAAATCTTATCTCAAAATCTCTGTCTTTTAATGGTAGTATTTTATCCATTTACATTTGTTGTGATTACAGATGAATTTAGCTTAGTTCTTACAATGTTATTTTGTATTCTTTATTTATCATCTTTCTCTTTGACAATTTTTTTTCTCTTTTCAGTCTTCTCGTGTAGACTGAATAGTGGATCAAAGTTTCTTTATTCCCTTTATTTCCCTGTACTTGTTTGGAAATTCCACATTCAATTGCAAATCTTTTAATGGCCAACATTAAATTTTTAACATGCACACTTGCTTTTATGAACTCTGAAGTTAATGTATATTTCTACTTGCTCCCTGAAAACAATGTGAAGACATTTAAACCTTTCAGTTGACTGACCGCTCTATTTTCCAGGACACTGTTTTCTGTATTTTACTTTCTGCTTATTTTTTAACCTCCCTAAATTAGTAACCATGATGATGATTTTAATCACCAATGACTATTTAGTTCTCCACATGTTTACCAGTATTTTGATCACCACTGTCTCTTGATTCTCACTCTTTGTCACTAATTTCTTATTAGCCAAGAATTTCTCTTAATAACTTTTTCATGCTGAGTCTGTGAGTGGTAAACTTCTTTAATCTTTATTTATCTTATATGTCTTAATTTTGCTTTCACTCTTGAACAATAGTGTATCTTAATATAGAATTTAGGGCCCAGCCCTGTGGCTGAGTGGTTAAGTTCATGTGTTCTGCTTTGGCAGCCTGAGGTTTGCCTGTTCAGATCCAGGGTGTGGACCTACACACCGCTCATCAGGCCTTGATGTGGTGGCATCACCCACAGAGGAACTAGAATGATGTACAACTAGGATACACAACTATGTCCTAGGGCTTTGGGGAGGAAAAAAAAGAGGAAGGTTGGCAACAGATGTTAGCTCAGGGCCAATCTTCCTCACCAACAGGAATGACTTTGCAAAACAACAATTGTGCCAATCTTCCTCCACTTTACATGTGGGAGGCCACCACAGCATGGCTTAGTGAGCGGTGCATAGGCCCACACCTGGATCCACACCCATGAACCCTGGGCCACTGAAGTGGAAAACGTGAACTTAACCACTATGCCATGGGGCCAGCCCCATACAATTTCTATTTTCCAAATTTCTCTCTTGTAAAGTTAGTGTTTTACTTGGCTCTGTTCTCAAGTTACATCTGATCCCTTGTTTAATCCCTTGCTAAACTTTTGCATTCTGGATATTAGTGACTGTGGTTTTCATCTCCAGCAGTTCTGCTTGGTTCTCCTCTGAAGCCCACCATGCCCTTCTTTCACAGGATTTCACTCTTTCATGAGGACTTGTCTTAATTCTTCTGTCCCTTTCAGACTCTGTGATTTTTCCAAGTTCTTGGAAAGTTCATTCTTTGTGTTGTGCATGCTAGTTCTGTTATGATCCAACTTTTCCTCCTGTGGTTTGCAAATTTTAATCTTAATTGTACCTTCAGCTGGTCTGGCTGTGTCCTGTGAGGCTGTGCTGATGAGAGGGTCCCCACAGATCGTTTTCCCTAGCCGGATTCAAATGTTCTGTTTATTTTGGTTTGGGATTCCTACATCGTAAATGAAGTGTAAACTTGAACTCTATATCCTGGATGGTGTAGACTTGAGTCAGAATTTCTAGCAAAGCTTGGTTTCTTCAGAGCCAAGTGCTGCTAAACTCTCCTGCTGTTTCCCCGGCTAGTGGAAGTGAAATTGCTGAGCAAAATGTCTGAAGAAATTCAAGGCTCTATTTCACATTGTCACATTGCTCTCTAATTAAAATACCACTCCTACAAACAGTTCATAAATGCAATTTTCCAGCTTCTTGTTAGCCCGAGACCATGGTTCTCAATTGGGGGCAATTTAGCCATCCAGGAGACATTTTGCAATGTCTGGGGACATTTTTGCTTATCCCAGCTGGGGAATGCCACTGGAATCTAGTGGGTAGAGGCAAGGGATGCTGCTGAGCATCCTACAATGCATGGGAACTTCTCCCCCCAAAAAAGAATGACCTGGTCCATAAGGTGAGTTGTGCAGAGGCTGCAAAGTCCCGCTCTAGACTGAAAGCCCTCGAGGGCAGGGGCTTGGTGGGACTGGTCCAGGTCTGAATATCCTTTTTGTCTCATACAGTGCTTGGCACCTAGGAGTGACTCAGCAAGTTTTGCAAAATATCAAACAAGCATTAACCTTTAAAAATAATTCTTGCCAATATGACAGGTAAAAATCTTATTTCAATTTGCATTTATTGGAATTACTAATGAGGCAGAGCTTTTTGTTTTTTATATATCTCTTGGTCACCTCTATTTCTTCTTTTGCAAAGTGACTGTTCATTTCCTTTGTTTAGTTGAACATGTTAACACCTGTCCAACCATCTACGGCTGGGGTTATGAAGATGAGTTGGATTAATTAAGAAAATACCCACGGACACACTTTGAATACTATAAGACGTTAGACAAATAAAGACGTTGTTATCATTTCTCAGGAGAGGGGCAGGGCTCTGTGTGTGGCTGCTCACTGCACGGGAGAAGTGGAATCCAGCCAGCAGCCTCCTCTCTCAGACACCAGAGAGTCATCACATGGGTGGACCTGGGGGGAGCCTGCCAGCTCTGCTCACCGTAGCTGCTTGATAGTGTGATAGCTGAGCAGCTCTTAATACTTTCCCAAATGCATTCATGTATGTAGTTTCTATCAGTCCTTACAATACGCTGGGACAGGTTCCAGGGGATTTTGTTGCCTGCAGGCGAGGATCTGAGGCTGGCAGCAATTTCAGAGGGTGAACGAGCTCTCACACCCACTGCCACTTCTGCTCACCTGCGCTGGGCTCTTCCCCCGGGTCAGCAGTGGAGGAGCCAAAGACGGGAGCTCTTCTTGGTGAGCCTCCTTGCAGCGCCTGGAACTTAAACTTGGCATGGCATGGTCAAAGGGCGTGTGTGAGAGGAGACGACTTTTATTGCCTCCCCACAAAGGTATCAGCTCCACCCAATGCTAGCAGACCTTGGGAACAGACCATGGCTCTCTCTTTTTCAAAGGCTTCCAGGAGGCACAGCCCGGCAAAGCAAGAGTTAACTACACCTCCATGTCTCCCCAGGCCTTTGGGAACGATGGCCACCTAATAATCTGGTGAGAGCTGTGGACCAGGGAAACATACCTGATGTTATACCAGATTTCAGGAGCTTCAGGGTCCCCAGGGTCTGTTCAGGACCCCTGGGATCCAGGAATCCTTGGTTTAAAGCTGCAGCCTGATTAAATTGGATTTCAATGGTCATGTCAAGGGATGCTAGAAATGGATGTAAAAATCACCTGGGTGGCCAGAGGACAGGCAGATCCCGTCTCATGCTCCTTCCCACTTCTGCATTTTGCACATGCTGTGCCTTCAAGGGAAGTGCACCTGCCTCTTCTGAAAATTCTTGTTGACAGCTCAGATGTGCTTGTCGCTCTCACCCATTTCCTCGTCCCCCTGGAGGCAGGGTTGAGCACAGCCTTCCAAATTCCCACAGCCCCTCCCCCTCATCTTTCACTGCATTCACAGAGCTCTAGTTATTTCCTTATGTATTTGTTTTTCCAAGTAGACTGTGGGATGCTCAAGGGCAGGGACCACATCTTAGTTTTCTTGACTTGTCTTTGTTGGCCTCTCCATAGCAGTTATTTGATAGATGTTGCAAAATGGCAAAGTGCAGTAAAGCATGGGGTTTTCAAGAGTCAGAAAAGCAGAGGAGATTCGTGTGAGTGACTCTCCTGTGTCTATGTTTTGGGGTGAGACAACGTGTATATCTTATGCAGGTGCACCGATGATTTGTGACTCTTCTTTAAAAATTACTTCCCCCAAATCCCGTTGACTTCTCTAGAATCAAACTCGCGTTCAAGAACCAGGCAGCCCGTTCCTCCGCCATGGGTGCAGCTTGAGCTTGGAGGAATTTGGTTCCTGTACACCCCACAAAGGGGCAAACTGCCCACGTTAGGGAGAGTACTCAGCATCTGGAGCCGTGTGGCTGCTCTGAAGAATCATCTCCGCGTCCCTGAACTGCGGGAAGGAAACGGCGAGCGTGTAAGTTGTCTGGTATGAGTTACGGCTACAGATAAATCTGACAAGCCAGCAGCCATGGTGAAACGGATTGCCTCAGATACACACTGTGCCTGCTGGCCTGGCCTCCATCTTCAAGCTGAAAAAAACGAGGCACAACTATCTCTAAGAAAAAGAAAGAATCCCTCACCTGAGGTTTCAGTCCAAACACCACGACTCCAGGGTTCTGCTCTGACTTACTGCCTGGGGGCCCTGGCGAGATCCCATTCCCAAGAGAAGAGGAGAACTGAATTCCAGCGAGTGCCCAGCCGGACCAGTGCCCCTACGGGGAGGGTACGCTCCTGCCTGCCCTCCACCAACCGAGAAGGTGAGGCTGGGGCCACATCATGCTGCCTGTGTTCTCACAGGAGTGGGAGGAGAGCAGTGTTTATTTCCCTCTTTAGGCCTATTACACACAACTCAACCCGTGTGTGCAACAAGGAAGACTGGAGGAGGAAATGAAGAAAGGAATGGATCCTCAAATACAGACATACATACGTGGACCCAGTCCTGACATCCATTCTAGCGATGCGGTGATTAAACATGCGGTGTACTGGTCATCATGCTGGTCAGCTCAGCCCTTTAGTTTAGCTACCTTGAATCTTGTAGTCACTTCATTCCACAACATTCTCTCTCATTCCTTCCCCTCCACCATCCCTTCCTCCCTTATCAGGATCATACAGCTATACAGTGGTATAGCCTTTTTATGTCCATCTTTTCCCCCATCCCATTAAATATTCTCTGAAATTTTTCATGGCTGTGCAACATGCCATGATTTAGATAACCATTCCTTTATTCTTGGGCACTTAAGTTATTTCTCAATATTAATCATTATAACTATCACAGCTCTGACATCCTCATTCTTCATTTCTTTGTCTTCATCTGAGATTATTTCTTAGGGTATTTCCTATGAGTTTGACAGCATCAAATACTCTCCACAATGGTATCTGCTAACTTACACTACTCCTCAGTCCTGGACATTTTCCATTTCACCCTTACTTGACCACCAATAGCATCACAGCTTTCAACATGTTTCCCAAGATTCTAAGTGAGAAATGGTGTATTGTTATTGAATTCACTTAGTTTCCGGTGAGTTTGAACATTTGCATTTTCTTTTGTGACTCATCTATTCATATCTTTGACGATCTTTTTATTGGGGTGCTTTTCATCTTCTTACTTAGGAGATCTCTATTTGTGTTGAGAATATTATACGTATATCATGCAAATATTTTCTCCAAGTTATTGTTTCCCTTTTAACTCCATGATCATTAATCCACATGGAATTTACTTTGCTGCAAGTATCAAATAGATCAAATCCAACTTGGTTCCATCCTAAATGATTAGCTAGTTGTCACATCTGTTGAATTCTCCACTTTTGTACTATTGATTTTAAACGTTACTCTATCACACACTGTACTTGGGTTTGTTTCTAAATTTTGATTCTGTCCTGGTGACCTCTATGATGGTTTCTGGGTAGTAACAGACCTTTAATTTCGTGTTCATGTTCTGTTGAGACAAGCCCCACCTGTGCCCCTACCCTCCCTCCCTGCTTCCCTCTCTTGCTCTCTCTCTTCTTCTCTCCCTCCCACCATATCCTTCCATCTTTCTTTCTCTCTCTTTTATAACCTTTAGGCTGATCTTATACATTTATTCTTCTTGATAAACTTTAGAATCATGTTGTCAATCTTCAAAAAACCTCATCTTAGGATTTTGATTGGAATTTTATTAAACTATAGTTTAATTTAAAAGGTTTGATATTTTTACTACATCATACCTTCTCATTCAAGAATATCACGCCTCTTTCTATTTCTTCATCATCTTTTCTATTTCTCAGAATAGTTTCATAATAGTTTTCATAAAGTTCTGCACATTTCTTGTTGGGATTATCTTGAGGTGTGTTATATTTCTGTGGCTATTACATGTAGAATCTTTACTATATTTTTCCAACTGGTTATTGTGTGGATTTATTTATTAACAGATGACTTAGGAAACTCTCATTAATACCTCAATAGCTTTTTAGATGCTTCTCTTTTGTTTTCCAGGTAGATTTGTTTTTTTAATATGAAAATAAGAATCTTTGTTTCATCCTTCCAACACATCATTTTAGAACGTTTAATTGCTATGATAGAACGATGGTAAACACAAAGATGGTGAGGATTCTTACCTTTTTATAGACATTAGCGAAATGCTGTAAGTATTTTACTGTTCTGTGTGGTATTACATGAAGATAGCTATTCTTTACCATGACAGCAAATTTCCTTATGATTTGATTTTACTAAGAAATTTTGTCAGCGATGAATGTTGAATTTCATCAGACGTCTTTCCATGCCTACATCCACGTAGGCGGTAATGATAAAATTTTCTCATTTAACCTCATAATACATGATTCCAATTATACAAGTACTTTTGTAAGTGTTCCTTCTACCTTTAAGTTTTCTTCTTCACTTTGTTGGTGTGTCTTTTGTAGATGTACTTGCATACGTAAGTACCAATATGAGATATTTTATCATTCAATAGAAAGGTTAACCATTTACTTTTTTGTCATAATGGCTATGATATGCTTGACCTTCAGTTTGTCGTCCTGTTTTCTGTGTTTATACTTCTTTGTTGTTTTCTTTATGGATTATATTGTCTTTGATCATTTTTGCTAGTAATCTTGAAGATATGTGTCCTGTTTTTTTTATTGCCGTTAGTCATTACCTTTAAATGTTAAAAAGCGTTGAAACTTCTATTTCTGTAGTTATGAATATCAGGAAGAATAAATATCCATTGTACCCCCTTCACATAATACAAGGAATACATCAGTTAAGAAAAGTTGTGGCTAAAAGAAATAGAAAATATTCACACTGTGGCTTAAATAACTAAGGGTTTATTTTTCTTAAATGACAGGAAGGCTGGGGACAGATAGCTCTTGGCATTGGTTTAGTTGCTCAACAATATCAGAACTAATATCTCAGCCATTCTCTTCTTCGTGGTAATAAAATGGCTGCCACAGCTCCAGTCATCATATTGATATTCAAGGCAGTAAGAGTAAGGGAAGGTGTTTACCAACTGTTTCTGTCTCAGGAGTCTCAATACCCAGAAGACTTTGATTAACATCTTATTGGCCAGAACTCTGGCACATACGTCTTCCCCACAAACACAGGGGGTGTTCAGAGAGTGAGCATCTCTCCTGCCCAGTTAGTGTAGGTGGCAAGGAGGAAGGGGCTTCAGCCTCAGAGGAATTAACATACTTCTACTTCCTCCCATCATAATGCCCTCTGCTGGGATTTCCCCACCAAAAGAATATTTTCTTTTACAAATTGTAACATTGCATTTAAACCATCAGTTCAAATGGGGGATGATTTAAAAATTACGCAGCACATAGTAGGTGGTTAAACAACATTAGTTGAATCATCTTTTTCAGCCTGTTCACGAATCACCTATGTTTGAGAAGCTCTGCTTAAATTGCCAAATTCCATATCCTTTATTCTATGATCTCATTTTTTACCTGCATTTCATTCCAATGTTATTGCCTTTTTTTATTCCAAGCAATAACAAAATACATTTTCTTCCAAATAATTTGTATTGAGTTATCTATGAAAAAAGTTCCTTCAATCAAAAACACACATAACAAATACTGTCAGGAGCGTCAGGAATAAACAAACAGACACCTATATCGGCCGGTCCTGCTCCCTGATGTTATATTGCTTTGTATTTAGACACCGTGGTCCGTCTTTTGCTAACCCATTTCTGGCTTCAGAGCATTTCTGGTCAGAGAGTGAGATTGGAGGGGACATGTCACTGCAACGTGTCGGCTGAGCGCCTCGTTCCTCCGGCCACTCGCGTCGTGACTGCTGGCATTGTGAACGAGCTTTGTTTACGGCTGGGTGTTGCTCTGCAAAGTCCAGCATGCTCAGATTTATTTATGCTGCAAAATTTATGTAATTATATATATATAGTTGTTCCTTAAATTGACATAAATCAATTGAAAGTTAGTTAAAAAAAAGAAGGAAGGAATGCATCTCTGTGACGCTTTCAAAAGAACTGAGAAGTCGGGCTAGCTGGGTTCAAAGCCTGGGTCTCCCACCACGGCTGTATGACTTGACATTCTCTTTGAGCCTCCGTTTATAAAGTTGATCAATTTTTAGAAATTCCCTTATAACATCAGGTTGCATTATAGGATTATTGTGAGGATAGGGATTATCTGAAAGGGCTCAGAATACTAAATGAAGATAGTCACTTCGACCTCGGTAAGTGTCTTCTTTCTTGATAAATCTTCAACTCAGCGCTGGTTGGACAACAAGAATGGAAACTTTCCCTCTGGGGAAATTCCGTCATGCTCAGCTCTGCTTGCTCCAGCTCTGCGGCAGGGACGATGTCTTCTCCTTACTCTTTGTCCAGGTGCATTTGTGCCAATAGGACAGTCGTGGTGCCCAGCACGCCCGCTGGCTTCTGTTCCCGGGGGGCTGCCAGTTCACCTGTTCCTCTTTGGCTCCAGCCTCCAGCTTCTACTCCGTTGCTGGGTCCCCGCAGCAACGTCCGTGCTTTGTACCCTTTCCACCCGGGTGTGGATCAGTCTCCTCCCTCAGTTACCATAGCACACCTCCCTCTAAGCTGCTGGGAATGTACGTCTGTGCCAGCCCGGCACTCTCGTTATCCATCGCTGGGTACAAACCACTCAAAACTTAACAGTGTTTTATTTCGCTTGTGAATCTTCCAAGATGGCTCACTCGTCTGGCTAGAAAATTGGTGCTGACAGTTGGTGGGAGGTCAGATAGGACTCAGACCTGATTCCTGTCCAGGCAGGACTCTCTGTGGGGCTGCTTGGGCTCCCTCAGAGCATGGCAGCTGGCTTCTAAGAATGAGGGATTCCAAGAGACAGGAAGTAGAAGTGCAAGTGTCTTAAGGCCTGGATCTGGACCCAGAAACTGGCAGAGCATCGCTTGATCTTTATTCTAGTAATCAGATAGCCACAAAGCCTGCACAGATTCACAGGGGCCAGCTCTCAATGAATTGTACGTGAGTGAGGCCATCTTTAGTTTATGGCACTCAGAGAGCTGGAGGAAGATTTCACAGCTCGTCACCACAAACAACTGACAACCAGATGTTTAGATGTGCTGTCTTAAAAGTCCTTCAGGACCCCCTTGCCATGTGGAGGTTCTCGCTGCCTCCATCTTTCCTCTCCTCTTCCCCCCTCTCCTCTCTGTCTCTCTTACCTCCATGTTTCTGTTCATTTCTGATGCGTAGCAACGTAACAACCTTTTTTACTCCTTTTTTCCTCCTAATTTCAGGATTCAACTATCTGAGTGATTTTTTAAGGCATTTTTCTAAACAAAGATGTCTCTCTCCTTAAGAAAAGGCAGTTACCATCTCTGCAAGCAACATGTTTACCACTAGGCTGCTGAGGAAATGTCACCGACCTAGTCAAACCGCATCACGCCTGCCCCTAGTCCCTCCGCCTCCTGCTTCTCCTCCCTGCTCTCTAGTCACTCCTTCCACACCCACCGGCTCCTCACCCAGCCATCTCGCTGCCCCTGGGAGACTCAGGCTCCCTCTGCTTTAGGGCCTTTCCCTCTGCTTGGAGTGCTCTCCCCAGGTGCCTGCCAGGCTCCCTCACTCCCCTGCTTGCTGACTCTGTTAAAATGCCCTTTCGTGGCGATGCCTCAGCTGACCATGTATCAGCATTGCCCTCCACTCCCAGCATGCTCTCTCTCCCCTACAGGTTTTATGTTTGTCACCATGGAGCATGCTCATTATGGATTTATTTAGTTGCATGTTGTCTGTCTCCTGTGTAAGCCAATGCGCTGTCTGATTTGTTCAAGGCTGCATTGTCGGCACCTGGAATAGTGCCTGCTACACAGTCGGTGCTCACTGAACATCTGCTGAATGACTATTAGATGAATGAGTAAAGGATGGGGATTGGCCAGTAAGGACTGGGAAGACAACTCAGGTGACCCACTGCCCCAGTTTCCCCGGGACTGCAGGGTTTCCCGGGACATGGGACTTTTAGTGCTAAACCTGGGAAAATCTCAGGCAAACCGGGACAAGTTGGTCACTGTCATGACAACCCCTCAAATGTCCTCAGGGAAGTCAAGCTGTCACTGGAGTGAGACCATGGGGACCTTGAGGGAAAGTCAGAGAGGATGGTTGTCCCCAGTTGTGCATCCTCAGTTCATAGCCGTCTGCATCCCGGCCAGCTACCCTGTTCTGTAAGGGCAATCACACAGCCCACCATCACAGCCTGACAATGGAGGATGTGGCAGGTTGTGGTCTCGACGAGAAAGAACACGGTTTCCAATTTATCGAAGCTGCTTGGAGCTCATGCTGCTTTACGACATTGTGCAGAACTGCTGGCAGGGAGTCTGAGAATTCTGCTCCCTCTCTTCCTAAGCACTCAGCGGTGATGTCTTTAAGCATGGCTTTGCAGGATGCTGCAGCAAGCTCAGGTGGTGAGATGAGATGCAAAAGACAGCGCTGGCGTCCCAGGCACAGAGCAGCCTGACACGGGCTGCAGTGGAGGCTCCCCACTATGCAGGGCTGGGGCCATGGCATCTCCTGCTCTTTGAACCTGTCGGCAGAGACGACACAGCAAGGAAACATGCCTTCCTGCTCGCTAGCCTCTGATCCAGAGTTGAAGGGGTCCTCTTGTCTGTTGGGCGATGACATGGGGAACAAGCTTAAGTAAACTTGAATGGAAACCACAAAACCACAGAGGGAAGACAGACAAAGCAAGCCTCTTGGAGACTTCTGAGCAGGAGGACACCTGGGGCCCGTTGGAGGGCTTTGGCTTACAAAGATTTGCTTCAGCACTGCTGTGCGGGAGCAGAGCAGATGCCTCTGTCACCCGCTGGACACGTCCCTCCTGTGCCCCACAATTTGGCTCCACAACCCTGAGGCAGATTTTCAGACTGTGCAATAAAACAAAGTGACGCCTTCAGTGCCAACCCGGGGTCTGCCCTGAGCCACGGCCACGTCTCTACTGAGCGTGTTCCTCCCAAGGCTGCAGCTCACTGCTGTGCGGAGCTCACATCTGCTGTCACCAGCCGGCTCCGGGGTGACAACGAGCCACACTCCGACAGCTTCCTCCCGTGTCCCCAGAACATCTTCAGAATGAAAGGGAGTCTCCAATTATGTGCTCTTGCTTTTCTTTCCAAACCAGTGACCAATGGCATATTTTAAATATGTCGGGGAGATTTGCATTTTTCTCCAAGGAAGAATGACGTGGCAGCACAGGCATAAACATGAGTCCAAACTTCAGAGGCGGGCTGTCCGCGGTGGCTGTTGGTGGCCCTGCTGTCGCGGCGTGGACTTTGCCCTGCCGAGAAAAACCCTCTTTGTTCCACGGGAGGAAGTGTTTGACAGCGTGTGCTGCTGCAGAGGCATCTCGGCAAAGCCTTGATTAAAATTTATTTCTCGTCTCTTATTAATGAGATTCAGCTCAGGGAGCCTATCTGAGGGAGAGTTACAACCCTGCCTTGGAAGGCAGTTTTTAAGAGTTGGCTGGGATTTGGCGGCAAGTGACTCAGCAGCTAACACCAGGCTATTCTGGCTGCAGGGATGGTGGTCGTTGGGGGAGGGAGCAGCTGGGCAGGTGGTCCTACAAAGAGCTTGCTACAAAGGGTTGGCAAAAGATAAACACTGCCCACTCTCCCTGGGGTGCACATTTCCCCCATCCCAGCTTCCCACCAGGGCCTCGACAGAGTGTCCCAGCTGCGAACCTCGTCTTTGGAGCCAGACAAGCTTGGGTTTGAGTCTAATTTCTACCTCTTCCTTGTGCGTGACTTTGGGCAAGCCTCAGTTTCCCCATCTGTAAGATGAGGAAACCATTATAGGATTGTGGAGGGGATTAAATGAAATAACCCACGTGGAGCTCAGCATTCACCCCCAGCATGTGGCCGCTCAGCACACCCCTTACGGAGGTTGTGTGCCGCCTCGGCAGGGTGCCTCTCAGCCCTAAGAATTGTTAGTCTTCTTCTGAAGGCCACGGCTTGTCCCTGCTGCCCTTCTGTCCTGGAATGTCCGTTTCCTCTCCATGTTTGACAAAATGTAATCCATAGAATGTTCATAGCAGCGTTATTTAGAATAACCCCAAAGTGGGAACAACCCGCATGTCTATCAACTGATGAATGGATAAACAAGATGTGGTCTACCCATGATATGGAATATTATTTGGCCATAAAAATGAATGAAGCACTGACAGATGCTAGAATGTGGATGAATCCCAAACCATGATGCTAAGTGAAGGAAGCCAGTCAGTCACAAACACCACACGTCATATGATTCCATGTATGTGAAGTGTCCAGAAGGAGCAAATCCACAGAGACAGAAAGTGGATTAGTGGTTGTCAGGGGCTGGGGGAGGGAGGAGTGGGGAGTGACTGCTGATGTGTATGAGTTTTCTTTTGGGGATGATGACAATGTCCTAAAATTAGATTATGGTGATGGTTTCGCACCTCTGTAAATATTAAAAAACCCATTGAGTTGTGTATTTTAAGCAGGTAAATTGTGTGTTGTATAATTTATATCTTAGGGCTGTTAATTTAACTGACAATGACGTCCTGTCCTTCGGTGTTTGTTTACACAGTATACCACGTTTACTTGTATGCAGCGTAGACATTTATTCACATTGTACACAATCCATACACTTCTTTGAAAGACAGAAAATTATCAAGTAGAGACTTGTGCCATGACATACTTACTCAAGACAGATTGAAGCAGTGGTTCTCCAACACTGATCCACGGACTGGTATTACTTTGTGATGAAATATTAAAAACTCAGGACAAAGTAGCTAATAGTATCTTATCAAGGTTAATTTCTCAGTTTTGACAAATGTGCTATGCTTACCTAAGATGTTGTCATTGTGGGAAGCTGGGTGAAGGGCATACAAGAACTCTGCACTATTTTGCAACTTTTCTGTAAATATAAAAATTTTCCAGAAGAGAAGTTTACTTAAATAATCCCTTCCCCCCAAAACCTAACAATGACAAAATAAGGATGAAAGTAGTGACCTCAGCAGAAACTCAAAATAAAGGACTATCTTTTATTCTGAAATTATACCCTTCCAAGATTTTTGGTGTTAGTGTTCTTTTTATGAAGTGGCATTAGATGGAAATTGTATTTATTGTGTCCCAACTTGACAATACAAAAGGGGACAATTCTATGTCAGTTCTCCAGAGCTAAGCAGGTGCTGTTGGGGTCCTGTCCCCCATTCTCAGCCTTCACTCTTTCCCTGTATGAGTGGGATTCTCTGAGGGTCACTGTCTACATCGTCTCCCGAGGTCCAGTGACACTGAGCCCCAGTGGCCCATAGGCAACCTCCCTGTGATGTGCACCGATCATATTGGCTCTGTCCTTTCCCAGCCTCACTGCCCTCCATCCCCCATCGGTGTTCACAGGGGTCACCTTTCAGTAAAGCACCACCCTCAGAGTCCTTGCCCAGGTCTGCTCCTGGGGTACCCAAATTAAGACACTTGTGTTTTCACATTCCAAATTCTGGGTCCACGAGCTAAAGGTCAGACTGAAACATGGACTAACACATGTAAGCCCTGGGGTGGCCGTTAGCATCTGCCGGGCTCTGTGCTGGACCCTGGGATGCTTATTGGATTCCTAAGGCCGCCCCAAAGAAGTCCCAACAACTCAGCGGCTCACAGCATCAGATACTCACTGTCTTGTAGTTCTGGAGGCTAGAAGTCTGAAATCATCGTGCTGGCAGGGCCACACCACACGCTCTCTGAAGGCTCGCTGAGAATCATTCCTGGCCTCTTCCTGGCTCCCACACTTGTTGGCAACCCTTGGCTTTCCTTGGGTTGCAGCTGCATCTCTGCAGTCTCTGCCTCTGTCATCACATGGTGCTCTCCCTGGGCCGCCCTGTGTCTCTTCTTCTTTTCTTGTCATATTGCATTAATCATACTCCAGTTTGACCCCATCTTAACTTATAAGATCGGCAGTGACCCTATACCCAAATAAGGGCACGTCCTGAGATTCCAGGAGGATGTAAATCTTGGAGACACTATTCAAAGCAGTACAGGATGCAGAAAGGAAGACAAAATGGACAAGCCCCTCCCCCAAGGAGCTCAGACAAGTGTGTTGGGGGGAGAAGGCAGTGCAGGTTTTAGCTAAACAAACAGACTAGTCACTGAATAATTACAGAGACAAAGACTTTTTAAAACAAAACTGAGCTCACTATAAGAAAGAAACCTGGCCTGGGCTGGGGACTGGGAGGAGAGAGCGCCCAGGAGCCTGAGTCGAGAGGGAGAGCAGAGCCTGGTGGACCTCTACAGGTGTTCTCACCTGCTGGAGGCCAGAAGCGCTCTTCTCCTAGCAGAGCATCAGCTATTTCCCAGGCCCCGGAGAGGGCTGGGGGCAAGGAGGGAGAAGGAACAGCGGGAAGAGAGCGTGTGGGGTTTGGCAGCAGCCATGGATAGATGAGGAACACAGGATTCAGCGACCAACACACGGTAAGCAGCTTTCCACAAGGTCTTCAAGGAGCTTCCTGGAGACCCCCGTCTGCCCCCACCCACTCACTTCATGTGGACCTGGTTACAGGGAGGACCCACAGCCCCTGTGGGCACGAGGGAACCCTTGTTGCTATGGGTTTCCATCAATTCAGAGAGGAAAGCAGAGACCCAAAGGGAGGGGAGAGGAGGGGGGAGAAAGGGAGAGAGAAAGAGAGGGATGGAGCAGGAGAAGAGGAGAGATGGGAGGATAGACAGGGAAAGACAAAGGGGAGGAGAGAGAGAAGGAGTTGAGAGAGGAGGAGAGAGAAGTGGGGAGGCGGGGAGGAGAAGAGAGGGAAAGGGATGGAGTGGGGAGAAAGATTTCTGTCAACAGAGCAGAAGCGCTGCTCCCACCTGGAGCCTCGGGAGCCCTCTCCTCCTGCTCCTTCCCTCCCTCCGTCTTACCTCCTTTCTCTCTGGAACATTCCCTGAGGTCCCCCTAATGCAGTTGGCAATTGCTTAGCTGACCAAGGCCCTCCCTTGCTGGCTGAAAACCACCTCAGTGGTTTCATCCAGGAAAGCCACATTCAGCATTCCACTTCCAACAGTAAGTGGCATAAGTAATCGCACCTGAAGCCCCCTTTGCTGAGAGGGGTTGACTGAGGATGCCCTCTCCCTGAGATGTTGAGATCGATTGCCTAAGAAAGACTGGGACATCACACAGGAGGTCCTGTTATTGGGGTGAACTGTCTAACAGGCTGACTGCACCACCGCACCCGGAGCCCGGGCCTTCGATCCTGGCTCTGTGGGAAGCGTTAGATATGAAATGACTTTGCGCGATGCAGCTCAGACGTTCACAGCGCAGCGCTCGGGACTGCATGATTCAGTGAGAAAATAGAAATGGAAAATTGCTGGAGCTGAAATTTTACTGCAAAGTTATTTATCTTTGTTATTGCTTTCTGAATCCTTTTGTGCTTTTTGTTCACGGCAAGGGAGAGAGGCTCTCTTACTTACACTTTAAGCAGAGATTAGGAGGGAGAAAGATTCCTCAGGGCACCACCAAATACCAGATGAAGTCTCAGCCAGGCTGTGATTTCTCTCATTACAATGGAATGTCTAGAAACTGAAATAATAATAAAAAACACTTTTGCAGTCTCTTCCACAGACAGTTCACGTGGCTTCTATTGAGGCCACTTAGCATTTCTTATTAGAATAATAATGGTGGAAACCGGGCCCCCATAAAGACCTGACTGGGCTTTCCTAGGTCCGGCTCTGGTTTGTCACGCAAGTGTTCTGGCCTGCCTCCCCAGGAGACGACAGGTGCCAGGTCTGAGGTGAAGCAGAGCATTAAGATAACAGCAATATTTATACCCATCATAACCCATCTTTTACCTTTTCATCGAGCTGTTTACTTTGCAGGATTGTAGACTACATTTTTTTAAAAAGTTGCGTACAATTGTTATCAAAAGGAAAACAACTTTTAACAAAGGTTTATATGTCTTTCATTTTCCACGCTATGATTTCCTGCCATATTCAGAGGAAAAAGAAACAAGAACTTTCCTTTTTAATTCTCGTATTTGGTTTTTTACGGGAATATGGCGCGGGTGACAGGGCGAGGTCACTGTCTGTAGCAGAGCGCAGGGTTATTCAGAGGGAGGCCTGTGGACCAGCAGCACCTAAGGCAGGCGCGTGGATCTTGTTAGAAATGCAAATACTCAAAACACTCAGCCCCGACCCCCTGTCAGGGCCCAGGAATCTGTGTTTTAACAGGCCTTGCAGTGATTCTCATGAGCACTTTTGAGACGCAGAGGCCATTTCATTTGCAGCATCACAGCTGGATGGGGGTTAAGATGTTGTTTGAATTCAGATTGCCTGGGTTCATGCCCCGGATTCACCACTTCCTCCCTTAACTTTAGTAGATCAGGCTGGTCACTTCCTTATTTGTGCATCTTAAGTTGAGGGCATGTTTATAGTGAGGGTAGGGTGTAGGGGGCGGTCACTTTTGAGTCCTGGTTGGTGTGCATCCTCATTCTTCATTTGACCCAGAGGACTCCCCTCCCAGCACCCCCACTCAGCCAGACAGACCAACACAGTTTGGAGGAATAAGAAAACCAAGTTTTCAGATTATGTTCAAAAGTTGCAGGTCTAAGTGTAAATCAGAGACGTGGCTGCCTGCTGGCAGAGTGAGCTCTAAGAGCAGCAGGAAGTGGATGAAGTCTCCGGAAGGGATGGACCACAAACTCAGGCAGGTGAGATGGGGAGAAACGTCCCCTCCCGTGGGAGTGATGCTCAGGGAGCAGTGAGGGAGCCAGACGACGGCAGACCGCGTATCCACACCTGGCCACAGCGACAGCCCCCATCCCTCGGGTCCTTACAGAACTCTGCCCCTCCGCCATCAGAAGTCAGGGTCTTGTGTCCCCTCCCCTTGAAGCCGGCTGGGCCTCTGTGACAGCCTTGATGAGTGGGAGTGATGCTGTGGTCCTGGGCCTTGGTTGGAAAAGATGAAGCAGGCTGTCCTTGGCCTGTGTCTCTGAACACACCCCTTTTGGAGCCCTGAGCTGCCACCCTAGGGGTCTGCCTGCCCTGAAGTCGCTGTGCTGTGGAGAGATGCGTAGAGAAAGGGAGCTGTTCCCAGAGCGCCCGCTGTCTGAGTCTTCCCAGTGCAGACACCTGAGGGAAGGTGACTCTAGTGCCAGCCGCCATCTGACTGCAATCCCGTGAGGGACCCTGAGCGAGGACTGCCCAGCCGAGCTGCTCCCAGATTCCCTCCCCATAAAACACGAGAGATCGTAAGTGGTTGTTGGTCTCTGACGCCACCAAGTTTGGGGGTTATTTGTGATGTAGCAATGGGAACTGTAGCACAGACTGAACTCATTTCTCTGGGGAGAACTGCCCTTCAGCTGGGGTCATCCAACTGTGAAGAGACTCATCTACGCCCAGGACTCTGCCCAGACCCTCTTCTGGCTCACACCATGTAGACCACCGCCCACACCCCATGCACCAGGATTGAGGGGCTGGTGGTGGGAAGAAGAAGTCTTTGGTGCTGTCTGGAACAAGACAAAGAGACTCCAAGTCTCCCAGTCATCTGGGAGAGAGAGAACGCTCCACTGCGTGCGTGTCAGACTCGTAGAGCAGTGCCTGGTGCGTAGTTAGAGCTAAAAAACCCAAGTTAGCTGCATATTATTACTATACAGAAAATATGCCTGAGAACTCTGCCAGAACCCGGATCCGACAAGTGCTAAACCAATGCTCATGAGGAGGAGCTGGGGGAGGTTTGACGAAGTCAGAAGATCTCTTGGTGGACTATGGATGATGATGATGGTGACAGTGGTGATGATGATGATGAAGATAACGGTAGCTAATACGTCCTGGGTGTTCGTCATGTGCCGGGCACTCTGGAAAGGGCCTGTGTCATTCAGTCCCCATGGCAACCCTTGAGGTAGGTCCTACTGTTATTCTCTCTTTTCTGGCGGGGAATATACGCTTTGTGAGGTTACGTAACGTGCCCTATGTTGCACAATCACAAAGGCCTCTGACGTCCTCACTGTTAACCTCTCCAAGTACCACGTAGTTCCAAGTCTGCATCATGTATATAATGCCATTAATCCTCAAAATAAACTTACGAGGTGAGTGGGATGATCTCCATTGCTAGTGTGAAACTGCGATTCAGAAAAGTTAGGTCACTGGCCCGCAGCGATGCAGAAGGCGAGGTGGGAGTGTGTGGCGTGTAGGGTGAGCGGAGAGTGCTCTTTGGATGATGTTCCAGCACACGAAGGAGACGTAGGGAGATGTGGCTGAAGCGAGGGGCAGATCCACGGAGCTGGGACCTAATTTAGAATGAAATAGGGAGCCGTAGAATGCACCTGGCATGCTTTGGCGAGATCTGTCTGTCCGTGGTGTGGAGGGAGGTGTGGAGTGGGAGAGAAGAGCGGGTGCCACAGGGACTTCAGCAGGGGGCAGGGCCTGACTAGGCGGGGCCGAGAGGACTGGTGCAGCAGGTGCTATCCTAGACAAGGCAGTGCCTTGGCAGCTTCTAGGCTGTGGTGGAAGAGAGAGCGCCACGCCGAGGCTTCTGCAGTAAATATGGAGGTGAGTGTGGGTGGGCAGCAAGGGGCTTCCTCTTTGTTTTCCTTGGTCTTCCGCCTTCTCCAAAGTCACTTGTGGATGGGCCTGACAGGCAAGGAACAGCTGACAGTGACACCACGTTTAACTTTTCTTGTGGGGAGACTGGTACGTTTCCCATTGTTTCTTTAAATAGCGCAATGGAGTTCACGAAAGGGACATGATCAGAAATCTAGTTCTTGAGTGCTGCATCATGTCCTGGCATGCAGAGCGAGGTTTAGGAAATCTGCTGAGGCACATGTTGGCTTTGTTGGTGACGAGGCCAAAAAGCCAGGGCAGGACACTGGGCAGACTTTGAGAGCTGGCTGTTATCTTGGAAAGGAAAGAAGCGGGACAGAAGTCTGCATGTGACCCAGCAGTAAATGGTGGCTGTCATGCTGGTTGCAGAGTTTTGATCATCACACAACCCAGCTTCCTTGGTGGAGTGGGGGTGTGCTCTAGAGCCAGCCACATCTGGTCCTCTCGCTCACTGCGCCATCTTGGGAGTTACTGAAAATTGGTACCAGAATAGGAGAGAGGATGCTGGAGAGGTGGAAATCAAAAGATACCCAGTATGGTTGTCTTCCCTGAGTCTCATTTTCCTCATCTGTAAAATAGAGGGTAGAAGAACATCTACCCAATATGGTATTTCTGAGGACTGAGTTCTCTTAGACCCAAACCAACTCTACTATGGTGAGAAGTGTTAATAGAGAAGAAGTGTTTTCAAAGAAGCAATATCATCAGAAAAGTTCTCAAGTGGGAGCGAGAGCCATGCTCAGAAATTCTTACGTGTCAGCTTTAAACTTGATGCTAGATTGCAGGCCCCCAGCCAGGAAGCTCTAGAAACACCACACCTTGTTGGAAAAAATATCCCAACACGTTGCTTCGTCAAAGACATGTTTTAGCCTTCTGCAAAGTTAAACACTTTTTCAAAAGTTCATATTTGAATATGGAATGAGTTTTGAGCAAATTAATTTTTTTTTTAGCCTAACGACTTGCAGTAAGCTTTGGGTTGAAATCTTCCCCTTCCGAAGAAATTAAGACTTTGAATCATAAAACATTATTTTTTGACACATCTCCCCAGATGATTTTTCTAGAGAGGTGATTACAATTTAAGATACACTGATGAGTTTTAAATGTTTTTCTTCTCAGTACACGATTTATGGGGACCAGCAGGCCATGGAACATAAGAATCCTGATTCTTGGAATTTTAAATGATAACATTTGGGGACAGTGGGCCTTATCTTTGTGCTGTCAAATAACTAATAAGTTTGTGAACACACTCACACTCACACTTTAGTGTTCACACACACTTCTACCTTCTTCCAGGAGGAAGAAAGGAAAGGAAGCTCTTTTTCTTTTATCCAAGTCCTTTGATATTGATTTGCCACGTATTGATTTTAAAAATTGCTACAGATTTAATTGGGCTGCTCACTGACTCTTGGTGTAGATTTACAGACAATCTTTCTCCCCTTGGGAACGTCCCTAGATTCCATGGACCTCATCTTGCCAAAACAATTGTCTTCTCTGGGTTTTTGTCTGGTTCTTTAGACTAGGATGAGATTTTATTTATTGACACCTTCATGAAAGACTCTTCTCCCTCTGTCCCTCCCCTGAAAGACATTTGTCTCTCCTGAAATTTCAGGAATTTCTGATTACATTTAGCCATAGGAGTAAGAATGATGATAGCAGTAGAGTTGTGGTAATTGATCCGTATGCTGAAAATTTACTAGGTGCCAAGTTTTTGGAAACTCAAGTGTCTCCTGAACTTTTCCTTCCATTCCCACACTCTGGGAACCCCTGCTCCCTGCTTCCCTGCCTCCTGGGACAGAGCCCCAGAGCAGGGCACCTAGCAATGGGACTGTGGACAGTGGACGTCTACATTTCTCTTTTGGACCTGTCTGTGGTGTTTTGTTAACATTTGAAGGGATGGGCAGTGGGTGGCTGTTTTCCCTGCAAATCCCAACAGACAGGTGCCAGGGGAGGGTCTGAGGGACCCGGCCTTGGCTTAGCCCCCTCAGCAATGCTGGCGTGGGGTGAGGCAGGGGCTGTTACCAGAAAAAAGGAGGGGGCTGGAAAACATGCAGAAAAGCAAAAAGGACTAGTTCCTTCAAAAGGGAAAGCATTTTCTATGAACTTGTGTTCCAATGAGTAACAGGGATGGGGGCATTTAGCAAGTAGAAGAAAACAGTTGTGTCAGAGAAGAGAGGAATGGATTTCCGGATTATCCCAACAGCTTGGACGTTTTGGAAAAGGAATGGTAAAGAAGAGATGGTAAAGACCTCTAGAATAGTCCTCTGGGAAGCCTATGGTAAGCAGAGAAATATCCCCCAAAGATGTCTACTCTAGTCCTTGGGACCTGTGAATATGTTACTTATGTGGCAAAAAGTGACACAGAAGATGTGACTAAGTTCAGGGCCTTGAGATGGGAGATGGTCCTGGAGTCTTTGAGCGGGCTCAGTGTAATCTCATGAATCCTTACAAGTGACAGAAGAAGGCAGAAGTGTGCTCAGAGAGATGAGATGAGAGCGGAAAGACGAGAGGTTCAAAGCGTAAGAGGGGCTCCGTCCACCATGGCGGCCTCGAGGATGCAGGAAGGGAGCTGAGTCCCGGATGCAGGCGGCCCCTAGAAGGTGAGAAGGGCCCTCAGCTGACAACCAGCAAGGAAGCGGCACCTTGGTGCTGCAATAGGGAGGAAGTGCGTCTGCCCACAACCTGAAGAGCAGAGTGCATCCTCCTGTGAGCCTCCAGAGGGTGCACACGCTGCCGGCACTCCCTTTGAGCCCCTTGGGACTTGTGTGGGACTTCTGCCTCCCAGCATAGTAAGAGAACAAATTGACATGGCCTAAACCACTACATTTGTGATAATTTGTTACAGTAGCAGGAGAAAACTAATATAGAAAAAGACCCGCGGTGTCTCAAATCAAGAGAAGCTCGGCTGCAAATTCTGGCTCATTTCTTCAGCTGCGTAGCAATCTGACCTCTCAGAGGCTCAGTCTCCTCGTCTGTCATATAGAGAACAGTAGGACTCACTTCATGGGGTTGTTCATTAATTGGTTACGGTTCCTTTTAAGGCATTTAGCACAGTATCCAGCGCACACTGAGTGCTCAAGAACTGGTGGGTTGATGAAGGGGACACAGAGAAAGAGGGAAAGAGAGTTCCTAGATAGTCTTTGCATTCTTTTTTCCTCCCTTTTTTAAAAAAATAGATAAACTAGGTCTAAAAGAAATACACCTTGAATATATGTTGCAGGCGAACTCAGTTTTGAAGTCTTTTGAGAACTTTTATATTTTCATTTCAGCATTGTAAAGTGCTGAAAATACTCCCAAATACATTGAAATTTCATTAGAAAGTAATGCATAAGGCCACATCTTTTTTAAAAAAAATATTTATTTTTATTGAGGTAACAATTTATAGCATTATGGAAATGTCAGGTGGACGTCATTATGGACCACACCTTATTTTTCTTGAAAGAAAATGGATGTGAGGGGAGGAATCAAAGAACACGTTGTTTTAAAATTCTATATCCAGTGCATCCGTTTTGCGACATTTAAAATAGCAATCGTGTGCCTCCACCACCGTGTTGCAGAAAGTTGAAAACCAAGCACATTAACACTGGTTTATTTCTGTATTAAAAGGTTAAGCTTGTAGGAGCTCAAATATGCATGTTCTCCATTTCATGTGTTTGGGCACCCGGTTTCTCTTTCATGGAGATTTTCCCTTTCACACAACATCCTTTGTCAACTCGTTTATTCCTGCCCTGTCGTTTTGGAAGGACACAGAAGCTTGGCATGTTGGGGTTCGAGTCCCAGCTCCACCACCCACCAGGGCTTGGCCACAGCTGGTTGTTTGCTGACTGCGTCTCTGAGCCGCACCTGTAACAGGAGACCAGGAGTGAAAACCGTCTGACTGGTGCAGTAGTTGGAAGTGAAGCCAGAGGATTCTTGAAATGCGTTTAGCAGAGCAAGTCCCTCCCTGCAGGCTGTAACTGATCTTATTGCCTGCACTGCGCCCCTCAGCAGTCCTGAGGGCCTGGTGTCTGACCCCGCTGATGTTTTCATTTCTGGCATCTCATACATTGAGGGAAGTTCAGGGACTCAGATCTGATCAGCCTGTCCTTTCCTCTTCAGTTCCGGGGTGTTCTGCCCATTAATTGGTTGCCATTGTTTAAAAATATTCATCGTTGTCCACCATGCCCCCTCCCCCCCATCACTTCCCCCCTGCCACCGAATATCCAAGATAAGCTATTGTCCTCAAATCGCTCAGCCAGGCCAGGCTCACAAGTGCACTTACAGAATCTCTCTTTGCTGGTTGTTTTATTAACATAAAATCATTTTCTAACTCACTATTACAATAACAATGATTATTGCAATGGAATTGCAATTCAAGGCTCCTCACAGTGTTTCAATGATTATTTTTATCTTGCCATTACCAATGTTGTTAATAACTCATAAGGGGTATATTCATCATCCACTCTGTTAGCTTCGAGCCATCTGCAGCGGCAGCTGTAAAGCGGGACTCCTGGGAACAAAAGGGGCTTAGAGACCCCTCTTCTGAGCCCGTCCAGGGTGTGAATGTCCATGATGTCCTCTTCAGCTTCTGTTGGACCCCTGGACTATTCCCCCACTTCCACCTGTCCAGCAGCCTCTGAGGAATTCTCAGACCTGTTGGCAAGTTCTGTTTGACTTGACATCACCGTTCCTTCTGATGGGCCAAGGTCAGCACCAAGGTCAGTCTGCTGGAGGTGAGCTGGGTGCCTGGGGGTCTGCATGGGAAGGCTGGGTCCAGCTCGGGTTTTCTCCCTCCAAGTCTTCGGCCCTTTACAGCGCGGCCTCAGAAGGCCTGGGAGGACCTTTCTCAAGGGATGTGGGGGCTCTGGGTTGGGATTTCTCCTGAGACGAGATTTGAGTGATGGGAGGAAACACCAGTAAGTAAGAAGGGACATGAGACAGGGGAGGAAGGAGGCAGATGAAGGGCGTGTCACCAAGCTGGAGACCACTGGGGAAACTGAGGTTGATCCCTTTGAGGAACTATGCGGATGGTGTAGGAAATGTCTCAGTGTGGCCCGGTGAGGTGGAGGGGTGGGGGTCTTGGTCCACTGAGTCCCATCCTTCGTGGTTGAGTGACGTCCCATCATTGCTTCTACACTCGTGCAGAGAGTCGCAGCCTCCCTCCAGGGAGTGCTTTGGCACTTGGAGCGGGGCGTGCAGGTGGGGTGCCAAGACTGTTTGCCAGGGTGGGCTATGGGCTCCTCAACCCGTCAGAGGGACCTCCTTTCTGCTGCCTGATTTCTGGTGCTGCCAGGCCCTGGGGGCCTGATTTCCCGGCTGTAGCGTTGAGGGCGTAGTGGAACCTCCGTGTTGAAAGGCACCCTGAAAGATGAGCACTGGCATGGAGGGTGTGTTCCTGCACACGTCAGGTTGCCGACTCCAGTGTGTTTCTTTGTATCCATTGTCGTTTCTGCCTGGGAGAGCAGAGGAGCAGGGGGCAGAGTGCTGTCTGTGATGAGCCAGCCCCAGCCCTTGGACAGGGTGGGAGCTTCTGTGGGGAGAAGCTGAAGGGATCAATCCTGGGGGTCCCTGCACCCCAGCCCCCTCCTGAGCTGGAGTGTAAGTGATACGGCCCAGACACCAGCTGGGGAAGGATTCTCTCCTCATCTCTGCCAGGACCCCGAGGCTGACGGGCAGGGGCATGTGTTCATCCTCCCATGGGCCGTGGCAGCCCTTTGGGGCTCCTCCAAGTGGATTCCTGGGCCGCCGGTGTGAGCCAAGAAGGAGAGGAGATTTGGCGGTGAGAGGGACCGGGCTGCAAACACAGGCTCGTGGGTGGGCACACGGGACTCTCAGAAATTCCTGGGGGCTATTTGGGGGTTCTCAGTTTGTCAATGAGTCCAGTGGAGTTGTGTGTGCCCACCATAGTGTGGTCATTAACTGAATCTAGTCGTTAGAAAACAACAGAGAAACCCAAATTGATGGATAGTCTATAAAATAACAGGCGTGTATTCCTTAAAAGGACCAGTGGCACAAGAGACCAAGGCTGAGGAATGTTCCAGATTAAAAGGTAGCTAAAGAGACATGATGATGAACTGAAGTAAGTGGCCTTGGACTGCATCCTGTGTGGGAAAAGTTCGATAAAGGACAAAATTGATAACAACTGACAAAATTGGAATACGGTCAGTAGCGTAGATTAAACTGTTGTGCTGATGTTAATTTCCCGAAGCTGGTCACTGCCCTGTTAACATGTAAGAGAACAGTTTTACTCTCAGGGTGTAGATACTGAACATGATGGGGAAATGGGCATGGTGGGGGCTCCCACTTTGAAATGACTTAGAAATGAACACAGCACACACACGTGTATAAAGTGTTAAATATTAGTGAAACTGGGTAAAAGGTATATGGGGATTCTTTGTACTATTCTTGCAAGATTTTGTAACTTTGAAAATAATTACAAAATAAAAAAGTAAAAGAAAAAGGAATTTTTAACTTAGAGTCGCAAACTACTGACATTTGGCATAGTATGCGTGTGCATGCACACACACAAGCACCGCTGTCCCTGGATCCCTTGGAACCCTGAGAAGACCCGTCCCCCCACCCCAAGCCTGCCACCCCTGCCCCCACCCGGCAAAGTTTATGGATCGTCGAAGAAGCCCCGTTGCAGACACCTGTGTTCTGGAGCATCTGCCCAGGGACTTTGATTTGAGACTCACGTTTTAAAAGAACCAATTGTTCTTTGTTTCTCTGTGCATGTCATCTGAATCCACGTGGCCTCGTTCTCCGTCAGCTGTTCTGAAGCTGACCCTCGGTGAGCCCCTAGACCCCCTAAATGAATCAGGAATGTCCCACTTGGCCTATCTTTTAAGCCAGAGTCTCCCAAACATATTTTCCGAATTGGGTGAGCATTTGTCCAGACCTCTTGCAAGATGCCTGGAGAGAAACTTCATATTCCTGGCTGCCTGAGTGAGGCAGGCAGAGGGAGGGTGGGGTTTGCCCAGAGACCCTCAGGAAGATCCACAGAGGTGAGGAGATAAGGACCAGGGCTGTCACTTTCCCTGGAGAGGGGATGGGCGTGGGGCCAGGCAGTCACCCACAGACCCGATGGTACTGCCCAGGGGCACCTTTATACTAGAAAATGAGAGGAAACAGAACTCTGCCCGGAAGCCAAGAGCTCTGTCCATTGGGATCAAATCAGGCGAAAACTATAAAATTGAGACAATCCTGGGCTGGCGCTGGGAGTCTTCCTTTCCTAGTGTCTCCTGGAGGCTGAGGTCAAGGAGGGGCTGGGCCCCTGTTGGAAGAATTATTTGCATGGGGTGGGAAGTCTGCAGCCCCGGGAAGGGGATGCTCCCGGTGGAGTGCTGAGCAGCGAAGGCTGCAGGAATTCTGGGCGGGTAGTGTAAGGCGATTGCAGACACAAGAGTAAAAGTGGAGCAAAGCCTCCCAGGAATTCGTAAATACACTGACGGGGTGTCACCTCCATAGGTCCTCAGTAGGAAACTTCCCAATCTGCACGGCAGCAGATTCCCTTCACGGGAAGGTCCAGAGAGAACGCTGTCCTTGAGTGATGGATGGGATTATCTCCACGGGCCCTGGAGGACGGCGCGCAGTGCACTGGCCGCTGCTGATTTGGTCTGTATGTTTTATAATGTTCCTTTTAATTTGTGAAGTCAAGCTTGCCTTTTCTCTGTGTTGGGAAAGGCTGTCCTGCAGAGGACGAACTCGGGGTCCTCTCCTTCCTCACCGGGAAGAGGACAGCCTCTTCCACCTCACTCACTGGCTTCCTAGCAAACCATGCTGAGCCCACAGGCAGCATAGCATTAAGTCAAAACTGCCAGTATGTCTGGGTGGCCCAAGTTGCTTTGTCGGCCCAGGTGAACTTCGGTCAATCATAGTCATCGGTCTAGTCAACAAGTAGTTTCGAGCAGCTTTTCAAGTACCAGGCAGGGGGAGCAGAGCTGTGAGCAAAACAGCAGAGTCCCCGCCCTCACAGGGCTCCCATTCCAGCCCCAGACAGACAGGAAACCAATCAGCACACAGTCACCCGGAGTTCTGAGGGATGCGGGCTGCAGAAATGGGCAGGCTCAGGAATGGAGAGAGGGGCTCTGGGTCAGATCAGGAAAGGTCTTCCTGGAAAGGTGTGAGGCAAGCAGAGCCAGAAGGAAGTGGGGACCAGCCATGTGGCCGGACAGCTCCCAGAGAGGGTAGAGCTGGTGCGTGGTCTTGAGGAAGAGTTGGAGGCTCTTGTGGCAGGAGCAGCCAGACATGGGATGTTGGAAGCAGCCAGAGAAGCACAGCCTAGAGGGCACACGAAGCTGCTGGGCTGTACAGAGCCTGATGTGAGAAGTGGGTTTGGGCCCAGGGAGTGCAGAGGGTCAAGATCATCTGGGGGATCAGCGTAACTCCACGAATTTAGCCTCTGTGCTCCCTGATGACCCTCCAGATCGAGCTATAAGACAATGTGTCTACACCCCTCATTCATGCTCCTGGTTGGTATAGCAGTTGCACCACTGGGAAATCTCTGATGCTGATGAGTGCTTTTGACAGGCCAGGCCAGTGCTTCTCGCTCACGTGGTTCTGCCCCCCGGGGACACTTGACAACGTCTGGGGACATTTTGGTTGTCCCCACTGGGTATCCAGTGGGTAGAGCAGGGATGCTGCTAAGTATCCCACAATGCCCAGGACAGACCCCAATACAGAGTCTCACAGGCCCCAAATGTCAGCAGTGCCGAGTCGGCTAGCCACACATGAAATGCGATACATTCTTTGCTTCATTTAATCTTCAAAGGAATCCTGTCAAGAATTATGGTTCCTGGGGCTGGCCCTGCGGCCGAGTAAAGTTAGCGTGCTCTGCTTCGGCAGCCCAGGGTTCACAGCTTCGGATCCTGGGCACGGACATGGCACCGCTCATCAGACCATGCTGAGGCGGCGTCCCACATAGCACAACCAGAGTCGCTCACAACTAGAATATACAACTAGGTACTGGGGGGCTTTGGGGACAAGGAGGGGGAGGAGGAGGAGGAAAGATTGGCGAGGGTTGTTAGCTCAGGTACCAATCTTTGAAAAAAAAGAATTATGGTTCCTATTTTATAGCTGGGGACACTGAGACCTGGGGGGTGAGCCGCTGTGTCCAGTGACACAGCTGGTTAGCGGGGGGGCTGGGATTCAAACCCGGTGTGACCCTGCAGTTTGTGTTTTTAGCGGATGCATGACCCTCCTTGGCAGGGCCCCTGGTAGGTGTCCGACAGGTGCCTCCGGGGTGAGTAGTGACTGACGAGACCTTGCTTCATTCTGAAATGCAGGTTCTCGGGCATCTGCCCAGCATGTCTTCCTCTGCACCAGACATGCCCTGGGCCTCCCCATCATTTGCTCAGGCTCAAAACCTGTACCACTGCCCGTTACTCATCAAAAACAAACCCTCAGACACAGGCAAGCTGCGAGCTGTGACCACCTCGAGGCTGGAGTGGCGGAAATCGAGATTCAGCAGCCAGGTGAACTGCTCAGCCTCCATTGTGTGTGTGGGAAGGGTGGGTTCCAAATACCACCAGTGCCCCCTTGTCCCCCATGGTCTCCGATGGGTAAAGTGTTCTGATGAGTGTCCTTCAGCCTCTGCCGCCTTTCTTGGGAGAGCCCAGCGGGCAGCCAGTGGTTCACAGGATGGAGGTTCCTGGACCCTGCCACATGGCAGATGTGCTGGTAACCCACCGAGGTGAGAGGACAGTGGGGGTCTGACTTGATTGCTCTTTGCAGGGATTCAGTTTGACAGATGTGTGTGGGCTCACTTGGTACAGCCCTGAGCTCAGTTTTGTCCAAGAGCACTTGCTCATGTGACACCTCGATGATGATCTCAAGGGGCATGTCACCAGGGGGCACCTCAGCAGGGGGCACTGGAGGACCCAAATGTGAGGTCCATGGACGTGGTCCCTGATCATGGTCACCAGGGGACACTTCAGGATCCCATGGTGAGGTCTGTGGACATGATTCCTGATCAGTGCACCCATCCCCTCCCCGATCTGCCCCAGCTTCCAGCCCATCAGCTGCCCCAGGGCTCTGTCACTATGGTCCCCTCAGGTGTGACTCCCCTGGACCAGCCTAAGCCAGAGCAGTGGGTCAGTGGGTTCTGGTTGGTGTCAACTCATGGGAGACCCTCAGTACTTCTTGATGTCTCACACACGTCCCTGATGCTCATGGCTGTCCATGGTTGGGGTGATGGGGACACTGGAGACAGTGGCAGGAAGGCATTAGGAGAATAGAGATGGCTCATGGGGACCTCTGCCCCTTTCTTCAAGTTCAAGTTGATAAACCCCTGAGCCTGTCTGGCCCGGTGCTGGGCATGGGGGGCATTTAAATGAATCCTGCAGGGCCCTGCCCTGGGTGAGTGTGTGGTCTATGAAAAGAGATCCATATGCAAATAAATAATTGCAGGCCCCTCTTCCTCTCATCCGGAGCCTGCCCACCTGCTCCTCTTCCGGGGCTGCCCCTGTTCCGCACATCACCCCCTTCCCCTCACCTGGGCGTTGCTGTCAGGTCCGTGCCCCTTCAACCCAGCAGACTGCCTGGTTTCCAGACCCCTTTCTACACCCACCACCACCTTCTCCCCTCACTGCCCATGGACCGTCCTCTTGGTAAAGACCTCTCGTCCTGACTGAGAGCTGCCTGCCAGCGGGGCCTTATGCACTGCAGGCGTCAGTGCTGTTCTTGAATGAAGGAAGGAATGCACAGACCTGGTGCAGAGGGTCTAGCCATAGCTCACGGCGGAGGAAACAGTGAGCCTGTTTCTGGCAGCCTTTCCTGCAGAAAGGAAGGATTCTGAGCATCCAGGCTGGCATCCCCAACACCACAAGCCTCAAGGACAAGAGACCTTGTTATCAGGAGCATCACGGCTGAGCAGCCAGGCGACCGTGTGAGCTGATGAAGCTGCAGGAGGACAAAGAGTCAGTTCATGAAGAAAAGTGAGGTCCCGCCCAGGGACCCAACACAGAGCCCCAGGCCAGGCCTCATGGTTAGGGTTTCCCGCCATTACTTGTACTCCTCTAGCTGCTTCAGATGGGAAAGCGAGGATGTTCCCTCCTCACCTCAGGATTCTTCTGGAAAGCACCAGGACCGTGGACAAGGAGGTAATGAAGATTTTCTGCAGCAACAAAAATGAAACCCGGAACAAATCTATTTTTACCACTTCAAGTGCGGGCTCACCTGGCCTGCGATGGCAAGGTTCCTGCCTATTTTGCCTCTCCGCCCCACTCATGATTTGATTTGAGAGATAAATATGTGGCGTCATTGGGAGCAGACCTGCCTCAGAGTGGAGTTGGGGGTGCTCGGAAGTGGAGGGTGGTGCCGAGCAGAATCAGTGTTTTCCTAGCCTCTACCTGATCGTATGAGGAACAAATACACCTGTCCCGAGGGCTGGCGTCACCCTGAGACCCCTCTGTGAACAAGTTACTCTTCCAGCGCCTCGCCCCGCCCAGGGCAACCAAGGGCAGGAGACAGGCGTTCTCGCCTGTGATTCTGGAAGCTTGGTGGGACAAGCCTGGCCTCTGGAACAGCGTCTTCCTTGTGTGGCATGGACACACCTTGCATGACGTGTATCCAGAGCCTGTTTCTGCAGCTCACTGGCCCCATGGTTAGGTCTGGAAGGCAGAACTGGGAGGGGTGGGCAGTCTCTGTGTCTGTGCTCCTCCTCCTCTCCTGCCTCATCCAAGAAGCACCTGCTTCAGCCTCGACCATTTTAGTGGCCTGAGAAGCCCACGGCTGACAGCCACTTCCTCTCATTCCCACATACAGGGTCTTCTCATGTGAAGACCTGTTTTCCTGCAGTATGGTGCTGCCCGATTCCAGCAAACTGCATCCTCTTGCTCGAGTCCAGGCAGCCTGCTGAGCCAGAGGGGCAGCTACGTTGTGCCACGTGGGGCCAGAGTATGCGCTTCCCAGGACCCTGAAATCATCAGCTTAGCTCATACTCAGTCTCCCTGTAAGACCCCCTGCTTTCCTGCCCATGTGCCCAAACTCGACCCAGGGGAAAAAGAGTTGCTGTTGCTAAGAATTCCTGTTATCGAGAAAATCCACACATGCAATTGAAACTGCTAGGGTTTTAGAGGACAAAAATCAGGGTTAAGCCTGGGTTTCAGCTTCCTACAAAAATACACCAGGAGAGATGTGAGGCTTTGGCGAGAGAAACACATCCACAGAATCCAGCAAGGGCTCGATGGCTGGGGTCTGTCTGGTAAACACTGCGGCTGCTGTGAGCTCAGCTCTTCTCTTCTGTCTCCACCTCTCCCTCCCTCCCCCTCTCCCCCCTCCTCCTCTCTCCCTCCCCACCCTCTGAATCTCTGCCCCATTTCCCCTTTCTCTTTCTGAAATGCTTCCTTTGCTTCCCCATCTTGCTCACGGTTCTCCGTTGCAAACAGCAGAAGCTGCTCTAGCTCGTGATTGGTTTGAACATAAAGCAGTTTTGTTAAGGGACCTTGGTGAGCTCACAGAATCCCTAGGAAGGTCAGAGATTTGGGATTAGAGTCCACATACCCAGGAAGCCACCCAGACTCCCCTGGACTGCTTGCCCACAGGGCGGGTGATGCCCACTACCACGGGCCATGAGATTGCTATTGGTGGAACCCAGGTCTCACGTCCTGAAGTTAGGACAGGCGTGTGACGTGGCCCTGCCAATCCTGTGTGTGGTGAGGACATAAGACCATGTGTCCTCCGTTCACAGCCAGGGCTGTTGAGCAGGGCAGGGTGGAGGGCCAAGAAGGTATCAGGCAGCCTCCGGCTAAGACCCCCTACCCCCCTCCATCCTGCTGTGTGCGGGGAAGGGGAGCATGAGGGGGCATGGTCTTGTGGGAAAGATGGACCAAAGCAAGTGAACAAACCCATGGCAGTGATTGTGCTAGAAGGAAAAACAACAGGGGGTGGTGGTAAGCATGCAGTCGGTCTCCTCCAGACAGGGGTCAAGATTGCCTCCCTGTGGAGTCCTCATGCGAGTAGACAGAAGCTGGATGGATAGCATGAGGACCAGGACCTGGGGGTCATTCTGCTCCTGCAATCTGGCTGCAGCCCCATTTGTCAGCTCTGCCAATGATGAGGAGGACCCCTATCAAAGAGGAGCAGGAGGGTCCCAGGCCTGGCTCAAGCTCCCAGGGCCCCCGATGAAGTCTGGACGTGCGTGTGGAGCTGTGCAATCAAGGTGAAGCGCTTGGGCCCTGGAATCTTGGAGCCTGAGTTCAAGACATACCTCTTACGAGCAGTGTGAACTCAGGCAAACTGACCCCTCTTACCCTTGGCTTTCTCATCAGAGAAGTGGGGTTGGCAAAAGAACCTGTCCCATAGGATTGGAGAAAATGCTGGTGAAGTGCTTAGAACAGGGCCTGGCACACAGCAAGTGCTCAATAGACGTTGGGCTGTTAGAATGGAGTCGCCATGCTTATCAGCAATTAATCAGTCACAAGAAAGCCGACTGTCCCTTCGTGATTAATTAGCCAGTGGAAAGGGAGAAAAGTGTTTTCTTTTAAGAGTCTCTCTTCTGTCTGATTTTTGTATATCTCAGTTTTCTTCATTGGCCATATTACCTACTATTTGTTGAGTGTTTACTGTACTCCAGGCACTTTTCACAGAATATCCTACCTAATCCTTGGGTCTCTCTGATCCCTCTCCCCATGTGTATGCGCATGTGTGCATAAATCAAGGGTCATAGAGTTTCAGTGCCATGTGGAATGTTGCAGCTCCTGCGTGGTGTAGCCAGGATTTGAACCGATTCCTTCTGACTCCGCGTGCCTTCTCCTGACCAATACCAGGTTCTCGGGTGTCTCCCAGGTGAGGGTCCTCCAGGCTTGGGCTTCGTTTCCTTCCTGGATCTCTCGGGGGCCTCATTTCTATCCACCAGAAGTAAGGATCCAGCGGAGGGCTCAGCTGTGTCCACTTCTGCCATTACACAGAGGATGTGCTTGGGGTGCCCCCAAAGCCTTCTTGGAAATAACACCAAAAAGAAGCAATTCCTTGTAAATGCAGCAGCCACCCAAAGCAGACAGAACCAAATTTTCAGCAATGTCAGAAACCATGCATCCAATCTATTTTTATTTGCTTCCTGTTCTTTCTGTATTTCCTTCTGCTATCTTCATCATCTTTTTTCCCCATTTGACAAGATTTTCATCGAATTCTCTGTTTAACATACCAATGCTTCTTGCAGAAACCATTATCTATTGTCATTTAGAGCGTGGGTCCTTTGGCCTTTGCCGGGAAGGGCTGTGTGCTGCTGGGCCCGCACCTGCCTTTGTAGAGCTTAGATGAATTCCTGCTGTGGTCAGCTTCATTGGGGTAATTTTTATCAAGATTTCCTTTCTCTTGCTTTATTACTTGCTTTCTTGGTTACTTTATTAAATTTTAAAATATCTTATTAAAGCCAGTTCTTGTGATAGAGGTATAACTTTTCCAACTTTGCTCTAAAAACTTGCAGACCAGACTCTTCCTAGGGCCTCCCCGGGGTGTGGGGTGGGCTGTGGTGGGTGCGTCGGTGAGGGGAGACTCTCGCCTGGTAGTCTAAATGTTTCTGTATGGCTTTAATTATTTATAACCCTCACTGAGTATTTTACTGAATTTTTTCAAGCAATAAAAGAAGACTTCTACGCCTGGTAATGTTAATTTTTTTCTTATAACCTTTTCAAAAGCAGCCATTGCTTTCTAAGATGTAGAAATATAACAAATCTTTTGTGAAATAAATTTTAAGAACTACACATTAAAAAAATCGACTAATGGCAAACTCTGCAGCAAAAATAATGTGGACATCAAAGCTGAGTGCAATTCAGGAATACGCCTTAATAGAGATTTTTAAGACTGCTTGGCCGGCTGCAGCTTCTGGCTCCAATGGGAATTTTATTGGGTTCTGTTGGATTGTCTAAGGATGCAGAGGGATAGCTGCCAGCTCCCATCTTCACCCTGCAGACGAGACTTATTGCAAGCAAATGACTTCCATCTCAGCCATCACGGAAAACCATATGGAAGGACAATTTATGAAAACCTAGGAGGCTTTTCGGTGACTTTAAATGGTGACCGGCCTTTTGAAAAAGGATTAACAGACCGAGGAGACAGGGAAAACCTGAGCATTTGGCGTTCGTCTGGTTTCAGTCCTCACCTGGCCTGGGCAGGTGTCTGCCTCTTGCAGGTGGGCAGGTAAGTCAGCTTGCTGGTCCCGGAGGCAGGGCACCTGTGGACGGAAAGTGGGCCAGGCTTGGAGATCGACCCCTGGTGGACAGACAGCCTTCCTGCGCTTCACTGACAGCCCCAGGGAGCCTCCTGCCCAGGCCCCTCGGCCTCATTCTGCCCGCCCTCTTCCGGCCTACTCAGAGAAATAGACATGCATTCTTGAAGCTGCAATAGCCAAAACCTGCGTCCCTCTCCCTCCGCGTTGTCCTCCTCCCACACGCCTCCTCTGGCGCATCAGATGTGTTTCTTAGATACGAATCTAAAATTAATGCATGCAAGCTTCGTTCCTCAGGGAGAAAGTGGGATAATCAGCAAATGTCAAAATGTTTCCTCCAAATTTCTAAATAAGTGGAAAATAAAACAATACAATCCCCCTCAGCAACTACCCGGCCACCCGTTTTTCCATAGATGAAACGAATCTATTTGCTATTCCCTGGAGCGCATCCAGTTGGGAATATTTTCCATGAAGATCTCTGAGTTTAGCGGGAGCCTAACACCATCCGTCTAACAAGAGGGAGTCCTGGGTCGGCAGGTTCTAAGTGGTGCCCTTGGACTCCAGGCAAATCACTTAGCAGTGGTCTCCTGAATCTCAGGTCTCTCTGTGGCTCCAGGCCAGACCCAGCCACACACTCAGAAATGGGCTCCTTCTCTGGGCAGCACCGGTTAACCTCCGGAATCTAGTATAACTAGAAACCTTTATTGGAATTATCCAAGCCATTACCCCGCTCACTGCATTAGCTCTGCCCTCAAGCGCTCTTGACTGCGTAGCACGGGGATGGAGTGCTTTGTCAATTGGAACTCGAGCCTCCCGATCTTAATTAGAGATGTGCCCAAGTACCTGAATTTAATGGAGAAGGTTGGCAGACAGTTCTCTCTCCACCCCTCTTGCATTTAATGACTTCATTACTGATTACTGTCCACAGCCATGCAGAAATTAAATATGCTCTGCAGAAAAGCACAAAGGTTGACATGCAGCTGCTTCTGGGTGGCAAGTTCCATGTGTAGCTCTGCACTGTTTGCAAAACAAGGAGAGCCAAGATGTCAGCATGTTGTCCGCTAGCCCCCTGCCCACACTCAGCCCAGCAGCCTGGCCTCGCAGGCCCGGGAGGGTGTCAACCTGAGGTGGAGAGAATGCGTTATTCATATGCTAGCTCCCATCCACAGATAATTCAATATCTGCTCTTAATAATCTTTTCTAGCTTTATCTGTATTTATCCTCTGGGTTTGTAAAGAAGGCTGCTAAGTAATTGTTAAATATCTCTTCTGCTCCCTGAAAAAATTGGAGATACAGAAAAATAATAGGGATATGATTGCAACAGATTCATTTGGTCGTGTTTGCCCTGATTTAGTGGTGCAGGCACAGTAGACAGGGCTGAGCATTCCAGAACTACCGAGAAGGGCCCAAGTCACACCTCTCCTTCCAACAGCAAGATTTCCCCCGGCGTCGATGCTCCCTAGGGCTCCCTGATCATCCGTCAGCCTGCCCTGGGGACGCCAACTCTTAACATCTGTGCCTTCTATTCCACTGAAGAACCAGGCGGTGATCCCATTCACATGGAACCTGTGCCAGCCTGATTCTCGTGTTTAAGCTAAACAATTCCTTCTGAGACAGGGACATTTTAACAATTACATCCGTATGCTCTGCAAAGCAAATCCACAGGTTCAGATTTTCCCAGGCCAGGCAGCGCCTTGTGAGTACAGTAACTACAGCTGGAGAAACTGCTTTTGCGACACTTAGTGGGAAGAAATAAGTGGCATCGGGTTCTGAGAAGAAAGGTAAAATGTTCCCAGAGCAAGAGAAACGGTGACTCTATTTCCAGAAGAATTCACTCAGAGAAGAAATAGTTGCTTTAGCTTTTACACAGAAAGAATACATTCAAGGAGAGTGGCTTGGGCCGCGGTCGATGGACTTGACCATTGTTCCTAAGGGGACCAAATGCTGGCTTAGTTTGGGGGCTGGTCGGATGGCACACTCCCTCTTTCCAGCCCTGGGGCTCCCAACGGGGAAGAAAACTGGGTGCATTCAGAGAAGAGCAGCCTGGCCTGGGAAGTCTGCCAGGCTCATCGGTGGAGCACAGGAGGGCGGGCCAGCAGTGGGTCAGCGTGAAGGCAACCTGGGGGTGTGGTGGAATCCTAACGGCCACTCCACGTTTGGGCTTCACCCCCATCGAGGTTCTTGTGGAACTCTTGCGTGCCATCGGCCTCGAGCTGCCACTAATAAGCTCAGCACTTAACACTTCTTATCCTGAGAGTTAATCTACGACCACACCGTCACAGATGTTTACTAGCACATGCATCTACTAAGTAAGCACCTGCTGAGACTCATCTCCCTTGTTTTCAAATCTGCTTTTATTCTCCTGGTTTCTCCGTCACATTGAACTTGCCGTTCACACAAATTCTTCTCCTTTCTACTTGGCAACCCCACACGGTGCTGCCCTCTGTCTTCTGTGGTTGGGCGTCTAAGTTTCTTCCCAATGTTTTCTTCAGGGTAGAGGCCAGGGATGCTGCTGAACATGCTACAACACATTGCACAGCCCCCCCGACAGAGAAACCATCCAGACCAGAGTGTCAATAGTGCCAAGGGGGAGAAACCCCCGTTTATAACACAGCCTTGCTCCAGGGTTTGCCTGGAGCAGGATAATTGTTAACTTCTGTGTGACTCCTGAGCTCATCTGGAAAACAGATTCCTACAGCTCTCACCTCCTGTGGTTCTGTAAGGATTAAATGAAGTAATGCTTATAAAGTACTTAGCAGAGTTACTCCTGGCCCATACAGACGTGCATGCCTGGTTACCATCACTGTTGTTCTTATTCGGCTTTTTAAAATCCAAGTTGCACAACTTAACCTCTCAGGTGTTTGTGTCGTGTCCCTCCTCCACTCAAAAGCCTTCGCTGGCTCCCTGCTCCACCCTAGTTCAAATGGGGACCGCTGTCCTCTCCTCTCGGAGGGCTCCCTCTGCCTGGCCCGTGCTGCCCGTGTCTGAGCCAACCTGTGCTGTTCAGGACCTTTCCTGAGCCTGCTCTGTCCCCCTTGTCCCCCAGGGAATCACCAGATGCTTCAGGATTTCTCCCACCTGTGCCTGCCTCTCCTTCTCAGGCTGGTGTCAGGAGCGACTCGGCACGCAGGGCCCTCCTCGCCTGTCATCCCTGTGAGGCCACCTGCTCGTCCCTCTCCTGTGTGTCACTAAACCTGACCTTGGCCTTTTCTCAGATCCGTGGGGACAGTGTGGGGCAGGGTGTGGAGCCCTGAGGGGTCCCTCTTGCCTTCTTGGAGTCCTTCGCTGAGGCAGGCGCTCCTCACCTCATGAAAATACCCTTCAGGAGGATTGAAGGGACGGCTTGTTGAGTGATATTAGTGACCCTGGGGAGGTCTTGTACTTGGAAATGAACTTGGGGAAGAAAAGCTGCCTCCGTTATCTGATCCCCCAAATCTGCTTAGAGGCCACGTATCTGCAGGGAGATCTTCCCGTCGTGCTGCTGGGCTTCCATGTGCCCGGGCTTCCATGTGCCGGCTGACTGGTCTGAGATGCCTCTGCTGTCTTCCCTCTGACTGTAGGGCTGGCTCTGGGTGTGACGGGGTCTAGCCCCCAGGTCTTCTGGACACCCTGCCTCTGGAGAATTCCAGCAGGTTCCCCTGCTCTCAGCTCACCTGTCACCTCCTCCCACAGGTTCACCTGAGCATCTTACAGAAAGGTGCCTTTTCCCGGTAGATCCACCTCATATTACTTGGTTCTGGTTATAGTGTCACATCTGGAAGTACCTCATTGATTTGTCCCCTTGTGTTCCCTGTGAGCTCTGCCATGGGAACACTCTTGTGTTTGTCCCATTTATTTGTCAATGCATCCAAAGGACTTAGCTGAGGCCCGGCACACAGTAGGTGCTTGATAACTACTTACTGAACACACGAGTGAGTCCCTGAATGGATCACAGGCTCTCCTTCTGCTGGTGGAGATGGAAGGGATGGGGAAAGGCAGTGAGAGTGGCCTTATAATGCATTTGTGAAGGCTTCCCTTTGATTCAGTTTGGGACTAGGCAGGGCTCCCCTTAGGGATGGGCATGACCCACACTGGGCCAAACCAATCAGCTCAGCTTGCTCACATGACCAGGACTAACCAATCAGCTCAGGGAAACACACACATAACCAGGACTAACCAATCAGCTCAGGGAAATACACGCACGGCTGGATCGGTGGCATAGTGGTTAAGCTCACATGCTCCCCTTCAGTGGCCTGGGGTTCACAGGTTTGAATCCCATGCGTGGACCTCCACACCACTCATCAAACCACGCTGTGGTGGCATTTCACATACAAAATAGAGGAAGATTGGCACAGATGTTAGCTCAGCAACAATCTTCCTCAAGCAAAAAGAAGAAGATTGGCAACAGATGTTGGCTCAGAGCCAATTTTCCTCACCAAAAAGAAAACAAAAAAAGAAAAACATACACATGACTGGGAGTGATGAATCAGCTCAGGGATAGTCACATGACTTGGACTAACCAATCAGCTCGGGGAAACGTACACATGGCCAGGACTAATAATCTGCCCAGTGATGTACACATGACCAGGATTAACCAATCAGCTCAGGGGTGCTCCCATGACCGAGACTAACCAATCAACTAAAGGATGCACATGTGACCAGGTAGTTCTCTTCCTCCCCTTGAATTATCAGCTGGTAATTATTCATTCCAGGAGGGAGCCTGGACCCAAAGGCATTCTTAGAACACTTAGATGGGCCTGGAGTCACAGAGCTTTCTGGATATAGAAGAAGTTTATTTCCCTTTCGCCCATGCTAGTTTGGTTGAGTTCTTGTAACTGGCAGCCAATAAAGTGTGCACAGCGCCTGGCACAGAGCAGGTGTTGGGTGTTTAAGGATGGAGTTGCACCCCAGGCTCTGTGAAGACAAATGTGTTTTTCTGCTCCCGGGTAGGGACCGGCAACAGACGGCTGTGAATGGGCAGAATGGCACTTCACAGTCATCGTAAAGGCCACGGACTTCCAAAACATCCGGGAGAAACAAAAGGAGCTTCTTTCAAGCCCTTGGCTTTTAGCCTCTTAGCAGGATGGAGAGCCCCCATCCCTGGAATGGGCACTGAATGAGAAAGTATTTCTTTAGTGCAGCTCTGAGAGAGATTTCCTTCTCCCTCCGTGATTCCTCAGCATCCACTAGAGACTAATGAAAATGCACTTTCATTCCCAATTCCTCATGTAATTCATTCCTTTTCAGCAATGTAGAGTACAGTATTTTATCCATCGGTTGCAGGCAAAGAAAAGCTTTTCGTTTGCAGAAAAAAAGACTTCAATACTCACATGTGACTGATTAAATCTTTATGTAACTTGAGTCAACATTTTAGGGTCAGAGTGTATTGGGTCCCTACAAGCATTGGTCTTGGAGGCAGGAGCTGTCTTTCTGATGAGCTAAACAGAAGTTAAGCTAGTTAAGGCCCTTGTTGACTAAGTGACAATTGGTAATCTGGCAGAATTTCAGGGCCTTGTGTAAATTGAGCGAGGCACATAAGGGCTCACATGGAGTCTGGCTTCATAGAGCTTGACAGTCGAGCATCACATAACTAGGACTGACAGTACCAAGCCATGAATTATTCCTGCATAATGACACCCTTCCAGACTAAGACAAAAGCTGTCATTACTTCATTACTTGCCTGTGTCTTATTTATTCTGGGACTGCTCTGCAGAAACCATGAGGAAACATTTCTTTTTCTCCCATGGAGGACTGCTTCCATAGGGTGAAAATGGGCTGCCTCCAATCAAGGAGCTCACAAGAGTGAGAATTCCTGGAGGTCACTGTGGGCTGAACAGCAGGAAGGAAATCTGGTTTGTGTCTCCCTGGTTCATTAGCTCCGAGGGTTTGCACCTGCACAATGTCCTGGAGGGTCTCCACCCTTCTCCCACGGAGGGTCTACTTCTGATTGCTCTGAAGTCTTACGACTATTGATGAGAACAGTCAGAGACCGGCCAGCCAGGGCACCTCCTCTAGGTCATTTTTGGGGGCCTTCAAAGAGGAGATTTGGACAGTGGGGAGCCCCTTTGGAGATTCTCCCGTTGGTGCGGGGAACAGCCAGGGGACCTGGCCATGACGGGGCTGGCCTGGCCCACAGGTCTTGCGTTTATGCCCGTCCTTCTGGGGCCTCTCAGCTGGCTGTGTCCCTGGCTCCTTGTGGCTTCCAGTGGTCTCAGTGTGTGAAGGGAAGCCGTGCGAAGGCGTGCACCCGGCTGTCCATGGTGTCGGTAAGGCGGCTCAAGCATTTCCTGGGGGGTGGTTCAGGAGGAGCAGTGGCGAGTACTGGGGAGGCCGAGTAAGGGCAGCACAGTGCTTCAGAGCGCAGGGGCCGCACTCAGGCCAGCTGGGTTCCTGTCTGTCTCTGCTTCTTGCTGGCTAGTGACTTGGCATCTTAGTCTGTTCAGGCTGCTGTAACAAAATACCACAGATTGGGTTATAAACAGTAAACGTTTCTTTCTCTCAGTTCTGGAGTCCGGCGAGTCCAAGATCATGGCCCTGGCAGAGTTGGCGTCTGGTGAGAACCTGCTTCCTGGTTCATGGATGGCTGTCTTTTCACCGTGTCCTCACGAGGTGGAAGTGGTGAGAGATCTCTCAGGGGTCTCTTTTATAAGGGCACTAATCCCATTCGTAAGGGCTCCACCCTCATGAACTAATCTCCTCCTAACACCATCACCTTAGGGGTTAGGATTTGAACATAGGGATTTCGGGGGGACGCAAACATTCAGACCACAGCACTTGGGAAGCTTATTGACTCTCCCTGTCTCAGTTTCTCGTGTGCGAGTGGGATGATGACACTATCTGCTTCCTAGGGCTGTTACGAGGAGCCAAAATTTACACATAGAAGCTGCACAGTGCCTGGCACACAGTCATAAATGCCAGCCTTTATTTTTCATAGGTTACTGGACTGAATATTGACTTGAAATCTTGACAAAGGAGAATGCAAACACTAGTCCCTTAGGAACCATGCCATTGTTGAGAGGCACTAAAAATGAACCTGCGTTAAACCTCCAGTGAAAATGCAAGCCCATGGGAAATTACTGCTTGATGTTCCCAAATTTGCACCACTCCCCATGTCTTCAGGAATAATCCACTTGCATAAAGTGGGGTCCTCTTCATGAGCCCTTGCCCTAGACAGAGAGAGTCATAGCTTAGAAACTCTTAATCCACCCCGGGCCAGCTTCTCTTGTGGAGAAGTCCAGAGGGTGAAGAGTGAATGAGTCTTGCAGACATTTTGCAATCTTTGTGATCTAATAAACTCGGTGGTTTATTAGAATCGTTGCTGCGCCAGAATCTGGAATGCTGGCTTTAATGACAACCAAGGTAGGAAAAAGCCCTGATTTCTTTTAGAGACAGGTTTCGGAAGGCCCCTTGAGGGCTGGCTGGTCATGACACGCAGAATTGGTTTGTCTCCCTTGGAAGGGAGGAGGCTGGAGCAGTGTCAGCTCTAACAGAAAAACAAACCACCTTCCTCAAGAACCAAGACACCAGCTGGGCGCAGCGGAGCATGCGTGGTGTTTCAGAGTTCAGACGTCAGACATTTAGTCTGGTCTTAGCGAGAACTGGCCCAACTCTCAGTCCTCCTTGGTGGGAACATCCCAGAGGTTGCACCTTAAGAATTATTGACATACTTATCGCAATTTCAAAGCTATGGCTCATGCCCCAGGAAGACAGGATTGCAATGACCTAGATAATTGGGGCTCAAATACCTGCAAGGCATTCCTAAGGGTGGAGAACATGGAAGAATTGCTGATGGATGGGGGGCGGGGGGTGGGGGGGGAGGTGCTAAAATGCAGATGTAAGAACCTAGTCCAGCTGAAGGATAAGACAAAATGTGAAGGATTTAGAACAATTATCAGAGAAGAGATCCTGAGGCAAATGAGAGGTTGGCTTTGGAAGAGGGTAGAAATAGAGAGAATGGCTTTCCTATTGCCTGGTGATTTTCTTTCTCACAGAAGCAACAAAATGCAGTGATTGCTTGGGAATTTTGACTGAGGTTGGGCCCGTCTGTTTAGGAATAGGAGTGTAGGTTTGAAGGACAGGATGGTGGGAAGGAAAGCAGTTTTATTTCTTCCAACATAGTGGCTTTCAACAAGCCAGCAAGTCTCCCCTGGTTTCCAGAACAGATAGGAATGATTTGTAATTGACATATTAATTGTCAGGTGCCTCTGGAGGGCTCGAGGATGCTTGAAAAAGGACTTGAGTAGTTTCAGCACTGCTTTGCCCAGATTGTATAGCCATAAATTGACTTCGCCAACCCCCCTCTTTATACAGAGGTTAACTTCCCAACCTGCAGGTGTGGGTTATCGCCATCTGAAGGTGGCGGTTTCTGTATAATATTTGCCTCTGGGTGCCCCTGTGAAAACAGCTAAAAATAGTGACTTTTGGAGACAGAAATCATCAACTAGGAAAGCTAAGGACTGAGGTGACCTCAAAACCCATGAAGATTAGCTTTCCTGGGGCTGAGGCAGCTGGGAAGCTGTGAGGAATTTCTGAGAAGTTAACTCTAAGAGGTTGTAAGTTATCAATACTGTTATTTATTTAACTCCTGCTGGCCATTAAGAAATTTTTTTTACTAAAAAATAACCAGCATTTGCAACAGCGATCTACAGCTTTCCCAGGTCCTTTTGCACGTTACGATCTGCATGCCCGTTGTAGATAAAGAGGGCAGGTTTTATGACCTTGAGAACACGGAGACAAGCTGAGTGATGTGGTTGAGGCAGGGCAGCTGTAGAGCTGAGCCAGGACTCAAATCCAGGTCTTCCAGCTCTGCCTGCTGCCTGGGGCCCCTCTCCATTCGTGTTCTCCAGCCGCTCAAGACCATATTCTGGAGACCATGGTCCTCATTGGAGGAAACTCCAATATTAGCAGGTAAGAGAAACAGAAATTAAGAGTTGTTTCACTCAAAAGAAAGACTTTTCCCCCTTCTCAAAAGAATTTGCCATGAGTTTCTTTAAATAAAGGGAATATGTTGCGAATTGTGATTCGATTTACAGAAACGTAGCGTAGTTTTTCAGAGCACGTGCGTTTGGTAGACCCAGGCATGTCTAAGAGAATGAAACTCACACTGTCCAGGCAGAGCTCCTCAAGTCCCCTCAGCCTTCTCTGCTGGCAGCTCAGGCCTTGTGGCTTCAGTCCTCCTGTCTGTTTGGTCCCCGACTCGCCCTCACCGCCTCAGAGTCCCAAGGACATGTGCTCAAGGAGCACTTGCTAATCAATTGCCTTGTGGGCAAACTCTCGCCTGGTCTCTCTGCTCCCGTCCTGGCTTTCAGCTGCTGTCTTTTAAAAGACGGGATAGATGAAGGTGCTCCTGAAAGTCTGGGCGTAAATGAACTCTCCACGTTTCAGCTGTAAGGATCTCTTTCTGCCAACCTCTTCTACAGACGCACACTGGTGTACTTGTGTACATACACACACACCCCCCCGCACGCACAGACTTTCCTCAGATAAACAAACATAAGGCTGTTGTCTTAATTGCCCGAGCAAAGCTGAGATCCTTATGGTGAATCCTTTTGTCAATAATCCTCCTTGCCACGTCAATATCCGCCTTCTTGTTTCTCTCTGGATGGTTCCTGAGTCCACCTTTGTTGAACCTATAGTAGGGGTTTTCAACCAGGGGCGATTTTGTCCCCTTCCCAGGGGACCCTTGGCGATGTCTGGAGTCATTTTTGGTTGTCACAGCATGGGGCATGCTACTGTCATTTAATGGGTAGAGGACAGGGATGATGCTAAACATCCTATGATGCAAACAACAGCCCCACAGCAGAGAATTGTCCACCACAAACGCCAATAGTCCACCCCAAGTTATCTACCCCAAATGTCAATAGCCAAAGTTGAGAAAGCCTGATCTGTAAGGGAACACAGCATAAAGGTAAAATAAGTGACAGTTAGTTCTCGTGAGGGACCCTGGCCCAGAATCCGTGGCCAGCACTGGGGCCTTTCTTTGGAAAAATGGAAAAAGAGAAAATACCACCACATGCACAGAATGATCCACATGCATTTTATGAATCTTGCCTTACTGAGAACAACTCTGACAATGGTGACCATGGCAACTTTTACTTTTAATTAAAAAGAACAGCTGGTAAACATGGCGCCACAACTTCTGATTACAGTCCCCTGTGTGGTTCATTCTCTGAGCAGCCAGGCCGGCGAAGGACTTCCCTCTGCTGATGTCCTGATCATGGCTGAGTTATAGGCAAGGAGCACAATCTGGTCTTTTCTGAAACAGTTTCCCTCCCTTTATTATGAGATGGCATTGAAAAGAGACACTTGCTATTTTTGACACTATTAATAATTCTCCATTTGTGACATCACCCGCATCCCCAGAGAAACACAGAGTTTTGGTTGCTGCCCTACCAAAGGACTCTTGCTGGATTGGGTGGAGAGTTGTAGACAGTGCAATGGAGAGGTTGGAGGTATCTGCCCGTGGAGGGGATAGCAGTGAGGGGACGGGTTTAACTCAACATCCGGAGGGCATTTGAATAGGAGAGAGAGAGTCAGCACTGCAACAAGCAAAAGCCTTCTTTGGCTTGTGAAAGTGTTAAATATAATGTGCCATGGAATGCACAAGCTGTATTTAGCTGGCTACTAGAAAGGGTAGAAGAAGGATATGTTTAAATAAAGGTTGGGCAGCTTGTCGTATACAAACTCGTCGCACTCCATGTACACATCTCTGCAAGTCAAGAAAAAAAAGGCTTTCATCTGATGGCTCCCTTAAATGGTGGTTTCTGCTCCTGTTTCCATCTCAGAAATACTGAACGCAGCAGTTCTCATTAACACAGATTTTAATGGGAGATATTTGTCTGCACTGCTCAGTCGTTTCCACTTGCCTGAGACTGCCATTTACAACAACAAGTGTAATAGCATCTTTGAGCTTTTTAATTAAAAATTAATTAGGAGATTTAAGAACAAACTCATTGGGGGTTACTGTACAATAACATGTTTACAAAATTAGGTCTGGGCTCTTTGTTCCGGCTAAGTGTTTCAATCAATTCTCTGTCTATTAAATGTAATTACGTATGATGCTTCCTCAAAATTATAATGTAGCATTTAAAAAGCAGCTGGGAAAAGTCTATAATTTTAAGTTTGGAATTAGGGTAACTATTAAAATGCAAATAAAGTCACCATGGTTGGGTGGGTGGGGAGGAGGGGAATAAGAATCTGATAAACAAAGTTTCAGCTACAAAGTCCATTTGGAACGTCCTTCTCTCTGTTGGTCTCAGCTTCCTGGTTCTGTTAGGATGTTTTCTTGAGGAATGCCCGCAGAAGCTAGATGGCACGATACAAAGTGACGAGAACAATGAGTGGAAAGAATGGATATTCTCGCGCATGTTCTTGACATGCATTTTAGCACTGACTGCTCTTAAGTGAGAGGTGTTCACTGCTTCCCTGCTTGCTCTGGACTTTGGTCCTGTGCGTGCATGTGCTTTGGGAACGCTCTTCGTTTTTTCGATTTGGAAATGACACTTTTAGACACTTTGGATGAGGCTCGGTGTTCAGTTATGTTTCTGAGTGCGTCTCTCTAGATGAGATCTCTTTTTCTGAGTGCGGCTCTTAGCGGGCAGTCATTTGGTGAGAGGGATGCAGTGTGGGCAGAGGCAGGGACCTCGGCTTCCGGGCACAGCTGTTCTTTCTCCTCTGGCTAGTTAACAGCGCTCTGCGGCAGCCGTGTCAGTTTCGCGGCGTACTGGATCCCACTTGCTTGATCACCTTTGTTAAATGGATGGACAGTGTCATATCTCCAAAAATTATATGAAATAATTAAAAAATATAGTGCTTCTCAGAGAAGAATTAAAGGGCCTGGTCCTGCGGCCAACTCCCTTCTCCAAACCCCATGATGGGCACGGGCGAGGTTAGTTCACATCTAACTAGAACAGACGTTAAAGAAGCTTGCCGTGGTTGGGCTCCCTGGGGAATGGTGAAAGAAAACCTAGATCAGAGTGCTCTCTGGATCAAAGAAAATAGAGGAACCAGTCTCCTTGTGAACGTAAGAGGCCCAGAACGTGCCTTGCTGGTGCTGACAGGAGGGCCACGCAAGGTGGTACCCTTCTCCTTGCCTAAGGCGACCTGTAGCCCAGTGATGCCCTCTGGTTTCAGATGGAGGGAGAATGCCCTGTGAGGCTGTCTCCTGGGCTGCGGGGCGTCAAATACATTTCTGTAAGTCGAAAGTGTGCTGCCAGAGTTCACTGTGTGAGTGCCGGCCTCAGGCGGGCATTCTGTAAACCGTGGACTCCAACTCCTGCCCATGATTTTTCTTTTGCCATCACATTTTTGGAGCATGTTTCTTAATGAGAGATGTGCCGGAGACCTGTAAAGAATGAGGTCTGCATGCTCCAACATTGGCCCTGGTCACGGATGTGGCCACAGATGTCGCAAGTGAAAGGGAACCGTTTGTGCTTACCGCCATTGCCAGCCTCCCCACCGCGCTGGTTTCAGAGTCTTTCCCAGGGAAAAGGTGGCCTCTGTCTTCTCCCACACTTCTCTTGCTCCCACAATGATCACTGAGCAGGCAAATCTCTTTGGGAGGGACTCTAATAAGGGAAACATAGGTTATTTCTATGCTTATACAGAATTTAGGGGTTAGAAAAAAGGTCTAACTTATTTTCAAAGCTTGGAGGAGCCCAATGCAATTGAGTGGAGTTACCTCCTTTTTGTTTCTTTTCTCAAGAGTAAAAGATTCAAATTAAAATTTTTATGGTATTTCCCCACTATCTATCCTGGTGACCAGATTTCAGCCATGAGATTCTATTTATTGTTTATGCCTGGATATAAGAACTGTTATTCTAAAAATCACTCCTGAGAAAGTGGGCGTCACTTCAGGTTTGAGTTTTTAAATGTCTCTCATTTCACATGAATAACAAAGTTTTGACTCCGGAAGACACATTAGGCTGAAAGAGCCTCATTCAGTTCCAGTTTGGGAAGCTTCCAGAGGGCACATGTCAGAATTGGCATTGGAGATTTTTTTAAAAGCACTAAGGAAAATTCAGCCCAGATCTGGCAATTTTTCTGTGAGGTGGGACTTCACATTTCCAAGCATTATGTGTTATTGTGCACAGGCCTTTTAAGAAGCACTTTAAAAGGCAACACAGGGAGTAGTTATTCTGGAGATAACTGCTCACACCTATAAGAAAAGTGAAAAAGAAAAGCAAACTGTCCTCACATTATGTAAGTGAGTAGTTGGGTTAGGAAACAATTTCCAGAAACACATTCATAGGTGGGGTCAAAATGTGCTTAACTGCAAACATCTGAGCTGAAGGATAAAATGATGTCCTCCTGACAAGTGTGTCAGCTGGTTCAGATGGTAGCCCGAGAGATGGCCGAGACTGATGTCAAAGACGTGTTTAGAGTCTGCATAAAATCGTCCCATAAATGTGAGCTGGAAAAATTAATGTTTCCAAATTCATCTTTTCTATGTGATTCCAATGTGCACATGTGCCTAAATTAATAACTTAAATATTATTAATAGACATTGGACTTTTTCTTCTTATCCCAGGAGTTTTTTTCGTTCAGGTTGGTCAGTGTACATTTTGGCATAACTTCTTGGAAAACAGGGAATCACCTCGTAACTGAGCACCTGCGTTTTTCTTCCTTTTGCTTTCTAAACGTGAAAGCAGGATGGATGACTTGCAATGATTGGTGGAGGTGGAGGGACCTGATGACTGCTGAGTACCCAGACATCGTGCCTTGCCAGGTAGTGTCAAAATTCTGACTGCACTCAACGGATCTTTGAGTGTGTCCTAGAGTGGTGGTTGTCAGTGTCTGGTAAACACTGGAATTGCTGCAGAGTTTGTTAACAACACAGATTTTTGTCGTTGTGTCCCAGAGGGCTGGAGTGGGACCAGGAATCTGAACTTTGAACATGCATTTCAGCTTAACCCTGATGGAGGTAGAATCACCATGAGATAAGTGGGTCTGGACTCTGCCTTCGATTGCAGGGACTTTGTCTCCAGGCCCTTGGAACGTCCTGCCCGACAGGAGGAAGGGGGTGTCCTTGTTTACTGGGGGCTTTGGCCCCTGGGCAGTCCAACAGCATGATTTATAATGGGCCTGTGGGAGACGCTGTATCAGTTCTCATCTCTGGGGCAGTTAGAGACTAAGGGTATCATCCTGACCCTCCAGGATGGCCTGAGACTAAAGGTCAGTCACGTGGGCAGTACATGATCAAGCCCCAATTAAGACTGGACACTGGGGGTCAGCCGGGTGACGTAGAGCTTGAATTTGCACGCTCTGCTTTGATGGCCCAGGGTTCTCAGGTTTGGATCCCAGGCGAGGACCCACACCAATCATCAAACCATGCCGTGGTGGCATCCCACATACAAAATAGAGGAAGATTAGCACAGATGTTAGCTCAGGGCCAATCTTCTTCACCAAAAGAAAAAAAAAAAGAGACTGGACACCGAAGGCTTGGGTGAGCCTCCCTGGTTGGTTGCACACTGGAGTATTGTCACACATCATAGCTTGAAGGATATAATGCTCTTCAGGACTTATGGGGAGAAGATGACCAGAAGCTTCACTTGTGGCTCTCTCAGACCTCGCCCCCCTCCTTTAGGCTGCTTCTCATTTGCACCCCTTTTCTATAATAAAGCTGTAATTGTAAATACAATGCTTTCTTGAGTTCTACGAGGTGTTCTAGTGAATAATCAAACCAGAGGGAGTCTGGGAGATCCCGGAATTTGTAGCCAGGTGCTCAGAATCGAGGGTGGCTCTGGGGACCCCAAACTTGTGACTGGCATCTGAAGTCTTGGGCTGGCTTGGCTGCCTAAGGACTGGGCCCTCACCCCAAGCTTGGCTAACTCCTCTGCAGCATGCTTCAGCCTGGACGAGCCTCACGAGCACAAGGTTGAGGGAGAAAACAAGTTCCACAAAATTATATGAAATTATAATTATGCCAGTTTTAAAAAGGATAAAACAATGGCCTGTGTTGTTTGTTAACAGATATGTGCGTATATTTATATATGTATAGTTGATACTTGAATATATTTACATGCATGTGAAGTACATAGGTAAACATACATATCTAGTTTAGATATATGAATACATATATTTATTCATTCCTATGTATGTGCAGAGTGTTACAGCATGGAACTAGGTGGATACACACCAATTTCCTAATAGTGGCTGCCTCTGGGGTCAGGATGAGAAAGCCCAAATGGCTAACTGCCTACATTTGTTCATCACGGGTGAGGATTACCGGTTGTTTGCACTATTATTCTGTATGCTTTCCTGCATTTCAAATTAATGCAAAAAAATAGGAAATCGAGGCAGGAGGACCAGGGTGCTTTCAGTGCCCTGTGACACCCCCTGTGACACCCCCTAGTGGTTGGAGCTAGGGGGAGGACAGTCTGGAGACCCAGGTGGCCCTTCAGAAGGACATGTGGATGCCTTGCATGATTTCTCCCATGATGACTTCTCCGAGGACAGCCACGTCAGGAGGAATTCTTGATTTGACCTGCAGAAGAAGGGGCTCAGGAGTCACTCGTCTTTGGACAACCCCGCCCCCCTGCCAGATGCCCAGCTGACAGTCACTGAGGAGGGCACAGCTGTGGGACTCTGGACTTCAGCTTTAAGGCAGAGTGTCTCAGAGCCACCCTGACCAGGCTGCCTTTCCACCTTACCTCACGCTGATCCCCCTGGACCAAGGGTGCGGATCAGGCTGAGGAATCGCCCGCGCCGCCTGCCATCTGATGGTCTGGCCCTCCAGCCGAGGACATCTGCAGGGCCCTCACTCCTGGGCCTGGCGGCGATGCCCACCCCGCCCCCTCAGCCTGCTAACTCGTTCCTTTGGTGCCTGTCATTCCTTGCCTCCATCTAATTATGCTCAACAGAGGCACAAGTCAATAAAAACCCCATCTGGCTCTCACATCACAAAAGACTGTATATGCCTTGAAAATTCATCTGTGCTGAGTGGAGCACACGCTCCTCAATCACAGGTGCCACAAGAGTCAAGGTGACATGGCAGGAACAGAAAAAAATCAGCCATTGGAACCGCAGGTGCCGTGGGGCCATATTTCACCCTCAGTCGGGAGGGAAATGAAGGCACACTTTTCTGGCTCGTTCAGGTGATCAGAGGAACCGAGGAGGCTTTGCAAGCACAGGTGGGGACCAGGCGTGAGCCAGGCCGTGTGTGGGCACTTACCCAGAATATGTCGTTGACCAGTAAATCGCATTTAACTTCTGCTTGATCTGATTGGGGACCCAGTGAAATAGACCAAACGTCACAGATTCACCATCTCAGAACCTACAGGCATTTTGAGACCCCCCTCCGCCAGACGCTGGAGCAACGTCCGGCCACATGAGGAGACTGCCCGCTCCCAACTCCAGAGGGTCCTGGGCACCTTTCCTGAACCAGTAGATGGTTTCCGGGTAAGAGAGAATCCTAGGCAGGATATGGAGGTTGAGAAAGCCTGGATTTCCAGAAGAGACATGAGCCTGATGTCAAAGGAGGGGCTCTGTTCTGTTTGGCTTTGTATTGAGTGTGGGGTGGGGGTAGGGGCATTGCATGGGCATCTCCTTCACTTTCTTATCTCTCATTTTCTGAGCCCCTGTGATGCCCCAGGCACTGAGCTTGACATTCAAAAAGCGGCAGCCATCGGGACTCAGGACGTGGGCCCTGCTTCCTCGGGTTAGAGTCTGGCAGAGGACACAGGTGCAAATCAGGAAACAGGTGCCTTCAGAAAGCGAGAGCAACCCTGACAGACATAAAACGGGGCATGTAGGGTGAGCACGGGGGCACCAGTGGGGGGGAGGCTGATGAGACCCAGGCTCAGAGGATCCGGTCATGGGAAGGGCCTAAGAGGCTGCTGAGTGGACGGAAGAGCCCAGGTGGGCTCTGAGGGGGAGTGGAGGGCGAAGTGGAGGAATGGGCCTCAGGAGGGAGGAGAGAGAGGGGAGCAGGCAAGACAGCCCCAGGGAGCGAGGTTGGAGAGATGGGTGGTCTTATAGATCAGTAAGGCTTTGATTTTCAATCATGGAGGGAGAGGGAGGGAGAGGAGAGAGAAACAGAGAGAGAGAGAGTCAGAGGCAGAGACACACAGAGAAACAGAAGGAGGAGGAGGAGGAAGAACAGAGGGCGAGGGGGGGGGGCAGAGAAGTAGAAGAATGAAGGCAGAAATGAATCTCTGTCACCGTGTCATGGGACAGTGGCTTGCCCATCTTCCTGGCTCCTTAGCTGAGCATGGGATTCCAGGCACCCACAGTGTTTCAGATGCTGGCCCTGAAAACCTCTGTCTCACCTGTTCTCCCCTTGACACGGTCTCTGCCGCCTCTGGCTTTCGGCTGCTGTGGCCCCCAGCCCGGGTCCCTGCTTCTGGCTTAGGATTTGACATTGACCTTTTATCTGGGACTGAAACTTCATACGCTCCAGCAGTGTGGGGCCTGGGTTCCCCTCCTGGTCCAGCCCTGTCCTTGCTGCTGGTGGCAGCTCCTGCTCCTGCCCAGGAGGGAAGCACAGTTGCTGGCACAGCCCTCCAGTGGCGGACTTCAGGGGCTGTTTGCGGCAGCACAGGGCTCCGGCTCCCGGCAGTCAGACATTTCCGTGGAGGTGGTACATTTCTTAGTGACTGGAACTGGCAGGCAGCGTCCTGCTCATGCATTACGTGCATAGTCCACTGCCTGCTGTCACAGTGATGCCCGCGAGCCAGAACAAAAGGCGTGTTTGGGTGATGAACGTGCCCCCCAGTTCCATGGCCCTTGCAGGATAAAGGGTGATTCAAATTCTAATTATGAATTCTGTCAATAATTCTAATAAAAACTTGCAAAAATTAAATTAGAATCAGCCTATAGGTTTTTAACATGAAAGGAGAAGTAATTTGCTGAGATGTTGATTTGAAAAAAAATGGAACAGCTTGTATTACGTATTTACAAAGTAGAAACTCATTTTCCCCCATTTGATTTTAGCTTGCTATTCCACGTTGGGTAACAGGTACTTCTGAGAACACTGACAAACTCTGATGAAATGCGGGTGCTGTCTCACCACCAAGCTTGCCTCAGACCCAGGGCAAGGATGAAAAACAGTTGTTAAGGTTTGAAATCCAGTTTGGCCAACCCAGACTAATGACAGTGGGGGTGGTGTATGCCAGCTAATGCCCTGGGTCTCCAACTTTCTGTATCCTTGTTATTATTCTTTATTATTCCACATAAGTGCTACCCATCCTTGGCACGTGGAATCCAAGCTCCCTCCTCTCAGAAGTCTCCAGGGGGGCCAGCCCGGTGGTGCAGCGGTTAAGTTCGCACATTCTGCTTCGGCGGCCTGGGGTTCGCCAGTTTGGATCCTGGGCACAGACCTACGCACCACTTGTCAAGCCATGCTGTGGCAGGCTTGCCACATGTAAAGTAGAGGAAGATGGGCATGGATGCTGGCTCAGGGCCAGCCTTCCTCAGCAAAAAAAGAGGAGGATTGGCGTCAGATGTTAGCTCAGGGCTAATCTTCCTCAAAAGAAAAAGAAAAAGTCTCCAGGGGTGGCCTCTGGATGGAGCCAGCTCTGCATGCAGGTCACCATTTGCCCTTCAACCTCTCCTGATGTTTGCCGCTCTGTCCTCAGGACGGGCCCAGAAGGAAGACAGAACACATGCCTCATTGGTCCCCCCTTTCTGCCTGGCCCGCTTGCAAGAAATCTGCTTGTGGAACTGACAAACCCCCTCCCCAGGCTCCAGGGGGGTGTCCTCTGCCAGCGTGGACCCCAGTCCAGATGCAGGAATCAGGATGGTGGGTGGAAAGTTCTACAAGGAGGCAGAAGAATCAGAATAAGTTCCTTTAGTGAAAAGGGGGCTTGGGGAAGATTTGTTCAATGGAAAACAAAAGAGAGTCACAGAGAGAGTGGGAAGAGGAGATAGGCACCAGATTTGGGGAGAATGCTTGACTTGCTTGGTGCTGGGAGTTGGGAGGGAAACGGTGAGAAAGAGGCAGCTTGAGGGCAGCCACGGGGTGAGGGGGAGACTGAGAGTGAGCAGAAAGGGGAAACGGCTTTATAAGAAAAGTGTCCGTGGGCGGTGAACGGCATCCGCTCTCAGGTTCTTTGAGAAGCTCCGACAACACAGGGAAAGGCCCTAAGTCCCCTTTGACTGGTCTGTGTGACAGCGTGTGGGCTGATTCTTCGTGTGACTCCATGCGGGGCCCGGGCCGCGAGGACCCGCCTCCTGTCTGGGTTACGACTGGGTGAGACATGGCGCCCTTGCACGAGATCTGAGTCAGAGATCTGGGTTTGAATTCCGAGTCTAAATCTGAATCCACTTGACAGCTGGATGGGAGAACCTGAGCCAGTTGCCAAGCTTCTCTCAGCCTCAGTTTCCCTAGCTGTGAAGTGGGCAAACTAATAGCTTCCTAATAGGGTTGTTTCGAGATCAAAGTGAGATAAAAAGAGGTGAAGACATGGTGTCGGGCTTTCACATTGGGAGGCATCCATGGTCCATAGACCTCTGTGTCTTCGTCCTCCTTCTCGCCCTCCTCACCTCCCCTGCCTCATGTCTGTGTCCTACACCTCCAGCTGCTGTGTGTCCTCTTTGTAGAAAGGACCATGTCTTGTGATTTGCTGGTGCCCGTGGAGCCTTCGCAGGGTTGGGTGCCCAGGGGGAGCTCACTGAGGCTGCCAGTTGGTGCAGCCATTTTTTCCCCTGCGGGCTCCTTCCCACACTGCAGGTGGACTGGTCATCACTCAGACACAGAGGTGAGCGCTCTGGGGTCAGCTCATTCACCCGACGGGGCTCCTCTCTGGCTGTGCTGACCTGTGTCTGAGTTTCTGGACTCTGATTGCAAGATTCTCATGATGGAGGGCATGAGGGTTTGGCTCCCTTTGCTCAACCTCCAGAGAGAGCTCATGCACGTGCACCAACAGGCTCCCACCGAACGTTCCTGCAAAGACTCATCAATTCATAAGCACTTTTAATTTCTCAACAACAAAAGACACACAATTGTCTAAGGGCTACATACTGAAAAATGCATAGGGCAGGCAAAAATATCAACAAAAGTTTGGCTTGAAGCACCATGACTGATTATTTATTTAGAGTGTTCTGGCCCCATCACAGCTGACCGTGTGTGAAAACAACCAGACTGTGTGGGAGGCACGGTGGAGGGTGGTCACGGGTCAGCTGGAGTTGGGCAGGTGGACTGAGGCCCAATTTTATGAGCCAGATGACTTCAGCCATTATGGCGCCTCCCTGGCATCAGTTTCCCCATCTGCACAAGAGGAACTGAGATGCTGTGTGCAAGATGACTAGCACCAAGCCAAGTGCTCAGTACACGTTAGTGGCCATTACCTCTGCTATTGTGTTTAGGGGTACTAATACCATTTGCTCCTTCTGAAAAATAACCATATCTTAATTTTTTTTTGTACTCTAAAGTGAGATAAATATTCTAATTGATTGATACAGTATGTTCTGCCTCTGACATCCTAGTGAATGGTGAACACATTTTCATTCATTAATGATCTTAAAAGAACTAGACACTTGGTTTTGCAAAAAGATGTATCTTTGCAACCAACAGACCCGTCCTCCATTTCTGTGGACGCAAGTGGGCTTTCAGCTGTTTGCATGTGCACATTCGCCAAAAATCCAGAGTAGTCGGGTGACCTGGAGTCTTTGCACGAGAGCCACAGGTAGCCTCTCTTAGCTTAGTCACGAGAACTCTCTCATTGCCACCCAAGTTGGCACCAGCCCTGTCAGTGGCCGATAACAGCGTGGACTCACTAATGTGAGGACTCCATGTGGGTCACACGAGACCTCGTTTGCTCCCTGATTCACAACGAACTGTCGGGCGCCTCCTATGTGGCAGGCACGTTGACGGGTGCTGGATGTAACAGTGGGAAGAAGCAGGGGGCAGAAACAAAGGAAATCATCAAGGTAGTTTGTGTGAAATTGCCACTGTGTGTGCCATAAAGGGGAGGGACATAGTGCTCTCTGGGAGTGTGAATAGAGAGGCCTGGCCTGGTTTGGATGGGGTGACAGGGTGGTGAGGGAACACTTCCCCTAGGGAAGTGACATTAATCTGAGATGTGACAAATGAGTAAGGAGATGTGGGGGTTAGGGAGTGGTAGGAGAGAGTATTCCAGGAAGAGGATATAGCATGTACAAAGGTCCTGAGGCAGAGAGGAGCTTTGTGGCGAAAGGAATAAAAGGAGATGGCTGCGTTCAGAGAGTGAGCATGTTCTGAGGCAGGACTGGAGAGATTGACAAGGGCAACCATGGTGAGGATTTTGGTTTTGATCTTGAGAGTAACAAGAAGTCACTGAAGGATTTTAGGCAGAGGAGTGAGATGTTGAGGCTGAATTTTGAAAAGTTTGCTTTGCCTGCTGTGTGGAGAGGGGATTTTAGCAGGACAAGAACTTTACTGGGAAGCCTCTCTCAGTAGGGGAGATGAGAAATGATGGGATCTGCCCCGTGTGGAGTGAGTGTAGACTGATGGAGTTTCTGAGACATGCTCCCCTCGTCTGCTGTGAGGCCACAGGCTGGCTCTCACATGTAGCTTTCAAGTTGCGTGGAGACTTCTGGCAGATTTCCGTCTTGGGAAGAAAGGAGACCAACTAGAGACTTCCACCAGCTCGCCACCTCCTTCTACTTGGAAATCAAGCAGAAAGGTGGGACCCCCCCCCTTGACATGCACAGCCCACTTCCAGCAAAAGTTAAAAAGCAGAGGCAATGTTTGGACCTGAACTTGCATTCTTTACAAATGGAAGTTTGAGAGGAAGCTGAATGTCAAATGGAACAATATTTACTGTAAACAGCGAATGCACTGGATGTGGCAAAGAACTTTTTTGATGTCGGCTCTTTCTTTGAACTTTGGAGAGCTCTGCTCTTCAGCTGGCTCCTTTCAAGCATCCACCTTTTCACTGTCACCACCACATCACAGATTAAAGCTCGCTGCAGCAGGCTCTTCTATCAGTGCTCCTTGCACAGGTGAGATGAAAGTTGATGCAGATAGTGGCATCGTTTCCATGAGTAAGATGAGCACTGTATGGAATGAGTGGGCATGGGGGAGAGGGGCAGCGACCCGCACTTCACAGGGAGGGAATCTGGGGTTCAAAGGCCTTCTGTTTGGGGTGGAACGCGCGGAGTCCCAGTCCAACCTTTCAAGGGCATAACATTGTCAGTTTCCTAAGCTTATTTGTCACACTCACACGGATTCCATAATTGGTTATTTAATTATGATGTGCAAAACCAGAAATTAATGAGGATACAAATGATGAAATTTAATCATTTTGCCACCCCAAGGTAATGAACTTCCATCCTGACCTCATAGGTTGGGGGTGGAAAGCAGATTCCTGAAAAACACCTCTCAGCAGGCAGAATTCAAGATACAGGGAGCATTGATCACGTATTTTCTGTGTTTGTTGTGAGGGTCTTGAGGGAGACGGAATAAGCATGGCGACATGACAGTGACCAGAACCAAACACTCTGGCCTGGCGCTGCTGTGGTTCTGCTCCTCGCACCCACCTGGGGAAGTCGGTTCCATAGCCAGCTCCAGCACACAGGTGAGCGACCAGAGCTGAGAGATGCCAAGGAGCTTGTCAAGAGTTACATCGCGGGAAAGTGGGGGAGGCAGGTCTTGGATCCAGGTCTGCATCCAAGCCCATGCCGTGAGTGTGCATTCCTGCCTTTAATAAGCGCTTCCCAGTGTGCGTGGAGAAGAGATGGTCACAGACACCTGCTGTTGAGAGGCTCAAGACACAGCTGCTGAAATGCTCTCCTTGAACTCAACACACATGACATGGCACGTGCCTGGTCAGCAGCTCTCAGCCCTTCTCTTCAGACGACTTACACACTGCATTTACTTCATTGCACACACAATTTTAAATTCTCGTTCTTTTAAGATACTGCCATAGGCTGAGTGTTTGTATCCTCCAAGATTCAGCCCCACTGGCTTGGGAAGAACACTCGTCTCTTGGCGTCTGGCTTTTGTTTCTTGGGAGCAGATGTTTTGAGAGTTTAGCATGTTTTCTCTACTGAGAAGCTCGCCTCTCCTGCCCTTGGCCAATGCACTCTGCAATTCCTAACCTCGGAGCGGATGGTCACCCGCCTTCATCGGAGGCGGAACCCAGGAGGATGGCACCCCGTAAGAAACACGTCGCTGGCCTCTTTCATCATCCACCTGAGCGTGTCATAGACACTCTCAGAGCTGCTCTAAGGATGGCACTGGAGGGCACGTTCCACAAGTCTGCTTGAATGCCAGCAGAGCCTTCCTCTTTTCCAGCTCAATGGACTCCCTGAGCTGACCCAGCGTGAGTTCAGCTGCTGGAGGACCAGGACTGAAGGGCTTGGGGCTCCTGACTTGTCGCTGTGCCTTAAAATGAGTCTTGATCCTGAGCCCTCCTTAACCACCTTCTCACCGAGTCTCTGGCCTGACCTCACCCATCCCACACTCGGCCTGCATGCACTGATGCCCTCTCTGTATCCTTTCAACTTGCATTGGTCACATGCCTGCTTTGTGCTAGCGCAGTGCTGGGAGAATGCCCACTGGGGAGAATGCTCACTGGGGAGAGTGCCCACTGGGGAAAAAGTGGCCCCTCTTCCCATGCCTCCACTCACCATTTGTAGGATGAACAGGTCCCCTCCAGTCACCCCCCAACTCCCACAGGCTGCAGGCTCGCCTGGCGCTGCGGCTCTGGGGCACTCAACTGCTCCCCGGAGCTGTGGAACTGTCTACTCACCAAGAATGGGGTCTCGTTGTTCCCAAATCTGTTTGTGCCAGTTGTACTTGCTAGTATAATTATATCATGTAATTAAATATTACACAAAACAATGACATCTGAGTGCAAATAGGAAGAAGACTGTTGTTTCTGTTAAAACAGTTGAATTTTTGGAAAGATTCAAAAAAGGCAAGGTACTAAAAATTTTCTTTCAAATTTTGTTTCTATGAGACAGCAATAAAGGATTGAAGGAAAAAATTGTCACAATTCTGACTGATGGCTGCACCCACCATTGCTTCAAATTATCCTTGAGTTCTCACACGAGTTAAGTAAACTAGAAATTGCCCCTCGGAGGTGGAAACTACAAACCCGAAATCAGAGGGCAAAGGGGATTACTTTTCCTCAAAGGTTGGAATGCGTCACTGAACGTACGTCTAAGTTCTGTTGAAATGTTTAAGGCATATGTCACCATTAATGAGTCTGCACTGTACATGAGTTTTTTGATTCACTGATCCCTACTGTGTTGGGGAAGAGGATGTCTGCTGGGCAGGCGAGTGATGGAAGGACCGTGCGCCCGTAGGAGCTCATGGGAGGCTCAGATTGCTCCGACGTCCAGGTCCTTCGTTCCCAGATGTGAGATGTCAGGATAGCAGTTGCCTATGGGACCGTTTGAGGGTTGAACGAGGCAGCTGTGTGTAAAGGTCTTAGCAGTGCCCAGCACATACTGAGCACGAAGCACTCCAATTTTAATTGTTGTCATGGTTAAGAGAAGGAAGCTCGAAGAGGATAACTCCAAGGATGACTTTCCTTTTGGTAAATTTTTAAAAATAATCCTGAAAACAGGGGAACTCACTTCCTGAGAGAGAATAAAGAAGTGTAGACAGAAGATGAGGCATAAGCAACAGTTAGCCCACCTATCAGGCCTCCTTAATGTGCCCAGGGGGGCTGTCAGTTGGCCTCTTGAAAGGAAAATGTCATGTCCTGTGTGGTGGAGAGGCCGCCTGGATGCTCAGGCACCCAGCATTGCTATGTTTTGCTTGCAAAGCTTGTCCCACTCAGTGTCTCGTTAGAAGGCAATATCTTCTAAAAGGTAAAATATAGCTCATGTAGATTATTTAACTTTTTTCCAGCTCCTTCTATAATAAAAAAGAAACATATAGCATTGAAATGAGCGATTTATGGAAACGCATAAAGAAACACATTTTCCCAGCAAGTCATTGAAATTTAATTTAGAGATGTAGACCCAGATGAAGGGATGCATTTGAAAGCTCCTTGTTTCTCCTCGTTTCGGTGACTTTGCTGTGCCTTTGAGAGAGCCACGGAGCTCAGGAAAGGACCCACAGGGTCTCCGACATGGCTGGGCCTCCTCTCTGCGTGTAAAGGGGGATCACAGTTTAGTTGGCAGAGAAGTTTGGATACTGGTTCCACCATGAGAAGGGACAGGCCGCAGAAGGAGAAGTCCACTCTGGCATTGAGATGTGTATGAAGTGGTGTCTTCTTTTCTCTTATCTCCAAATCACTTGATACTACTGGGGAGTCATTCAACAAACACAGCGTTTGCTAAGTACTTTCTACATGCCAAGCAGGTGCTAGATGTTGAGGTATAAAAATAAGCACAAGTTACACCTTCTGCTTTCACATCGCCATGGGCCCTCACTCCTTAGGGGTCAATGCAGGGTTTCTCTGGCTTGGCTGCACGTTGGAATCACAAGGGATTCCTGAGTCTGACCCCACTGACTGTTTACTTAGCCTGGGTGTGGCCTGGGAGTGGAGATTTTTAAGAGCTTCCCAGGTGATTCTAAAGTGACGCCAGACTTGAGGACCCCTGGGCCTATGTACTCCAGCCTCCAACAGTTCCTCTCCAAGATGCAAGGATGCTCTGTGGGAACACAAGCCCATTAACCCCTGACTATAAGTTAACAAGTTGTCTTTGACCTAGCAAAGTTCCAAGAGAGAGGAGTCTGGGGGGTGCCATTTATAGGACACAGGGGCTGGTACAGTGTGGGGCTGCCCAGGCATGGTGGGTCTAAGGTGGAGGACTCTGGAGGGGAGAAGCCTAAAGGTAATAATCACCTGAGAATCCCAAACCAACGGGGAACCTGGAAGATACCAGGGCAAGCTGAGTACCTAAAGGTGAAGCTCTGTGCTGGCCTGTGCTGGAGGTCAGATTGAAGCTGGAGGGGGAGGAAGAGGGTCAGAGAACAAAGACTGGCACTTTTTGGAAAAGATGTGTTGGTTACACCATGATCATTCCCCTTTGGACTTTGGTTTTTTTATCTGAGCTCTAAAACCACGGGATGTAGCAACTATTTCACAGTCTCTTAGAATCTTCTGAGACACAGGCAGCAGTGGTGGGGATGAGGTGTCACCAGAAACTGATTATCTTTTCCTGTGCATTTCTTTTGTAAGCTGGATGTCTTAAACTGACCTGCATGAAGGTCCCAGACTCAGAGGGGAAAAGAGAAAAACAGGTAGGCAATTTTCTCAGCACCATTTCCTGCTATGACATCATCATCACCACTGTCACCAACAAGAAGAATAACAATGTTGACATTTCCTAAGCTCTTATTAGTTGCCTATGTCCTAGCTGAGAGCTAAGTATTTTGTTCATTATCTCATTTAATCCTCACAGTGCCCCTATGGGAAGAGCACCTTTATTTCCATTTGACAGATGAGGAAACTGAGGCACAAAGAGATGAAAAACTTTACCCATGTTCTCAAAGTTGGTTGTCAGGGTCTGGACTTTTATTCTACTTACAGGGTGTTTCATAGCTGCTGGAAGGACATGAGATTCCCGGGTCAGACACAAGGGGCTTTGTTACTCACAGCACACCCGGCAGCGTGAACATCCTGTACACACTGATTTCTCTCCCCCACCCCACGTTCCAAGATGGCTTTCTAGGGAGGTCCAAGTGGATGCTGCATGCTCAGTGGGTTGGCATCACAGCTGAGGAACGTTGAACTTGGGGAATCCACGGCTTACGTAGTAAGTGGTAAGCAAGCCTGCTTTTTGTCCCAAAGGGAGTAAATACCTCACCCCTTGAGGTCGTTTGCTGCAAATGCCACGATGAGAAACGGTCTGGGTGGAGAGAGTGTCCATGTTCCTGCTTTCTTGACATTCCCAGCAAGAGACCCACGGAAGGGTGTCTCTCCCAGTGCTGGTATGTGTGGGAGCACGTGGTCTGACACCAGTGCAGGGGCTGTTGACCATTATTCTGCATGGAAGGTAGGAAGGAACGGACACTCAGTCTGGTCAGAGTTCTCTGAGCCTCTGAGTTTTCAGTCAGCTCTCAAAGCTGGGGGAGTCTGTGCAGAGCGACTACTAAGGTGAACTCTCCGCTGGAGTGCAGTGTGATTCCATGATGGCATTTGGGGTCCGGGCAATACCAACAGCATTTTATATACAACTGTCATGGTACTGCTTCTCGTCATACTGAAAAACGACTTATAAACACTGGCTTTTCCATTCATTTAGGGAGTCCCTCCCTTCTCCCTAACTGCACCCATCTCACACTTGGAAGCTCCTACCGCAGATGAGAATACCCGCTACCCCGCCTTGTCATCCATAGACATCCAGGTCTCTCTCCTCATTCTTGGACGTGATTGCACCCATCTCCCTGTACTCTTTCCACACAATTCGAGGTATATTCCCGGTGACTGCTGTATCTTCTTGGCTGATCTTCCCACTATCGTGAGCTCTCTGTTCTTTCGCTCCTCTCCTCCATAGATCTTGAATTTCTCTCAACCTCAGCCCTCATGCCCACTGGTCATAGTCTAGCCTGTTGGTTCTCAACCAGGCGGAGCTTTAGAAGATTCCAACATGCAGGCTGTACCTCAGAACTTTTACATCAGAATCTCTAAGGATGGGACCTAGGTGTCAGCATTTTAAAGCTCTCCAGGTGATTTCATTGGGTGGCCAAGGTTGAGAAATGCTGCTCTTGACATTGCACCCCCTCTATAAGCTCAGTGTCAAGTATCCCACTCATAAAAACTACACCTCCCACTTTCCAGCTGCCCCAACTCCACCAAGTCATCAATTTCATCATGACTTACATTCTTTTATTTTCAGCTGCGTCTGCCCTTTGCATCGTTAGTTCTCTTCTTGTGTAGCTTAGTTTCCATAGTGCCTCATAGGAGCACTCCCTTAAATACACTCTCAGCTGTTTCCCATTTCTCTTGAGTGTGTTAACATGGCAAAGCCCACCCAGCTGACATCCAACCCGCCACATACTTCTTGCTGCCCCTGGGCGGGTAAATGTGTCTAAACAAACAAACAAGCAAACAAGTGGAACCACTCAGTGCTCTGTATTTGTGTTAAATGCAGGACCCCAGACGTGTCTTCATTCTGCCCATCAATCCTATAATTTTTCTATAGTTTGTTCCCTTATCCACTACCTGAGACAACGCCTTCATACCTTTTCTTCACACCAGCCACCCAGACCTCCTTTGCTGCATCTATGCCCAGCTCTTGACCTTGTTTCCTATTTCACTGAGAAAGCAGAAACACTCCAAGGAGAATTTCCATATTTTCCCATCTCTACGTGTACCCACCAAACTCATCCGGTCCCCAGACTGCCTTCTTCCCATCACTGCTCCTCTCAGAGGCCAGCCTCTCCTTTGTACACTAGAGCCAGCCCCTCTGACCTTCTCAAACGCAGCTCTCCAGAAGCTTTCCCTTGTGCATATTATTGAGCATTGCATTTCCGCCATCCGTGCAAATGTGCTGAAAGATGTCCTACCTCAAACAAACACCAGAAACCTCCCTAGTCTCCGCTTCCTCTCTAGTCGTTGTCCCGTTTCTCTGAGCTCTTTACAATAAGACACATAGAACACAACCTCAGTTTTCAGTGCCTCTACTCTCTCTCCTCCAGTCTCTCAGGAATCTCTGTGATCATGCTTTCATTCCCACCCCTCCACTTAAACAGGTCTCCTCAAGATCTCAGTGACCTATTGCTAAATCTAGGGATCTATTCTCAACAGCGCTGACATCAAGTACCACTTCCTCCTTCTGAAATACATTTTGACTCGGCTTTGGGGCCATTATTTTCTCTTACTTTTTCTTCTAACTCCATGGCTAGTTTTTCTAAGATTCCTCTCCATTTGTCATTGGATCCTTCTCATGTCCCCAATTTCTAAAGATAAGAATATCCTGGTGCTAAGCCTGTGGACCTCTTCTCTCTCTGCGCTCATTCTCTTGCTGATCTCATAGTCTTGAGCTTTAAATACCATCCAGATCTCCACCTGGATATCCAGAAGCCATCTCAACATGTCTGGAGCTCAACCCCTACCACAAAACTTTCTCTCCTACAGTATTTCCTATCTTAGTAAATGAAACACTACCTGATAGGTGCTCCAACCAAAAACGGGGGTCATCCTCAACTCCTCTTTTTCTTACACCTTACATGTAATCCGTCAGGATGCCTTTCAGCTCTACCTTCAAAATATGTCCAGAATGCAACCTACATAGCTTCTAGCCCATACGTGGCTGCCACCCTGGAGAACTACGCTGGCCTCCCAACCAGGTCCTGCTTCTGCACTCTCCCCTCCCCAACTTCAATGTCTACACAGCAGCCAGAGGGAGGCTACTACAGGTAGGTAGGCTCCTATCACCGCACTTCTAAGTGTGAGCGAAGGAGCTTATAAGCCGTGCTAAACTGCAGGCTCTCGTGGCTGGAGAACTTTAGGGCTTGGGAGAGAAAAGGGAGTGGGGTAATGACAAAGGAGCAGATCACACAGCCAGTAAGCAGGCGCTTAGGGGTCCGGCCCACCCGGCTGATGCCAGAGCATATACTTTTATGCACGTCACCTGATGGACACCCAGGGGAGGCCTCCTAGGGTAGGGCCACGGTGCAGTGGGCTCTGTGATCTGTGAAGGAAGGCTGGCTGTAGGGGGAGGAGAATAGCATGGCAGATGAATGAAATTTCAGTGAATCCATTCTAGCGGAGGAAGAAACAACACGTTAAACATATAGAGAGTGGCTGGAATAACCAAAGACTGGGTATGACCACTTGCTATTATTATTTTGTGCCGTGACCCTTGTGCTCAGCCCTTGAGAGGGGTGCAGAGAGGAACAGCTGAGGCAAGGGCATCCCTTTGCAGGCTTATAGTCTGGCAAACTTGCCAAAAATCCCAAGAGAGTTCTGAACTGGCAGATGTCAGCCTTGCCACAAGGAGTTTGGTTCCAGAGGAAGCTCTTTGTCTTGTTGCACAAGGGGAGTCACTGATGCCAAGTGATGCACTGGAGACTACAGCTGGTTTTCTGTGTTTACTGCAATGAGACTCAAATGTGACGTTTAAGGCCCTCTCAGATTTCCTTTGCGTCCAGCATTAAGCCAGGGCTCCAGACAACTGATCGTTGATTGCTTCATTTATTCACATATATTAATTGAACATTGTATTGTATACTAGGCACCGGGCTAGCCGCTGTGGGTGGCAGCCAGACTAGCCCCTGAATTGTAAGGAATCCACCCATATTGAGCGTTTCCCAGTGCAAGTCTCCAGAATAATCCTTCTGATGCAGCGTCTCCCAGTCCTTCTTCGCAGGGATGTCTGCAGGGCTCTTCTCTGCAGCCGCCTCCCCGGCCGCCACATCTCTGTTGTATGTCGTCTGCATTGGGGGCGCGGATTTGTGATAGGCATTAAAAGCACCAGAGACATCCAGTCAGAGCAACAAAAATACATAGGCCGTCTTTGAGCAGTGGTGTTTTCGCTGTTCCATTTTTATTGTGACAAATATGAACAACAATTAAATCCATTTTGGTGGAATAATTGCTCACAACCCGATGAAGAATGTGGCTTAAAATGACAAATTTCCTAACGCGAACTGCCCCGCGTGATTTAAAGCCATCACATTACCCAGAGGAGGCAGGAGGAACGAAGAGCCAACCCGTGGCCGCCTCCGTTCCTGGATTGTCCAGCCTTCTGGAAAGGACAGCGCTTCCCCGGAGGGAGAATATATTTACATAGCTCCCAATGGCTCCTCCAGAGCGGTGGTCGGCTCGAGATAAACCTCCCAGAGCCTTGGAGGAGGGTATTACATGCACCACCACCAAGTCCAATTACATTGAAAACTAGCAGCCAGATTTCTCTGCCCTGCGGTTCCTAGAGTGTGAAGAGAGAAGGAACAAACAGACCAAAAAAAAAGTTACAGCGCCTTAACGACCAGACGACGAGAGAGTGAAGAGCAGCCGGTTACACATTCTCGCTGTTCCTCTTCCCGCGTGTGGGTCTCCAGGGAAAACTGGGGAGAGGTGGGGGTTCTCAAGCCCCTCCCTCCCCCTCCTTCCCTTATCGAAAGGCGCTGCAATGTCACCATGCCTCTGGATTTGGTTGCACTCGCCTGGAAATGCATTTTGGAAGAATTGGCCTAGAGAGTTGCCAGGTTCCTCATTTTCTTTCTTTTCAGTAATTAACTTTGTATTGAGTTCCTCCACCAAAATGAGCAGTCGGGCGTTTGTTCCAGATAAAAATTGCAGCAAGAAACAAATGGGACTTGAAATAAATAACGTTGTGTTGCTTGATAAATGCATTCGCTGCAGCAACGGAGACTCCCACCTAAGGAGATATAATTATGGATCTGACCTGGTGGAACCAAGGCCGCAGTCGCCACAGAAAAATGAAGAGGCTAAGCAGGGCCTGCGGGGGGTTATTCCCATATATTTGTCCCAGAAAAGTTAATCAAAGTGAAGCAGACACGGGGAAAGCCAGGGTTATTCTGATAGTGTTAAAAAAATTAAATTCCCGTAGCCCCTTGCAATCTAGTCACATCTCTCTCTTCCTCTTTCTTTCTACCTCTCTTTCTATTGAAACTGGGCCTACATGTGTATTTTCTTTGTGAAACATCATTTAGCTCTTTAACTTGCAAAAGGGACCTTGCAATTTCTTAGGGGAAGTGCAGAAGCGAGAAAAGTGATTGCAAGGGAAGATCCAGCATCCTCCTGGGCATCCTCAACTTCCGCCCTCAGAGATGGCAGAGATTCACAGTCTGTACTGTTTTTCCTGGACAAGCGTGTGGGCGAGGACCTGGCTCCTGGTGGCTCTAACTGGCGTGGGTGTGCCTGGTGGACATCTCTGGGAAGGTTAAGAGAGTCAACACGGAGAATTCCCACGGGCAGAGAAAGGACAGGTCAGGTGTTGTGAATGTCACAGGCTCCTTGCCCTGAGCAAATCACATGGCTGTGACAGGGCTGTCCTTTATCCTGCCTGCCATGTACCGGGCTGAGAGGTAGGCTGTGCTGCACAGGGTTCAAAGACCAGACAGAGCCCCTCTGGTGGGAAGGGGTTCAGGGCCAGGAACTCAGACGCTCACAGGGCATTACTGGAAGAGCTGGAGGAGGACTCTGCCTGGGACTTAGGACACGTCCCCAAGCACCACTGCCAGGCTGGCGCTGACCACCACAGAAGGCTCAGAAGGTCAGATCGGAGGCTACCACTGGACGTGGTGTGGTGGGAACCTCCCTTCCTCACCTATAAGCCTGGAAGAAGAAATCCTTGTTGCATCTACCACACAGCTGCCTCTCCACACCCTGCCTGGGTTCCTGGAGGTTGGAGAGCAGCTGAGTGGAAACCCAGCGTCTCCCTGACCTGCGGCCAGCAGGAAAATGAGCACAGCCACAGCGACAAGGGGTGACTGTGCCTACCTTCCCCGCCCAGCCTCCAGCCTCCAGCCTCCAGCCAGGGCCCTTTCTGCATCCAGAACCCACCTGCAAGGGGCCTGTTAGGGAGACTGTCTGCGTGCGCGGTCGCCAGAGTTCCAGGAGGTACAGCAGGAGGCTGCCTGGATGCTGCAGCCAGTTCACCATCTCTCCCCCATCCAGTGCCCTGATTCGGGTGTGCAGGCCTCCTCTCCGCTCCCCTCCCTGCTTAGAGGCACACACCTGAGCAACACTGGGTCCCACGTGCCAGGCGGTGCTGCACGTGACCAAATGGGGCACCTATGGTGTTTTCCCACCCTCAGCCATTCCTATCTCCGTGGTTTTGGCCATATCCCCTCGGCTCTATGCTCTACCTTTACAATTTTGCCTTATCTAAATATCACCTCTATTATTATTTACTTATTGTCTCCTTTGAGTTGACTTTTTAAAAAATAGACTTTATTTATTAGAGCAGTTTTAGGTTCACAGCAAAATTGAGCAGAAGGTACGGGGATTTCCCATACACCCCCTGCCCCTACACCTGCACAGCCTCCCCATTATCAACACCCCACCAGCTGGCACGTATGTTACAACTGACGACCCGACGTTGACACATCATCATCACTCAGACTCCCCAGTTTACGTTAGAGTTCACTCTTGTGCTGGACATTCTGTGAGTTTGGACAAAGGTATAATGAGATGTACCCATCACTATAGCATCATACACAATAGTTTCTCTGCCCCAAATCCTCTGTGCTTCACCTGTTCTCCCCCCCCGCCCCAGGCCCCTGGCTCCACTGATCTTTTCACCATCTCCAGATGCCTTTCACAGAATGTCATATCCAGTTGTGCATTGCTGAACAACAGGGACACGTTCTGAGAAATGTGTCATCAGGTGATTTCGTCGTTGTGCGAACATGACAGAGTGTGCACTTATGCAAACCGAGCTGGTACAGCCCACTGCACACCTAGGCTCTATGGTACGCATCTTGTGGGACCACCATCACACAGGTGGTCTGTCGCTGACTGAAACGTCATTATGTGCCCAAGACCGTAATGGAATCATACAGTGTGCAGCCTTTTCAGACTGGCTTCCTTCACTTAGTAATGTGCATTTACGTTTCCTTAGTTGACTTTTAAACTGAAATAAATTTATTTGCAAAGGAATCAGTACCATAGATGGAAAACTAGTATCATTTGTATTACTAGGAGATAACAGAAACAATGAATATAATAAAAAGTGAATACATTTTTAGCTGGGTGTCATTAATTATCAGAGAATCTGAGCCCAAGATCTGTTTCCTTTAGTGAAAAGATAAATGAGTAAATGTGAGGTGTCAAAGATAAGCTCTCATGAAACTGAAACTTTTCTTCTTTATCAGAAGAATTGAAAAACAATTATAAAGGAACAGTGCACATTGCTGCCATGTATGTCATCTAAGATGATGCTGGTATAATAGTGGCAACAACTTCACACTTTTAATTATTTTCTCCTTTAACTCCCTCTGGAGTGCATATTATTATACCCTGTTTAGAGATAAGGAAATTGAGGGTCAGGGAGTTAAATAACGTGCCACACTGAGGAGGCAGTGGAACTGGACCCCAGGTCTCCGGCCCACGTGTCCTGCCTGTGCGGGAGAGGGGGTGACTTTGCCCCTGGCATTAGACCCACATGTGGGGATATGCAGTCTTTGCCTCTCCAGGGCTTTGATCAAAAGAGAGGTTTTCTTCTCCAACGCTGTCTCAGTCCCGGAGATCTCAGAGCAATTCGCCTTTAGGGCCAGTGCAATTGCTCTTTCCCGTCTTTGTGCTGGCTCTCTAAGGTGGAAGGCGGGCCGACTTTGTGCAGGTGGACCCTAGCCTGCGGGATTGGTTGGATCCGACTGGGAAGAGCTCCCTCCTCCACAAGCATTTTCCTTTCTCAAGTGTTGGGGGCTGAGAATCAGAAAGTGACATGTGGTGACCTTTCTCCACAAAGCAGAGCTTTCTAGCCTGGGGGTGACTGCCTCCATTAATGCTCCACACCTGGAAAGATTAGGACCCAAAGCTGGACTCAGTTTCTCAGAAAGCATCTCCAGCAGCCCTACAGCACCTTTTTTCTCTTTTTTTGAGGAAGATTAGCCCTGAGCTAACATCTGTGCCCATCTTCCACTACTTTATATGTGGGAAGCCTGCCACAGCATGGCTTGACAAGTGGTGAGTAGGTTCACACCCAGGATCCAAACCGGCAAACCCTGGGCCGCCGAAGCAGAACATGTGAACTTGACCGCTGTGCCACGGGGTCGGCTCCCTGCAGTTCCATTTTAATTACTCCATGGCAAAGGATATAAAGGAATGAGGTGAATGCTTGCCCTGGCGGGTGGACAGTTTTCTTACCAGTGACCTGGGGAAGTGACCTGGCATGCTCTTCAGAAAGATGTGAGCTGTAAGTCCATCACCTGTGAGCATCTGGCAGGGGTTATTGTGCATGCAAATTTTATGCATGAAATTCAAACATGGAAGGAGATGCCCCCCAACTTTTACGACCAGAGGATAAGTTATGTGCTGAGTTATGCATCTGACTAATGTATTGGACACCCGTGCACGTCTGTCCCGGTTTTCTGGGTTGGCTGTGTCTTCAGTTCTGAGCAGGAAGATTGATGTCTCTCCAGGTCCTTTTCCACATCCCTCCCTTCTTCTTTTTTCATTCAACAAATATTAATAGTGTGGCACTATGCCACACATGTAAAGCAGCCCTCATTTCTGCCTCCATCAGGCAACGTGGTGTGGAGACTAAACTAGCAGACCCCAAGCGCAGGCTCTGAGTCCAGATTCTGCCTCCACACTACCTACCTGTGCAAACCTGTCCGATCTGGAAGTGGAGAGAACAATGCTGCCCACCTTCAAGGCTGCTGTGATGACTGGATGTGCATATATTTTAGGAAAGCAAGCACTGCAGGGAGATTTGGAGTGGAGTATGTTGGGGTGTTTTTCCTCTCCATTATGGGGCTGTGTGGGAGTGGAAGATGGAAACGGAACCCACTTCATCTAAGCCCCATGTGGAGAAATGACTGGCAGAGGGCAAAGTGTCACAATGGACATGACCAACAGGGCCTAGCTCCCTTACTTGATGAAGTTCTGGAAGCAATGGAGACCAAGGTCAAATGGGCTGTGTCATGATCCTTTGTTATCAGTCTGTTTATCTCAGTTCCATAGTCAGGCATGGGACATCAGAAGGCAGGATCCATCACCAGAGGAAGGAGTTGGCATGGACCTGGAAGGGTGACAGAGCCCCTTGCAGGTGAGCTTCAGGCAAGGTTCTAGTCCTCATGGAGATGGAGAGCTACACAGAGATGCCCCACTTACCAAGACAGCATGACACAGCAGGAGGCAGGGGCGACGAAATGGATGGGGACCAAAGTCCAGGTGCCACCAACACACCAGGTACAGCATCTTTGTACTTGTCAGAATAACACAAGAGCTCGGTCCCATCACCAACTGGGCTGAGGCTGACCCCTGCCCTTTCTTCCTTCAGGTCAAATGTCATCTTCTCGGTGAGGGATTTTCTGGGCACCTTATCTACAATTGCACACCCACACCCACTCTCTCTTCCTTGCTGCATTTTCCCTTTAGCTGTTATTACTATCAAAAATATCATAAATTTTAATTCTTTATATTGTCCATTGTGTGGGTCTACATGTTCGGATCTAAACAGGAGATCTCATTGTCTGGTTCCCAGTGATGGGCACACTGTAAGCCCTGGATAAATCTTTCTTGAATGAATGGTGGTGAGTGGATGTCTTGATCAGGTTAGTTCACACACGGGTCTTACAGCTTCTGTAGGAGGAGACATCCATGGATCCGATGGGGCTGCAAAGTAATAGAAGTCTCCTCCGCCTTTCTTCATTTCCGTTGAAGACGATTTTCTCCAAGTGAGCTTTAGCTGGAGTATTAATTACCCGTGAAACCTGTAGTGTTTTGTAACAGGGGCAGAGTTACTTTCTGTAAAGCTGACCTCAGAGTTATCCCTTTTCTCCTCTTTTTTTAGGCAACTGTAGGTAGAATGTAAAGATATTTTTTTAAATGCCAATTAAAAAAAGAGATAATCCAAATCCTCTCCCCTATTCTACCTCACATAGAGGACACGTAGCCAGGGCCATGTTTGGGAATTCTCATCCAGAGAATTTATGTATTTAGTCCTTTGTTTACTCATTCATTCAATCTGCAAACACTTGTCTAGCACCCGCCGAGTTCTAGGTGTGATGTGTGATAAAGAAACCATCCTCTTGGACCAAATGCTTTGAAGGTCAAGGAGGACAATTCATGGCGGAATGAGTATGGGATGCCGACAACGGGGAATGGCTGCGGTCTCCCAAAGAGCATCATATAGGTCTACTGAGAGAGGAAGCAAGAAGTAAAGGGTGATGGGTGTCTGTCTGCACAGAAAGAACAGAGATAGTAAGTGGATGCTATCTTTTTGAGAAATCAAGGGTAGTATTGCGAGGGAAGGGCCGGGTTAGAAGCTTGGGGGTTGAAGTGAGTATCGACATACTTTAAGCGGATGGAGCGTAGCCAGTGGAGAGAAGAGTTGGCCCCCAGGGTGGCGAGCCTCCACGCTCACTGTCATAGCAGCAGGCCGTCTAGTGGCTCTGGATGGTTGCTAAGGGCCTCCCCGGTGAAGGTGACCTGAGAGTCCAGCCAAAGGCGGGTCCCAAGGCCTGCAAAGGTCCCCCAAGGTCTTCATGGCTATACTTACTTCAGCAGGACCCTTGAAGAGGAATTTTTTTCATACGTTTGTTGGCCATTTGGATGGCCATTCATAATTCTTGTGAATTATCTTTTCAAATTCTCTTGTTCATTTGCAAATCCACTGGGTTGTTTCTTTTTTGTGTCATTTTTCTAAGAGTCCATGTATATTATAGCTATTAACCCAGTACCTATTACCTGTGCTGCAAAGTTTTCATTAAATCCTTCATTTATCTATTGACATTGTCTGTAAAGTCTTAGCCATATAAAATTTCTCAGTTTTTGTGTAGCTGAGCATAACTCTCTTTTCTCTCTTCTTTACGGCATCTGAGTTTGCGGTCTCGGTTGGGGATGTTCCCCTGCCACCGGATTCTAGATGGAATTTCCTAGATTTCTCCTGAGAGAGCACCCTCCCTCCTCTCCGGCCGGTAGAGCCGTGTCTTTTGTGAAGCTTTAATTAAATTTGAAATGGGAGAAATATGAACAGATATGAACTTGTTGCTTCAATATTCTATTATAATCCTGTACCAAGATCCTATTGGGAATTGCTAGAAAACGAGTGTTTTGACAGAACTTTGGGCAAGAAGAATTGGTCGGACATGATTCCATCAGCGGATGGCTGTTTCTTAACCTTCCGGCACCAATCCCCTCTTCTCTGGACAACAGCATCCCCAGTTTCTTTGGGATCTGTGCCTCCTGGCCATCCAGGGCGGTCCAGACGAGACCAAGCGGGGTGCCCCTCCCAGTGCTGGCTGGGAGCCCAGCCCAGCCTGGAGGAATTGCTCTTGAGCTGAAAGAAGGCACAAGAGGGAAGGAAAAAGGGCCAAGTGGCCAGGCCCGTTCTTTTTGGGCTCATGGGCCTTTCCTTTTTGCCTCCATTAGGGCATGTTTCTCAGAAGCAGCTTGGCAATCACTGGCTAGAGCATGCTAGACTATTTCCTGTTTTGGACATTTCCACGGCTCTGTCGGTCACCAACGCACTTGGAGATGCTCTGATCTTTGACACAGTTGGGGTTTGCATGCCAGGTCTGGGTCCAGGATGAATGCTTGACGGGCTTCGGCACTGCAGAGGAGCTCACTTGGCCTGAACTTTGGCGAACAGGGGACCCGGGCCCAGAACAGACCTGGACCAGGTCGTTTGGTTCCTGATGTGCAGTCAGAATCCTGGGGGCCCTTAGAGTGAGCAGGGGACGGACAGGGACTGAAGAGCTTTCTCAGAGCTGCCCCTCTGTGAGCTTGGGCAAGGGACGTTTGCCTAACTGTATGGGTGGAATGAGGACATTGGCTGGGGGGTGACAGTCCTGCTTTGCAGCTTCAATTCAAGCGTCTGAGCCCCACAGCACCGGAAGAAACTTTCCCAGAATGCAATGAAGTGTGTGCTCAGGGGGCTGGGGGAGCCCACAGTCTCTGCATTTTGATGCTGGTTTTTCACATTCAAAGCTGTTTACAAAGGCCAAACTGTTTGACTTAGTTTTCCCAAATTCACTACAGCTGTTCTAGTCTAAGTGACAGGAAGAAGAGATCAGCCGAGGCCTGAATTCCCGAAAACTGGGATTGTGGTGATTTTTTATAGGGTGAGTTAAGGCAATTCGCCCTCTCCACCCACCCCACTAGAGTCTAGAGGAAATACGCCATTGCAAGCGGTGTTTCCTCCTGTCTCCCCTCTGCTCTGAGTCTTGGCAGAATTCTTCTAGAACATTCACTCGTTCACACATTTATCCATTAAGAAAAATATCGATTTCATTCCTGTTATGTAGATTTCATGTTGAGTAAAACTAGATGTGGTCCCTGCCTGTCTTCAAAGAGCTGAAATCTAAGAGGCAAAACAGATAATTTTTAAAAATTATATAAATATCTGTAAAGTTTCAGTGTGAATGAGCACCAGGGCGGTGCAGTGCTTGGCGCTATAAAGGCGAGTAATGGGAGGACATGAGCTAGTCTCGGGGAACGGGAGGGCTGGAAGCCTTCCTGGAGGAGGAGATGATTGCTCTGAGAGTTCCCAGCAGAGGGATGGCATGAACAAGGGCCCTGTGGCAGGAAGGAGCTTAGAAAAGAAACTGGAAGAAGGTCTTCATGACCGGGAGTCACAAGGTGAGGGGGAAATAGCACAAAATGGAGCTGGTGAGGTGGGCAGGGCCACACCACACTGGGCCTCAGCACTGGTGCAGGAGTCTTGGCTCACCTGTCCAGCTGCCCACCTGTCCACGTGTCCCAGATGCGCTGCAGAGCCAGGTGTGGAATCGGTCTCAGGACTGGTGTTTCCCACATCTCCCCTCCCCACCCCAGCTCTATCCACGAGGCCTGGCTCTCATGGCGCTGGTGTTTCCACCCTGACCTTCTCCCCTCTCCTGACACCCACCCTGGGCACCTATGGACAGCGCATCACAATGGCCCCTCAGGCCCTCAGACTGCATGCCAGCAGCCTCTCCATCTCTCTGCTTCCCTCTCCCCTTGTTTCCACTCACTCATACTTTGTTTGCCACATTCTGTCCAGATTCTCCATCACGTCCCGGAATGCAATGAGTAAGAGACGGCCCTGGATGTGAGCCCCATCGCCATGGTGACTGGGACCATCGATTTCTAGTGTCATCTTCCCCTCATGCTGAAGCTTCACGAGGACAGGGCCCTGGCCTGGCTCCTTCCCTCTGTAGCCCTAGAGCCCAGAACAGAGCTTCGCTCATGGAGCAGACACCAAAAATACGGGTGGAAAATAAGAGCAACCCCTGCAGCTGTCCCCCTCCCACCCCAAAACCAGCAAAGCCGGTGACAGAGGAGCCTGCTTTTCATGCAGACACAGACAGACAGACTGACGGAGCAGCTGGCAGACCGGGAGACGGTGAGAAACAGGTTCCGAAAGCTTTCTGGCTGCCGGTACTTAACACCCAGAGCTATTCTCAATGCTAGTCACAGACATCTTGAACCGCATTAGAATAAACAGAATTCTGAATTATCTCCTCAGCAGTACATGAAATAACTGTCTGTCACCCAAAAGGAGAAGCAGAGGATGATGAATTTCTAAGGTAAAAATCCTAGAAGGGGGAAAAAAAACCCACAGGCTGTTCTGGAAACTTCTCACACACCAAGTGGTTCTCTCTCTCTCTGTAGCCCCAACTCTGGTGAGTTGGGGCAAGTGGACAGCCATCAGGTAGACCAAGTCAGAGGGGTGAGCTGGGTTCTTGGGGATGCACGTTTGTTTGCTCCTGCTAATGGGGCCTCAGACCAGGATACACGGGCGTTGGCACTAATGCAGAGCCCTGTAAAGGAAGCACGAAGGGAAAGCCCGCGCCCAGCACTGAGGGTTTGCCCAGGAGGGTCCGCCTGGACTGGCTGAGGAGGCCCCATGAGATGCGCAGCGGCCAGCCAGGCTCAGGCCTGCTCTCGCGGCTCTGCAGCTCCTGACCCCCCCACATCAGGACCTTTGTAAATGCAATTTTTGTGGAAAGCTTGGGAGGCACCTCAAATGCCTTCTCCTTCTATTCCTTAAATCTCCTGTCAGAACCAGGCGCCTGCTGAATGGTATGTCTGTGTGTGCCCTCAGAGGCCTTGGTCACAATGAGCCCCATCCTCTGCCTATATCTCCCCTTAGCTCACCCCCATCCCCATGCTGTAGCCACACTGGTCACCCTCCAGGTCCTTCAGCGGACCAAGGTCTGCCTTCAGCCCCCAACACATACCACAGGGCCTTTGCATATGCTGCCCCCGCTTCTGGAAGGATCTGCTCTATTCACCTAGCTGCTCCTTCTCTTCTTTAGGTCTCAGTTTACATGTCATCTCCCCCACCTCCCACCCCTAAAGTGGCCTTCTCTTTGATTCTCTTGCTCTCTCCTGTGTGATGTCCTTTGTAGCACTGACCACAGCTGCTGACGTTTTATGTGCCTGTTTTTGTCACTCTTTTACCAGAATTAATCTCCATGCTAAAAGAGGCTTGCAGGCCCCTCACCACTGCAAAGCACAGTGATGGGTCCGTGGTAGGGACCCAGTAAGAAATTTGTGGAGTGAAAGAAGAAGGCATGGGGCTGAGCACTTGGGGTCGCGCCCGCGTCTTGGATCTCATCCATAGAAAGCAGTGTGATCCTCAGACACGACCTTTGTATCTCTCTCTATGAAGTCTGCTCAACCAACAAGCCAGGTGGTGACATGGCAGGCAGGGACATGCAGGCTTCATTCCTGATGGATTCAGATTGCAGTGACCAAATCAATGTGCGGCAATAGGCTTTGTCAGGACCAGTAAAGAATGATGGATTCCCACCCGAACGAGAGGTGGAGGGGGCGCTCTGGCTCTCTGGACAGACGGGCAGCTCACTCCCTTCCATGGCAGCCCCCACTCCACTCCCCTGGGACAAGTGTCTTATCAGTCCGAGCTCGTCCACACCTATATCTCTGCATCCTCTGTCAGCGGGCTGTCCATTTTGATAACCTGTTCCTTTCCCTAGATGTTGGATTTCTAATGGAGGTTTGCCTGGATATGACTGCCAATAGGGCTGGCCATTTGGCTTGTACTCGACATCATTGACGTGAGCACTGAGATACAAGGGGGCAGTGATCCGTCCCCCCGAGTGTGTTCCTGCACTCATGGAGAAAGCTATCAGGTGAGTGATGTCAGCAGACCCTCCAGGTGTTCCAGGCACCGTGGCTTTGTGGTTGATCCATGGCACTGTGTGCAAATGTCTACGTCTGGGACCCGGGGTGTTGGCTCTGTGGGGGACTGGAACTGGCCACCCCAAGATGTGTCTCTTCAGCATCAGGATTATTTGGGGCTGGTTACTTTTAAAAACTGCAGACAGGAAAGAAACTCCGAAAAGTAGAATTTACCTACCCTTTGTTAAAAGACATTTACATCTATGAAGGAAATCTCCATCTGTAAATGTGTCTCCCTCTCTGTACAGGAAGAAGGGGGTATGACCTTATCTCTAGAAACTCTTATCAATGCAGAAGGCAAGGACTTAAATCTGCATAATAACCTTACTCTTGTTTATTGTACTTGTCTGGTAATCTCCCAAGATCGACTCCCCCACCCCCAACATCCTCCTTTGTCTTTAGCTGAAGATGATATTTAAGGTGGTGGCTTTGGCCATTTTGGTGAGTTGCTCAGTTTGCCTGAGCCTCTCCCATGTATACATGTTACAAAGCTTTGTTTAATTTTCTCCTCTTATTCTGTCTCATGTGAATTTAATTCATGCGCTGGCCAGAAGAACCCAGAGCAGGTAGAGGAAATGTCTTCCTCCCCTACAACTCACTGCCTTCGTTCAAGGTACTGAGCTCCTGCCACATGCTGGGGACTGCGTGTGGAGGAGGATGCTCAAACCACGCAGAAGAGCGACACATGGCTCCTGCCTTCTTGGAGTTCAAGGTCTGCGGGACAGAAGGCCGTCAAGACCAGGGGCTCTCATACCACATGCTGCAGGATTGTGCCCAGGGCACTCCGCCCCCTGGGAGGGCAGAGGGGCAGTGACTCCTGTCAGGCTCTGTGGAGAGTTCCCTCCTCATGTTTCCTTTTGTGACAGCCACTAACCATCCACAGTCACACCTACCTATAAAGAAGGACCGATCTCTCCAGTCTGTGGGTGGCCCTGTGGGGTGACATTGCCAGTTGCATCTGTCGCGGGGCTGTCTAGATGATGTTTGTCAGGCACCTTGTGATGCCCAGAGATCAGCCACTACAGGGTTCATGCTCCCACTTTCAAGCTGCTGGGAAAAAAGAATGTCACGTGAGTCCCTCTGACCTGTCCTCTCAGAATCGTCAGCTCTTCCAGTGAGAACACTCATTCCTCGTGTTCTCTGAACAGCACAGCCAAGGACTCGAGTCACCATTTCCAAACAGGAACAAGAAGAATGCAAATTCCTTAGCTTAAAAATATATACAAAGCAGCCGATTCCGTGTGAGCAGGGACCCGTGGTTTTCATTGGTTGTCCGTGCTTGGAGAAGGATCGCTGTGTCCAAGTTGAAAAAGAATTCCTGCGGCTTTGATATTTGGAGCAAGTGTCCAAAGCCTGGTGTGTCTGCCTGGGTTTCCTCTGCACACCGCAGCTGGAGTCCACATTAAAGGCCCTCTCCTGTTTGCTATGAAAGATGTTTAATTGAAAGGCGCTTCCTCCCGCTTTGGGGAGCCTCATTTCTCAGCACCAGGTTTACACGTGAATTCTGGGATGACTGGTCAACAAGGGAGATGGCGTGGAATTAGCGCAGATGGAAGAAGAGTTTGGGAACTTGCTGGAAGAGGCCACGAGAGTCTCTGTATCACCTTCAATCAGGGCTAAGGCTTCGTGACACATTCACACGGACATGTGATCGGGGTGGCATTCACTAGTGGTGACACATGCCAGCTCCTTGCCCAGCACTTCAGCTCATCTCCCTACCACCTAGCCCCTCACTGCCAACAGTCTGATTCCGTGGCCTTCTTCCTCTTCCAGGAACATGGTAACTCTCTCCCTCCAGTTAGCCTCAGGACATTTGTACGTACTGCTCCCACTGCCTGGAAGGCTCTTCCTTGGCTCTTTGCCCGTTTGGTCCCCTCCTATTCTTGCCTCTCCGTAAACGTCATCTCCTCAGAGTGCTCCCCTGACCATCAGATTTGAAGTAGCCCTCCTCACCCTGCCTGAAAGTCCCACCAATTCCCTTCACAGTACGACCAGAGCCATTGCTATCCTGTGCATTTGTGTGTTTACGTGTTGACTAGCCATTCCCTCCTCTGGGATGTTCACTCCCTGAGGGCGAGGCCACTTGTCTTATTCACCACTGTGCCCTGTGGCGCCTGCTGAACGAATGCATGGACGAGTGAACCCTTCCAGATCCAGGGTTCGAGGGGCTCTAAATTAAAATTCAAAAAGAATACAAATTACGCATACACAATGAGTTAGGAAAGGGGTTCATTTAAATTCTAAAAAGTTGATATATCTCAAAATCACAAAATCTATAAAATTAATGAATATGTTTATTCATTAGTTACCTGACTATTTAATACTTTTCTCCCTCCATTTTTCTGCTGCGTACTTCTTGCCTCTTCATGTGACAAAGACTTTGTGATATTGTTTTCAACAGAGAGATTAGAAGGATAATTCTATGTGTCTTCCAATGTGATTGGGTAAAGGGGTTGTTTTTATTATGGTTAGTGGACTGCATACAACATACAGATTGACACAGACATACTCACTGTCACACTGTATAAGTTTTTGCCCTGTAGACATAAGAATTCTGATGAGTTCTATTTCATTCCATCAAAAAAATAGTGTGTTGACACTTGTATATATGCATTCAATTATTCCTTATAGGGAGAATGTTCGTTTTGACCAGGTTCTGATGAGAACTGAGTCCTCTCCTTGTTGATAGCAAGAATTTTCCACCCTCTAGCTTCCGGCTCCATATGTTTCAAGCCTAATGTCTTCTCTCATACTTCTGGTGCTGGGTGCCAATGGGCGAGATCATATCATGACCCAACTTCTGGCCCTAGACGCGGTGACAGGACATGGGGAGAGCTGGCACAGTGGGTGGCAGGACCGTTCCTGGAAGCGTTGCTACTCTAGGACCCCTAGCCCAATGGAACTATGTGGAAGTGACTTCACACAAAGCTGCCCCTAAACCCTAAATAAGTGTGTCCCAGAAATGCCACAACCCTTTTATACCACCCGGTGTGAGGGGAATGTGAAGGAGGACGTCAGAGCAGAATGAGACAGTGGTCCGACCTGACTGAAGTTGAAATATCTTCCCCTTGCAAGTTTCCTAAAGTCTGTGACCACCTAAGCAGGTTACCGGGACCCCTCCTGGGTTTCCGAAGGAGCCCTCACGCAAGTGAGGGGCTCTGCGGTGAATCTGCCTGTGGTCCCGTTTGTCTGCTGTCCAATGAAATGAGATACCGTTCCTTCTGCCCCAGGCCCCTGACCCCAGGGAGCTCCTGCCCCGAGACAAACCGCATCTGAATCAGGCCCCGTTCTCTCCCCACGGTACCACCTGGGTTCCGATGGGCATCTCCAGGTAACACGTGGTGTGCGAGGGATTTCTTCTCATCACACGTGGACACAGCTGGGCTTTTAACCCCAAAAGGACGTCACCTTACTTGTTGGTGTTGCTGCCGACTTTGTGATACCTTTGGCAAGGTGGCCACAGATAGTCATCCTGGAGCCTGCATTTGGGGGGTTTCATGTAATTATGAATAGAATTCAAATCTCACAGCCCCAGTGAAGGCAAATGTGGGTGGTGAGCTGAATCCCTCACCAGGAGACAGGCAGGGGGCATCTGATGTGGCTCAAGATGCATTGCCAGGCCAGAGGGAGGAGTCATCTGAGGGAGATGCTGGCAGGGAGATTCTTTATGTCCCGCTCAGCAGGCGTCAGAGGAAGAGCTGAGTGCAGAGGATGAAGGACTGACCGAAGGCATGTGTGGCCACCACGATGCCCTTGTAATCATGGCAAGCAGAATAATGCTAAATAGTAAGGGAATCAAGGCAAGTGCACTGCCAAGCCCGGTCAGGAAGAAAATCTCCACGTGTTTCGTGATTTCAGGAGCTGCTGAAGGAAATCACCGAGGAGTATCAATTTATAAAAAAGAATCTAATGGTGACTTTGTTTTTCATTCCAATCCCCAGCTCACATCTTGGTTGACAGTTCCTCTGGGGTGGGGGGTGATTAATTCTCTGCTGGGCTTTCAACAGTCAGGAAAGGCCCTGGTGCTGAGCAGCGCTTCTCAAACTTCAGTGCTCATCCCAGTTACTCAGAGAGCTTGTGGAAACGCAGACTGCAGGGCCCACGCCCAGACATTCTGACTCAGCGGGTCTGCGGTGTGGCCAGGGACTCTGCATTTCCTATGAGCTCCAAGGTGACGCTGAAGCTGCCCATTTGCACACCACAGTCTTGAGTTTTGATAACTCAGAAGGCTGTGGGTGGGCAGCTCTCAAGTCTCTGCCCTGATTTCCCAAGCCAAGCAGAGAACTGTGTGGGCTCTATGTTTTTCAGATGCTCAGGAAGCCAAATGCAACGCAACTGTGCGTAGGTTTGGAGGATGGTTTCGTTGACCAAGTGTGAGACACGGCCCCAAGCAATGCCCCAGGTTGACCTCAAAATCCACAATGGCTTGGTGGGGTGAGGGGGGCGCGTGGATCATTTGAAACGGACTGCTCAAAGGAACAGCATCTTGCAGAGGTTCCCGCCCCACCACACTGGATGGAATTCACAACCAAACCAGCCGAGCATCTTGCTTCCTGGACCCTGCCCCTCCAACCGTGTCAAGCTTTGAGGAGCAATTAGAGAATCAGTTGACATCTTCCCTCAGAGTTCTCGGGTCACAAAAGCTAATTAACCTTCCTCTTGCCTTCCAAACAAAGTAACAACCGCCAGAGCCAAATCTCCTGGAACAAAACGGGGAAGAAGAGAGAAAGAAAGAAGAGCCATCTGTGTTTAAAAACAAAAAATTTTGGCAGAGAATTTTTTAAATAAAATAAACTCCGAGGAAGGGAAGTGGTGGGAGACGCCCTCCCTGGAGCAGGTCCAGCGGCACCCGGACGGGCTCAGCGGTGGCTGTGCCTGTCCTGAGATCCACAGCTGAAACTTGCAGGCCTGTTTGATCTCTGGGAGATTCTGGAGGGGAACTTGATGTGGGAAGTCCCGAGACGACCCTGAACTTGGAGGTGGGGCCCATTGGCACCACAGGGATGGGCTCATCTGTGCCGTGTGGACTTGACTGGCAATTCAAGGGGGCCTGGACGTCCTGGACGGACTGACAGGATTCACAGACCCCCTGGGAACTCACTCTGACTGTCAATGCACACCACGAGGCTGGCTGCGTTCACAGTTCATGGCATCCCCCTTTGCATTCCTCTCTGAGAAGCCGTGTAGTCAAGTAGTAAGGACGTGGGCTCGTGTATGGGGTGCATCTGAGCTCGCATGCTCTCTCGTTCAGGCACTTGCTGGCTGTGCGAACTAGCAACTGTGTTTCCCAAACTCTACCATGTCCACACATCACTGGTCCCACTGTGCGATTGTCCTGGGGCTGCCTAACAAATGACCACTGACTGGGCAGTTTACAACAACAGAAATCTATTGTCTCACAGTTCTGGAGGTTGGAAGTTGAAAATCAGGGTGTCCACAGGCCACGTTCCCTCTGACGGCTCTCGGAAAGAATCTTTCTTTGCCCCTTCCTAGCTCTCCTGGCCGCAAGCCATCCTTGGGGCTCCTTGGCTTGGAGCTGCACCGCTCCTCTCTCTGCCTCCATCTTCACGTGGCTTCCCCATCTCTCTTCATCATCTTTCCTGTGCACCTCGGTGTCCAAATCTCCCTCTTCTTGCAAGGACATCGGTCTTCAGATTAGGGCCCCCCTTAATTCCATATGACCTCATCTTAACTTGGTTACATTGGCAAAGACTCTATTTCCAAATAAAGTCACATTCTGAGGTCCTGGGTGGATGAGATGTCTTAGAGGGCGTAGTCAACCCAGCAGACGCCCCTCCAGGGCTTTGGCCTGGCCTGGAGAGTCGATTGCGTGCCTCTCTTCCAGATTCTGCTGTGATGGTGGCTTTTAGGTATCAACTTGACTGGGCCACAGGGTGCCCACGTAGCTGGTATGACCTTATTTCTTGGTGTGTCTGTGAGGATGTTTCCAAAAGAGATTCGCGTTTGAATCCATAGACTGAGTAAAGCAGATGGCCCACGGTGGCGTAGACGGGCGCCACGCAATCCTTTGAGGACCTGCATAGAACAAAGGGTGGGGGGGTGCATGTCTCTCTCTGCCTGACTGCGTGAGCTGGGATGCTGGTCTTCGGCCCTTGGATCACAATTTGTACCTTTGGATCTCCTAGTTCTAGGTTTTTGGACTCAGATTGGAATTATACCACTGGCTTTCCTCGATCTCCAGCTTGCAGACAGCAGACCATGGGACTTGTTAGCCTCCATAATTGCTATTTAAGAGGTTTATTAAATAGGATAAATATAAAGGTATAATAGGATTATATATATATGTAATCTCCTACTATTGGTCTGCTCCTCTGGAGAACCCTGACTGAGACGTCTATGTTCAGTGACATGTTGGTAGCTTGAAAATGGCCATGGTGGTAGCATTTACTGCAGGGAAATCTGCAATTGCTACAAGTTTGGGCTTTTTTTACCCACTGGGGAGCCAACTGTGAAACGTTTACCAGCACACCACTGGACAGCTGAGGATTCTGCAGGTATTATTTGTTTAATATTTTCTTCTAAAAGATTCACCTTCTTTAAAAAATGAAAATAAAAAGTTTTTTTTGCAAAGTTTATTTTGCAAAGATACTTAGACCGGAGGTCAGGAAACTACAGCCCACAGAACAAAGCCAGCCCATCATTTGTTCCAATAAATGAAGCTTTGTGGGAACGCAGCCAGGCTCACCTGTTTACAGATGGTCTAAGGCAGTTTTCAAACTACAGGGACAGAGTTGAGTACTTGAGGCAGGCATCGTATGGCCCACAAAGCCTAAATATTTTCTCCAGGCCCTTTACAGGAAGTTTGCCAACTCCTGCTTTAGGCTAATGCTTCTCAAACACTAATGGGCAGACTAATTACCTGTATCCTTATGTCACAACCGAATGGAAAATCTGCAGCACTTGCCCTAAATAGAAGGTGCCACAAACAGGTGAACGAGGCAGACTAAACAGCAGGGCAGAATTCCAGCCAGAATCTGTGGCTGGGGCCAAAGCCTCTGAGTCTGACATCCCTTTTTGTTCTGAAGACGTCAGCAAGTGTCCCAGAAGTGCTAAAGATGTGGTGGCAGCAAAATGAGACTTTGTCCTGTAGGTAAGAAGAGAAATTGGGGCCAGCCTGATGGCATAGTGGGTAAGTTTGCATGCTCCGCTCTGCGGCCCAGGGTTCGCAGGGTCAGATCCTGGGCACAGATCTACACACTGCTTGTCAAGCCATGCTGTAGTGGTGTCTGACATACAAAACAGAGGAAGATTGGCACAGATGTTAGCTCAGGTACAGTCTTCCTCAAGAAAAAGGAGGAGGATTGGCAACAGATGTTAGCTCAGGGCCAATCTTCCTCACCATAAAAAATAAATAAATAAATGAAAGAAGAGAGATTAAAAGATAAGTGAAAAGGCAATAACTCTTGCACCATACGATGCAAGGATGTTCAATGTTGAATTCATGTTGCACTTTGAACCTTCTTGCTGCCACTGGTGGGACGTGGCCCACACATGGGGAATCTCTGCACTAAGACATTATTATTTATTATGCTGGTAGAGCTATTGGGCTGACAAATGGTTCAGAGGTTTTTTTTTTTTTTTTTTTACATTTTTTCCCCAAAGCAGCACTTTTCTGCATGTTTTGAATACCACTGAGGACCTAGCATGGCTGTTTGGGGAAAGTGGAAGTGATTGTGGATCATCTTTCACTAAGTCATACCACGTTAAGCTTTCATTCCACAGCTCTTGCATTATTTTAAGACCGTCTGGCATATCTCTAAAACTAATGGTACAAACCAGTGTGCGATAAATTAAAATATCTCCACTCTGTCATACTGCAAATGAGTAGCTACTCCCAAGTCTTTGAAAAAGTACTTTCGAGATAATATATGTACTTATGGGTTCTGCAGGTTTTTAAAAAGTCCTGAATCTTTGCAGATTCACTGGGGGGGAGGGGATGTTTCGTGTAAAATGTCTTTTTCCTTGACATTTAGAGGTCTTGCCAAGCAGTTTATTATAGGTCTTGTGGACATCTTGATATTTAATTAAATTTCAGAAATATATTCTCTGTGCTCATAAGAAGGAATATGAAGAATGTATTTATTCACTGTCTATTTGTTATTCTTTTTCGGTTTCTAACACAAAATTATCAGTTGGAAGTAAGTCATCAGAGGCACTTAAAATTTTTCGGGGTCGGAAATCTAATTAACCCCAGAAACTGTGCTTAAAACATTGAATAATATAAGACAAGTCCTTACAGGAATTTGTGGTGATAGTCAGTCTGGGTGATATATTTACAACTTTTTTTTTGGAAACTGACCTTTAATGTCTGTTTTGAAAAGGCATGAGGGAATGGAAAGCAGATTGGGAAACAAGTCACTCGTGAGGTCTCATCCACTGCATCTCCGTCGATTACTGCTGAGTGTAAGCTGCTGAATTTGTAAACTGCTTCCTCCCTTTCCATTTTTATAGACTGAATTAAGAATAAGTTCACAGTAAATGGACCACTCGTCTGAAAATAGCTCTTTCTCCCCATTCAAACCTGAAATCAGAAGGATGAAACCCAAATTTGTTCAACCTACAAGTTTTGGGATAATGTATTTCACAACTGTCTGAGTTTGCTTAGCAGTATCAGCCTTTGCTGTCTCCTGACACAGTAAGCCCTTCTTGCACGTTCTTGGGTGCTGTGTTTTATTTTTCTGTGAGTAGGATCCTAGTTTTCAGTAGAAAAACTTCCTGCTCACTTGTTTTCAAAATGCCATCAAGATTCAACCTGTGTCTCTCAATGGGACTGCATGTTTTGCCCCTAACTTATTAGAATAAGGGCTGATGGAAATGATCAGAACAGCTGTCACTGGAACCTGGGAAGAAAATACAGAAGACCGGAGTGGATGGTGTGGAAGGTTCTCAGGAACAGGGCGTGGAAGAGGCAGGCAGGGAACTGGGAAAGGCGGATGACAGGTGAGAGGAACTGGCCCAGCGAGCAGGTGGCTGGCTCTTCCCATTAAGAGCTGGGACTCTTAGGGGGAGGCACAACGAGAGGGAGGCCGCCGGGGATAGGTTTTGACGTCTAGTGGACAGACTGGGCCAGAAAGGTCTAGAAGCTGAGAGTGGAGTCAGTGCTGGCTAGAGGGGAGGGAGTGGAGGCCGATCCCCAGGGAAAGGGGATGGAAAGGGCTATTTTTGCATGGACATAATTATAGCTAAAAATGTCATTGCGTGTCTGAAATTTTAATGGCATTGGGCCATTATCTATTTCCTATTGGTGCTATAACAAATCACCACAAACTCAGTGGCTTCAAACAACACGAATTTAATATCTCATTGTTCTAGAGGTCAGAAGTCAGAAATGGGGTGCCCGGGGCTAAAATCAAGGCCTTGGCAGAGTCATGTTCCTTCTGGAGGCTCTAGGAGAGAAGCCATTCCCCTGCCTTCTCCAGCTTCTGGGGAGCACAGCCCCTCCATCTTCCAAGCCAAGCACAGCGGTCAGAGCCCCTCTCACGTGGCTGTCACTCTGCTTCTTCCTCTTCTACTTCCATCTTCCACTTATATGGATGCTTGTGATTACACTGGGCCTCCCCGTAATCCAGGAGTATTTCCCCCTCGAAGTCAGTGTAACAATCCCAAATCCACCTGTGAGCCTAATCCTCTGCGGCCCCATAAGGTGACATGGTCACTGGATGTGGCTATGAGGGTGTGGGCACCTGTGGGGAGCCACTATCCTGCCTACCACAGGCTGGTGCAGAACAAAGGCTCATTATGCCTGAGAAAAGTACCCAGAATTCGTCCCAAGCAGGACATGACTGGAGTCATGAGAGGCCCTTGGTTCTGCTGTGTGGCACCCACCCCACAATTTAGTGGTATAAAACAACCGTTTTGTTATGCTCTCAGAATCTGTGGATCAGAAATTCATCCAGAGCTTGTCTCTGCTCCATGATGTCTGAGGCCTCAGCTGGGAAGATTTAAAAACTGGGTGTGACTGCCTGGCTGGGGTCTGGAGTCATCTGAAGGCCTCTTCCCCCGTGTGGCTGGCAGTTGATGCTGGCTGTTGCCTAGCACCATGATGGGAACTTGGGGCCTCAGCTGAAACACCTATGGGTGGCCTCTTCACGTGACATGGGCGCCCTCACAGTGTGGCCACCTCAGGTGGGTGAACTTCTTGTGGTGGCTAAGGCTCCAAGGGCAAGTGTCCCAGTTAGCCAAGTGCAGTCTGCCTTGCCTCAGACGTCACACTGTGACACTTCTGCCACATTCTGCTGGTTAAAAACAGGTTACAAGCCCCTGCACCCTCGATGCACAGGGAGGGGTGTTAGATTCCATCTCTTAATGAGGGAGAGACACGGATCAAGAAGAGCACGCAGGATGGGAGAGTGAGGAAAGCAGCCTGCCCCCTCTCTGAGCATCCTGGCGTGGCTGAGCCTCAGCAGCGTGCACTGGCGGTTTCTAGCCGCCCTTCCTTCCAGGGTTGCCAGACAGCAAACAAAAATACAGAATGTCCAGGTAAATTAGAATTTCAGATAAACAATGAATTTCTAAGTATAATTACATCCATTCAATGTTTAGGATGTACTTAGGCTAAAAAATATGTGTTGTTTTTCTGAAATTCAGATTTACCTGCGTGCTGTGCATCTTCTCCAGCCAGCATAATCCATTCTGAATGTCTATTTTTAAATAATTTGAACGTTGCTTCTGGATTCTAGGAGGGAGCAACAAGGGGCAGATTTGCAGAGGCAGCCCTTGAGGCCGGGAGAGAACTTCCGAGTGCAGACCCAGGGTGGTTAAGCTTGTTCATTCCTCACCCATTTCCGGCCTGACCCGCTCCACTTACCACCGTCTGTGAAAACACCGCCCAGCCTCCCGGCAATTAATGGAAAGCATGGAGCCCATTCTTCGGATGAGCTTTCAATTGGCCTGTGCCTGATTTTCAACTGCTCGTGAATAAATGGTTAACTCCGATCAGAAACAAAATAAAAAACCTCACCACTTATGAATAGAATGGGTTGAGAGATTACCTCATTGTCACTTCCATAGACCTCGCCATGGTCACCTTCCTCCTGGCCTGAAAAGCAAGTTGAATAGACAGCAGTTACTTACCATCTTGTCTGCCAGACACCATCCTGGATTGGCTAATCTCTTGACAACCTATCGGCTAGTTTCTATTATTGTTAACCACGCAAACCAAGAAACTGGGGACCAGCCGGAGGTCGCACGGACTAGAAAGCTGCAGGGCCAGGAATGGTCAGCCTGGGCCTCACTCCTGGCCTGCTTCTTAGTGTCTGTTCCACTCACTGTCTCTACATTTCTTGAAGGGCAACTGTCTCTTTCCTGAGGACAGAAGAGTGAGCTTGGGTCCACTAGCATTGGGGTTAACACATCCCTTTGGCTGCAGTTGTGGGATAAATATTGTTTTCCCAAATGGTATGTCCAAGGCCTAACCCCTGTCCCTATGAGTGTGACTTTATTTGGAAATAGGGTCTTTGCGGATGCAATGAAGTTAAGCATCTCAGGATGGGATCATCCTGGGTTTAGGGCGGGCCCTAAATCCAATGGCTGCTGTCCTTGCAAGAGAAGGGAGAGGGTAATTTGAGTCACAGACCCAGAGAGGGAAGACGGTCATCGCACGTGGAGGCAGGATCCGAGTCACACGTCTACAAGCAAGGAATGCCAAGGACTGCTGGCGGCCACCAGCAGCTGAGAAGGAGGGAAGAAACAGATTTCCCTTCAGAGTCTCCAGAGCAACCAACCCCACCTTGATCTCAAACTTCTGGACCCCAGAACCGTGAGACAATACATTTCTGTGTTCTCAGCTGCCTGGTTCGTGGTACTTCTCCATAGCAGCCCCAGGGGACCAAGACACCTACTGCCTAAGTGAGGAGATGGTCTATTTCTTAGGCCTGTCAGTAGCTCGCCTGCCGGGTCCCAAACCCATGACCCCAAAACCAAGCCTCCATGTTGCTTTTAGCCACACAAGGCCCAGGGTTTTAGCCTTCGCTGTTTGTATCAGACACGAAGGGTGATTCGTGATTCCGAGCCTGCCTTGGCCGGCCTGCGTGGCACTGGAGAAAGACAAATCACGTCCACCAAGCGCCTCCTGGGGTCTTCAGAGGGAAATTTAGAGCCATGTGGAGCCTGTGTGCTTTTCTTAGTCAAAGAATCAAAATTACGGTTTTTATAACTTGCCACCGAAGTACTTAAATCAACTCCAGGAGTGAGCCGGCCGGCCCGGAGGGGACGCGGAGGGCCCGTGGATTTGGGGGGCGAGAAATCACTTGTTAAGTAAGAGGCTCACTGAGTTTAAATCAAAACGCAGCACCGCTGACTTCAGGAGGACTTTTAAAAGTATTACAGTTCCTGCCCTCCTCTGTGCAAACGACCCCGGAAGGGGCGAGAGGCAGAGCTGAATTTGGCTGGTTCGCTCGCCTCTCAGGGCGAATTCCGCTGTGTCACCTCCAGCCCTTGCCATAGCTCAAATACCATGAAAACAAACATTGTTGCATATCCGCCAGCCCGTTCCCCACAGCTCTTCCCTCCCTTTGCTGCTGAGGAGGCAGGTCTCTGACCGCGGGGCTGTGCTAACTCCCTAGAAAACGGCTTTTTGCAGAGCCAGCCGAACTCCTTTTTCCCCCTGAACTTCACAAAATGTGGATTCACCCCAGAGCCCCAGCACTCGCCCTGTGAAGACATCAGGCCAACAGGAGGGGGTTTAAAGGATTTGCTTAAGAGCAGCTTTGAAAACCTCAATCAGGTTGAGAACCAGCTCAGCGTGAAGCCAGCAGCCCTTTTCTGAGGGGTTTCTCTTTAATTTGCAAATGTGACCACAGAGGAAGGCAAGGCCAACAAGAGGAGGGCACCGATGAGATAAAAACACGTTCTTGTCCCCCACCTCCTCCACCTCGAGGAAGCCAGAGACCCTTCCAGGTGGACACCGTGTAAGCGAAATCTGTGGGATTTGGGAAACAAGATAAAACCACACATTCTTGTGATGCCCGCATGGCTCACGCCTTTTCCAGAGTCAGGCACTCGGGGATGCGCTGGGTTTGATCTTTGGGTTTGATTTTCTTCCCTCTGCTGCCTGTGCCCTGTGAGCATGGACAGCCAGGGAGTGAGCCCCAGGCCTCCTTCTGTGACTGCAACTGTCTCTGGTTGGAACCTGATCAAGTTCTGATCTGTTCCAAGCTCCCTTGTCCTATCAGTATAATGGGGACAAGGCCATCTCCTCACCAGCCTCGCAGGACGGGGTAGTTTGGAAGATCAAGAAAGGCTTGGACGTCAAGAGAGCTCTACTGACCGCCCGACTGCCTGTCATGTACCAGGCACTATGCCAAGTGCCCCCAGCGCAGGGCACAGACTTGCTCCTGTTTTATGTGGAAGGGTAGGGAGGCACAGAGAGGTGAAGGAACCCACCCAAGGTCACACGAGGCTAGGATTCCAACCCACGCCAAAGCTAGTGCTCGAAACCATCCCTCTAGGTCATCACGTTTCTTTGTAAGGACCAGCCAGTAAGTATTTTTGGCTTGGCAGGCGATCGGGTCTCCGTTGTATCTACCCAACTCTGCCATTAAAGCACAAAAATAGCCTAGGTGATATGTCAACAATTGGGCGTGGCTGTGTTCCCATACGGCCGTATTTACAAGAACAGAACATGGAACTGGGAGACCACGCTTAATGGGTTGGGGGCTTCACTCTGGAGGGAAGGAAGTGTGGAACTAGGTACAGTGGTGGTTGCATAACATTGTGAATGTGCTACATGCTGTGGAATTGTTCATTTTAGGATGCTTAATTTTATGGTAGGTGATTTTCACTTCATTAATTATTTTTTTAAAATGTAGGTGATGAACCCAATTTGACCTACAGGCCGTAGCTTGCTGATCCCTGCAAACTGGCCCTGCTCCCAAACCTGGTTAAAGAGAGATTTGAGAGGAGTTAGCAAGCAACTCTGTTTCTACTGCCAGCACCTTGAGCCGACTGTTCCATTTGGAGAGCAGGGACTCGACTAGGCAGGAGAGGCCACCAGCATCGCGGCTCTGTCAATTCCAGCTGAGTCACCACAGGCAAACTGTTCAGTCTCTCTGGCCTCAGTCTGCTCATCTGTAAGATGGGGATGACGGGGAGTTACGAGGATGAACTGAGTTTACACATGGGCACGATAAGAGTGTGCATGTAAGTGTTTGCTGTCACTTAGCTGTAGGAGCTTTCCTTACCCACCAGCTGCTGCTTGCTGATAAAGGGGAGCTCAGCCGGTGGCCCTCTTTGTTTTCTTTTTTCCTCAGCTTTATTGACATATTGTGTAAGTTTAAGGAGTACAATGTGATACTTTGATATATGTGTATATTGTGAAACGATTACGATAATAAGGTTAGTGAACACATCCCTGACTTCCCATGCTTCCTTTTGTTGTGGTGGTGAGAACATTTGTGATCTGCTCTCTTAGCAACTTGTAAGTGTCTTGTTAACTACAGCCACTAAGCTGCACATTAGATCCCCAGATCTTATTCATCCTAAAACAAACTTTGTGCCACTTGACCAACATCTTCTCATTTTTCGCAGCCCTTGGCAGCCACCAATCTCCTCTTTGTTTCTATGAGTTTGGCATTTTTAGATTCCGCATATAAGTGAGATCATACAATGTTTGCTTTTCTCTGTCTGACTTATTTTACTTAAACTCAATGCCCTCAAAGTTCGTTCATGTTGTTTCAAATAGCAGGATTTCCTTTTTTTTATGGCTGAGTAATATTGCATTGTGTATATACTGCAGCACATTTTCTTCATCCATTCATCCAACAACCAACGGACATTTGGGTTGTTTCCTTGTTTTGGCTACTGTGCATAATGCTGCAATGAACACTGCTGATGTCTCTTCCAGATAGTGATTTCATTTTCTTCAGATATATACCTAGAAATGGAATTGTTAATCGCTGGGTCATATGGAAATACTATTTTTAATTTTTTGAGAAACTTTCCGACTGTTTTTCATAGTGGTTCTACCAATTTGTATTCCCACCAACAGTGCACAAGAATTCTCTTTTCTCCACACCTTTGCTAACACTTTTCATCTCTCCTCTTTTTGATGACAGCCATTCTAACAGGTGTGCAGTGAGATCTCATTGTGGCTTTGATTTGCATTTCGCTGACGATTAGTGATGTTGAGCACCTTTTCATGTAACCATTGGCCATTTGTATGTCTTCTTTGGGAAAATATCTATTTAGATCCTTTGCCAATTTTTAAATCAGATTATTTGGGTGTTTTTTTTTTTTTTTTTTTTGCTATCGAGTTGTATGAGTTCCGTGTATATTTTGGATATTAATCCCTTATCAAATATATGGTTTACAAATACTTTCTCCCATTCTGTGTTGCTGTATTGCTGCGTAGAAGCTTTTTAGTTTGATGTAGTCCCAGTTTATTTTCGCTTTTGTTGCTTGTGATTATGGTGTGATATCGAAAAATCATTGCCAAGACCCATGTAAGGAACTTTCTCTATATGCTTTTTTTCTAGGAGTTTTATGGTTTCAAGTCTTATGTTTAAATCTTTGTAATCCAGTTACTTTGTGTGAGTGGGATAAGATAGGGGTCTAATTTCACTGTTGTGCAGTTGAATATCCAGTTTTCCCAGCACCATTTACTGAAGGGACTATCCTTTCCTCATTGTTTGTTCTTGGATTCCTTATCGAACAGCTGACCACACATGTGTGGGTTTATTTCTGGGCTCTCTGTTCTGTTCCATTGGTCCATGTGTCGGGGTTTTTTTTGGGGGGGGTACCATACTGTTTTGATTATCATAGCTTTATAATATAGTTTAAAATTAAGAAATGTGATACCTCCAGCTTTTTTCTTCTTTCTCACAATTGCTTTGACTATCCAGGGTCTTTTGTGGTTCCACACAATTTTAGGATTGCTTTTTCTATTTCTCTGAAAAATGCCGTTAGACTTTTGGTAGGAATTGCCTTGAATCTGTAGATTGCTTTGGGTGGTATGGACACTTTAACAATATTAATTCTTCCAATCCATGAATACAGGATATCTTTTCATCTATTTATGTCTTCTTCAATTTCTTTCACCAGTTTCTTATAGTTTTCAGCGTACTGATCCTTCACCTCCTTGGTTAAATCTATTCCTAAGTATTTTGTTGAGTTTGATGCTATCGTAAATGGGGTAGTTTTCTTTCTTGCTACTTCAGATAGCTTGCTGTTAGTGTGTATAAATGCAACTTACTTTTGCATGTTGATTTTGTATCCTGCAACTTTACTGAATTTGCTTATTAATTCTACTGGTTTTTTAGTGGCGTCTTCAGAGTTTTCTACATATAAGATCATGTCATCTGCAAAGAAAAATTAGCTTCTTTCTGTCTGATTTATCTCCCTTGTGTTTCTTTTTCTTGCCTAATCGCTCTGGCTGGGACTTCCAGTACTAGGTTGAATGGAAGTGGTGAGAGTGGGCATCCTTGTCTTGTTCCTGATCTTAGAGGAAAAGCTTTCAGCTTTTCACCACTGAATATGATGTTAGCTGTCAGCTTATCATATATAGCCTTTATTATGTTGAGGTACCCTCTATACCGAATTTGTTGGGAGTTTTTATCGTGAAAAGACGTTGAATTTTGTCAAGTGCTTTATCTATATCTATTGAGATGATCATATGGTTTATATCCTTCATTCTGTTATTGTGGTGTATCACCTTTATCAATTTGCATATGTTGAATCTTTCTTGCATCCCAGGGATAAATACCACCTGATCTTGGTAAGGCTGAGACGGTTTGGAGCAAGGTCATGGGCTACTTCAGAACCTACAACTGGGACCGAAGTCTGTGGGCTTATTACCCGATGCGTGGGGGGGGGGGGGGGGTGACTTCTTCCAGGTCCCTTGGAGTATGGTGCTGATCATAGGACCGAGGACCAATGAGGCTGTAGCTGAGTCCTCAGGGGTATAGGGCTGTTTCTGGGCTTGTAGTCAAGAGCACAGTCAATGAGTCAGCCGCCTGTCTGCAGACCTGGCTTCTCCAAACAGCTCTACTGCGTGTTGATTTCAGAATCTCTTACCTGATCCCACAGCTCCCACAAAGGTGCATTTGTCCATGGACGGACGCCAAATTGTTGAGGAGGGGATATGAGTGAGGGACCTCCTATTCTGCTATCTGCTGAGGTCAACTCTCTCAGCCATGGTTTCTAGGTGTCAGCACCAGCGAGCCCTCAGTACGCATCATAAGGGCAGTTTAGCGGCAGCTCCAGACAGATGCGGCTGCTTCCCAGTATTCAGGAGGCTCTGTGAACAAAGACTGGGCTTGATAACTTGTCTTTATTATGAGTTTAACACAAATGCATCCTAACTTCTCCATTCTTTGGGTCTCACAGCTCCTATTATTGTCTGGTTGACAAGAAGAGACTGTGTCTGCTTAACCACAGAATCCCGATCTTTACACAGGTATTGGTCAGAGTTCAGGAAGAAAATAGACCAGGGACATGTGAAGCAGGAGACTTTAGTAAAGAGATATTGTCCAGATCGCAGCATGTTGAGAGAACCCTAGGCTGGTAATAGCAGGAGAACCATTTCCATCCCATGACCTGAAAGAGAAAGAGGAGGGAGCAGTTACAGGGACCCAGAGAGGAGAGCTGTACAGAGCCACTGATGTACGGATCCATGACAGAAATGGTGGCTTCAGAAGAAGGATATAGTCAACTTGCAACAATGGAGCAGAGAGGGAATAGGAGGAATGAATAACTCAACAATTCTTCATTCTCAGATGGGCTTTCCCAAATAGGGGCAAAGCCAGCCATCAGCCCCTCCGGGCTTACATCATCTCCACAGCAGCCATCTCAGCCAACATCTGATGGTTTGGGTGAAGGTCCCAGAGAATGTTCTGATTGGCCAGGATTGAGCCATCGCTGTTGCCAGTAGGATAAAACATTCTGATTGGCTAAGTCTGGATGCCAGGACAATGAAGGCAAGGAAGGGAGCAGATGAGAATTTCATCCACTGACATCCACTGCCCTTGTTCTTCACAGGCAGATGGCTTCTCTGGCCCCACAGGTCATCAGCATTTTGCAGTTGCCTTCTCCAGAAGGACACGGATCTCCCTGGATCTGTTTATCCTGATTGTAGAGTAAGACCCTCCCTGAGTCCTCAAAATGGGGTTAAAATCAGGCTATTTTAACATTTATCAAAACTTCAGTGAAGGGTTGGAGGGGCAGAAAGAAGTTGAAAGAAGACCGTGATTTCAAGCCAAGGCCCCCATAGGAACGGGCTCCTGCTGGACGTGCTTCTCTTTAACGCTCAACCTGACACCATGTTTCTGCAGCCAGCGCACCAGTCCCGGGACCCCACCTCTGTCTGCCATCAAGAGAAGTATTTTGGAACGAATGGAAAGAAAAATACCCCTTCCCCCACCACACACACACGCGCACACACGTGCGTGCGCACACACACACAATCTCCAGTTCATCTCCCAAGGCACACCATCAGCGCAGAGGTGAATGCTGTCCACAGCGATGGTCCCTTCAAATACCATGCAGGGCAATCTCACTCCTCTTTACCGAGAATCGCTCCATTCCCAAACAGGGTTTTGACTTCCTGTTGGCAAAATCAAAGGGTTCACTGAAATGCTTTGTTTTATTTTGTTTTCTGAACTAAAAGAGCAGTCTTCCCTGGGGCTGGCCCCGTGGCCGAGTGGTTAAGTTCGCGCGCTCCGCTGCAGGCGGCCCAGTGTTTCGTTGGTTCGAATCCTGGGTGCGGACATGGCACTGCTCATCAGACCACGCTGAGGCAGCGTCCCACATGCCACAACTAGAAGAACCCACAACGAAGAATACACAACTATGTACCGGGGGGCTTTGGGGAGAAAAAGGAAAAAATAAAATCTTTAAAAAAAAAAAAAGAGCAGTCTTCCCTCCCAAAGATGGTGCAGAAAATTGCTGAGAGCTTTAAAATAGCAGCATGTTCCCACTCCCCCCCATCAGATATTCAAAAATATCAGGGTCTAGACTCAGAGTATCCAATTTTCACAAGGACAAATTAAAATCAGAATGCATTATTGCAAAAACCTATTTCCTGCTGGGAAAAATTGACCTGCCATGTGTCAAGGGGGAGAACTCTAGAAAGACGTCTCCATTTTCCCTCTCCGTAGAGAATCGTAGCTGGACCTCAGGGACCCACAGGTCAGGAGCTCTGTCAGTTTGGCAAAACGCATTCTCTCTTCTTCCACCCACCTCTGGAGCTACACTGTAATCAATCCCTCCTGGGTCCTGTTCTCGCTTTTTCTCATTTAAAATTAAAAAAAAAAAAAAAGAGGTTTTTAATAGATGAGCTCTCTCTGCCACCCCCAGCCAAGCCTTTGCAGTTTCCATAATCACAGAGGCAGGAGATCAGAACAACAGATGAGACTGTGTTCTGAGGTTCTGTCTGCATCCCCTGCAGTGGGGGATGTTTTGCCCAATGGAGGTTTAATTGGTACCTTTGCATTCTGAAGATAATGCTGCTCCATTATCTGCTATTGTTATAAACATTTTATGGTTTTAGAGAAAACCCTTTTCTTTTCATGTGCCTCTGCTCAGATTGCCTCATTGTCTCCTTTGTTTGGGGGAATGTTTACCACTTCTTCTGGAATCGCTGGTTTTCAGTGAGGAAACCAACTGAGATCGATATGGGCATTAAATATTGATCCGGGAGGCAGGGCCATCGTGGTGCAGACCAGCCAGCAGCCACCACCTCTATGCAGCGCTCTCCTGGACTCCTGATTCCTCCTCTGGGACGTCAGGACCCCAGCCTGCATCCCAGGGAAGCTGGAACGGTGTCAGATCATCAGATCTTCTCCAGCTCTGTCGAATGGACTAGGAGGCCTCTGTATGCTAGTTTTCAGCAGGGGATGTGCACGCCGTGAACTGTTCTTTCCAAAGCACGGTTCTCCTGGGGGCCTCTGCACACTCCCTTCACAGTCGTCGGTGCCAGGAGATGGCCAGCCAGCTAAAGAACTTACTGCTGACCTGCAGGAAATGCTTGTGGAAACAAGGACGAGGGCTCTTGTTGGAGGGTTGTTGATCCTTTCTGCATGCGGGGCTGATCCCAGGGTCCACAGGGCGGCTGAGTGCAAGGAGCAGACTGATTCTAAAGGAACCGCTGACCCAGCAACGCTATTCCCTTCGCTGTTTGCATGACAAGCTGCTCTTTTTGGAACCCAACAGTTTGAAGGGACTGAGAAAGAAAAATCCACAGATGCACAAGATTTTCCACGTGCTTCCAGAGGGGTTCTAGCTTTCCTGAAGCCACACCCGGGTCCCAGGCTCAGAACCCTAGTCTCTCAAGTCTGCTCTGAGAACATGTTTATTCATTCATTCATTTACTTAATAAACGGTGCTTTGAGAGTTTATTAGGTAACAGGTTCTAGTGATACCCAGGTGAATAAAATAGACATAGTTCCTATCCTTTGGGGACTTACAGATTTTTGGGATTTTCCAAACTATAAGCAAATAAAGAGTTGCAAATTGTGCAAGTTCTATGAATAAAAGAAAACTCCAATCAGCAGTAATAGAGGTGACCTGGCATGGATGTGGGTGGTCATCCACTAGAAAGCTGGTCAAGGAGGGAAGACCTTTGTGAGGACATGGCATGTGAGCCCTGCAGGCAAAGAACTGGGGAGCATGTTCCAGGCTGAGGTAGGACATGTGCAAAGGTCCTGAGGTCAGGAGGTGCTCAGCATGGCCCAGCACAGAATGGAGGCCAGTGTGGTTCAAGCGTAGGGGACCAAGGGGACAAGGGGGAAAGAGAAATGGGACCAGATCTAGTAGACGCCTATAGGACAGGTAGGAGTTGGCACTTTTGTTCTAAGTTTAATAAGAAGTTAAGCAAGGATTTGACATGATGACCCAATTTAGGTTTACAATTCCTCTTCAGCTGGAAGGGCAGGAATGGGAGAAGGCTAACCAGTGCAGGGATCCAAATGAGGGGTGATGACTGCTGGAACTCAGGGGGTCATGGTGGTGATAGGGAGAGGCAAACTCATTTGGGGTAAATAAGTGGTGTGCTGGTGAGCCAGCTATCTGAAATAAAAAGAAGAAAAGCCCTGAATGTTAGGGTTTGCCAATTTCCATGGTGAAAATCCTCCCACCAATTCCAAGCCACCCCCGTGAGGTCTCTGGACGTGGAGTTGAGAAGTGGGGTGCACAGCCCGCTGCCACCCCCGCTGGTCGGAAGGAGGAACCTCAGGCCATGAGGCTGAACTGAAGACGACGGCGAGGGGCGCACTGAGGAGCTCCCACGTTTGGGTTTGAGTGGTTGGGAGGGTGGCAGAGCATGGGTTGAGCAGAAAGAGAACGGAAGGGGCGCAGATCTGCGACAGGGCAGGGCCCGTGAGAACAGAGCCGACTTGAAGCTCCTCCTCCTCCAGGAGGGGTGCCCCTGGCCCCAGCCTCTCCGCCCCTTCCTCAGCCTCCCTTGTGCACTGGTGTCAGTTCTGCATAATCAGTGTCCGGAAACTGGTCTGCCCTCTCCAGGTGTGCGTAGAGTCACGTGGGCATCTGTGCAGTGAGTTATGGAAACAAGAGTGCTGGCCTGGGAATCCAGAGGGCCAGGAAACCGAGGCAGGAGGATATTAAGCTCGGGGTTACGTGGCTGGTGACTGGGTCAACCCAGGCCTGCTGGCCTGAAAGGTGGAGCTTCTCCTCCACGCCCAGTTGCTGGATGTGTTGATTGTTAAAAATCTATTATAAACAAAGCAGAAACACTGAACAGGGGGTTTTCCCTCATTTTTTCCCTCTATGTCTATTTTCCCAATTAAATTATTATGCATGAGGAGAAGGAACCCAGCGCTGAGAAATGCAGAGTTAAACATTCCCTCTGTGGTGAGGGGGAGAAGGAATGAACTCAGCCTAACCCCTCAGCACCGGGGGGAGACGGTGTCAGATGGTTCATCTGGAAATCACACAGGTGTTGAGCTTTGAGCTTTTGTCCAGTGTTAATCCTGCAGGCGCTGGTTAAGCTGAGGGGCTGGGCCTGGTGGACCTGGTGGGTCTGAGCCCTGCTGAGATCAAAGCTCAATCCAGAAAGCTTCCCACTGATGTTCTTGGGTGTCTCCCACCATCTCCAGGCAAATTTCAGAGCAACTGTCAAAGCTGGCAGATGATATTTATATCAGGATGCTGTTTGTATTTATTTATTTAACATCTGGTGATGGCAGCCACCTGCCCGTTACACGATATTAACAAAACGCGCAATGTTGACGAGTAGCTCAGGAGGCTCTTGTTTTTGCTTCTTCGTCCTTTTAACCCGGGATCCGCATCCGGGGCAGATGTGGAGGTGAGGAGGGAGCAGGCAGTCCAGAGGCAGATGGACGTGCTGTGGATGCTAGCCCAGGCTTTATTCACTCTGTGATTTGGGTGAGCGTCTTGAACTCTCTGAGCCTCAGTATTCCTGTTTGTGAAGCGAGAGCAATCTTAGCCCCACATCACAAGTTGTTCTGGAATTACGCAGCCACCACGTTTACTATGCGAGTGACCGTCATTGTCATCACCTTCACGCTCCTGACTGGCGTCCAACGGACGTGGGCTAAACTGCTGGCTCTGCCCCTGTCCTCACTGGCCATTCATTCATCCCCTCAGCAGTGCGTGTGGGTGCCTCTGTCTAAGTGGTCCTCAAGAGTTTTGAGTGTAACCTGGATGTCTGCTCAAGCCGCTGCTCCGTCTGCCCTGCGGTTTCTCGACCCCCTGCGGCCACTTCCCCCCAGGTCTCGGCCTTTCCTGGTCTCTCTTGCTTCTTTCTCTCTCCTCTGATCTAATTGTGACATCTGGCTCTTTTTTCTCTCTGACACACACACACGCCCCACTCACAGGGGTCTGTGTGTCCTAGAGTGGGAGGGTTTCCTGTTACAGAATCCGTGTCTGCCCATCAGCCCTCCTGCATCTCTGTTCTGAAAAGCCCTCGGCTGCTCCTGCTCTGGCCCTCTGCACCCGCTCCGCCCCCTCCTCCCCCTCCTCCTCCTCCCTCCCTGTCCTCTCCGCTCTCTCCAGCCCCAGGGCCTGTTCCTACGTGGAATTCCTCCACCCGCAGGAAGACATGCTGATTCTGAGGTGAGAGCAGAAAGGCTCTGCTCCCACTCCTTGGTCCTCCTGTCTGAGGATCTTTGACACAATATCTCCAAAAACACGACCCTGAGAAATTCCCTTCCCACCTCCATCTGCTCCCGGTGGCGCAGGGCCATCTGTGGGCCCCACAGAAAACCTGAAACCTTTAAAGGCTGAAAACCAGAGAGTTTAGAGGTCATTTGAAAGCACTGCTTTAAAGGGGCTGTTTCCAACTTAGCACAACTATGCCCCAGCTTGGAGGGGCTCCTGCCCTGGGTGCCGAGTCCCAGACCCACAGCCGAGTCCTTTCTGCAAAGGCCCTCACCGAGATGCAGAAATTAAGAACTGTTACCACATTAAGGGTTAAATGGAAAAGATATTATTAATTTTCCATTTTTAGCCATGAAATTTGCAGCCATACGCTTATGCGAAGTATTATTTTAACCTTTATATTTCTCTTTACATTACTTTCTGAAGACAAAATTAAAAGTTAAAAGTTGATACCTGACATCAAAGCTCAGCATGCTAAAGAGCACAAGCCATGAAAAAATAAGAAGAAAGGGCCGTCTTTGAAGACTTGGGGATGGAAATATCTCAGGAGGAGCTTGAGTTGTCTATAAAGATGTCTATCAGAGAAACAGCCTATAAAGATATATGCGGGGAAAGAGAAATCAGATGTGAGGACTTTGGAATGAGTCCCTATAGTTAAAATAGCATAAAACAGCTGAAGAGCTTTCCAGAAACTAATCAAGACAGTGTACAATAATGTGTACCTGTCAGCTAACCTATATTTCTTTTCTATTTATAAACTGTGGGGTTTTGTCCTGTAGCTCCAAGAAATGTAACACTTCACATCAGCTCATCTTCCCTGCTTCAGTCAAGACTTCTCATGTGCTGCCACCTGCCTGCAGTGGGCCCAGGGGGATCACCCACAGTTTATGAGGGCAGAAAATTCTTGCTCAGGTCTCAACGCCCCTATTTTTCCAAAGAGCCCTAAGACAGGGAAAAACTGAACCTAAGGATCTTTTGCGTGTCTTTTCTGATTATAAGAAAAGTCTCTGTAAATGAGCCATGAGTATAAAAAAATAGACCAGATGATTATTGTGTTGGGGGAAAAGATATCCATCAAGTCAAAAGATAGTAGTAGATTGATAGAAAATACTAATAACAATAACAACAATGATAATAATGAAATCACTAGCATTTACTGAGAGCTTGTAACGTGTCAGGCACTTAAGCTGTTTTATTTTGTACTATGGCCACTTTAAGTAGATATTATTATTTCCATTTTATACATGAGAACACTGAGGCCTGGAGAGGTTAGTGTTGTCATGACATGCAGCTGGGGGTCCTAGAATTGGGCAGTTGATTCCGTGGTGGGGTTCAGAGCCTGGCACCTGATTTGTTCATAAGGATGGACCCTGTCATCCTCCCTTACCAGCCACCAGCTGAATACAGCATAAGGTTTATGAGCCATTCGCTTGTTTATTTTCACCCGTCACTTTCTAAAAGGGACTTGCAGTTTCGTTGAGGAGCATCCCAGGTCTCCGGAAGGTTGCTGGGCCTCTGTACTTCAGTCAGGGCCCAAATTAAGAAACTTCAGCTTCTTCCAATCTTTTCTTTATTCATCTAAATAATAAATACTCGTGTCTCCTTATTGTGACAAATGCCCCCCTTTACTATAAAGTGTCTCGGTGCCTCTTGGTGATGGATTCTTCAGAACTCCTTGAAACCTTGCCTCTTGTTCCTCCAGGTTCCACCCCTGTGCCTCCGCCTGCATCTGTTTTACTTAAACCCAGCAGCCAGCCCGGTCAGCCACCAGCACACATGTGGTTTCTCGCTCTAGATGCGTTCCGTCATCCCTGAGCTCCAGCTGCACTGAGCCCCTCCAGGCCGGCCGCGGCCAACGTCTGACCTCGCCCAGCCACACCCCCCTGCCCGCTCTGCCTTAGGACCTGGACACCCACAGCCGGCTTTGCCTTCAGCCTTGCTGCCCATCAGGAGGGTTTTCCAGCTGCCAGGCCGCCTGCCTCTTTCCTCGTTTCAGCCCAACTCTCTCATGGGCAGGAAGGCCAGCACTGGGCTCCCCGGGTCCTTCCTACCCGGGACCCGAGACGTTCAACTCCAGTCAGAAAATATGGCTCAGGATCCAGGGAACCTTCTGCATCAGAAGAAAAAGCAGATAGGCAAGAAGGTGCCTTTGCTTTGACAAAAAACTGCCAGATCCTTTAAAGTGCCCGTGTCTACAGACAAAAATGGCTCCTAAATAGAAGTGAGAGTTGACTTACAGCACAGAGACTCTTCCCACAGCGTCCTGTCATTAATACATGAGCACGAAGTTCAGACCCAAACACCTTTTTGAAAATACAGAAAACAAAACAAAGCCAATGAACAAACGCACACCTCTCGGTGCTTTCCTTGCCCGAGAGCGTCATGGAAAGGACTCCCCAGCTCTGCGGCTCTTCTCCGGGGTCAAGCAAGCAGATCAGCTGCAGTGAGACTGTCCGAGGCTTCAGTTCTCTCACGGTGTGGATCGTGCTGGTTCTATCCTCCTCTTCTCCACGAGAACGGGAGCGGAGGGCTGCCTGGTGCAGCCGGCACTGATGGACCTCCACCTGTACCGCGCACCCTGGAGGCACGGAAATCTACCTGAGGGTTTGACCGACATACAGGAATGCACATGTGTAGGTTGCATGTGTGTCACGACGAGCAGCTCATGCCAGTTTGCCCGACTTATCCAATTTTAGCTCTGGAAGTCCTGTGTCCTGGGACCTCCCACACTCTGGCCAAACCAGGATGATTGGTTGCCAGAGGTATATCCATATGGAATGGACAGGCTTCTTTCCTCCTCCTTTTGGCAGCTGGCTCCTCCTGAAGTGGCGATGCTGGAAGTTAAAACATAAGGCTGAGAGGGAGACGGACGCTCTTTGGGCAAAACAGAGGAGTTGGTGGCTTGTAAGATCCCCTGGTCTTCTCGACGTTCTGCCCTGAAGCCTCATCACCTGGGACCTGGGCTTCTGAAGCCACTCGCTTCAGTAGCAGACAGAGACGGAGAGAGGAGCTGGAGAACCACATGGAGGGCGGCCCCAGAAGGGGTTGGCCCCAGCCCTGCTCTCCTGGTGGGGGTGCTCTGGACCCCAGACCCCAGGCCCACAGAACCACAGCCAGGAACTCTCCTCTGCTGACGTGTGTGGTGTTTCTATATGTCTGATTAGATATATAGATAACCCCGGTTTAAATAATGGGACATCAGGGCTGCTACTTCTGTTTCTAGCATGTCCACAAAGAGGAAAATTAGAGAGGAAGAAATAGATCAAATACTGAGTCCAGGACTGCGTCTCTGAGCAGCCTGGCAGCACACAGTGGGGAGACCTGCCACGGGCCAGGACAGAGAATACGGCTACATTCCAAGGCAGGACTGAGGCTCAAGGGAGCAGGAGGGCCGGAGAAGGGAGAGCTTCAGAGGGAAGAAGGTGATCAGGCTCAGAGTTGATCCCTGCACGGGCCTGGGGAGGGGCAGTGGAGTGCCAGGGCGTGGGGCAAGCCCTGTGGCAGGGTGGACGTGAGAAGGAACTTTGGACTCTGAGGCCATATTGAGGTCGGTGGTAGAAAGGGGTCAAGTCCTGCTTCCAGACTAGCCTTTCATTTATTCACTTATTGTGCACCTACGGGATGCAGGCATCACTCTAAGTATCAGGGCTCTGATGCAGCAGGGACCAATCCGGTCCCCATGTTCAGAGGTGTGCAGAATACCTAAGGCCCTTATTTTATTTCCATCAAAGGAATGGCCACTCTGAGCCTCCATCCTTCCTGGCAGGAGGAAAATTCAACCACACTTATTCTTGGGGATCAGCTCTTGTCAGGGTTTTTCAGAAATTCCAGGAGCTGAGGCCACAATAAGGCATTGGGGAGGCAGCTCTGGTCACTGGTCCTCAGGCCAGGGTGTCTGTGTCCCAGGGTGAAGGTCCATCCAGATCCAGGGGCTCTTGGTTTTATACCCATCTTGAGCTGCAAGAGTCTTCAGCTAGGAGCTTTGAGGCGTGGGGCAGGTATCCCACACAGGTGCATCCCTGAGATATAGCCAAGGCTGGGCCGCTTAGAGACCCCCATCCCCTAATCCATTCCTCCCTGTCCCTCTGCTCCTGGGCGGGGCACCTCCTTTTCCTTTTTTTTCCTGCAGTTTCAACTCCTTTCCAGCTTCCCAATCTCATCTCCTTGCATTCTCCCCAACCTCAGCTACTTCTGATACCCGCCAAGGTCTTCTCTGCCTCAGAGCCTTTGCACCTGCTGTTTCCTCTGCCATCAACGCTCTTTCCTGGATTTTGCTGTGTCCTCTAACTTTGATCTCATCTCAGTTGTCGTTTTCACCAAGGGACCTTCCATGATCACTCGATCTTAATGGTTCTCATCTCTCATCACTTTTTATCACACGCACTGTTAGATTTCCTTTATAAAACACATCGCCATCCTGTTGATTATGCTTCTTTACTGCACGTCAGTCCTGGCAGAATGTAAGCACACGAGGGTAGCGACTTGTCCTGTCTTGTTCACTGCTGAACCCCTGGCGAACGTCCCAGTCTCTGGCACATAGTCGGTGCTCAGTAAACACCTGCTGAATGAATGATGATGAACTCAGAGTCTGGCTCCTCCCGAGCACAGTTCCGTTCCCTTAGCACTCCCACCTGCCTGTTCCAAAGAGCCCCTGTGACAGGAGAGGACTGACTTGAAGCGAGCCGTTTTATCTCCTTTCTGGAAGTCATAAAGCACATCTATCTATCTTAATTGAAAAATAAGAAGAGACAATAAAATGCGTTGTTACAGATTGGATGGGTGAAACAATTGGCCTGACAGTAATCTAGGAATTTAATTATAGCAAAACATGCCCATGTAATACACAAACTCAGGAAGGAAGAGTTGAAGAGGTCCAATAAATCATTGCTTTTAAAAAGAGAAGAAGCCTTTGTAATCGTCCAGTTACTGCTGATGGGGCCATAAAGAAGCTCTAAGCAGGCTGGGAGCCATGCTTCGTGAGCTTTAATGTGCGCGCTTCTTTAGGATGGAACGCAGCCTGCGAGCGGGCGAACTATGTGCTTATTTGTCTCAAATGCGAAGCAATCACACAGGGTGGGGATTGCCGGTGAGCAAAGATCCTTCACGGCCAAGTGCAGGGTCCTCACACCTTTAAGCAGGTGTCCAAGGAACGAGGCGGGGCTGAGGGTGGCCAGAAGCAGCTGCAGCCCCCGCTGAGCAGACAGACAGGTTCCGGGGCTCACCCAACCCCACCCAGACCCGGCTGCCTCCCTCCAGGCTCCGGAGGACCAAGGGCAACCTTCTGGGGCCCACTGCCCCCAGAAGCGGTGCAGGCACCCAGGGGCCTCTTCAAGCATTTCCTCTCTGGCCCCTCCTTGCAAGGCCAGCTCCTCAGAGAGGCCTCCCGCTTGTCCATCTGAAGAAACCACCACCACCGCCCCTCACCGCCCACCCGCCACCTGTTCAGTCTCCTTCCGAGCATTTACGCCCTTGGAAAGGGGCGCGGCTGATGGTTTATTCACACCTGTGGGGCTCCCCAGGTGAATGTGCACTCGGGGAGGGGAGGGCGGGCTCTGACGTGCCTCGCCTCCGCCTCCGGTTCCTGAACAGGCCAGGCCCTGCTGACCTGGTGGGGTGGGATGAGCAAGCACATCACAACACAGCCCTCCGTGGACCCAGAAACAGAATGTTCCCCCCACGTCACCCCCGCAAGGAAGCGAGTGCAAGGAAGGGGAGCGGGTGTCAGCGGAGGCTTCAGACCCCGCCCGGGATCTGCAGAGGCAGCTGGGGACTGGGATCACAACTGACGTTTAGTCTTAAAGTGTTTACTGAGGGCCAAACCCTGTGAGATGACTTCCACTATGCTCACACACACACACACACACACGCACACACAAACTCTTGTATATGTATATACATAAATTTACAAATATGTATGCTTGTATTATATGTTGTTATTATAATTATCATTATTAATGACTGTGCTAATGACAGAATGGATTAAAATGCACAGTGAGCATTTTCTAGCTGTCTCGCTCTGGTACATATGGTAGAATTACACTTCCCGGCACCCATCCCCCTGTGCTGTGGGCTTTTGTAATCAGTTCTGGCCAGCGAGTATGAGTGGAATGGGACATGCCACCTTCACACCTGAGCACCTCGTGGGTCTCACACCAGCAGCGAGGCGCTGGGGTGGAGCTGCTCATCAGCCTGGGTCTCGAGCTTGAGCCTTGAGGAGCAGCCTCCACTCCGCGGCCACAGGTGCGGTGCTGAGAAATGCACATTTACCCTTTCAAGCCCCTGTGACCTGTAAGCTGTTTGTTACTATGACTTAGTAGTCAACAGTCTGGTCTTTGCTGACAGTTTCATTGGTTTTTTTCTTTACGTAAAAATAAAATACAACGTAAAAATTCCCCTATCACAGAAGTTAGCGGAACTCACCCACATTCTCACTACTAAGGGATTTGTCGGTGCTCCAGAGAGTACCCTTCCAGGGTGTGTATGTGTCTATTTAGCTATGTGTATATGTGTGTGTGTAAATACCGGAAGAGATGGGGAGAGATGCCTATATATGTACGTGCCTGCCTCAGATTTTATCATTTTGGTCAATTCTTAGATTTTCAAGTCATCTAACCTTACAAGCAAGTAAATTTGAGCCCAAGGCGAGGTCTTGATGCGCCTCAGTCTCTGAGTTGAAGAACAGAACTGCCTGGGACCAAAACCAGATCTTCTGACTCTCAAGAAAGCGCTGATCCACTGTAACTCACCGTTTCCTTCATTTCTGTCTCTTCTGATGAAAGGGGATTTTGTTCCCTTGCCTTAGAGCGCAGCATAGGGGTACTTCAAACATCCTCATTTCTTTGGAGTAACTTTCATTCTTCCCCTTTCTTCCACCTTCTCTCCTCTGATTCTTTAAATTACTCTATGTCCTTGGGCTGTTTTGTTCTTCTAAAGATACGGAATAAACTCCTGGATCCAGCTGCTCCTCTGTGGATTGAAGCAGGCTTTGTCAGAAGGTTGTTGGAGGACGCCGTGCACCAGCATTGCGTGGGATGCGTGCTGCACATCCAGACTCCAGACCTACGGGAATGAAAATACCATTTGGGGCCCAGGGCTTGGCCTGCTGAGTGGTCACCTCCAGGATAATGTCCTCATGCCGTCGACACTGAGAACCACTGAAGTGATAATTAAACAGGTGTAGTCCTGGGCTCACCTTTCTTATCTGTAAGGTAGTCATTTGGTGGCTGGGGGAAGGAAGGTCAGGGTGGGACCTAGTATTTATAAAGAAGCCAAGGTTTAGCAAGAACTGTGTAAGTCTGGTCTGTCCTCCGTTGTCTTTGATGGCATTGGCACGGTGAGTGTGTCCCTCCCCTGCAGTGGGCAGTGTTGTTGTGCTGGCCTAGCACCTCTGCCTGGGTCACAGCACTTGTATTTTCCTTTGGGGAGCCACCCTGCTCCCACTCTTAGCCAGTGTGGTTTGGGTGGGGGCTGACTCCACCCGGCTAGAGAGAGCGCACCAGCCCGGCCTAGCACATCAATTTATCCCATCCTATGGCTACAGTCACTTATTAAGGGGTTGGCTTAACTCTCATCCATCAATCAAGTGAGCCCTGGAACTTGTGCTGAGACCCTTAGGAAAGGCTTCCCTCGTTGCTGGAACAGGAGCTGGTGGGAGATGAGCGCAGAACTGCTGGTGGTCCTCCTTGCCACCGTCTGTGGGAGCCTGCCCCAGAACGAAATCAATGGAGGGGAACACAAACCCGACAGCAGAGTTTGAGCTTCTACAATTGGCCTTGTCCTAAGTTGCCAGCTCATGGGAGCTAATAATTTTCTTGTTTTCAATAAGCCAGTTTATATAATGTTTCTGTCACGTACAAACAAAAGATTCCTGACTAACACATCTGTCTCCTACTCCCCAATCTTGGTTTCACAAATTGCTTGTGACGCTGGGCCTGGGGCTCTGAGCTGACAGCGGTGTTTGCAGAGGTAATTGGCATTCCTACAGGGGGCTATTCTAGTGACAGTCGGGCCAAGCAACTCCCAATGCCAAATGCATCGCCAGGGACAGTCACACACAGGTGGTTGGTTTGTCTCAGCAGACGGTGGGACCAGCTCCCTCTGAGCCAAAAGCCCAAGCACAGGAGGGACCAGTTGGTCCGCCCCATCTCCTGTTGCTTCCTGAGGAGGCAGAGAACTCTACTTGGAGACTCTTCAAGGTCTGTTCAGAGGTTCTGCCATTCATTTCCTGCCAATCATGCTGGCCCTGGCTCTAGCAAAGGGCTGGCTGCATCCTCCTCATCCATCTCTGGAGATGGGGAGCAGGCAGGAAACTGCAGACCTGGGTTCTAGCTTTGTCTTCATTTTTAAGAATAGAGCAAATTGAGACTACTTCAGGGAGTTCCAGTATGTGAATGATAAAACAGGAAACTCCTCTTCCAAACAAATGTAGGATTTCGTGGTTCCAATAGGTTGGGGAAATGCCCGTTTAAATAAAGTCAAATCGATTTTGCACTGCAGGAATATGCAGAACGTCTGACACGACACATGCTGTGACTCTCCAAGAGGCAGGTGTGGTGGCAGCTTTTGCCAATAACACATGCCCGTTGGACCCTTGTCTGGGGAATGTCTCTCTGGATTACACGTTCTGTAGCAGGCTCCATGGGAATATTTTCAGGCTAAAGATGCAGAAGTGTTCCCCTGCCGTGGCTTGGGGATCCCCTGCAGAGAACGTGCAGGACTGGGAACAGGGGCATGAGGAGTGGGCATCACTGTGGGCCTTGCTCGGTCCCGGGCTTCAGGAGGGTGGCGGCTGCCTCTCCCACTGCCGCTCTGTCTGCAGCCCACGGCGGTGCCCGAGGTGCGGCTGGCTCTCTGTGCGCTTGCCGGAGGAGGAGTCAGGCCACATCCATGCAGCGTGGGAACAAGGTGACATGAGGAGGAGCTGCCTGTAGCCTCTGAGAGACTTTGATGTGAAGGGAGGGAGTATTTGTTCTCCTTGTCACTTTCGAAGCCAGAACTGGGGTCAATGGGTAGAATTGCCATAGAAGAGGAAATCAGCTCAGAATAAAAGAAGCTTTTCTAGCACTTGGTGGCAGTTCAACAGACACGGGCCTCCTCCAGCAGTAGGAACCCGTGGATTACTTCACAGGGATTTACGCCTCAGATTCCGGGCTTGCCCTCTGCGATTTCTGATGCTAAGTCCTGGAGTCTAGGATCATGTTGAAGTAACCATGTGTGCTCCCTCTGTAACTTCTTAATCTACCGTCTAAGCCGCTTCCAAAAGCTGCGGGCGTTGAACTCCATGTTTGCTGAGCTGACTTCAAATATTTGTGGGTATCGGAAGTGTTTCTTATTTGCCCTGAGAAATCCTGAATCCGTACAACTGGGTACCGTTTGGTTTTCTTTCATAAATTCAACACATATAACAATCAAAGAACAAAAGAGAGTAGTTGAAAGAACAGTGTGTCTTGTGCGGGTTGGTTTGTAGACTGACTGCTTTCTTGGTAACGGCGTCTTAGGTCGGGCTGCGCGCCCTGAGAAGTGGATCCATGCAAATGTAATTTGTTAAGAAGGGGTCCTCGGGGAGTAGAGTGCTCTTACAAAGTGTGCTGTAAGTCCCTGTGAGGTGGGGGAGGTGGCAGAAAGGAATTGGGCTGAGATTTATGCAGAGGACCCAGGAATGCCGGATCCTCGATGCCCCCTGCACCCCTTCGCCACAGAGCACAGAACCCCAGTGCACTGGTCCAGACTGGCGGCGGACTTCTTTACTTAGATAGTCCAGGTCAGTTGGATTGCCTGGTTTCCTCCACGAATAACCCAAGTCACCAGTGTCAAACCCCCGCAGTTTGAAGGAGCCCACGACAGCCCAAGAGAGCCGCTGGCAAGAAAGGAGTTGGTGGCAGAGCCCAGGTCTTCCCAGCAGGGCGGAGTCCCAGAAACCCCATCCCATGAGGCCGAGCCCTCGAAGGAACAGAGAGGCAGCAGGTTTCGCCAGTGTTGGCTGCAAGAAAGAGGGCCAAGTGCTGTGACCGTCATCACTTGCTCAAGTTCCTCTTCTAAAAAGGCGGTCCAGCCACTGTCTCTGAATTTAGGCAGTTGCTTCCAAATTAAGGGCCAATGTGTCTGTCCCTGGTCCTGAGTCATCTTTGGCAAGGAAGAACGGGGCTAAGGGAGGAGTCTTGATGTCATCAAAATAGCATCAGGATGGATGTCATCAAATATGTGGCCTACTTTATTTGTTTATTTATTTCTTAAGTTAGTGGACTTTATTTTTCAGAGCAGGTTTAGTTTTACAGGAAAACGAGCACCGAGTACAGAGAGTCCTTGCGTACCTTCTCCTGCCCCGTCCTGAGTTTCCCTTGTTAACACCTTACGTTTGGTGCATTAGATACAATTGATGAGCCAATGCTGATACATTGTTATTATCCAAAGCCCACTGTTTACTTTAGCAGTCACTCTGCGTGTGCACTCTGTGGTTTTTCACAAATAGTTGAGGACATGCATTCACCATGACAATCTCATACAGAGTAGTTTCACTGCCCTAAACATCCCCTGTGCTCCACCTTGTCATCCCTCGCTGCCTCCCCCAGAATCCTGGGTGACCTCTGATCATTTTACTTGCAATGTATCCCAAACAGTTTCTCATGCCATTAAACATTCTTAAAAAGTGAACTTGTTAAAGATATTTTCCTTTTATATTCTCTAGCTATTAAAAATATTTTAACCAAGTCTCTATGTTGGGATAGTTAGGCCATTTCTGTTTTTTTCCTACTATGAAATCATTGTGAACATAATTTTACATCTGGGTTTCTCAACAATGGCACTATTGATACTTTGGACAGGAGAATTTTTTGTCATGGGAGCTGTCCTGGCATTGTAGGATGTTTAGCAGCATCTCTGGCCTCTACCCACCAGATTCCAGAAGCATCGCCTCCCCCACAGCTGTGGACAATGTCTCCAGGCATTGCCAAGTGTCCCCTGGGGCAAAATGCCCGCTGGTCAAGAACCACTGCTTTACCACTAACACTTCTGCACACGTCCAGTTCTTTCCTCGGCTCGAGCTCAGTATGTGGAATTAGAAGTTCAGATTGTTCCACTATGTTTAAAGCTTTTGATAGAGTTTTCAATCTGGTTCTTTACAGAGATTTTTCTTTGGCACCCAGCTCCGAAATATCCTCCTCTGCTCCCTTGGACCAGCCTTAGTTGGGGAAACCAGGAGAGTCTGAGGTGACAGAAGACATGAGCTGTGATATGGAGGTGAATGGTGGCCTCCCTCCGGTAAGGGAGATAAACCGCACGACAGGGAAGATCAAGCTCACCCATCAGTAACTGCCCAGCACTGGCCTAAAATCACCAGACATTTGAAGATGCGCGGTGCTGTGTCCTGAGTTTCTGTCTGTTGGTAGATCTACCTTCCCCTCTGGACATCAGAGAAGCAGGAGGCGTCTTCCTAACGCAATCCCACAACCTAAAGCCGGTGCCAGGTGAGTGAGCTCTGGGGTCCCCAGTGCCGAGGCCCTGCAGACGCAAAGGTGATAATGTGCAGGCGGCCTGCACACGCAGCTGCCCCATGAGTGGGTGCTCCTTGCAACTAATGAGGCAGAAGGACAGGTCTGCCTGTGGACCCAGAATTAACCTAACGTTGTCGCTCGGGGCTGACTCTGCCCGGTGAACAGCCCCCTGCAAACGCCTCCCTGGGCTGCATCCAAGGTGGTGCTAGCTCTGTGGCATTTTCATCCATGTACATGTGTTTTGCTCAGGATTATGTCATTTTCATCAAGAGGGGATTTAGTCTCCAGGTACCCAAGGGCGGAGAAGACCCAGACCCCATTTGGTCGCTCCTAAGTCTGCTCTCAGCTCTCCTGCCTGCTTTGGTCTGAAGGACGCAGTCTCTGTGGATCTGCTGCCCGGTCCTCCTTATTTTGGTGGTTTCTCTTTGGGGCTCCACCGACTGTCTCTGAGGTTCCCACTGGGCGATATCGGTTCCTCAATGTTCAGGTTCCACCGACTGTGAGGTTCACGTTCCCCTAAATGTACTGGCTAGTCCACTTTATTTCCACCAATTGTGAAGCTTTCCCTCCTGTAATCAATAAATTTCCCTTTTGATAAATCGTTTCCTCTCTGCTAAAATCTCGTTGTTTGTGTTTCCATGTTGTAATCCTCTTTGTGCACGAGGACAGTGAGTATGTGTAAATATGAGGTATTCACCTCCAAAATCACCTCCTGGATAATTTGCTGCCTCATGTTGGTGGCGGACCCCTCTCCTTCCAGCAGCTCCCACAGTGGAAGGTCCCACCATCCCGAATGCCTACCGTCTCCGTCACGATTCACTGTGCTGATGGGCGCACGGCAGGTGGAAGTGGAGTCCACTGAGCTGCTTTTATCGGGGGTCTGGGCGAACTGACCTGACATAGACTCACAGGGTGGGGGCGACCTGGAGAAGCTGCCTCTCTACTTTGCTCACACCCTCATGTCCACGGGTGCAGGGGTGACCGACTCCCCTTCACGTGCCACCGGGAGGGGAGGTTGCATGGCAGCTTATCCCTTGGCTCAAGCTGTGGCTCCCCAGCTAGAATCCTGCCCAACCCCGCTCATCTCCCTCCTCCGCCTCCCTGAAGCCCCCTCCTCTGAGCCTTTCCCAGGCCCCTAGAGTGTGTCCTTCCCCTGCGTGTGAGTGACATTCCCGGTCTGTAAGGTCACTGAAAGTTTACCTAGCCAAATCCTTGCCTGCCATCTCTCGGTGTTCATTGTACCATCCACAGCTGCTGTGGGGACAAAGGTCTCACCTTAAACTTCTTAGTAAGTCCCATTTGGCTCTGTAGGTGTTCTAAAATGTGTTAATTAACTCATGGGAGAATACCGTAACATCTCGCAAGGATCGTCACCTTTGCCACGCTGTGTTCATTTAATGGGGCCCATTCTCTGTTCAACAGAATAAAATAACTACTTCTCACTGCTCAAGCAGTGTGTTATGGCTAGATGAGTCTGAACAAGGCCTTCTTTTTAAAAAGTATGAAAACAAAACCCTCTGCTGTTCATGAAAACCATTTTCTAATTCATATTCTTGTCTACACTCAGCCAGCCTCAGGGGCCACAAAAGGCTCCCTCGGTGCCTCACTTCAGCGTGACTTCACATGATGACTAACGAGCGGAGGAAGAGGACCTCGACTTTCCAGTGGGGTGTTGCAGAATAATTGAACACATATATTTGGGGCCTCATGAAGCAAAACGCAAGGAGCAAAAGCAAGACTGTGGCATGGGGGGCTGTTCCTAGAGCTGTGTCTTCCTCCCCGCTGTAGCCCGTGGGCCCTGGTGCTGGGTAAATGAGGATGGAAACCATCGGCTGGGAGCCTCTGAGCTGGTTTTATGACGCCTCACACCATGGGGACTGAGCAACGTTCTGGACCAAGCCAGAAAGCAAAACACTGACAAAGGGTTCATTAGTTCCAAAATTATATAAATTCCCACGGTCCCTTCCATCAGTTTGCTACCCTGTCATCACTGCCTACCTCCCTAGGATGTGGGGGATGAGTGGGAAGAGGAGCAGAGACAAATATCAATAGGGAGATATTGGCAGTCCTCACAGCTTGTCCTGAGTGGTCTAAGCTTATTCTTTAATGTGGCAAATAAGCTGTTTCCAAACTCCTTGGGGCTCCATGCTGTGCCTGCACATCCTTATTCTAGATGGGAGACAGCAGTGGTTCTCCAGGTGTGGTCCCCAGACCAGAAGCATCACCTGGGCAGTTTCCTGGGAATGAGAGTTCTCAGCCCTCATCCCAGGCTTCCTGCATCAGGAATGCTGTGATGGGTCCCAGCAATTGTGCTGCACCAGCCTCCAGGCGATTCTGGCACGTGCCGAAGCATGAGAACCATTGAGGTGCACATCCCAGGACACTCTCCTCCTTATTCTTATTTAGAGAGGGTTCTAAATTTCCTGGTTAGCTGGGCCACTCTATACCGAGAATCAGAAGAGGAAGGGATGCCATTATGCAGATGGAGGCCACTGTCACCTCTGCCTTGAGGAACTCCTGGCGGCAGGGGCAGTTGTGGGTAGAGGTTACAGAGCAGGATTCATGCCAGACATCTGGTTCAAATTCAGGCTCATCCGCTTTGAGCCCCGTGCTTTGGGGTAAATCCCTTAACCTCGTCGTATCTCTGTTTCTTCTTTCACAAAATGGCCATCTTTAACACCTACTTCTGGAGATGTGGAGGATTAAATTAGGTAAAGAAAGCTTTTAGATGCTTGCCTGGAAAAAACTAAGTACTGGTTCTTGTTATTTGTATTATTTATCTGTTAATTTCCAATTCTTCTCCCTATTATTAATGTATCTCAACGGTGCCCTCCTCTTCAGTAGCAGACGCTAAAAACAAAGGAGTCGTCATCCTTTCCGTTTCAGTTAGGAACACGAGCAGATCTCATGGACGGACGCTGGACTGAGACAAATGGGCAGCTGTTTTTCTCACAGGAGTCTGAAGACTGGCAGCTGCTACTGTGTTTAGTGATTCATTGATGTGCCCTGCCTCACAGAGGCCGCCTCCTTCTGGGTTTACGCAGCTGGGACGGGATCACTTCTGGTTCACTGCGTCTGGGATGGGGGAAGAGAACTGGTGTTTCTGTCGAGTCTGCAGGTGCTGCTGCTCCTGGGCTGCAGGCCACGCTTTCAGAACCAACGACCGGGACCGCTCAGGACTTACCCTCTGAGATGGGGCATCTTGTGCCTTGAGTTCTTTAGCAAGAACTCTCTCTCTTTTAACCTCCCGGAATCTGTGACACAGCCTCGTGGAGAATAGTGATGATCCGAAAATGACCATGAGGACATACTGAGGATGCTCATTTGTGGAGGAATGGTTCATAGAGTGCTGAAAATGGAAGGAGGTTTCCCCTGTCTGGAAGACAGGAGTCACACGGAGACCAGGCACAGCTGTCCCATCCACGGGAGTGTGTCCACTCTCTGGTCACCCTTCCTGGTGACACCTTGTCCCAAACCCTGTGCAACTGAGCAGATGATGTAGTTCATGCTGGAGATATGACAGAAGGGCCTTCCTCGGATGACGTTTAGGGTCAGAACATAAAGCATAACTCTCATAGAGGCAAAACTACTTTGGAAAATTCCAGTAACTCCAGTAAATCTCATTTTTACCCCTTCCAATTTGGGAACAGATCACTCTCCCTTCACTGAGTCCTAGATAAGATGATATTAATAGAGGTTCATATTCAGTAAACACTGTCTATGTGGCAGACACTTTCCATGTTTTGAGGAACACGTTTAATCTTTACAAAAGCCCCATGAGGAAAGCGCCGCCACTATCCGCATTTACAGACAAGAGAAGTGAAGCACGAAGCGGGTAGGGAATTTCCCAGAGTCCCACAGGGGTAAGTGGTGGAGCCGGGTTGGAACATAGGTGATCTGAATTCAGCACTCTTCTCCAAAATGAAAGCTCTTGGCTGGCATCTTGGAGTCAGACTATATGAAAAATAACTATCTTTAAATCTCGGCATGAGAGACTGCGGTGAGCCATTCCCCTGCGAGAGCTCAAGGGAGACAGGCCGCCTGAGGGAGCCACAGACCCACCGCTCCCAACTCAGGCTCATTCCAGATACCTGTTTGCAAAGCCAAGTGGCGAGTGTGGCTCTTGGCAAGTTAAGGCATTCATACGAGGGTTCCATCGCGCCCATCTCTTTGGTCTTTGGGGCAGAACCGTCTTCGTCACCTCTGGATTTGCAGCACCTGGAGCAGTGGCCGGCACAGAGGACGTGGTCACCCTCCTTTGTGAATTCAGTGATGAGCACAGTGTCCCTTCCTCCTGCTTTCTGTGCCCCCTGGGTTTAGTTTGCCGCAGTCGAGTGGTGGTGAACAGCGCGTCCAGAGTTTGTTCAAAGTGAAGCCCTGGTGTGGCACACTCGCCAGGGGATGGCTGCTAGATATGACACGATTGCGATTCCCTCCTGTGCTGTGCGTGCCTTCACACCCGTCATTGTTTTAGGTTTGGAATTGTCAAACTCAAATTTTATGTGAGTGATTTCTTTTGAATTATGAAGGGATTTACTTTGTGTGTCCATATGATAGATAGATAGATAAGTAGACAAACGACACGGGGAAAAGTCCCAGGTCCTAGACCCACTTATGTCCTTTTGACCAGCAGGGAACAATCAGCTGCGGCCCCCACTGACTTCCGTTTTGGCCGCATCTGAGATGAGGACTCCCCTGCACACAGTGTAAGTCCAGTTGCCTCCTTGATCGAGCTTGGCCGGGTACAGCCCAGATTTGTCCCTTTCCTTAGGGGTCAGGTGCCCGTCATGGAAAAGTCCTGACTGAGCCCTGGGAAATCTGGTCCTGTTTGCATGAATTCCTATGTTAATTGGGAAGATGGATGTTGACAGCCAAGTGCATAAGCGCAGAACTGCCTTTGTGGTACGCCCTATGAGGGGAAGGGGGGTTGCCATGAGAGCGGGTGCCGTGGACGTGCTGGGGTCCTGGGGAGAGAGGTTTGAGCGGATGTCTGGAGGATGGCTTAGGAATCAGCCAGTCAAAGCTAGGGAGAAGTCACTCGGGGGAGAGAACCAGCTGTGCGAAGGCCCCACAGCAGGGAGCAGTGTGCAACATCCAGAGGACCGAGAGATGGTTTCCTTGTCGTCTGTCCCACTTCCAGCTGTGCAGAAGTGAAACACGCTTTCAGTGTTTGAGGAAACCACCCCGTGTGACTCCTGGGGTGTGGGGTATTGTCTCACAGGAAACAGCCAGACAGGCAGGGCCCTGGCTCTCCTCGACCATGAGGCCTGTGATGGGGATGCTCTGAGACCCTGAGCCCGGAGCCAGGGGTGACAGCCCTGCACAATATGGAGTTTAGAATTTATCCGGGTTAGGGTGTAGACAAGGGCATCCAGTGGCTGCGGTGCCAGCCCAGCTTCCCTCGGCTTCTTCCTGCTTCCTAACCCTGGCTCTCTAGCACACCCGTCAGGCCTGTGAGCTCCCATGACCTTGGGATAAGTCCCTGTCTCCCCTTCAACTTCAGGTAGCCAGAGAAATTCTCGTGTTGGCAGCCGACAACACTGACCATTACAGAGGCCCCGAGTGTCTGGGGCCCAGCAGGGAGGGAGGAAGTGCTGGAGAGGTCGGCCACCGCTCCCCACCAGGAGGGCCTTGCTGTTAGAGGATTTGAAACACGGAAGCATGGGGCACACACTGAATGCTGTATAAAAGCCTCATTACTTCCTTGGGGATGAAGGGTTTGAAAGACAGGACTGGAAGGAAGATGCTATTTTCTATTTCTTTTGAACATCTGGAACTCTAAAGAGCGTTAATTTTTAAGCTGCCACTAGGAATGATGAAAGAAACTGGTTATCCATTTGGAGGATGATTATCAAGTTGCAGCCTGCATGAAGTCAATTTTTATAGCTCGCTCCTGACCCCCTGAAATGCAGAGTTTGTAATGACAGTTTGGCTAACGCTTTGAGTTCAGTGGCGCAGCAATAAAGAAATCTAAGTGGGAAGTGCTTCTCCTTCCGACAAAGTCCTTCTCGCAGCAAAATTTCGCTTCAAGTGTCTTTTTGTAATAGAATAATTCTGCATTCCAGCTGAGAGCTCCACACACTCCCCCACTAGTCATGTGGCAAGAGCCTGTTGTTTCACTGCTGGGCAGAATTTGCTAATGGGCATTTTATTGCTAAGTGTGTTGTCCCTTTGGGAGAAAAATAATTTTATCCCAGCTCACGTCTCGTCTCCAAGCCTACTGATCAGTGGTGCTATTATGCTTGCAAGAGTCATTTGTAAGCTTTTCAAGTGATATGCCAATGTCTTTTCTTCCAGGTAAAGGAGAAAAAAATGCTAAAAGCAAAAACCTGTATCTCGAGGGGAGGGGGCATCATTGCAACCCAATCGAGTGTTATATATCGTGAAATGCCCCGCCTGCTACTTATAGTGCATGTTCCAAGAGCAAACTTCCCTGGTAAATGAGAGTTGGAAAGAGGAAGCAGAGAGAAACTTAGGGACCCCTCGCACTCCTTATTTGCTGTCAGACCCAGGAAAAATTGCTAGAACAGGCTGTGCCTTTGTTTTCTCATCTGTGGAAAGGAAACAGTAATGAACTTGGATCCTAAAGTGATTGTGAGGGTGAACAACACGAGAATGTACGAGAAGCAGGCAGCGCATTCTGAACAGTGAGAAGTGCCTCTATGCATTTTCCCTGCTTTGCTTTTTTTGGTAAGCGTGATTTTTGCAAGTGCCTCAGTCTTCCAGGGATACCTGATGTTTGAGATGGTTCCTTCTCACGTTTGCTGTTGGTCACAAACCAAGTTGGGGCAGAGGTAGCATTGACATCTTTTTGTTTATTTTTCTCAATACCTTGCAGAGTTTGTTAAAAAAACAACTTGCCTAGAATTCATGGTCACTGCTCAGAGCCGCGCCACAGGGAAGGGGTGGCAGTCTCTACTGTTTCTGACATAGTCCTTTACTCCTCTAAATCCGCCACGGTTAATCCTGTAAATCTGAGACTCTTCTGAATTCTCGACTGGGCTGATTCCCCCTCTTCAACCAGGAGACGTTTGGTGACATCTGGAGACATTTTTGGGAGGTGAGGAGGGTGCTGGCATTGAGTGGGTGGAGCCCAGGGACGCTGCTGAATGCCCCACAACTCGCAGGACATCCCACAACAAAGCAGTATCTGGCCCCAAATGTCAGCAGTTCAAAGGTTTAAAAGTCCTGCTCTAAGTTTAAAAAAAAAACTTGAACATCGAGACTCAGAGCAGCGCACCAAAAGGCTATCAATTCTGCTGCATAGCAAGTTAAAGATAAAAAACAAAACACTGTCACGCCAGCCTCTAGATTTAATTACCAATTTACAGCAAGGCAATTCAGGGGCAGTGGGACATGTTCTGTGGCACCGTGAAGAAGCAATTTGCAAAATTCAGAATTTGGGAAAGTCTGCAGGACATGTGACCTTCCCAAAGATTGCAAAAAAAAAAAACAAAAACAAAAACAAAAAACGACTTAAGATATCTACCCATTAATTGCAATGTAGGACTTCATTTGTAAAAACAATAAAATAGAATATATAAGATGATTGGCAAATGAACACCAACTGGATATTTCATGGTGTTAAGAAATTATTTTTTAGTGCAATATAGTATTATGATTGGGCATAAAGGAGCGTCTATCTTTTAGATATACATTTTGACATATCTATAGATGAAATGACATCTGAGTTTTCTTTACAGTAATCTGAGGGAGGCGTGTTTGTGGGTATAGATGGAACTAAGTTGGCATGAGTTAGTAATCATTGATTCCAGTTGATGGATGCATGGGGCTTATTATTCTGTTCTCTCTGCTTTTGTCTACATTTGGAATTTTCCATACTAAAATGTTTTTAAAAACAGTGACAAAAATCATAGAATTATGCTTGCCAAATTCTAATAGCTCAAATAATGGCATCTCATACTGTAGACACTTCCCATATATTCTCCTTGCAGCATCCCACAAGACCCACGATGGCCTCCCATCGGCTTGAGACTCAGAGTTCAAGCAATTCCCTGCGAACGTGAGTAAGTTAGTGGTAGAGCAGGAATTCAGGCTCAGGTCCTTCTAACCCAAGTAGTGGGTTCCTTCTGTTCTACTACACTGGTGCGCGCCTCCCTGCAGAATGCAGGGTTGCAGCACAGGGTTGGCGGGAGCACCGTGCACTGCAGGTGTGTGTGCTGCTCAGCTCCCTTCCAACTCTGCACGTGAGCTCTCCTCGTCAGCTGTTATTTGGACAGCTGAACCTCTAAGCAACCACAACATGCTATGGCCTGATTCCTACCCTGGGATTTGTAAACTAATGCCAGGTTAGAAATGTAAACATTTTCCCTTGGGAAAGAGCTGTTTTTAGATGATTATAAATGGGAAAGGCTGGAAGCTGTTAATATTGATGGTTATTCCTTGAAAAATGACTTCAAGGTACCACTAATCAATTGTCTCTCAGAATGAAGAATGGATCCCACTGCTCTCTGGGAATCTCAACGTGTGTTTATAAATGTATCCTTTACAGAACTGGCAGGAAAAATGAGCCAGACTTTTGGCATGATGATGAGTTATTTGGATTGAATAAACCAATTATTAGCATCTATATTGGACTTCAGATTTACAAAATTCCTTTTTTTAAAAAAAGTGGCTGTTGCTGCTGTGCTGTTTGTGTTGTTTAACGTTCTAATTGGCGTACTGAAGTGCGCTGCTTGGCACTGGATTGAAAGCTAGCAGGGGCCGGGACTGTTTTTTCTCACTTGGTAAATAAGTAGCTTTGGACTTGGCTAAAAACATCTGGGTGATTTGGGCACTGGCTTGAAGGACGTTGGCTTTGCTGAGTCTTCCTGGCGCTGCTATTTGCATGAAGGGTGCGCGGTGATGGGCTGCTCTGCTGGGACACGTGTGGGTACTTTGGGCTCTTCCTCATCCAAACCCTCTCTGGGCTTGGGGTCTAGAGGTGTGGCAAGCAGACTCTGAGGGCACCTCTAGGAGCTCCTGCATGTGAAATGCCATCTCCTTGGGTGCAGATGCGACCTGTGCTTGCGTTTAGCCTACTGAATAGGGCCAAGGTGATGGGCATCATTTCTATGATTGCCTTACAAAAGACTGTAGCATCTGTCTTGCTGGGACACTCTCTCTCTTGCAACAGATGTTAGCCCAGGGCCAATCTTCCTCACCAAAAAATAATAATAATAGTAATAATGATAACAATACTGAATCGTGTATTTGAAAGTTGCTAAGAGAGAAGATCTTAAAAGTTTTCATCACAAGAAAGAAATTGTAACTACGTGTGCTGATGGATGTTAACTAGACTTATTGTGGTGATCATTTCGCAATATATACAAATATTGAATCATGATGTTGTAAACCTGAAACTGATATAATGTTATATGTCAATTATATCTCAATAACAATACAAAAGGAAGCTGAGAAGGAGCAGCCAGGAGGGGAGTGACAGTGTGGAGAATGTTGATGACGTAGATGAGGGAAGAGTGTTTCTGGAAGGAAATTGGTGCTAAGAGGCCAAGTGAGGGGCTGGAGGATTGGAGGACGGCCACTGGATTGGGCAGGTGGAGGCCTTTGGAAACCTTGGGAGAATGGCTACGGGCAAATGAAGGCCGAGGAGCGGATTGGAGTAGAAGGTGGAGTAAACGGGAGGTGAGTAAATGGATCAGGGTGTAGTCTAATATTTCAAGAGATTGAAGCTGGATTCAAGAGAAATGTGAGGAATTTTTTAAATGGGCAATATTTAAGCTACTTAACAGTTGATGAGAATGACCCAGTTAAGAGGGGAGGTTTAAATAGGTAAGAAAGGAGGGGAAATGAAAAATGGCAAGTAAGGAAGTCTGAAATTCACTCTTCCTTTTAAAAAAAAACCTGGCTAAATGGTCAGAATAAGCATTTTCAGAACTCTAGAAATTAAAGCCTTCCAGCAATGCAATGAGCTTTTTGTTTTGTTCTTTTTAAAGAAAAACAGCTGAAGCTTGGTAGGAACAATGAGCTTTGTGGCGTTTTTACTTTCCCTTGTCTCATGCCCCACTCTCCAACTATGCAGTGTCCCCCAAAAACAGCAGTCCCCACCCCCCATGCAGCCTGAAGGCCACCAGACGGAGAGGAACAGGGATGGAGCTCATCAAAGCCTCTTTCTCAGAGAATTGCACTGTGTGACCTGTCTGGTGGCTGCCTGGAGGACCCCGCTTACAAGGCATCTGTATTTGGCTTGACTTGGAACTCGCCCAGTGGGAATAAACCCAGATAAGGTGATTGAGAGTGAGTCAGCCATACAGCGAGGAAGAAAAAGAGCATTTCAGGTGGAGGAGCAGCCATTGCCAAAGCCTCGAAGTTGGAATAAACTTGGTGTTTGGAGCTAGAGAAAGAAGGCCCAGATCCATGGTGGAGTGAGGAGGAGAGTGCCAGAGAGAGGCAAACAAACATTTCCAAACATAGAAAGGTAGGCTGGGAAAGCTATGGGTTGTATTCCACGTGCACTGCAGAGCTGTTGTGGCTGTTAAGCCGGGGATGGAGTGAAGTTTTCAAAACCTCACTCTGAGGTGGTATGGTGTGTGACAATTAATAAAGGAAACCTCAACTCAAGTTGAAGTCAGGAAAGCCTGTAGAGGGAGTCTTGATGCCTGACCACTCATCCTCCATTACCCCAAATAGGAAGAGATGTTCTTTGTCCCTTGCATCTCCAACAGGAAGTCGCTCACTACTTTGCTGGACCCACCTGAAGAAGGAAGATTTCCTTCTTGCCTGGCAACAAACTCAGCCAATGGGATCACTGCAGCTCAGCCAACGAGCAGCTGTCACCACCCTGAACTCTCACTCTCCTCCAACAAACTTGCATTTAGAGCAGCCCCTCCCAACTCCTCTTTCTCTCCATAAAAGCAAGCTCACATCCCTTGTTCTCTGGACTTGTCTGTGGTTCGCTGTAGTTTGCATGTCCCAATTTGCATTTCTTTAGCTATTCTCAATAAACTCATTTTGCTGGTAAAATAACTGGCTATTTTATTTTGTTTTGTTTCATTTTGTAAAGATTGGCTCTGAGCTAACATCTGTTGCCAATCTTGTCTTTTTCATTCCTCTTCTCCCCAAAGCCCTCCAGTACATAGTTGTATGTTAACTACTTGTAGGTCCTTTTAGTTCTGCTGTGTGGGATGCTGCCTCAGCGTGGCCTGACGAGCGGTGCCATGTCTGTGTCCAGGGTCTGAACCGGCAGAGCCCTGGGCCACCGAAGCGGAACCGACAAACTTAAGCACTTAAAATAGCCAGGGGCCGGCCCGGCCTATTTTATTTTAAAGTTAACAGTTCCTTTTTTCTGACCTGTGACACCCACTGGACAGTGAGCCACATGGGAACAGGGGCTGCGTCTTATTTCCTCATGACAGAATCCTGCACGCTGTTACAGTTCCTAGCACAGGAGCATTCGGGGAGAGCAAGAAAGAAAGAGACAGAGAGAGAGGAAGGGAGGGAGGGAAGAAGGGAGAAAGGATGCTGGCCAGAGCTCCAGCCTCGTGCCTCCTCCTCCGGCATGCTGGAGCTTGTGCTTTGATTTGGGATTGGGGACTTTCCTGACTGTTTAGTTTAGTTTTTGCATCTGTTGTGTTTGACATGCTTCTAAATTTGATATTCCTTTTCCGCTCGTATTTTATGCCAAATTTCCTTACCTTGGGAATTCTGAATCTTTCCATCTGGGAAAAAATTGCATGTTTTTGATGCACTAAAATAAAATTCATGAAGAATTAAGAAGACTTTTGCTCACTATTTATTTGTTCAAGTTCGCATTTTTTTATCGATTTTATATTGGAATCTTTCTCTCGGGGTCTTTAATTAGAATCAGTCTGCATGCCAGGCATTCCTGGGGTCAGAGTGCAGTAATAAATTGTTCCCAAAGACGAGCAGGGCTTGCTGGGCTGCACCCGCCCCAGTGTTTAGCTGTGCACACGCGAATTCTCAGAGAAGCCCAGTGTGCCCAGGGCAGCCTTCCATGGCAGTGTCGTTTCTTGGCCTCAAAGTGACAGCATTCACCTTGTGATGTTCTAATGGCTGCATCTGTTAAATAATGCAATCACTTTTATTAATTCTCAATCCATCTATGTAGGAGAGAAATATCATTTGAACAGCCATATGGTTGACTTTTTAATGAATGCAAAATACCTGGATGTCATATGAAAGATTCTGGATGGGCACACAAATTAGGCATCATGATTTCCTATTAAATACCAAGCCCAGATAAAACCCCTTCCTAGGAGACCATTAATATGTGGTTATATATTTAAAAAAGGGAACAGTTCGCAGAGAAGTCACAAAGCAGTAATGCATACTTAATGGCTTGTTCCAAGGAGTAAATTAAGCCTGGAACTGCAGAGGTATTAAGCTTAGCAGAGCGGGTCATGAGTACTAAAGAGAGAAATTTCTGAGAGAGGGAGAGTTCATTCTTCTACATTGACTCAATAGTAAAATAAAGTGAACTCTGACAATGTGATTTAGCAAAGACTCTAAAACATAACATGTTGGAATGGCTGTGTATCAAAGTTATTTTTCTGTTCTATTACCTTTAATGAATAGCTTAGATCACTGAATATATTCGCTGAGCTATGGCTCAGTGCATTTTTGATAAGGAGAAAAAAAGCGCTACAGGTTTTGGTGCAATTTTATTCATGACAGCATTGCATGTTCCACGGCATAGATATGCGAAAATACCTAGATTCACGCACAGAATATACACGTTTGTTTACACACATGTTCATGTGCACGTTTTACCTGTAGGACTTCTATTGAATTAGAATAGCCTCGATAATAAAGAATTTGATTGTATTTTTTTTCATCTTAAATAAATAGAAGTGCACAAAATCCTTCACTGGAAGTTCACTGAAGGGAGACGTGTTATCAAATTAATACCCGAAAGGCCAGCTGGTGGCGTTCAGTGATGAGTCCATCTCAGATCGCTCGCTGCTTTGTGAAAAAGGCTCAAATGATTTAGCCCATGGCCTTAAAAGGACTAAATGTCTCCCGGTCCACAGTCAAGCCGAGTTCAAAGCAACCCAACCCTTATTTTCTGAGTTAAAATGCAAAGTTTCTCTTGCCTGATGGCTGAGTCTCTTCCCTCCTGTGCTGGTGTCTTCCGGCTGCAGAGAGGGAAAGCCAGTCTCTGTCTCCTCCCCACGCTGGCTCAGCCAGGGACTTACCCACGGGTCCCACGGCAGCACCTCATCCTGTCCCTGGGACCCTGTGCGTGGAATTGTGTATGGGCAGTCTCTCCGTGGGGACCCTGTAGGCTTCTGCCTGGGCTGGGATTAATGTGCCTCAGTTAGAACCACAGCTTTGCCAACCCCACAGTCACCTGACATCAAGGCACTCTTAGGACCCCCTCCCGCCCACCTCCCTGGCTTTTTCTCAAACCTGTCACACTCAGTGCTTTTGCTCTTGCTCTACCTTCTAGAAGGTGTGGCTAGAAGAGCGAAACTGACGTGGAAAAACTCAAACCTGGTTGACTTGTCCGTATCCCTCTAAGACTTTTCTGTCTGCTGAGTCTACACACATTCATTCCTTCAACACGTTTTTAATGACATCCTCAAACTGGAGGCCTTGTCCTAGTGCCAGGTACAGGGATGGCTCTGAATGAGACTGACAAGGTCTCGGCACTAATGGAGCTTCGTTCTAAGACAGTGCGTAATTAACTGATGGAGAACGTGAGGTCACGAAGTGATCTGTCCTGTGGCTGGGCGAGCCAGGTGCCACAGGCGTTGAGAGGCCCTCATTGGACCGCCACAATGCTTCTCTCACAGCATAACACGCTGTATGACAAGAGACCTTTTCCAGTACAGAGTAAGCTCTCAAGGGCACAGCCCTGCTGTTTTGATCTTTTTATACATAGCATGATGCCTGCTAGGTGGCTTCTAGAAAATGAACTCAGTAATCCATTCCGCAAATATTTATGGAACTCTTGCCGTGTAGCTTGCCCTGTTCTAGGCACCAGAGATCAAGACAGACAGATAAGGCCTCCACCCTCTGGGGTATTGGAAGGGGATGAGGCACAATACACAAGTAGGACAACTGGGAGGCGAGTGCACCTGTGGCTGGGCTGGGAGGAGATGGGCAGGGGGTGCCTCTCGAACTTGAGCAAGCTTAGGAGTTACCTGGGGCCCACGCCCAGACTTTCCGATCTGGCAGGTCTGGTGTGGGGCCTGAGAAAGGGCATTTGCAACAGACTCCCAGGGGCTGCTGGTGCACAGAACACTCTGAGAGGATGACACTTAAGTTGAGGCTGGAGGAGAAGGAGGCAGTGTGGTCCCGAGAAGGGAAGCAAGGCTGAAGACCCTGAGGCCAGAGGGAACCTGGTCACAGAGCACAGGGGCCCCGGACCCTGGGAACAGTGATTGGGTAGGAAGGACGAGACACACAGGGAGGTTTGGCATCAAGTGGGTCCCCTCACGTGGGGCCTCTAGCCATGCTGAGGAGCTGAGATTTTCCTGAAAGCAGTGGGAAAAGGTGTGGCACGTAAGCAGGCGAGTGACTTCGCTTGTTGTATTAACTTCCTACTCCTGTCTTATCAAACTAACACAAACTTAGTGGCCTAAAAAACACAAATTTATTCTCCTATGTTCTGGAGGTCAGAAGTCTGACATAGTCTAAAATCACAGTGTCAGCAGGGCTGTGCTCCTTCTGGCATCGTTAAAGCCAGCGAAGGTGGGCCAAGGCTTCTCACTCTGCCATCTCTCTGGTTCTCTCTCCCACTTGCAGGGATGCTTGTGGCTACAATGGCCCACTTGGGTAATCCAGGATAATCTCCCTATCTTAAAGTTAGCTGATTAGCAATCTTTTTGGGAAACATTCCTCTGCCTACCACAACTGGTATATGTTTAAACGGACACTGGCTACTGTTCAGAGGATGGCAGGGGTAAGAATGGGGTTAGGAGACCCGTGACAACACTGCTGCCTTGGTCCAAGCGTGAAGTGGTGTGGCCTGAACCAAGGTAGGGGCTGGAGAGAGGAGGGTGTGAGATGACGGAAAGAAAGATGCAAGAATGACTATTTGGTTTGAGCAACAGAATGGGTGATGATGCCATGAATGGAGAAATAAGAGGAAGACAAGGGTCGGAGAGAGAAGGGTGAGGTTAATGCTATTTAACCTGATTCGCTTACCAAGCGCTCGCTGGGCTCTGGAAGATTATTAACATGATTTTGTGAATAAGAGGATGAACCTGGGGCTCTAAGTGTCTTAAGGAATCTGTCACTCCATGGATTGACACTTAGTGACCTTATGGGGCAAAAGGAGTATGCGTCAATTCTGGAATGTTCCATAAGGAAAAACGAGATGTTTGGAGACCATACTTAAAGGACAGTGTGGACTTCTGGGATGGGCACAGGCTGATGTGAGTTTGAATCCCAGCTAGGCATGTACTAGTTGAGACATCCCACGAACTGGGTTAACTTGCCTGAGTCTCTCTCCGTCATCGGTAAATTGGGCCTGAGAGGTGTACTTTGCACGGTTGTCATGAAGATTGGCTGTGCTGTTGGTAAATGCCTAGCACAGCTCCTAAGAGTTTATTCCTATAGTCTTGTGGTCTCTGTTGAGTTATAATGGGTTGGAAATCACATGTTCTTCTATGAGTAATTTGAGGTTCTACTTTTTCAGGCTGCTATTGAATTAGTGACCCAATTAAAATGGCTCAATAAGGGCTCTCAGAGCAGCCAAGAATTGTGAAAGTAAAGGTTTTTTGTTTTCTTGTTTTTTTAATTTCAGCATCCTTAAAAAATATTCTTGTTATTCATCCTTCTGGATGGACCAGTGGGCATTTAGAAAAGTTTTTCTAATTAAGTATTCGAGAATCTCTGTAAAAGTTAAGCAGCTCTGAGAGGTAGAAAATATTAAATATGAAAACAATATGTTGTCTGATGTTTTCCAAACTGACTTACTCCCCTCCCCCAATAATAGTCTCCTCATCTCTGTGTACATTCCCGTCTGGGTACACAAACAAAAACCTTGTAAAAAGTCCAAAGCTGTGTTAATATGTTTGTTTTTCAAACAGTTGGCAATGAGTGAGCAGTTAGCAGGTCTGCTTTCGGTCTTAAATTCAGTCCTGTGTTCTAGCTGGCCAAGCGTGACAGGTTTCGCAACCTGCAGACACTGGGAATTTATTTTTCCATTTGTATTCATGACACTCATGATCTGAAATGACCATTCTAATGTCCCCCCACCCCTCTTTGGAACAAATTAGTGGAGTCAATTGCTTCTGGCCTGAGGTCTCATCTGTTGTGCCAAATGTGACCTGGATGCCAAGTTCCATTCCAGCATCAGTCTTTATAGCAGGCTGGACATAAAGAGACCCTGACAGGCCTCATCTCCAGCCTGGGAAGGGGCCAGCAGTGCAGCATCAGGGAGCAGCTGTCCCCGCTCCACTTCCCGAGATGTTTTGTCCAGGGGATGGAAGTGACAGCAGGTGGCCCCTCCACACAAGGAGAGACAATGAGAGGGGAGAGCTCCATGAGCTCTACTCCAACATAGAGGGGTTGGCGAGACGGTGAGGATGAAGAAGAAGATGAGGAGGAGGAATTTTGGCCAAAGAATTTCAAACTCTTTTATTTTCACTGTGATTATTTATGCAGAATCTACAGTTGTCTGTGCCCTTTTTTTAAACCACTATTCAATAATATTATAAATATAACATATACTATGTATGGTTTTTACAAAGTTGAATATAGAGAGAATATAGAATACAGAGGTATACACACACATATGTGTATACAAAGTCAAATACAGAATAAGGAGAGGTCCGCAAGAGTAAAGCAGGGTTTTCTCCACTCCCGCCATGTTATTCCTACTCTCTAGAAGTAATATTTTTAGCTTTTAGCTATTTTAGTTTCTTATGCATCCTTACAGAAATACTTATGCATTTGCCGCACAATATCATTTATATAATGCTTCTATCTCCATTACATCTATACGTGCATTTGAGAAGCCTTAGATTGAGATGAATGTTTCCCATTCTAAAGGCACCTTTTTCCTTATTCACTTATGAAATATTTCATATGTACGAAATAATCTGTGTGCCATGTGCGTGCTTTAAAGAATGACAATGAGTGGATTCTTCATTCTACTTAAGCAATACAAGATGAGTATCTTTGCAGCCCAGGAGCACCCATCCTCCACTGCGTCCCTTCTTCCCTGCTGTCCACAATTCTATAGTTATTATTTCTTTTCTTTTCTTTATACTTTATCACATATCCATGTATCCTGAAACGATCAACGTTTCCTTTTATATAAATGGAATCGTATGTTGTTTTGAAACTTTCTTTTTTTTTTTCGGCAGAACATTCTTGCAAACTAACCTAGATTAATGCATGCTGGTTTAAATCATCCATTCCCACTGCTATATATATGAGAAAAAGGCAGCAGCTTAGGACAACCTCAAAGTATTTGATTTGAGCACTTGAATAGAGGTAACGTTTACCGAGAAGAGAAAACAGTGTGGATCAGGAAAGATCAGGAATTCTGACTGGATCGTTTAAAATGGAAATGCCCATTAAACTCCCACAGCCAATTCTTCAGCGTGTATTGTTGGACCAGAATCCACAGTTAATCCAGAATCCAGGACCTCTCACCACCTTTTGTGCTACCACTCTGGCCTGGAGCACCATCATATCTCTTTCCAGGATTATTGCAGTGACCTCCTAACTCAGCCACCTGCCTCCACCTTCACCTCCCTACAGTCTACTTCCAGAGCAGCAAGAGCCTACCTTTTAAAATCATAGATGAGGTTACACCACAGCCCAGCTCAAAGCCCCTCCATGGATTCTCATCTCACTCAGAGCAGAAGTCACGCTCCTTACTATCATCTCCAAGGTCCTTCAAAACAACCCCTAGGGACCTCCAGGACCTCATCGCCTACCACTGCCCCATGCTCCCTGCACTGCAGCCTCCATTAAGCCAGGCCACCCCGGTCTCTGCCCAGGACGCTTTTCCCCCAGACAGGTTCATGCTAGCTCCCATAGTTTTTTCTAAGATACAGCCTTCTTGCTGAGGACTTCTTTAACCATTCTACATAAAATTGCATTCTCTTACCCTCTTTCACAATTCCCTATCCCATATCCATGATAAATTTTCAATACTGCTTATTATCTTATATGTATTATGTAATCTGTTCATTCATGCTGTCAGTTATCTTTCCCGGCAGAACAAAAGCTCTTTCCAGAATATTAGTGGGGAGTTTTGTTTGTTTTATTTTCTGCTATATCTCTAGCATCCAGAAGAAAATCTGGCACATGGTAGGTACTAAAGAAATCTGTGTTGTGTAATTGAATGAATTAATAAAAATGGAACTGCTGAATATACCATTGGATACATGCGTCTGGTTATATCCATTATATGAGCTGAGGGTAGAGTTCCAGAATGGAGATGGAACATAGAGATGGCATTTGAAGCCAGGAGCCTGGATGAGACAACCTAGGAATAAACAATAGGTGAGAGAAGAGGCTAGAACACAGTAACAGAGAAGGTGTGATTATCAAGGTGGGAGGTCATCCAGGCGAGCACGGTGTCTTGGAAGGAGAGGGAAGAAAGTGTGAGACATGGCAGCATGAGGAGGGTTAGAAACGACCATGAGATTTAGTAATGTGGAAATCATTGATGATCTGGCCAGAACAGTTTATGTGGAGAAGAGTGTGTATACACCCAACTGTGGAAAAATTTAGGGAGAATGGGAGGAACAGAAACGATGACGTCAAAAATAATCATCACTTCTGAGATGTTTTTCTGTAACTGGGAGAAGAGAAACTCGGTAGCTGCTGGAGAGAAGTCTCAGTAGAGGCTGGAGAAGTGAGGTCAAGGGAGAATTTTTTAAGATGGAAGGGATTTTGGCTTATTTGTTTATTGATGGGAATGATTCTATAGAGAGGAGAAAGTTGATGACACTGAAAGAAAAGTGGCAGTTACCGAGTGATGTTCTTGAATCAGCGAGAGAGCCTGGGGTCCAGTGTCAGAGCAGAGCCTCCAGCCTTAGCAAAGAGCATGGGGAGTTGATTTCCAGTAACAAAGGGCAAGAAGAGAAACGCGGAGAGGAAAGATTTGCTGGTGAGGATCCGTAGCTCTCTTCTGATTGCTTCTGTTTTTCCTCAGTAAACTAGGAAGGAAGGCCATCAGCGGACAGCAAAGATGAGAGGAGGTGTTGGGGATGGAGAGAAAGGAGAAAGTGTGAACCAGTTATGGAGGAGAGTAGGAGGTGGGTGGCCTTGAGAACTTCAGTGGAATAGCCGAGCAGCTCCCAGGGCCTCTGTGAGGTGAGCGGACTCAAGTTGGCAGTGAGGCCACTAAACACATCTCCATGTTTTTCTCCAGCCAGAGTCAGCTGGGTGGGTGCAGACATGATTTAGACAGAGTGGTTTCATCTGAGTCGGAGTCTTCCAGGGCCATAGGATGCATGGGGAGAGGGGACCAGACTTAAGGATTCAAGCATGACTAAATTATGCCAGGAGGGAACTGCAGCCATGCAGGAAGGTGAGGGACAATGGACGGGATCCATGGGTTTTAGGTCTCTGAGATTATGAAGAATGGCTGGAGTTTGGCTGTAAAGTGATAGGAGCTGGAAGTTAGAAGACAGAGGTTAGAGAATGGTGTGCTTGATGTCCAGAGAATGAAAGTGGTACGGTCTTATTGGTAATGACAGGATCTAGAAGAGGAGCATGCAGGTGAGTGGTGAGGCTGAGAGGAGGACAAGGTCACTGGAAGAGAGCTCAAAGAATTGAGATGCCGGGACGCTGTCAAGATGGTCTATGTAAATACAGGGGTTTGAGCATGTTGTAGGGAAAGGGGCTGGCTCCTGCTGCAGGCGTCTATTTTCAGGCGCTGATTTCTATGGGGAATTAGGGTTTGGGGCTGAAGGAATTGAGGGAGTAATTACGTGCCCTCGTGTTGGAGATGAAATGGGGCAGACATGAGAGTTACAGAGAGATAATAATGATGTAATAATTATCACACTGTTCATTGAAACATATTGTGCTCTTCCTGTTCTTAGCCACTCAAATGCTTTGGTCTGGTGTGTGCTTTATGACAACCCTATGACGAACGTGCTGTGTTGTTTACGTTTTGAGGATGATAGGACTGTGGCACAGAGGGGTTAAATACCTTGCCAAGATCAGAAATGGAATTAAGCCCCCAACCCAAGAGATCAGAGTTTGGAGCCACGTTCTCATAGCTTGGCATCTCTGCTGAATCCCACCTGCCTGACTTGGTCTTGCGCCTCTGAGAGAGGATGATGGCCAGGGAGCGCAGAGAAGCTCGCCGCTGACCACAGTACATCTCTGCTGGTGGAGCGCTCAGGGTCACTGTCCTCAGAGCCAGCCGTGTCTGGCAGAGCAGGGCACAGCAGAGTGCCTTGAACTTGGTATGCACTCAATCACTCTTTCATTTCCTCTCCAATGTTTTATTATAAGAAAATTTAAACATACAGAAAAACAGGCAGTGTTTTACGGTGAATACCTCTACACACCACCTAGACTCTTCCGTTTAGGTTTCACTATTCTTATTTTATCGCATATTCACCCATCTATCCATTTCCTCTCTCCAAGCATCAAATAATCATATTTTTATGTATTTCAAAGTAAATTGTGGACATTAGTGCACATTTCCCTAAATTCTTCAACATACCTATCACAAACTTGAGTTCAATATTTATTTACATTTTTTTCTTTCGAGGTAAATTTTCCTAGAGTTAAATGCACAGATTTTAAGTAAGTCTTTCTGTGAGTTCTGACAGATGCATATACCTGTGTAACCCAAACCACTGTCAAGATGCTGACCGTTCCTATCACCATGGAAAGGTTCCTCCTGCTCATTGCTCATCAGTTTCCGTGCCCTACCCAATCCCAAGTGGCAACCGCTTTCTGGTTATTTCCCATCCTAGATTATTTTTGCCCATCCTAGAACTTCATATAAATGGAATCACACAGTCTGCCCTTTTGTGTAGGATTCTTTCACTCAGCGTAATGATTTGGGATTCATTCATGTTGTGTATCATACTTCCTTTCGTTAAATTACTGACTCGTCACTAGTCATTGCACAGATAGACCAGAGATTGTTTATCCATTCTCCTGTGGATTGACATTAGAACTTTTTTTTAACGTTTTCAGCTATTGTGAACAAAGCTGCAAAGAACAAATGTGTATCAGTCTTTTATGGACCCATGTCAATTTTTCTTGGGAAAATATCAAGGAGTGGAATTGCTAGGTCATGATGTACATCTATATTTAGCTTTATTAGAAATTTCTCCCAACAACTTATGAGAGTTCTGGTTCCTCCACCTACTTGTCAACATTTTATGTTGGTACTCTTTTCAATTGTACTTGTTTTAACAGGGTATGGTCCTTTCTCATTGGAGTTTTAATTTATCTTTTCTTAACATCCAATGGTGTTGTGCTTACTGACCATTTGTATGTCTTCATTTGGGAAGTATTTTCAAATACGATGATCAGTTTTTGATTGGGTTGATTGCCTTTTCATCATTGAGTTTTAGGAGTTCTGTACTCTCTATTCTGCCCATTAGCCTATGTGTCACTCCTTATGCCAGCGCCATATGCTTTTGATTATTGGAGCTTTATAGTAAGTCTTGAAGTCAGGTGTAAATCCTCCAAATTTGTTCTGATTTTTCAAGATTGCTTTGGATATTCTAAATCCTTCAAACCTGCACATACATTTTAAAATAAGCTGGTCAATTTCTCCAAAAATTCATATAAGATATGGTTGAGATTGTATTGAATGTATAGATCAACTTGGGAAGAACTGATATCTTAACAATATCAAGTCTTCTAATCAATATAATATATATTTTCATTTATTTAGGGTTTATTTAACTTCTCTTATGTGTATTTGATAGCTGTCAGTGTATAAGTCATATATTTTGCTAAATTTATTTCTAAATGTTTTTCTACTGTAAATAAAATATTTAAAATTTTAACTTTAGTATTCTAGTTGTTTGCTGTTAAATACAATTGATTTTTTTGTATTGAACTTGTATCCTGTGATTTTGTTAAGTTGTCTTATTGTTCTAATAGTTTTTTTGTAGATTCTTTAGGATTTTCTCTTAAGCAATCATGGAATCCATAAATAGAGACAGTTGTACATCTTGCTTTCTGATATTAATTTCTTTTCTTTTCCTTGTCTTAATCACTGGCTAGAAATTGTAGTCCAGTGTCTAATAAAAGTGGCCACAGTGAGCTTCCTTGTCTTGCTCCCAGTCTTAGTGGGTTGGCATTTGGTATCTCACTGTTAGCTATGCTCTCACTGTATGTCTTCTTGCATGTTCTTTATTAGATTAAGGAAGTTCTTTTCTGTTCCTAGTTTACTGCAAGCTTTAAATCATAAATGAACATTGGATTTTACCAAATATTTTCCTCTGCACCTATTGAGATAATCACGTTTTCTTTTCTTCTTTATTCTATCAATAGGGTAAAGTATGTTATTTTTGAAAGTTAAAACATATTTGCATTCCTGGGATAAATCAAACATGGTTATGATGTATTTCCCTGTTTCTATATTTCTGCATTCAATTTGCTCATATTTGTTAGGGAATGTCATGCTTAAGTTCATGAGGGATATTGGTCTATAATTTTCTTTATTTATATTATCTCTATAAGGTTTTGATACCAGTGTGATACTGTCTTCATAAAATAATTTGGAAATTATTCCTTATTTCTCTATTCTCTGAAAAAATATGTACAAATTATGCCATTTCTTCTTTAAATATGTAACAGAATTCACTAGTGAAACCATCTGGTCCTAAAGTTTTCTTGTTACAAACGTTTTTGCTAACAAATTCAATTCCTTTACTACATAGAGATCTATTCAGAGTTTCTGTTTCATCTTGTCTCAGTTTTGATAAATTGTATTTTCAAGGAATTTATCCATTTCATCCAAGTTTTCAATTTTTTTTCATATAAAGTTACTCCTAGTATTCTCTATTTTCTATTTAAATTATGTAGAATACAGGTCGAGATGATATTTCCTTCATTCCTGGTATTAGGAACGTGTATCTCTCTTTTTCTTTTTTCTTCTTACTCAGTTTAGATAAGGCCACGTCAATTTTGTTAATCTTTTCAAAGAGCCAACTTTTGGCTTTGTTAAATTTATCTATTGCTTATCTCTTTTCTATTTCGCTGATTTCTATTGTTATCTGTATTATTTCGTCTTCCCTATTCAGCTCTTCATTTTCTCACTTCCACAGGTAGAACATTAGATCATCGATTTTAGAACTTTCTTCTTTTCTAAAAAAACATTCAAGGTCATTTTTTCCCTCCAGCACCACCTTAGCTAATAGATTGAATTTTTGTTTCCATAGTTTGAAATATTTTCTAATTTCTTCCTCGACCTATGGATTAATTAGATATGTGTTGTTTAATTTCCAAATGATTTTTTTCTACATCTTATTGTTATTGATTTTTGATTTAATTACACTGTAGTCAGAGAACATACTTTGCATGATCTCAATACTTTAAAATTAATTAGCACTTAATTTATGGTCCAGCACAAGGTCTATCTTGTTGAACTCCCCACGTGCACTTGAGAAGATGTGCATTCCTCCGTGGTTTGGTGAAGCATTGTTTAATATCAGTTAAGTCAAGGTGATTGGTAGCGCTGCTCCCATTTCTACGTGTTTATTTGTTTACTTGGATGGTTCTGAACCCCAGGCTGTGCACTGAGCCTCCAGGGAGCAGCAGCGAATTCACAGAGGCGTCCCGGGATATTTAAACACAATGACATCTGTTGGGCACCACGTGAGCTACTCCAGTTAAGACAGACAGATTTTCCAAACACTGACATATTCCATTACAAATACCAAAAATTCACATTCATTAATATCACCATCGATCTATTCAGAAAAATCATTAAGTACTGGAAAGCTATAAAACTCATGGTGGAAAATATGTTTTCCAAATTCTAATTCTAACTCAAATTCTAATACCAATTCCAAATACTTGAGTCTGAAAGACCATAATTTGTCTGTCAGTCATTTTTTTTGAGTAAGAATAGTGTTCCATGAAAAAGCACTAGTTTAAGTAGCAACTCAAATGATCACACAAACTTTTCTTGAGACAACTACTGCTGTTTGCTGTGTAGCAGAAGTGTTTTTATCTTTATCAAAAAGATGTGTAATCAAGTTTTGGGATATAATAAAATTAATTTGCTCAATGATGAATACTTTTTACTGCTTTTTCAAGGACATTTTCAAGCGAAACTGGCTTATGTGTCGTTGTTGTTGAACTGTGACTGTGTGGCAGTGAGGAATGCTGTTGTCACCCCTGCCTTGGTCCACGCTAAAGGTCCAACGGTTTCCCCTCATTGCCTTTGTCCCATCAGTGCAGAAGTCAATACAGAGAAAAAGACAACGACAATAGTCTTGCCCTTTCCGATCACCTTGTGGACGCCCCTAGGGGAAGAAGTCTGCGGGCTATGATTTGAGGACTGCTGAACTAAGGGATTATTTCAATAATCCACTCTCCAGAAATCCAACATCTCTATCTTCTTGAATCTTAACTCTGTCCCAGGTTACTCTCAGCCGATCCTTACTTACACAAAGACCATCTTTCCACAGCACAATGAAACAAGTGAGAGGGAACCAGACTTGTTAGGAGGGCCAATCTATTTAAACATGGGGAGGAATCTAAGTGTTCTGTTTTTAGGTATGCTAATAGCCTCTAAAGACTAGACAATTGGCAGCACTTGGGATACCAACTTGCAGCGTGCTGAGGATGGTCAGCGAGTATACACCCAGCCTGATGGTGGCGCCTGGTGCATTCCCAGTCTGGCCCATCCACCACGGCACTCAACAGTTAGGAATGAGCAGCTGGAAGGGCTTTCATTAGGTCTGAGTCCATTAGGGTCAAATTACCCCAACCTGGCTTCTCAACATAGGCTCCCTTGAGCAGAAAATGTCCAACTGTGAAGCGATGTGCTCTGGAGGGCTGCAGTGAGGCGGAGCGCTGAAGCAGGAAGAGCCCCGGGGTTAGAGTCAACGAGCTGTGATTCGGTCTTGGCCTCCCTACGTAGAAGTGGTGTGACCTAGGGCAGGATATTCTCCTCTTAAAGCCTCAGCTTCCTCCTTTGCAATACAGGGATGCAAATACTCACCTTGCACAATATTTGTGAATGTTAAACCTACTGAAGGATGTCGAATATCCAGCACAATCCCTGATTCATGTTACGCATCCAAGAAACGGCTGTTGTTCTTGCTGGTTTTAACATGAGCAAAGTGGTCAGCAACCTGGACGTTAGACAGAGACAGTCAGAGTTTGCACCAAAGTCCATTTATTTATTCAGTGTGTGACTTTGGAGTAGTTACTTGACTTACCAGGACTTCACTTTCTTTCTTGGTAAAATGAGGATATCACACCGATGGCATGAAATTGCTGTGAGGGTTGAAGAGGTCACACTTGCGAATTCTTAGAACGAGGCTGGCCCACAGCAAGAGCCATGCACGTATCACCTATCGTTATTATGAGCAGTAGGACTGCAACCATCACTGTTGTTATCATCATCATCCCTGTCATCATCACAGGTGGCCAGCAGTCCCCATTGGCCCTGGACCCTCCCGGTTTTTGCACTGAAAGTCTGGGGTGCGGGGAACCCCTCAGTCACAGGGAAGCGTTCCATGCTCCAGAGTGGAGCCCTCCCCTGTGCTGAGAGTCAGGCGCCCACTAGCTTTAGTGCTCACATCTGTTCTCACAGCCCCGACGGTGTCCTCAGAGTTTATGCAACCAGGCCAGTACACACCCCACAGGCACCCTGATGCACCATGACACAGTCTCCATCCTTTCCCCAGCAATTTCCAAGAAACTGGTCATTTGAGGCAACTGGAAGGAAAACATTTCTTCCCAGGAGAGACATTTTCTTGTGAAAAACCCTCAGAGTGAGTCCCAGTTTCTGCTCCACTCTGGAAGCACCATCCTTTGGAGGAGGCCAAACAGCTGGTAGTTTCACTCTTGCAAACCAATCATTTCTAAATAGAGCGATACCACAATCTTAATTTTCCACTCAATGATGAAAGCAGTCACATTATTCAAAATTATTCATCAGCACTTAGTAATTCAGTCTGGAGCAATCTCAGAGCGCTTTAATGTATATATTACAGGCGAGATTTATAGTGGGAATTACAGTGTGGCAAATCATTCTTTAAAATGATGCTTAAATCACACAAGTTTAAAATACTAATTATGTAAAGTATATCCTGAATTTCTAATTTCTACCTTTGTTTAACAATACTCTCAGTACCAACTTCAAAAATTGGATAGCCGGATCTTCAGAAACGCTCACTCTGAATCTGTCCGAAGTGGGAACAACCTAGTGTTTTCACAATGTCGCTTTTGCCCCAATGCCCCCATTAAAAAAAAAGTTAATAATGATCATCTAAAAGTCATAATCATTGCAAGATAACGAAGCATGAAATTCTCTTCTGAGATACAATCCGTCTCTAAGAAGTGCTTGAAAAGGCTCTGATGGCCATGAAATAACTATTTAAGTTAAAAGATAAAATTTAAGAAATATTTCTGCTAATGACAGCTCCGGAAAAGACATTATCATCATTCGGTTTCTCATGTGTACCCATCAACGGAGAACTTCTGGGAGAATGTGCAACCACTTCAATTTCTTTCACCATTTAAGAAAGGCTCATCAACTTCTTAGAACCCAGGAGGACACTCATTGTGTCCATGCTGGAGTCTGGCCAGAGGCTGTGGAGAATGGGAAGATGCCTCATTAGCACACCCTTTTTTTGTCTGAGGACACACTGAAGACTAAGCTTTGTTTTAAGGTAGCTCAGACTAGACACCCACTGCAGCTCTGCCAGGCCCTGCTCTCCTGTCCCTTAGAAAAGTGGGGACGGCACATGGGTGGACATGCCATCTCAAAATCACGTTTGTCTGAGCATCGGTGTCCTGAACAGCAATTCTGCTGGGGGAGAGAATGTAGGAGGAGTAACTAGACCCACCTACGCTCTTCCATGGCCAGCTAGTTAGCCAAAAAAGTGGGCTTTTCTAGAAGGGCTAGTCCTTCCAGGATTACAGCCAGTGGACAGACAGGGGACAGAGCCCGCAGGTAAACAGTTAAGGCTTTTTCAATAGTGAAGAGTAGTTAATGCGAGGAGTTCGCCTGCTCCCTGAGGACTTCCCTGCTGGGTGAGACTGGAAGCCTCCTGAAACTGACCCTGCATCTTATCCTTGCCGGATCCCCATTGCCCAGAACTTACCACATGGGACGCTTCCAGCGAACATCTGTGGGCTAAATGTGTAAGTTCAGCTTGTCCCCAAACAGTACCCCGGAGCAGGGGCTTGCCCCACCCTTCCTCATCTGCAGCAGGTCTCCGTGGCTCAGGGCCTTCCTCCCCACGCCCTGTTCTAGAACTTTCACTGTGGAGTTGTTCTTCGGTACCATTTTGCACTCTCTGATGTCACGTGCTTAAAAATGAGCCAAAGCTCTGAACGTGCCCAGATCATAATTTCCTTTTAGCTCAGCAGCCCCGTTTCTACCAGGGAAGACTGGTCACGACACTCTTGGCTGGTTGGCCGGCCGGGCATTTTAAGTATTTGATTAGGTCCTAACATTTTCTCTCCACTGGCAAAATGTATCTCCCCTTCTGTCCCCAATCTGATCCTCCTGTTCTATTTTTCCTCCTTCGCAGCCTGCCATTTCCCAGTTCACTGCTCCTTTTGGATCACGACCCCAGGGAGCCTTTGAAAGGAGAGGTGCGGGTGAGGGCTGGCGCCGGGGGTGCACGCAGCGCCACTGTTTCCGGCGCCATGGGTGGGAATGCTGACCTGATTTTTTTCCTTTCAGGAGTAGCTGATTCAGATTAATCAGTTGGCAGCTGGCGCTTTCTGCTGACTCAAGAAAGAATTTCTATGTTCAGGTTTAAACTGGAGAAAGAGAGGAGAAAGAGAGATCAGTGACAGAGGAAAAAGGTAAGAAGGAGAAAAATACTTTTAAAATTGTTACTGCTGTTGAGCCAGCCCTGGTGGTCTAGTGGTTAAGATTTGGTGCTCTCACCGCCGCGGCCTGGGTTCCTTTCCCGGTCGTGGAACCACACCACCCATGTATCAGTTGTCACGCTGGGGTGGTGGCTCACAGAGAGAACTAAACCAACAGCTAGGATGCACAACCATGCACTGAAGCTTTAAAAAACAAAAAGGGGGGATAAAATTATTATTGTTGTTTCTCCCAGGGAGAGGTTGGTCATTTCTTTTTTTTTTTAATTTTTTTTATTAAAGTTATGAAAGTTAACATCCTTGTGAAATTACAGTTGTACATCATTATTAGTCATGTTGTAGGTACACCACTTCACCCCTAGTGCCCTCCCCCCACCCCCCTTTCCCCTGGCAACCACCGATCAGTTCTCTTTGTTCATGTTAACTACCACCTATGAGTGGAGTCTTACTGAGTTCGTCTTTCTCTGTCTGACTTATTTCACTCAACGTAATACCCTCAAGGTCTATCCATGTTGTTGTGAATGAGATGACTTTGTCCTTTTTTATGGCTGAGTAGTATTCCATTGTATATATATACCACAGCTTCTTTATCCAATCATCAGTTGCTGGGCACTTAGGTTGGTTCCACGACTTGGCTATTGTGAATAATGCTGCGATGAACATAGGAGTGCATGGAACTTTTGGAATTGCTGATTTCAGGTTCTTAGGATAGATACCCAGTAGTGGGATGGCTGGGTCATAAGGTATTTCTATTCTTAACTTTTTGAGGAATCTCCATACTGTTTTCCATAGTGGCTGCACCAGTTTGCATTCCCACCAACAGTGTATGAGGGTTCCCTTTTCTCCACAGCCTCTCCAACATTTGACACTCTTGGTTTTGGATATTTTTGCCACTCTAACAGGTGTAAGGTGATATCTTAGTGTAGTTTTGATTTGCATTTCCCTGATGATTAGTGATGATGAGCATCTTTTCATGTGTCTATTGGCCATCCATATATCTTCTTTGGAGAAATGTCTGTTCATGTCCCCTGCCCATTTTGTAATTGGGTTGTTTGATTTTTTATTGTTGAGTTGTGTGAGTTCTTTGTATATTATGGAGATTAACCCTTTGTCAGATAAATAACTTGTGAATATTTTTTCCCAATTGGTGGGCTGTTTTTTTGTTTCAATCATGTTTTGCCTTGCATTGAAGAAGTTCTTTAGTCTGATGAAGTCCCATTTGTTTATTCTTTCTATTGTTTCCCTCATGTGAGGGGTTACGGTGTCTGAAAAGATTCTTTTGAAGCTGATGTCAAAGAGTGTACTGCCAATATTCTCTTCTAGAAGACTTATTGTTTCAGGCCTAATCTTTAGGTCTTTGATCCATTTTGAGTTTATTTTAGTAAATAGTGAAAAAGAATGGTTGATTTTCATTCTTTTACACGTGGCTGTCCAGTTTTCCCAGCACCATTTGTTGAAGAGACTTTCTTTCCTCCATTGTAGGCCCTCAGCTCCTTTGTCAAAGATTAGCTCTCCATAGATGTGTGGTTTTCTTTCTGGGCTTTCAATTCTGTTCCATTGATCTGTGCATCTATTTTTGTACCAGTACCATGCTGTTTTGATTACTGTGGCTTTGTAGTATGTTTTGAAGTCAGGGATTGTGATGCCTCCAGCTTTGTTCTTTCTCAGGATTGCTTTAGCAATTCGGGGTCTTTTGTTGCCCCATATGAATTTTAGGATTCTTTGTTCAATTTCTGTAAAGAATGTTCTTGGGATTCTGATTGGGATAGCATTGAATCTGTAGATTGCTTTAGGTAGTATGGACATTTTAACTATGTTTATTCTTCCAATCTATGTACATGGAACGTCTTTCCATCTCTTTATGTCGTCATCGATTTCTTTCAAGAAGGTCTTGTAGTTTTCGTTGTATAGATCTTTTACTTCCTTGGTTAAATTTATCCCAAGGTATTTTATTCTTTTTGTTGCAATCGTGAATGGAGTTGAGTTCTTGAGATCTTTTTCTGTTAGTTCATTGTTAGCATATAGAAATGCTACTGATTTATGTATGTTGATTTTATACCCTGCAACTTTGCTGTAGTTGTTGATTGTTTCTAGTAGTTTTTCTATGGATTCTTTGGGGTTTTCTATATATAAGATCATGTCGTCTGCAAACAGCGAGAGTTTTGCTTCTTCATTGCCTATTTGGATTCCTTTTATTTCTTTTTCCTGCCAAATTGCTCTGGCCAAAACCTCCAGTACTATGTTGAATAAGAGTGGTGAAAGTGGGCACCCTTGTCTTGTTCCTGTTCTGAGAGGGATGGGTTTCAGTTTTTGTCCATTGAGTATGGTGTTGGCTGTGGGTTTGTCATATATGGCCTTTATTATGTTGAGGTACTTTCCTTCTATACCCGTTTTATTGAGGGTTTTTATCATAAACGGATGTTGGATCTTGTCAAATGCTTTCTCTGCATCTATTGAGATGATCATGTGGTTTTTGTTAATGTAGTGAATCATGTTGATTGACTTGCAGATGTTGAACCATCGCTGTGTCCCTGGTATAAATCCCACTTGATCATGGTGTATAATCTTTTTGATATATTGCTGTATTCGGTTTGCCAAGATTTTGTTGAGGATTTTTGCATCTATGTTCATCAGTGATATTGGCCTGTAGTTTTCCTTCTTTGTGTTGTCCTTGTCAGGTTTTGGGATCAGGGTGATGTTGGCTTCATAGAATGTGTTAGGGAGTGCTCCATCTTCCTCTATCTTCTGGAAGAGTTTGAGAAGGATAGGTATTAGATCTTCTTTGAATGTTTGGTAGAATTCTCAAGAGAAGCCATCTGGTCCTGGACTCTTATTTTTGGGGAGGTTTTTGATTACTGTTTCTATTTCTTTACTGTGATTGGTCTATTCAGATTCTCTATTTCTTCCTGATTCAGTTTGGGTAGGTTGTATGAGTCTAGGAATTTATCCATTTCTTCTAGGTTGTTCAATTTGTTGGCATATAGTTTTTCATAGTATTCTCTTATGATCCTTTGTCTTTCTTCGGTATCTGTTGTGATTTCTCCTCTCTTGTTTCTAATTTTACTTATTTGAGACTTCTCTCTTTTTTTTTTAGTGAGTCTGGCTAAGGGTTTGTTGATTTTGTTAATTTTTTCGAAGAACCAACTCTTTGTTTCATTGATCCTTTCTACTGTCTTTTTTGTTTCAATATCATTTATTTCTGCTCTAATTTTTATTTCCCTCCTTCTACTGACTTTGGGCTTTGTTTGTTCTTCTTTTTCTAATTCCGTTAGGTGTTGTTTGAGGTTGTTTATGTAAGATTTTTCTTGCTTATTGAGGTGAGCCTGTATTGCAATGAATTTCCCTCTTAGCACTGCCTTTGCTGTGTCCCAAATCATTTGGTACAGAGTGTTTTCATTTTCATTTGTCTCCAGATAATATTTGATTTCTTCTTTAATTTATTCAATAATCCATTGTTTGTTCAGTAGCATGTTGTTTAGTCTCCACATTTTTGGCCCTTTCCCAGCTTTATTCTTGTAGTTGATTTCTAGTTTCATAGCATTATGATCAGAAAAGATACTTGATATTATTTCAACCCTCTTGAACTTATTGATGCTTGCTTTGTTTCCCAAGATATGGTCTATCCTTGAGAATGTTCCATGCGCGCTTGAGAAGAATGTGTAACCTGCTGTTTTTGGATGAAGTGTCCTATATATATCTATTAGGTCCATCTGATCTAATTTTTCATTTAATTCTATAATTTCCTTGTTGCTTTTCTGTCTGGATGATCTGTCCATTGGTGTTCATGGGGTGTTGAGGTCCCCTACTATTATGGTATTGCTGTTGATGTCTCCTTTTAGTTTTGTTAATAGTTTCTTTACGAATTTTGGTGCTCCTGTGTTAGGTGCACATATATTTATAAGTGTTATGTCATCTTGGTGGAGCGTCCCTTTTATCATTATATACTGCCCCTCTTTGTCTTTCTTCATCTGTTTGCTTTGAAGTCTACTTTGTCTGATATAAGTATGGCAACACCTGCTTTCTTTTGTTCATTGTTAGCTTGGAGTATTGTCTTCCATCCCTTCACTCTGAGTCTGTGTTTGTCTTTGGGGCTGAGGTGTGTTTCCTGGAGGCAGCGTATTGTTGGATCTTGTTCTTTGATCCATCCTGCTACTCTGTGCCTTTTGACTGAAGAGTTCAATCCATTCACGTTTAGAGTGATTATTGAAACATGGGGGCCTACTGTTGCCATTTTATCACTTTTTTTCTGGTTCTTTTGCATTTTGTCCTGATGGAGACCTGTTACTTTGTGTTATTGTCCTTCTGCTTATCTCCTTTGTTCTGGATTTTGTAACTCCTTTCCTTTTTTTTGGTTTTTCAGGAATGAGGTTCTTCCTGAGCATTTCTTGAAGAGGAGGTTTTGTGGCGATGAACTCCCTTAACTTTTGTTTATCTGGGAAAGTTTTTATTCCTCCATCATATTTGAAGGATATTTTCTCTGGGTAGAGTATTCTTGGCTGCAGGTTTTTGTCCCTCAGAGTTTTGAATATTTCATTCCAATCTCTTCTAGCCTGTAAGGTCTCTCCTGAGAAATCTGCTGATGGCCTTATGGGGTTTCCTTTGTAAGTTATTTTCTTCTGCCTGGCTGCCCTTAGTATTTTCTCTTTGTCATTGACTTGCTAGTTTCACTACTATATGCCTTGGGGTTGGTCTTCTTGTGTTAAAAAAGTTTGGAGATCTATTGGCTTCTGTCACATGAAGTTCCATCTCTCTTCCCAAGTTTGGAAAGTTCTCAGCCATTATTTCTTTGAATAGGCTTTCTGCCCCTTTCTCCTTCTCTTCTCCCTCTGGTATACCTATAATCCTTATGTTGCATCTCCTAATTGAGTCAGATAATTCTCAAAGAGTTTCTTCATTTCTTTTTAGTCTTACTTCTCTCTCCTCCTCTGTCTGCAGCATTTCTATATTCCTATCTTCCAAATTGCTAATTCTGTCATCCATATTATCAACCCTACTGTTCAGAGAGTCTAGATTTTTCTTAATCTCTTCCATTGTGTTCTTCATCTCCAGTATTTCTAATTGGTTCTTCTTTATAGTGTCAAGCTCTTTTGTGACATAGTTCCTGAACTCATTGAGTTGTCTATCTGAATTCTCTTTTAACTCATTGAGTTTTTTAATAATGGCAGTTTTGAAATCATCGTCATTTAGGTTATAGATTTCATTGTCTTTGGGATTGTTTTCTGGGTGCTTATCATTTTCCTTCTGTTCTGGAGATTTAATATATTTTTTCATACTGCTTGATGGTGTGGATTTGTGCCTCCACATAGAGATAGAGTTTAGTCGCTGCTTCCACTTGTTGCGACTGCTGTGGGGGGCGGGGGGAGGGCAGCCATTTAGACTGTACCAACCAGGAACCCTGTCAGCTGTTACTGACTGGACCTGGACCCCTCCTCATTCACAGTGGTCCTGTGGGGTCCCTTGTCAGGTGTGGGGGCAATCGCAAGGGGGCCTCAGGCTGCTGATGCCTACAGTTGCAGCCCACTTAGACGTGCTCCCTCCTTGTGGTCTGCAGTGTTGTTGTGGGCTTCCCCAGCAGCCAGGAGCAGGATCACTTATAATCGCCACTTTGTCCCTAACAGAGCCCACAAGATCACACTTGTCCACTATAGGTCCCAGCAGAGCTATGGGTATCTTCTGCAGGCTGTCGTTAGCTCACATAGCTGTGCTACTTTTGCCCCAGGGCCTTCCCGCCTTGCAATTGCCAGTCGGGACCTCTCCACTAGTGCTATGCAGAGGCTTTCACTGAGGCTGCTGTAGGAACCTGGAGTTCCCCCCTGGGCTACGTAGCCATTTCACTGGAGCTCCACTTTGCCCCACTCCACGCTCACAGGATCTCTGGGAGCCCCTTGCCTAGTCTTGGACATGGCCAGAGTTCGGGGGCCTGGCAGTGGCTTGTAAGTTGCTGCCTTGTGGGGAATTCTGCTCTAGGGAGCTTCCTCGTGTTCCGAATGCTGGGCGGACCCTCCCTGCTAGGGGGATGCGGGACCCTTGAGCGTCCCCCCAGGCCACAGAGCTAGGTGTTGGAGCTCCACCCAGTCCCCAAGCACGTCCACGGGAAGTCCGGGTACCCCCTGCACCGACCTGTGCACTGGAGACTGTGGGCCCAGCAGCAACTTGTGGTCTGGTGCCGTGCCGGGGAATCTGCCCTCCGGGAGCTTCCCTTTGTTCTGGATTCTGGGCATGGCCTCCCTGCTAATGGCAAGCAGAGGCTTTCCCTGCCGGGGAGATGTGGGACCCTGCAGCCTCCCCCCGGGCAGCAGAGCCAGGTGCTGGAGCTCCAACTGTGTCCCTAAGCACATCCATGGGAAGTCCGGGTGCCCCCTGCACTGAGCCATGCGCCGGAGACCGTGGGCCCAGCAGCAGCTTGCGGTCTGGTGCCGTGGGGGGGAATTCGCCCGTTGGGAGCTTCCCTTTGTTCTGGATTCTGGGCAGAGCCTCCCTGCTAATGGCGAGCAGAGGCCTTCCCTGCCAGTGGGTGCGGGACCCTGGGGATTCCCCCTGGGCTTAGTTGTAATCGCGGGGGGCTTGAGTAGGGCTGTTGTCACCTGTTTCCACCGTCGTTCCACTGGTGAGTGCACACTCCCGCCCTTGGTGTGTGGCGATGCTATGGGGGAGTCCACTGGAAGAGAGCCTCCTGCAGGAACTAGGCTGTCTGGGGGTCAGGGGTCAGGGGTCGGAGAGTTTTCACCTATTTCCACCTCCTCCCAGGGGGAAGTCCGTCTGCCTTCCGATGTATAGTAGTACGAGACTCTTAGGCGTCTTGAGATGCTATCTGGATATCCTTTGTTAATCGGTGAATGTCCAATTAGTTGTAGATTCGATGGGGGAGAGACAAAGAAGACCACTCACTCCGCCATCTTGGTCCCGCCTATTAGCACACTCTTAGTGCAATTGTCCTCTTAACTGAGTTGGTACCCAGTGTAGCCGGTTGCTAGGCTCAGGGGCGTACAGTTGTGATAGGCCTGAGGCCAACAAGGCTGATGTCAGTTCTCTTAGGAGTGCAGCTGAGTAGGGCTAGCCCTTGGCATGGAGGCACTCAGTTGTTTCAGGCTTTAGAAGTTGGGGCTGATCCTTTTTATGGCTATTTGTGAAACACAAGTCTTCTGCCTCTGATAAGCCTCACCCCTCTCTGGACCACATACACTGTCAGCACAGTCCTGGTCCGTGTACACTTCTCAACCCCCTGGAGTGTACCCCACCGCCACACTGCAGAGGCCCCCACCTCTGCCCCAATGCCCCCCACAGTTCACCAGGTCCTCTCACAAGCCCTGCCCCACAGAGGCAGACACCTTTGCCTGCCTGCAGAGGATCAAGGCATCCAGTCAATGCAGGCTGAAAAGTAGCCTGAGGGCTTGCTGTTAGGTGGGGCCAGTCCCTAGGGCGGGTTGCCTGCCCTGGCTGAACTGGATTAAGTCTGTGCTCTAGTGGGTGTGGCAGACCCCTGGGCTAATAGCCCAAGGGACGCACCTCAATGGCCCCCACCTGTGTCCCTATCAGCACGCCTGGACCAGCTCAGAACATCGGCCCCCACCAATGTTTCAGTCTCCGGAGAGGACCCTCCTCTCACCAAGATGCCCCCAGAGCCCACCAGGTGAGTCTCGTTTCACCAAAGGACAGTCAGCCTTCTCTCTGGTGATTTTAGGTTGCTGCCATGAGTGAGTTTGTGCGTGGGCCCTTTAAGACCCGGATCCTTTCGGCTTTCGGCCGATAGCTTTTCTCGGGTGTCCTTGCTGCAGTTAATAGCCAGCAAAGCCAGACAGTAAGACCCCCCTCTCAGTTTGGCTGAGTCCGAAGGATGGTTATAGCAGTATTGCCCCTGCTCCGGACCTCACTCCTCCAGGGAGGGCTGCGTGCCTTAGGGTGGCTCCCGCCTGGCCAGCTGAGAAGCCCCGCTGCTCCCAAAGGTGGCTTTTTTCCTCTCTGGCTGGAGTTACTACCTCTTCTGCTTTCGTCAGGACTGTCCCTTGTTGTGGGGGTTCTTTTTATCCAGTTTTCAGTTTTCAATCCAGGCTGATTCTTCCTAAAATTGTTGTAACCTGGTTGTGTTTGTGGGAGGAGGCGAGTTCAACGTCTGCTCACAGCGCCATCTTGATGAGAACTCCTCTTTTTTTTTTTTTTTAAAGATTTAATGTTTTCCTTTTTCTCCCCAAAGCCCCCGGTACATAGTTGTATATTCTTCGTTGTGGGTCCTTCTATTTGTGGCATGTGGGATGCTGCCTCAGCGTGGTTTGATGAGGAGTGCCATGTCCGTGCCCAGGATTCGAACCAACGAAACACTGGGCCGCCTGCAGCGGAGCGCGCGAACTTAACCACTCGGCCACGGGGCCAGCCCCAGTCGTTTCTTAAATTCTATGACTGTGCTGGGTTCTGGGTACTGAAGATTATCCTGTGCTGTGTCTACAACTGAACTTGACATCCTCCCCCATGTCTAGGGCAGCGTCTGAGAGGGTCCCTGACGATCCCCGCCTCCTGGTGGTCTGCCTGTGTGATCCCCAACCCTGAGTGTGGGCGGAGCCCAGGGACTCCTCTCCAGCTGATAGAAGGCAGCAAAGGCCTTGGGATGTCACTTCCAAGATAAGGCGACTACAAGACTGTGGCTTCCTTCTTGCTCTGCATCTCTTGCTCTCTCCAGCTCTCTCTGTCTCTGTATCTCTCTCTCTCCTTCTCTCTGTTTCTGTCTGTCTGTCTCTCATGACCAGCTGCCATGTCTTGAGGACACAGGAAGCTTATGGAGGTGCCCACATGTCAAGGAAGCAATGTCCGTGCTCTTGGAGGTGACTCTTCCGATGCCCACATGTGGACAGGTGAGCGAGCTCCTGAGCTTGGAGGCAGATTCTTCAACCCACTTGAGTTCTGAGATGACCACAGCCTCGTCTGACAAGTTCACTGCAACATCTTGAAAGACCTCGAGTCAAGGTAATCCAGCTAAACTGTGTCCAGATGCCTGTGGCACAGACACTGTGGGATAATAAATGTTTGTGGTTTGGGGCCACTCGATGTTGGTATAATTCATTATGAAGCAACACATAACTAATGCACCCCGCAGCCTGCAGCTCCCGTCTCACAGATTCCTCTACCAGCATCCGGTTACCCAAGCCATGAGAGTGGTCACTCCTGACTCCTGCTAGTTCCTGCTCCATCTATCACTGGTATCATTTGTGAGTATGTTGTATAAACTGAATCATCTAGTATGTGGCTTTTGAAGAGTGGCACTTTTGTTTCACTCTACGCAGCGCCCTGCAGATCCATCCATGTTGTTGTGCGGGTTAAGAGTTCACTCGTTTTTGTTGCTGTGTAGGATTCCACGAAATGGATGTACCACAGTTAGTTTAAGCATTTGCCTATTGAAGGACCCATAATTCAACAAACACCAAGCCAGGTTGACTCCTTCCCTGAACGTTTTGCAATCCTGCCTTCGGTCTTCTCCCTCAGCTGCTGTCCGGAGGCTGCTCATTGCCACCTCCCCTGTAGGGATGCAGCAACATCCTAATGTGTCTGCTGCTGGGGTCCCAGATGCTGGGTTTTAAATGGATAATGCTACAGTTTCTAGGAAAGAAACTGAGAAAAAACACATTTTGTTTTGTAAATAAATGAGTATTTTGAAAAATAAAACTTTGATGAAAGCCACGTAGTTTAAAGTTAAGTATTGTCACGCAGTGTCCATTGTGCCAACTCTGCCTCCCCGCCCTTGGCCCTGCACCCCTGCAGTCAACCCTCCCCACAGTGGTCAGAGGGACGTGCCTCATGTGTCGCTTCTCTGCTGCCATCCCCGCAGTGCCATCCCGCTGTCTGCAGGAGGAGGTGAAGGCTAATACGTCACACTGGGGCCGTGCTGACCAGATGGAATTGATTAGTGTTTGACTTCATGTCCCAGCGCTCCTCTGCCTTCCCCACCCAGACCTGGGCACACTCAGGCTGGTTGTGGTCCAGCTTCTCACTTCTGGACCTGTGACTCAAGTCACTACCGCCACCTTTTGTAGCTAATTTTCATTTCTCCCTCAAGTGTTAGCACAGGCATCACCTCCTCTGGGAAGCCTTCCCTGCTTGTCCACCTCTCTGGGCTCTGTGCTTTTCCTCGAACTCTTCTAAAAGCCTGGGCGCCTCCTACTGTAACAGCACTGATCATGCCTTGTGGTTCTTGTTTGTTTAAATGAGTGAACGCTCAAACACTCGGGAATTGCTATTATTATCATTATTGTTATTACTACCTCTGCTACTACGATGATGCTCCACCCTCTTCACCAACCCCGGACCTCCCTGAAAGCAAGGTCTTCCTCGCTCACCACCACAACCCCAGCGCCTGGCAGTACCTGGTGTATAGCAGATACTCCGTGCACGCATGTGACATGAAAAAGTGAGTACCCTACGCTGTTTAGAAATGTTGACAGAATTCATTTTATCAGGAGCCCGGACCAGAACTTTAAGGAGGCTAAAGCGGGATGAAGGACGGATCACTCCCTTCCCAGATTTGTTCAGGCCGCTATTTCAGGACGGAGACGGTGAGTGAAACTTTCACTGATGCCTCCTGTGTAAGAAACAGCTGAAAACCTCAACTCTATAAGGGACCTCGAGGAGCACCACTGCATTTCATTGGCTCTGATTTGGGCACGTGCCCATTTCTGGGCTAATCGCCGTGGCCCAGGGGAGTATCCCCCTCCCCACCCGGAGTTTGGAGTTTGGGACCATGTAGGGCAGGGAGCCCCATCAGAGAGCAAAGTGAGACCTGGGAGTCAACTGTTCCCAGCGTTGACTTGCGTGCACCTCCCAGGAGCAGGGGCACAGGAGGCAGGTGGCAGCCACAGCCTCCCGCCACAGGCGTGAGCCAACAGAACAGGAGCCAAAGCTTCCCGCTCTAGCTTCCCCTGAGCGCTGTCACTCCCGGAGAAGGTAATGGCTGTTTATCCTGTTTCCTTCTGGGCAGAGTGAGATGTGTCAGTAAATTGCTCTGAGGAGAGGAGCAGCGTCAGTCCCTGGGTCGGGGAAGAAACGCTTGTCTAAAACAGCCAGCTCCACACCCTGGTTTTGGAAATGCATTTTTGGAATTTTCAGATCAGAGGACCTCATTCCCCACGGAAAGCAGTGTCACAGCAGACGCCGTAGGCATGAAGCCCGATTTTACAAATAGTTATTTTCTGCATTCTGGATGCTCTAGTATTTTCTAGATGGAGCACTTCACCCTGCACAGACTTAAGTGCACATTGAGAGCTGCGTTTCTGCACACTGATTGCTCGATGAGCATCTTTTTCTTTCCCTTTCTTCCTGGATTTGCTTTTTTCAGCTTTACTGAGATATAATTGACAAATAAAATTGTGTATATTTAAAGTGTGCAAGGTGATGATTTGATATCCATATACAGTATGCAATATGTACCACAATAAAGTTAATTAACGCATCCATCACCTCAAATAGCTGGCTTTTTTTTTTTTGTGAGAATGTTAAAGATCTACTCTCTTAGCAAATTTCAAGTATATAATACAGTGTTATTAACTATACTCACCATGCTGTACGTCAGATCCCCAGAACTTATTCATCTCATAACTGAAACTTTGTACCAACCTCTCTTCATCTCCCCCAGCCCCCAGCCCCTGGCAGCCACCCATCTACCCTCTGTTTCTATGACATTATTTACGACAGCAGAGATATGGAAACAACCTAAGTGTCCACTGACAAATGAATGGATAAAGAAGATGTGTGTGTGTGTATATATATAAATATATATTTCACTATATATATTTGATACATATTTAATATATATGTAATATTTATACATGTGATATTTAATTATGCACATACACAATGGAATATTACTCAGTCCTGAAAAAGAAGGGACCTTGCCATTTGCAACAACATGGATGAACCTGGAGGGCATTATACTAAATGAAATAAGCCAGGCAGAGAAAGACAAATACTGTATGATCTCACTTATATATGGAATCTTAACAACAACAAAAGTCCACGAGCATCTGTGACTGAAAACCCCATAGCTTGTGAGCAAACATCCTGAACTGGATGTCGGTGCAGGACGGGGTGGTTCTTCAGCCTGGATGGACTCAGGGACAAGCGAAAGAAGGCCCTTGGGTAGCTGAAGTCCAGATGGCCTGCCCCTTGAGGCTTGCAGAGTGAGCGGACCCAGCTGGGGGCCCCCCACTGTGACATGAGCATGCCCTGGGCCCCAGAAGAGCCCTCATCCATGGCTGGAAACCCTGAGTTACCACCAAAACGAGTTTAGGGGGGGAAGAGCACAGAGCCGTGGCACCTTGTGGTTTTCAATACTCAGCAAGATGCACTAATTTCCCCCGTTCATTTTGTGGAATATTAGCTCTCTTGACAGAGGAACTAAGCGTGCATTTGCTCTTGCTGAAGAGGCCCAGACTGCAGGGAATCCACCCTGATGAGGAGAAAAAAATCTGAGTTCCAACACGGGAAAGGATGTCACACCTTTTGTTCAAGTCAGGTGGGGACAAGCTTTCCAGATGAATTAAACACAGACTCTCTCGTGAGGCTAGATGCTATTATTGTGTTGAATGTGCCAGATTTTTGCCAAATTCTGATGGTTATACCCCGGGTTGGAGTGGGCCATATCCTTATTCTGTGCAGCCCTCAATTGGTGATTGAAAGAAATATGCTTCCTTTCGAAATTGTGTGAAATAGACAAAGAAGCGGTGTTGCGATTGAAACTGAATTTGGCTTAATTAAGATGAATCTCTGTGCAGCGTCACCGCCCCTTGGATGGTCAGAACTCTATTCCCTTTTGACGTTAGGAGGCTCAGGCTCCGTGGGGCAGGAGTGCAGACTGAGTGCAGAAGCCACCTGCCCCTCATGCTGTTGCTTCTTCATTAACTTACTTGATGAAATTCCTGGCACATTGGGAAATGGTTTTGGAGAACTTCTGCCACAGGGCGCCCCTGAGAAATGAGAGTCTAGCTTTTTATTTTCTAGTTTGTTGATATTACAGTGGCCAAAACAGACCCCAAACAAGGTGTATGTGTGTGAGAGAGAGAGAGAGAGGGAAAGAGAGAGACTATAACATGAATATGTATGGATGTATATTTCTACAATTTGTACATATTTGTAGAGAGTGTATGTAATAGCTGTAATAATACTAACAGCAACTCACGTTCGTTGAGTGTTTACTGTGTACCAAGCATCATTCTTAGAACCCCATGTGTATGAATTCTCTTATCCTCCTTAACAGCCTCAGGAGGGAAGACAATCATCACTCCCATTTGCTGGAGAGGAAACGGGAACAGTTTTGTCACCTTGCCTAATGTCTTATAGCTTTTAAGTGGTGGTCTGGCCCCAGAGGTCTGGCTGCAATCAGTGTGTGTGTGTGTATGAACTATTTATTGAAATGTGGCACACATATAGAAAAGTACACGGAGCTCAGTGAATTTTCATAAACTGAACACACCAACGTAACTACCTTTAATCTGAAAAAAATTTACCCAAGAATGACCCCTTGAGACCCAGTCTCTAGCTGTTGCTCGTGGCAACCTCTCGCATCAGTCAGCTGGTGCTGCCACAACAAGATGCCACATCCTGGGCGACCTAAGCCACAGAAATTTGTTTCACGCAGTTTTGGAAACTGGAAGTCTGCGATCAGGGGGCCAGCACTGCTGAGTTCCGCTCAGGTCCCTCTTCCAGGCTTGAAGAAGGCTGCCTTCTTGGAGTGTCTTCATTTGGTGGGTGGGGTGGGGAGAGGGAGAGATAGATAGATAAATAGGTAGATAGACAGGTAGATGGGCAGATAGAAAAACAGATAGTTAGAGCAAGCTCTCTGGTATCTCTTCTTATAAGACCACCAATACCATCATGAGAGCCCCACCTCACTGAGAGTTTAGCTAAGCTCTTCCGTGGTCTTGCTGCCTTGATGTCCATTTTGTGTGTCCAAGTTACCAACGTGCTGTCTTCTTCCTCCAGAACCCGTGAGCGATCAACTTCTCCAGTTCAATTTCTCCTGTGGTCTTTTGTTGAACCCTGGCTCACCATCCGGCGTCCAGGGGGCTCTACCTAACAAATGTTCATGTAACAAAATCATAAGACACTCTTAGGCCTCTTCGAAACCTAATTACCTCCCAAAGACCCTGCCTCCAAATGGCATCACATGGAGGTTAGGGCCTCAACATAGGAATTTGGGAGGGACATAATTGGGTCCATAGTGCCCCTTTCTGACTTTAAACTGTAGACTAGTTTTGCCTGTTTCTGAAGGTGCACGATTGGAACCTACATTTAGTAAAGTTCCCATGGTTCAGTGCCTGCCTTCTTTTCCTCAACGTCATCTGCGAGACTCAAACATGTTACTGCACGTAGTGACGACTGGAGCATTCTCGTCACTGCATAGCAGTGAATTGAGTGAACATTCTACTGTTGATGACCTTTGGGGTTGTTTCCAGTTTGAGGCTATTTCAATTAGTGCTGCTGTGAGGCATCTTTTATACACAGCTTAGTGAATGCAGCCCTGCGTCTCTATTGGGAATAAACTCGGGCGTGGACTCACACGGTCACTGGGATGCCACCGTGGAAGATACTGCCGGACTGGTTTCCAAAGTGGCCGCACCCGTTTACACTCCAACCCGGGTACACGAGACTTTCCGTAGATCCACACCCTCAGCAATACTCCGAATTATAGAGAGGTGTGTGGTGGCATTGCATTGTTTTAATTTGCATTTCCCAGGTGACTAAGGAAGTCAGGCTCTTTCTCACATTTATTGGCCGTTGACATTTCCCTAAGGTGCCTATCAAGCCTGCCTTGAGGTTGTGCACCATTTGCTTTGTATCGGTCATTTTTCTCTTTATTGTTGGTCCCCTTAGTGCCCTATTGAAGATATTTCTGACTACCCCAAGGTGATGATACACTCTGCTGTATTTTCTCCTAAAAGCTGCCTGCCTCTGCCTTTCACAGTTAGCTGTACGGTCCGCGGGAGGAGATCCCCGTGCATTGTGTGAGGCGGCATGCAGGGACACTTCTCCCCATCGCAGCCTCTTGGCCTAGCACATCAGTGGAGAGGAAAAGACCACCCCACTGCACTACAGCGTGGCTTTGGCCAGGTCACTGTCTCAGTGCGGGTCTGTTTCTGGCAGGGACCCTTCCCTTTACCACTACAAAACCCGCCTCTCCTACATGGTGTACAGCAGGTCAGTATCTAACCCAGCACCATGGAGAGAGGCTGCTGGCCTGCCTTCCTCCTGCCCACTCTCCAGGTCTCAGCTGAAATGTGTCCTCCTCCAGGAATGCTGTGATCTGAGATGGCCTCTGCAGTCGGTGGTCCTGCCTCTGAGCATCTTAGTCATAGTTGTCGAGTTCTCTGTGGCCTGAAAAGGGGTATACCCCAACTAGGGCATTTAGTGGTTAGGCTGCTCCTTATTCTAGGACTCGCTATGGTCTGTTTTGACTGTATTTCGCCCCCATACTGCAGTTAGATGGGTTACTCCAGATGGTGATTCTCGAGCCCATGTAGAAAAATTTACCATTCATAAAAGAATTTTGACAGTCCTGCTTGGCAACATTCTTCCCCAAACATATTTGCCATTTTTCAGTCATAGCATTGGGTCTGCATTTCCCCAAAGGTACATTTTGGGACCCTCGTGACTCAAGATGGTAGAAGTTTTCATGTAAAGGAAAGTGCACACATCATGGTCAAATAAATTTGAGAAACACTGTTTAAATTAAACAAAATCAATTAAACAGAGTTTCATTTTCGTCTTGCAGAGTTTCTCAGAGCCATTTATGTGTTGCCCGTGTATTGCGAATCCCCAGCAGGGTCATGTAGTATGAAGTGTTCCTGTAGCCCCAGGAGTGCCCCATGAGACATCTGGGGAGAGCTGCCTCCAGCCATTGACTGCCCTGTGCTCCAGGCAGCCCAGTGAGGGAGAGGGGTGTTCCTGGCCATCCATGGCATGCCAGGCTCTCACTCCACGTGGGGAGCTCTTCAATGGGTCCCTTAACCAATGGTCACCCAGGTGATGGTCCCACTTCAGTGACGGAGGGGCCACTCAAGACTCTTCATTTCTTTCATACTTGGAGTCTCTTTATAACTTCAATCCCTAGTTTTGGGGTAAAGAAGCTGGAGAGAGCAAACTAAATCCATGTTCTCTATAGTATCTAAAGATAATCACTGGGCTCCCTGATTTTTTCTCAGCCATCCTGATAATTTTTGGGAATTCCTAAACCAGTGTCAATATGCTCTTCTTCTGCAAGATGCCGAGTTTTCTGATTTCTCTCTGCAATGGTTTAACTATCTACAAAAAAGTAGATGGTTAAACACGTACACACATATGTACACACGATACACACACAAAAGCACATGTACATATAACACATACACATGGACACACACGTGCACACACACATAAATATGCACACAAGCACGCAATCTCTTCTAATATTCGTACTGTTACTTATTTAGCAGTGTAATTCCTTCTGGAATATTCAGCAAATTATTCACACTAAAAACCCCACAGCTTTTTAAAAGATGTATTTCATTTTTTTCGTGTCAGAGATAATTAATCAAGGTTCTAATGATTGTTCTGCAGGTGTTATTTAAAAAAACAACCAATACCCCCCAAATCATTAAATTTATGGGGAACTTGATTACAGGAGCTGATGACTATTATTTCTAAAATAGAAGAGATGAAGAGTGACAAAAATCAATGACATGGCCATTATCTTAGAGCTAAATTTACCCAGGTTTTAAATTTGTGAGTTTCTCTCTCCGCCTGCCCTGCAAATATTCACTGTAGAGGGACTTGTGAGTCTAAATACTTAGAAATTTGTAACTGTTACCTTATGATTTGGGGAAGAATTTGAAAGGATTAATGCACGAAGATCTATTCAACAATATTATTGAGAAGCTGGTAAGTGCAAGGCACCAGGCTCGACCCTGGGCTGCAGAGATGGATTGGACACATGCCTCTTCCCAGGAGATTTTCCATTTTACAGAAGAGGCAGACATTAAACCCATAAGCACCTGAATGCCTATGTAATCGCAGGATTGATAAGAAATGCGCATGAGCACTTACATTTGGGAATACTATTACGGGAAGAGGCCCAAAGGAACAGATGGGGAGGTCAGGGGGCCTTGGTTCCTTCAATTCTTTAAAGCTTGGAAGTTCCCTAGAATTTGGTTCCAGAAACAAAAATAATCTTCCCCCTGTTTTTCTAATCTCTATCTTTACCCCAAACCATGTTACATCATCTCAGTTTCCAGCAAGTCCTGGAGAGCTTGCATTTTGGAGTTAAAATTTGCACTGTCACAGTTGTAGCACAGAGAGTAAGACACGGCCTGCCTTTGTAGAACACTCCAGAAGTTTGTCTCTATTTCACGGAACTCACACGTCCTCTGTCGCAAGGGCTCTAGACAGACTGTGATTCTGCCCCCAGCCCCTGCCCCAGGGGATGTTTGACAATGTCTGGCGATGTTTTTGACTGCTGTAACTGGAGGGGAGGTGGTCCTGGTGTCTAGTGGCTGGAGATCAGGGATGCCGCTAAACACCTACACTGCCCAGGACAGCGACAGTCCGTCCACGACACAGAATTATCTGTGCGAAATGTCAGTGGCCCTGTCTTCTCTTGTATCCCTCCCTGGACTGCAAGATCCTTCTGGGTAGCACCCTGCGGTAACACAGGGGGCGGCCGCGGATCACGGCGCGTGGACAAGCCGTCCTGGAGATGCGGCACCACGTGAGTTTCCATCCTGCCACTTTATGCTGTGCGCCTGGAGAGCTGCTTAAATTCCCTGGGCCTTCGTTTCCTCCTCTGGAAATCGGCAGTGTCTGTCCTACCACACTGATCGGAAAGCAACTCCTGGCAAGTAATGAGTCCTCAGTAAATGCTGGTCATGGTTAACCCGGGAGGAAGTTCACAGCTTCCACAGTTGCGTCCTAATTTGTGTTATTTTCCCTTTGAAAAGTCAAACAGAGGAACACATTCCCCCAAATTGGAGTATAAGTGAGAATGTAAAAAGTTTATTGGCCTTAATGGAAATGGCCTGGGACTGACAAAGGCTGCGTTAGACATGAATTTCACTGTCTCCTCCTGAGCCTGGTGACATGCCTCCCTTAGGTGTCCGTCCACAGCTGTCGCTCCTACAGCCCGCGTCCCACCTTTCAGTGCGCACCAAACTGGCAGGCCATTCAGATTCTTTCGTGAGCGCAGCTCTAAGTTCACATCATTTGATTAATGCGGAGGGACTCTGCTGTCACTCTGTCCTCAGACCCAGGGACCTGCTCTCCCGCACCCCAGACACACAGACCATCCTCCGCCAAGTCTGAGCTGGCTGCCTGCCCTGGAGAGAAAGAGAAGGGTCCTCGTGGCTGACCCCCCATCTGCCCCTGCTGGCCGTGCCTTCAGCATCCGTATGTCCAAAGACTTCTGCAGGCATGTGGGTGCTTCAGGGGCCAGAAGCTCAATCCTGACCTTCCACGACATTCCAGAACACATCACTGCACATCTCCCTCTTCTCTAGCCCGTTCCGGACGTGGGATCCAGTTGTAAACTTGACAGATCCAGCTCCTATCCTTTTGGGGTTTACAGTCTAGTGGGGAAGAAAGACATAGTTTCGAGAAAATCACACAAATAGATGTAAATATTATCACTGGGCAAAGTGCTGTGGAGAAGAGGGGCGGGTACCACAAATGCAAATAGTCAGGAGTCTGACGCAGCCAGGGCAGGCGAGGTTGGCCGACAGTGTGAGGGGGAAGGAGGTTCGGGCAGGAGAAATGGAGGGTGGGGTGGTGGGGAGGGTGCGGCTGGGGAGAGTGGAATGGCGTGAAGCCAGGCCAGCCTGTGGTCACGCTGAGTGTGTTCCTCACTGAGCACCTAAGTGGGGCAGGCCCCAAGAGGCTGAGAGGTGCCTCCATATCTCTCCTTCCTCCCAAGTCACCCCCCTCATTGCCAAGACCTGGCATCCCCCACCCATGGAAGGACTAATTCACGTTTTCCCCATCCGAAGAGAGCCCCATGCAGAACTTGAGGTCCCCCTGCCCCACTATCTCACCATTATTAGGCCCTTCCCACCACGGCATCCTGGTGTCACCTTGGACCCCACAAGCAAGAGACACGGTAGAGCTTCTGCAGCAGAGGGACGTGATCAGACCCGGGGATCGAAAACTTCTGCTCAGGCTGCACTGGAACCGGGAAGCAGTTGTGTGCTGTTGGGGAGGATGTGACGGCGGTCTGGTTTGGAGTGGCAGTGGGGAGGGAGAGAAGTGGGTGTTTTTCTGAGACACTGGGAGCTGGAGTTCGCAGGACTCGGCGTTCGATGGGTCTGAAGGCTGAGTGAGTGGCCGGCACGCCTGAGCCCCGGGTTTCTGGCTGGAGCGCTCAGTGGACAGTGGCTACATTTACTAACGTGTGGAAGAGTTCACGAAGAGGATCCCCTGGAACCATGCCATGGCAGGGCAAGTGTGGGGCACCAAGGAGTAACGCGTGGCTGCGTGACACAGCCTCATCCTGGACTCATTGTTTCCTAAGTGTGGACGGACCTTTCCCCACAGCATTCCCACCTGCAGCCTCTCGCTCTCCTTGCCGTCCCCACACAGCGCACCTGTATTCTTCCTTCAGCGTTCGGCTCAGCGATGCACACTCCCAGAGGCCATCTTCTCACCGCTAGCCAGGTGAGGAGTCAGAATCCCACATTATTTAAACAGATTGTTGGAGTTTGAAAGGAGTTCAAAGTCACCCATTGCCAAGACCTGTTCCAACGCTTCAGTCCTCAAAGTCGGCGGCCATGATCCTGGCAGAGTCCTTTCTGGTTGCTCACCCTCCCCAAAGGGAATCTCATTAAGGGCACTCCGCCAGGTGCTCACTCAGCTCTGTTTGCATTCCTCTGCTGCTGGAAACATCCACCCTCGGGGCTATTCTACTGTTAGCTGGGTGGTCTGCCCCGAGTGATGGCAGGGAGGCCCGCTCCCACCAAAGGTAGTGTTTTTCAGTTAGGACATCAGGAGTTGGTTGGTTTCCTTCCGTGCAGCCCTTAGGGCCCAGCTTTCCCCAAGCAGTAACCAGGGGACTTGGTCCTTGATAACCGGTCCTCCACGCAGGGTCACCCAACAACTCCTGAGCAGAAGAGCCCCTTTGTGTCCTGTGTTTGCTTCTGGGCTTCCCTTTGCCCATCGCTCTTAGAAAAGGACAGATAACCGGGTGCTGTTTCCTCTAGGATGTAACCCCTCCAGGCCCAAAAGGCTTAGCCCAGGGACAACATCTGTCACATGTTTCGGTCCCCGTCTTGAGGGCAGGGGTCTTGTCTCCTTTGTTGTTTGTCCCTGCCGCCTAGGACAGTCCCTGGCGCATAGTCAGTACTCAGTAAATGTCTGTTGAGCCTGTGTCTTGTGAAGGAGAAGATTCCAAGAGACGGGAGGAAGTGGCTGAGCATCCTGGGGCTCTGGACGCTGCTGGACAGCTGACGCTGCTGGACAGCTGACGCTGGGAGGACGCCCTCCTCCGGCCGGCAGACCTCAAGCTTCGGAGGGATTCAAACTCCTGCTTCCTCACTTTTTAAGTGGTATTTCGAGTTTCTGGTTCTGAGGGGGTGGGAAGGAGGGAGGGTGGGAGGGTGGGAGGGAGGGCAGTGCAGAAGGAAGCATGCTGAGGTTAGGGGCGCCCCTCAGCCAGGCTGCACGGGTCTGACCGCGGCTCTGCCACTTCCCCAGTGGGTTAACCTCTCTGTGCCTCAGTTTCCACCTCTGACAAATGCAGGTGACAGCCCCTACCTGCTGTGGCTGTTGTGAGCACCACTCAGTTAATGTGTGTGAGGACTGAGAATCGTGCCCACACCTGGGAGGTGCCATTTACGTGTGAATTGTCATTGTGCTATGGGCACTTGTTGGAAGAGAAGCAGCAATCCGGCATTTCTGAAAGGTCATCAAGGCGACCCTCAGGAAAGAGGTCAGAGTGCTTGGCTGGGCTTCTTCTGCCTATTCTACAGTTTATTAGGGGCTTTTATTTTGAATATGTATGTAATCTTTCCAGTACTTGGAGTCTCTAGAAATCTTAATGCCCTGTTGGTGGAGGAGAGAGGAAGGAAGAGAGAGAGTGGGAAGGAAGGAGGACTGGGGGTGGGCGCGGGTGGGCACCACCTCCCCTGAGAGGGGGCAGCCACTGGTCAGGGCCCTCCTGTCCTCCTGCTCCTCTTTGCCCCCAGGGATTTCACTCAGCGGGGCTCAGAGGCGGCGTCACGGGAACCATTCCTTTCCTAGCTCACTCCACGTAAACCCTTGGATTTGCTCCAGGGGGCCTGCTGTTGCCGGTCACCTGCACGAGACATCACTCTTGGACTCAGCTCCCAACACTCATCAAGTGCTCCTTGTCACTCAGGTTTCCCACCTCCCCCCCAAACCCCGGTCCCATTACTTTTTTTTTTTTTTGAGTAAGATTGGCCCCAAGCTGACATCTGTGCCAATCTTCTTCTACTTTATATGTGGGATGCGGTGTGTATGTCTGCACCTGGGATCTGAACCCTCGAACCCTGGGCCACTTAGCAACAAATTTAACACTTGCCAGTGGACCAGCCCCACACAAACCAAGCTCTAGGCTGGACTTAACTTTGAGTGAACGGAGACCTTTGTCACATGGTCTGAGCCAGGGATCCTCGCTCATCTGGGTCAATCCATTCAGTCAGGCCTTCGTTTCTGCATCGAACACCTGGGGGCACTGAGGGTGGAGTGGAGAGCAAGGCCGGCCTGGGCTCTGCCCTCTAGTGGGCAGACCAGCCAAGCTCAACCCATCAGGCCAATAAATAGCACTTTTGCCACCTGGGTGAGTGCCGGGACACTGCCTTAGGCTGCTGAGGTGGGGGGTGATGACATTTGTTTCTTAGCATCACCCAGACTCCCTTCTTCACTGTAAGACATAGGGGTGTCGTGGGGGTAATATAAATAGTTTGTATAGCAGCTGACACAGAGTCTGGCACAGGGTATGTGCTCAGTTAAAGCAGGGTTCTTCCTCCCAGAGAGGGACTTTCAAGGGTATGTTAATTTTCTATTGCTGTGTAACAAATTGCTATATGACTCAGTTGCGTTTAAGAACCAACATTTATCACCTGACAGTTACTGTGGGTCAGGAATTCCGGAGTGGCCCGGCTGGTGGTTCTGGCTCAGAGCCTCTCTCGAGACTGCAGTCAGGATGCTGGCTGGGGCTGTGGCATCTGAAGACTCAGTTCTGAGTGGCTCCCTCGCGTGCTGCAGGCACGGGGCCTCTGCTCCTGCCCACAGCGAGCTGCTCCACATGGCTGCCGCGTGGTCCTGTGACAGGCAGCTGCAGCTTCCAGAGAAAGAGGGAGGGAGGAGAGAGGAGGAGGGGGAGAGAGAGGGGGAGAGAGGCAGAGACAGAGACAGCGACAGAGGGATCTGTGAGAGAGGAAGGAGGAAGCCAGGATGCTGCTTATGTGCTGATCTTGGACATCACGCACAGTCACTTTGATCACATTCTATTTGTTAAACACAAGCCACTAAGTGCATCCCATACTTAAGGGGCAAGGAATTAGCCTCCCCCTTCTAAAGTGAGGATTATCAAAGAAGAACGCGTGGCCCGTCATAAGAGAACAAAGGAGGTGCACACGGAGAGACTCCCTTGTAGAAATTTGTCCCCTGGTCTTCCATGTTCTCTGCGCTCTGAGCTCTCACGTGAATCGAAAGTAAATGTCCTGTCTTACCAGGTCTCCATTATGGAAACCGAGCATCCCATGCTTTAAAGTCAGCCCCGGGGGCTCTGAGCCGCGAACTTTCCCTTTACTGACCCTCTGCACCGGGGCACCGTTCAGTCTGTCCGTCAGAGCGTGCACACGGCGCTTACCTGCCCAGAGCTGAGCTGCTGAAATTTAGACAGCCTCGCCTGGGGACCTCCACCCGGCTCCTGCAGCGTGTGCGCCAGCCTGTCCAGAGGGCAGCAGGAGGATTGCTCCACTAAACGGAGAGGTCAGCCCTCCGAAGCAGCTAGAGAACCAAAGTCAAGCTTGATATTTTGCTGGTCTGTTTAGCCAAGGCAGGTCCGTTCTCCCAGCTCCCACCAGAAAGCACTGCGCTCCTGGGCCTCACACGGATTTGTCAAATGCCGCAGCTTTTCTGCCTTGGTCTTGCTGTCCTGAACGCGTGAGTTCTTCTCCAGAGAGCCACGGAAGGGCTGCAGGAGCTTTCTGAAATTTTATGCAAACTCCACGTCCATACTATGTATTTTTTTTGTAGAGGGTCTAAAACTTTTCTGAGATTTTCTCAGAGTCCCTGATGAATTCCCACTGTGGTCTCCCTGCCTCCCACCCAAACACATGCATTTCAGAAAAGTATGACAGCCCACAGCCCTGCCCCTCTAAAGCAGAGGCCGTGGTTTTCTCTCCTGATGTCCATAACACTAGTGTATCCGGGGGAGTGGAAAAGGATTGATGCCGGAACAGTTTTGCGGTGGCTGCATCCACCCGCACCCCTGCAATTGAGCCGTGGGCTTCCAGATCCCAAGGGCAGCCTCCTGCTCCTGTTAGCCACGCCTCTTCACAGATGGCTGTAAACTGAGTTTCCCTGTGCTTCCTCCAGCTTGGTTTTAAGGAACAGGTTCTTGGCAGTAGTTCCTGCTGCCACATGCTGGTCTCACCCAAAATAGAACTGAGTATCAGCTAAATGGCTATCAGTTCGTCGTGTGCAAAGTAAGCAAGATAAACGAGCAGGCAGGTCTCAACAGAATCTAGAAAGTAAATGCAATGCTGCCCACTCTGCCCTCTTCCAACTCCACGGAACCCTTGCCTCCTCCCTTAGCAAAACTGTCTCCAGGATTCACCACCTGGTCATTGCTGTGCTGAGGGCCAGGACCCTGAGAACAAATGGAACTCTCTCAGAGCCCAAGAACACCATGGAGGCAGGAACTAGATGGTCAGTAAAGGGAAAGTTCAAGGCTCAAACTTGCCCCTGCAGACTGTTTTCACACAGCAGCCTGAAAGTCCTACCTCAGGGCCTTTGCACCTGCTGATCTCTCTTATGGGAATGTTTTTCTCCTATGGTTATTTTGTCCCTAGTTATTCTGGTCTCACCTCAAAAGTCACCCCTCATGGAAGCCTTCCCTACTTGTCCCTATTTGTTCTCTTCCAAGTGGCCATCCCTCTCTGTGCCTCTTAAACTTTGGCTGCATCTGCCCTTGCAGGTATCCAATCTTTATTGTTTTTGCTGTGTCAGCTACTAGAGTGCAGTGCAGGGGGAGAGGCCCGGTTGGCTTGTTCGCCTCCAAGTCCTCAGTGCCCAGCGAGTCCTGGCAGTGAGCTGGCACCGGTCACTATCTGAGGAGTGAGCAGGGGGAACCCAGGTCTTTCTGACTCCAGATCCCCGGTTGCTCTCACTACCTGCTCTGCCCCTGCCCGGGGCCTGCGTCTCACGCGCTGTGCTCCTACTGAGCGGTGCAGCCGGAGTAAGACCCCTCACACTTAGAGAGGCCATCGCCCAGAGAGTCCCAGCACCCCGGATAGTAGGTGCACACCGGATGTTTGCAGAGTGAACGAATGAGTGAGTGAATGAGTGAGAGAATGAACAGATAAAGGATGTTTAACCACGGCTGCTAACTCCAGCTGGTGGGGTCAGGGGACCTTCCCAGAAGAGGCGGGGTTGAGCGCTTTCCTGAGCGAGAACAGAAACCGCCCTCAGAGCCTGGGAGCACAAGGCAGGAGACCTGCCCCGCCTCCACAGCCCTGGGAGCCCCAGCCTCCTGCCCCCGCCCCTGCCCCTGGCCCTGCCTCCTGCCCCAGCCTCCTGTCCCTGCCCCAGCCTCCTGTCCCTGCCCCAGCCTCCTGCCCCAGCCTCCTGTCCCTGCCCCTGCCTCCTGTCTCCTACCCCTGCCTCCTGCCTCCTGTCCCTGCCCCAGCCTCCTGTCTCCTGCCCCAGCCTCCTGTCCCTGCCCCTGCCCCTGTCCCTGCCCCAGCCTCCTGCCCCAGCCTCCTGTCTCCTGCCCCTGCCTCCTGCCTCCTGTCCCTGCCCCAGCCTCCTGTCCCTGCCCCAGCCTCCTGCCTCCTGCCCCTGCCTCCTGCCTCCTGTCCCTGCCCCAGCCTCCTGTCCCTGCCCCAGCCTCCTGTCCCTGCCCCTGCCTCCTGTCTCCTACCCCTGCCTCCTGCCTCCTGTCCCTGCCTCCTGCCTCCTGTCCCTGCCCCAGCCTCCTGTCCCTGCCCCAGCCTCCTGTCTCCTGCCCCTGCCTCCTGCCCCTGTCTCCTGCCTCCTGTCCCTGCCCCTGCCTCCTGTCCCTGCCCCAGCCTCCTGTCTCCTGCCCCTGCCCCTGTCCCTGCCCCAGCCTCCTGCCCCAGCCTCCTGTCCCTGCCCCTGCCCCTGTCCCTGCCCCAGCCTCCTGCCCCAGCCTCCTGTCTCCTGCCCCTGCCTCCTGCCTCCTGTCCCTGCCCCAGCCTCCTGTCCCTGCCCCAGCCTCCTGTCCCTGCCCCAGCCTCCTGTCTCCTGCCCCTGTCTCCTGCCTCCTGTCCCTGCCCCAGCCTCCTGTCCCTGCCCCAGCCTCCTGTCCCTGTCTCCTGCCTCCTGCCACTGCCCCTGTCTCCTGCCCCTGCCTCCTGCCCCTGTCTCCTGCCCCAGCCTCCTGTCTCCTGCCCCTGCCTCCTGCCCCTGTCTCCTGCCCCTGCCTCCTGCCCCTGTCTCCTGCCCCAGCCTCCTGTCCCTGCCCCTGCCTCCTGCCCCTGTCTCCTGCCCCAGCCTCCTGTCTCCTGCCCCTGCCTCCTGCCCCTGTCTCCTGCCTCCTGCCACTGCCTCCTGCTTCCTCTCCACTGTGTCTTAAAAGATCCTCCCACCCCGCCCCGGTTGTGCCTGGATTCAGGCTCCTTTCTTCTCCTCTCTTGTCAGCTTCTCAAATGAGTGCCCCATATCCCTCTCCTCTGTCTTCTCTGCCTGCTCCCTCTGGAATCTTTTATAGCATTTCTCACGTGGAGATATTGTTCTCCTTTCGAAATTGGACTCTATTGAGTAAAGGTGGGCGGGAAAGCTGAAGATCAAGAAGTCCTGTGAAGAAGTGTGTTTGAAGACACTAAGGTGGTGGTGCAGGGTGAGATGGCAGAAGGATGCCGTGCCGGTTTACGAAGGTGGAAATGGGTCCTGTGAGCCCCGGGGAGGAAGCTGCTGTCCCTGCTCCTGAGAAATTATACCCATTTTTAGTGCTGTGATTCGATGCCTGTGCGGGAGCCTGTGATGATGAAAAGAAAAGAAATTGTGTATATGTAAATGTATGAGGGATGTGCGCGCATGCACGCACACACACACAGCATAATTATATGCACCAAAATAGTGCTTTACAGCTGTAGGCATTGGCTACTATGGATTTAAATGTAGAGGTGTCTACACAGTTAGGCTCAGAAATCCTACTTCTAGTTATGGATCCTAAAGTGACACTCACATATGTATACAAAAATGGATATTCAACAATACTTATTGTCGCGTGGTTTGTAATGGCCATCTACATGTCCTTCCACAGGAGACTGGGTGAGTAAATTTGGGGCGAGTGAAGTGAATACATACAAATAAATAAGCTCAGTGAAATGGGGAAAATACCTATATGCCAATACAGAAAGGTTACCAAGACCTGTTGCTTTGGGAAAAAAGCAAGAGGCATATGTATTTGTATGAAGATGCTGGGGGCACACATATGTGTGTGTGTCTGCATCCTTGCATTGTTTAAATTTTTGCTATGTTTCATTTCCATGATGATGGACGAGTGTCCGGTTTCATCTGACACTTTACGATGGCCTCCCCAACAGCAGAGACAGTGAGGCTGCGGGGCTGCTGGGAGCCCTGGGGAGCTCCTCGGGGAGGAGCTTGAACTGAAGCTCTTTCTGGCGGGGGTGTTTTTTGTAAGCGGGAGCTAAGCAGCCCTTGGAAGCAACTGCAATGAACTCTTGCCCATCTGCTGCGTATCTCCAGGGATGTGGCTCTCCTTTGAGGGACCTCCCATCGTGACACACCCCAACCTTTGAGTCCAAAAGTCACTCAGCCCCCTCCCCATTTAAGCCCCCTCCATCAGACTGTGCTCCAACCAGCCTGGTGGCCCACAGGTCCTCTGTCTGCCAGTTCTTTGTTCAATGCATGTGTCTGAGCACTGACCATGAACCAAGCACCGGGCTAGGAATACATCATGAGCAAAATCAGACGGCCCTCTGCCATCCCGGAGCCCACAGTCTAGTGGCAGATACAGATTTTCATCAAAGGGCCTCACAAATAAATGTCAATTGATAAATAGGGTGAACTCTGCAAACTAGTGTTCACAGCACAGGCAAAAAATGGTGCCATGAGAATGAGTCACAGGGGCTCTGAAGGGGGCTGCCTGCCCTGCTGTGCAGTCTGTGCACTGACCAAGGGCCCCCCTGGTAGAGTGCAGAGAGGGGGGCTGAAATCCAGTCTGCACTTCACTGACCAAACCCTGTGCCCTAATGGGGGTCTGTACCCACCTGTGGAGGCACCACCGTCCCTTCCTCAGCCGTGAGCCCTCAGGGACAGGGCATTTTCCGATCACCTGCCCCCAAGGAGAGCCATAGATGAAGGCTCCCACTATTGCCTGTGGGCTAGATGAGTCCCTGGCTGTGGCTTCATCAGGGGCACCTGGAGGAAGCGACACGTGCACTCTGAGGGGTAAGCTTCCATTAGGTCTGGAGGGAATGCAAGAGTTCTCAGGCCAAGAAAGATGGTTGCCAGTGAGGTGGTGACGGGTGGGGGACACGGCAGACGCTGGTGAGCATCCTCGCGTGAATGTGCGAGCGTTCTGTGTGATGAATGCTTAGAAATCGGCTTGCTGGGTCACAGCTGGCACATACGTCTACTTGAAGCAAAAGCACGCACGACTTGGGAGGGCCCTGATGGGAGAGCCCTTCCGCTCCCTCACTGACCTCTGCTGCTCAGAGCCCAGCTGCCCTTCCCTGCTTGCTCAAAGCAATCACCTTCCTGCTCTTCCTGGACTTTCTAGTCGACCCCTTTTTTTGAAGCGCCCTCTGAGCATGGCTTGCGGGTTCCCCTGGAAGAAAAAGAGAGGAATCCTTTGTTTATCCTCAGTTAAGTAGCCACAGATGTCGACAACACCTGGGTGCAGGAGACACCAGGCTGGTCTCACTGGGGACGGGATGCACGTGGCCATACGAGGCGGCCTGGACCGGGGCCCTCCAGTTTCACGAGGTGGACTCCGCCAGTGGAAGGAAACTCTTGGTGTCAATGCTGCAAGGGACCTTAGAGACATCGAGCCAGTGACTTTTGCAGGGCCTCGAAATTCTGCAGAAGCACCTGGAGGAGGAGGAGGGCAGACAGCGCCGAGGATCTCTGCTGCTACTTAATCCCAGCCGCTCTCAGTTTCCTTTTCTCGTGATGGGGTACCCCCAGGACGTGATGGGCTCTTTTGCTAAGTCTCTCTGCACAACCCTGTGAACTACCAATGCAATGCAACTCCCTCAGCTTTTACAGACAAGGACACTTAGGAACAGGAAAACTGGCGCAGAGCCTCAGCCAGGAGCCAGAGCTGTTTCTTCCCAGCCCCTTGCTCTGTCTTCCACAGGATGGAAGTTTCACACAACTGAGTTCTGAACCCTGGCTGCACATTAGAATTACCTTGGAGATATTTTTAAACTTGCCATGCCTGGATCCATCTCAGATTAATTATTTTGGAGTCTTTAGGGATGAGACCCGTAATCAGTGTTTTTGAAAGCTTCCCTGGTGGAGAACGCTGATGGATGGAAGGGTTTGGTGCGAGCAAGGAAAAGCTGCCTTTGATGAAAGAGCAAGGCTGCTGTCCTTGTGCTGGACCCCACATCGCCCTTCGTGTCCCTGTGGGTGGGGCAAACAACCAGATCCGATGGGTGACCACACGCTTGCATTTGGTGCAATATTGCCCCCGAAGCCACAGTCCCTAGGGCTTCAAAGGGACGCATGATCTCAATGTGGAACTTATGCACATGCAATTACATGGACGCAGTTACACACATAAGATGAGTGCATTTCATTGTTTGTGAGTTTTACTTTGGACGAGAGCTTTAAAGTCATCTTTCATTACCTCCCATGAATAATCCAGTACGAACGTCTTTCTTTCCAAGCAGATTCTTGAACACTTCAACCCGTGTCTGAAGCTTGGAGCTGCACCTGTGGCCATAAATCCAGGCATGGCTGACTCTGGGCTGACTTCTCTGACATCCTTCTTTGGGATACCAGCCAACTGGAGACATCTTTAGAGGGGACCTCGCATGCAGGACGTGTGGGATTGTCAACTCCAGGAGAGCAGTTGTCCAGAGGGTGAAGTGGAACGTGTTCAGATGCCTGTGCTGTTAGAGAGGAATGTTCCACAGATTTCCTACTGTATGAAGCTTGTTAAGCCGAATGTGCTCAGATGTGCCTGGTTAGGTTGCTACGTGTCATCTGTGCGTCACACACAGCAGGGCTACAAAACGTGGAATCTCAGACAGACGGAGACCCCCTTAGAGCATTCCCTCACCGCTGCGAGCTGCTGGGGAAAGGCGCCTTGGTTCACGCCGCTGGGTGCCCTCCTCAGCAGGGTGCCGAAAGCTAAGGAGCCCTTCCTTCGTGTGGAGAGCTGTGTGAACTTGGTCCTCGGCAGGAAATCCATCATCAGGAAGGGACAAAGTCTTTCTACCCACACTCTGGCGGAAGCCTATTTATCTATATGATGGACAGTTCACTTTTCAGTTGTCTGCGCTATCTCCCAGAAAACTGTTGTTTTTAATTGAAAAAATGTGGAGCTGTTGCAGTTCCAAACACCATTTGTCCATGTCATACACGCTGCTGAAATGTCCCCACATCCAGGGGTCTGGACACTCTCTGGGCCTTTCTTCTGTGCCCACACCTTGATCCTAACAGCAAGGTCTACAGTTATTCAGAGCACTGGTACCGTGTGCCAGGCCCTACAGTAACCATTTTGCATCAACTCCACTAAAATTTAAAAAAAAAAAAATTAAATTGAAGTAAAATTTACATACAGTGAATGCACAGATCTCAAGTGTGTAATTACATGAGTTTTGACACACATATAACAACCAAATCAAGATATAAACATTGTCACCGTCCCAGGTGAATGATAGTGAGACCAGTCAGACTTTCTGTTTCTTCTTGTACCAATTTTGTGCTTTCTTTTTCATCTAAGTTGTCAGATTTATTGGCCTGAAACTGTTACAGTATTTGCTTGTTATCCTTTTCCCGTCTGTGGGATGCGGGGATGCGCAGGTGTTTCCTCTTTGTTTTCTCTCTTGCGCTCTCTCTTTTTTACACTAATGTTATTAGAGGGTCTAGCAATTTTACTACTCTTTCCAAAGAAAAAACTTTTAGATTTCTTAAATGTTTTCTACTTTTGTCTATTTCCTATTTCACTAATTATTGCTCTTGTGTTTATAATTCCCTAAGGTAAAGAAATGAATTTCCTTAACTACTCCCCAGCGTCCCCTCCCCCCAGCCCTGGGAACCACTCATCAGTCTGCTCTCTAATTCTGTGACTGTTCTTCTTTTGGACATTTCATGTGAGAGTCAAACAATCTGTGGCCTTTGCTTTTACATCATGATTTCAAGGTCCATCCATGTGGTAGCCCGCATCAGTGTTTCATTCCTTTTTACTGCCAAATTACATTCCATCGTATGGAAACCACACTTTATCCGTTCATCAGTTGGCAGACGTTTGGGTGGTTTTCCACTTTGGGGCTCTCATGAATAATGAATAACAAATATTCTCAGGAATATTTGTGTACACGTTTTTGTGTGAACATGTTTTCACTCTTGTTGGCTATATATCTAGGAGTGGAATTGCTGGTCATAAATAACTCCGTGTTTAACATTTTGAGAAAATGTCCAAGGGTTTCCCAAAGTGGCTGCTGCACCATTTTAGTTGTGTCAGCAATGGACGGTGGTCCCAGTCTCTCCGTAGCCTTGCCAACACTTGTTATGTTGTCTTTTTATGTGAGTCATCCTGGTGGTTGGGAAGTGGTATATCATTCAAAATATTCTGTTTTCCTTGTGAGTTTTTCCTTTATCTATGGCTTATTTCAAAGTGTGTTCTTTAATTTCCAAATTCTAGAGTTTTTCTAGGGTCGTTGATATTGATTGGCATTAATTTCAATTGAATTACACTGTGGCCAGAGAACAGACACTCTAAGATTTAATTCTCATGAAATTTACATATTAAAATTTTTTGAATAATTCAGTATGTAGCATTTTGAAACTGACTTCTTTCATTTAGCATAATGCATTTGAAATTATTCTATGTTTTACAAGTATCTGAAGTTCCTATTTATTGTTGAGGAGTTTTCCACTGTATAGATAAACCACAATTCTTTTATCCATGCAGGTTACTTATAGTTTTGGCTATTATCAATATAGCATTTATGTATAAGTCTTTGTGTGGACACATAGTTTCATTTCTCTTAAATACCTAGAAATAAAACTGCTGGGTCATTCGTTGAGCGTATGTTTAACTTTATAAGAAGTTGGCGGGGCCGGCCCAGTGGTGCAGCGGTTAAGTTCACACATTCTGCTCCGGTGGCCCGGGGTTGGCCAGTTTGAATCCTAGGTGTGGACGTGGCACTGCTTATCAAGCCATGCTGTAGTAGGCATCCCATGTATAAAGTAGAGGAAGATGGGCACGGATGTTAATTCAGGGCCAGTCTTCCTCAGCAAAAAGAGGAGAATTGGCAGCAGATGTTAGCTCAAGGCTAATCTTCCTCAAAAAGAAAGAAAGAGAGAGAGAGAGAGAATGAGAGAGAGAAAGAAAGATTGGCAAGGAGTTTTCTGAAGTGGCTGAAGCATTTTGCATTCCACTTTCAAAGTGTAAGAATTCTATTTATTCCAATCCTCTACAAAACTTGATAGTCTCTGTTTTATTTTAAGCTATTATGTTAGTTGTACAGTGGAATCTCATTGTGATTTTAATTCTCATTTCCCTAATGATTAATTATGTTGAACATCCTTTTACTTGCTTCTTGAGTAACATATATCTTCTTGGTGAAGTAAGACTTTGTGTCTTTTATTCCCTTTTTTTAATCTTATTACTGAGTTGTAAGTTTTCTTTACACATTCCGGAAACAAATCCTTTGTCAGATAAATGTTTCCAAAACACTTCCTCCCAGATTGTGGCTTGACTTGTATTTTTATTTTCCTAACAGTGTCTTACAGGAGCAAATATCTTTAATTTTGGTGAAATCCAATACATCTATTTTTCTTTTTAAATTAAACTTTATATTTTGAGATACATGTAAAACCATATGCTGTTGTAAGAAATAATACATAAAAACCCCAGGTACCCTTTCTTGAGTTTCCACCGATGGTAACGTTTTGCAAAAATGTAGTTCGATATCACAACCAAGATATTGACATTGATACAACTAAGGTGCAAAACATTTCCATCATCACAAGGATCCCTCATGTTGCTCTTATGTAGCTACACACACTTTCCTTCTGCTCCCAACACCTCCTTAACTTAATCCTAGAAACCACCAATTTGGTCTTTATTTCTATAATTTTGTTATTTGTTGAATGTTGTATAAATGAAATTATAGAGTATGTGATCTTTTGAGATGGGCTTTTTTCACTTAGCATAAATCCCTTGAGATTAATCCCAGTTGTTGCACCAACAGTCCATTGTTTTTTTATTTCTGAGCAGTATTGCATGGTGTGGATACGCTACAGTTAAAAGCCCTTAGCCCACTGAAGGACATTTAGGTAGTTTCCAGTTTTCGACTATTGCAAATAAAGCTGTTATGAATTTCATGTACACATTTATACATGAAAACGAGTTTTCATTTCTCTGGGATAATTGCATAGGAGTATAATTGCTGGATCTTTGATAATTCCAGTGTTAAGTTTTAAGAATTTTTCAGATTATTTTCCAGAGTAACTCTACATTTTACATTCCCACCAGCAACATAGGAGCAATTCATTTTCTCCATATTTTTACCAGCATTTGGTGTCATCACTGTTTTTAAATTTCTGCCATGTTGACAGGTGTGTAGCGATGTGTCAGTAAGTATGGTTTTAATTTCCACTTCCCCAATGGAAAACGTGTCCAACATCTTTTCATGTGCTTATTTAACATCTATGTATACTATTTAGTGACGTGTCTGTTCATATTTTTTGCTCAATGTTTAATTGGATTTTTTTTAAATGTTGAGTTTTATAGATTCTTTTTATATTTTTAAAATAAGCCTTTTATTAGAACTATAATTTGCAGATGTATTTCCTGGTCTCTAATTTGTCGTTTTATCTTCTTGACATAGCAAAATGATTCATTTTGATGAAGTTCACCAAATTATTTTAGCATCAAGTCAAAACTCTTTGCTTAATCCTAAATCCTCAAGGTTTTCTCCTTATGTGTAAATTTTAAAGTTCTATAGTTTTATGCTTTACATTTCTGTCCATAACTGACTTTGGTTAATTTCTGCGTAAATTGTGTGACTCCGTTTGAGGTTCAGATTTTGCGCTATTGTTGTTGTATATTTTTCTTCTGCATAATTTACAAACATTGTCCTACACTGTTATATTTATTTAAACAGCAAATTATCTTTTTAAGGAGACTTAAATAACAAGGAAATATTATGTATTTGCTCACACATTGGCCATTCCTGGTGCTCTTCATTTCTTTGTGTAAATCCATATTTCTATCTATTGTCATTCTCCTTCTCCTTGAACAATGTCTTTTAACATTTCTTGTACCAAGTCTGCTCATGATGAATCCTTTCAGCTCTTTTTATATCTAAAAAGTATTTCAGCTTCCCTTTTGAGATCTATTTTTGTTCAGAGTAGAACGCTGGGTTGACAGGTTTGGTTTGGTTCTCCCCTCGGTGAAGATGCTGCTCTGCATCCTCTCAGCTGACATCTTTCTGACGAGAAAACTGTTATCATACTTATCTTTGTTTCTTTGTATGCAATATTTCTTTGTTCTCTGGCTGTTTTTAAGATTTTCTCTCCATCATTGGTTTTGAGGAATTTGATCATGGTGTACCTTTGTGTAGTTTTCATGTTTCTTATGCTGGAGGTTTGTTGAGACACTTACATCTATGGGTTTCTAGTTTTCACCCAATTTAGAAATTATTTGGCAGTTATTTCTTCAAATATTTTTCTTCCCCCTCCTTTCTCCTTCTAGGGCTTTCATGACACATATATTAGACCGCTTAAAGTTGTTATACAGCTCATAAATACTTCATTTTACTTTTTGAATCTTTTTGCTCTCTGTTTCATTTTCTATAGCTTCTATTGCTATGACTTCTAGTTCACTGATTTTTTCTTCTGTGACATCTAATCTGCCATATCTCCCGCCCACTGTATTTTTCATCTCAGACATGGTAGTTTTCAACTCTTGAACTTCAACCTGGTTCTTTTTCTGTCTTCTAGTTTCTGCTTAACATGTTTAATCTTTCCTCTATTGTAGAACATATGGAATACAGTTATGCAGTCTTAAAAAACTGTTTAACATTCTTGTCTGTTAATTATAACATCTATGTCAGTTCTGGTTCTGTTCTTATTTTTGTTTTTTTTCTGAAGAAGATTCGCCCTGAGCTAACATCTGTGCCAATCATCCTCTATTTTTTGTACATGGGTCACCACCACAGCATGGATGCTGACAGGTGGTGTAGGTCCACACCCAGGAACAGAATCCCGGCTGCCGAAGTGGAGCACATGGAACTTAACCACCAGGCCACGGGGCCGGCCCCTGGTTCTGCTTTAATTGATTGATTTTTCAGCATTATGGGTCATGTTTTCCTGCTTCTTTGTATACTGGGTCATATTTTCATGCCAGACATTAAGAATTTTACCTGGTTGGATTCCAAGTATTTCCATGTTCCTATAAATATTTTTGAGCTTTGTTGTGGGATGCTGTTAAAGCACTTGAAAATAGTACTTTCAGGTCTTTAAGATTTTTTAGGAAGGATCAGACCATTATTTAGTCTATGGATATTGTTCTCCCCAATGCTGAGGCAAGACCTTTCTGAGCAGTCTCCCCAGGACCTCTTGATTTGTAAGGATTTCTGCTTTTGTGGTGTAATAGCCACTCTTTCTGGCTCTGTGTGACCCAATTTTGTTATTCATATAATCCCTTTGGTTGCATCTTTCCTTGCCCTGAGGAAGTTTGCTAACACACACGTGCTTATCAGTCCTCTGTTGAATACCTGAGGGGGCCCTTTGCAGGTTTCCATGGCTCTGTTTCAGTGCTGCTCTTTGCTTTCCGGTGGCTTCCCCTGCAAGCTCTGTCTTACTAGGTCTTCTTGGTCTATCACCTCCATCTTGTCAACTCAAGGAGTATGCCAAGCTCCTACTCAGCTACTAACCCCTGTGTAACAGCCTGGTAACTGTCTAGTAGTCATCTGGGCAAATGGAGAGCTCGCTTCATTTGTTTCCCATCTCTTATGGATACCTGTCTCTCACTGCCTGATGTCAATGTCTTGAAAACCATTGTTTTATATAGTTTGACTGGGGTTTCAGTTGTCTTGGGTGGGAGGGTAAGTCTGGCACTGGTTCCTCTGTGTTAGCCAGAAGTAGGAGTCCGGGATTAATCTCAACCATCATTTAAAGCGATTTAAATGGCTTTTACTTTTTGCTCACGTATTTAAAATTTCTGGCATTCTTCATTCCTTTTTGTAGATCCACATTTTCATCTAGTATTCTTTTTCTTTTGCTTGAATCACTTTAAAATATCTTACAGTCTAAGTCTTCCGACAGTAATTTCTGTTTGCTTTTGTTTGTCATAAAACTCTTTATTTCACCTCCATTTTTAAAAGACATTCATGCTAGGAACAAAAATTCTAAGTTGAATTTTTCCCCAGTACTTAAAGATGTCATGCTACTTTCCTCTGGCTTGCACAGTTTCTGAAGAGAATTTTTCTCTCATTGCTTTTTTTTTTTCTTTTCCTTTGTATGTAATATGTCACTTTTCTATGGTAACTTTTACAATTTTCTCTTTGTCACTGGTTTTTAGGAATAATATGAGATAATATGTTTTGATGTAGTTTCTTTTCCATTGTTGATATTTTTTTAGTTTCTTCAGTCTGTGAGCTTGAGAATTTTTATTTATTTATTAAAATATTTTAAGCTACCTCCCACCTTATGGGACTCCAATTATGTGTATGTTGGACCGGTTGAGATTACCCTAGATTTCACTGAAGACCTCTTTATTTTTTCAACTTTTTTGTCTCCCTCTGCTATATTTCGGATAGCTTCTGTTGGTATTCAAGTTTTGTTCTGAGTTCTGACTTCACTGATCTTTTCTTCGCTACTGTGTAATCTTCTATTAACCCCTTCTATTTTTTTTAATTTTTTACTTCAAGTATTTTACTTTTCATCTCTAGACCTTTTATTTGGGTGTTTTTATATGTTCCATTTTTCTCTTCATCAAGCCCATCTCCATGTTAGATCTCCAGCATACTGATAAGCTGTAAAATAGTTTTTTCAAAGACTTTGTCAACTAAATCCATCATATATGTGTTTTGTGAGTCTTTCTGCTAATTGATTTTTTACATGGTTTTGGGTAATATTTTTATGCTTCGATGCCTGTCTATCAATTTTTAATTGATGCTAAACCTTGTAAAAGTTTGCATTATTGGGTGATTGGATTTGCTCTGCCAAAGTACTGGTCAAGTACACGGTGGACAGTTTGGTCCTTTTTGGACTTTCAGTTAGATGTTTTTATGATGGGTCTTTAGCAACCTGTGGTCTGGAACTAATTTCGCCCCACCACTAAGATGTGATGCTTTGAGGACTCTGCCCAACACCCCATATATTACAAGTCTCTCCTCTGGCTAAAACTTCCTATCCTGTGAAGCTCCAGGAATTTCTCACCGTGCTGCTTTCTGGTGCTTCTTTCTCTGGCCTTACAGAGGTGCAGCTCATCCTGGGCAGATCAGTATTCAGCCTAAGACTGGAGGATGACCTCACAGGTCCGTGGACCACTCTCTGTGAAGCTCTGTCCTTCGGTATGCTGCCGTGAAGCCCTGGCTGCCTCAGCCTCCCTGAACTCCAGTGTCTGTCTCCTCATTTCAGTGACTCCCAGCTCTGTTTCCCTTCTGCAGCCTTGGACCTGCCTCCAGGCATTAAAGGAGGGCAATCCTAGGCTCACATCATGTGTTCTCCTTTCCTCGGGGGTCTCAGGTCTGCACCGTGCACTGGCAAATGGCTGAAAACCACTAATTCATAAACCTTTCCTATTTCCTAGCTTTTTAGGTTAGAAAGCCTCTTCCTGTAACAGTGAATTTTTCATTAATTTCATTATCTTTTAAACCTCAAAACAACCTTATAAGGCAAGTTGAGTTCATTCTATTTTACAGAGGAGGAAACCGAGAGCAAGAGTTTACCCCACTTTTACAGGATGCTGCTCACAGGTGGAAGAATAAGAACCCAAACTCAGGTCCTCTGACTCTGACACCTGACCTCTCAGCCTGCACTTGTCCTGATTCCTGCACGAGAGTCACGTGCTGGCCACGCGGGAGACACAGACCCATGAGATGCTGACGCTCTTTGCACGGAACCCGTAGTCCGGTGAAGGAAACCCTGCTCGATGCCTATTTTTGATAGGAGCTTCCTTTCTTTCTTCCCCGGCAGTCTTCTGGACATACCTTCAACTTTGAAAGTGTCTTCTCTCCTTAATAAACCAGCAAATTGATTCCTTCAGGAAGGAGAGGGGGTTTCTTAGAAATACTTTAATGACAAACGTGGTAAAAAGTATCATCGTTTCCAGAGGGAAGTGCTTTCCTCCTCCTCACGGCTGCCTTGATTGTCTGAGGTGTGAAGGAGTTAGGCTTGTTTCTTTTAATTCGCAAGGGACCAATGTGCAGAAAGACAGCGATGAAGACAGTTTCATGAATCCACATAGTCCGCACTAAAAGTTAGTTTTGCTGAGCTCAATAGTAAGAGGGCACGTTGGCCAAACCATTTTTCACTTTTTCCATCCTTGTGCCGATCCACTTAAGGATCAGAGAGTCCGAGAGGCATAGTCTGGATCATGGGCTCAATCCTTACATTGGGGTAACTGGCACACTGATTGACAGTCCTATCGAGACTGCCCAGAGGGGCCGCCCCAGGTGGCTGAGCGGTTAAGTTCACGTGCTCCGCTGCAGCGGTGCAGGCTTTCGCTGGCTTGGATCCAGGGTGCAGACTTAGCCCTGCTCATCAAACCATGCTGAGGCGGCGTCCTACACAGCACAACCAGAAGGACCTGTAGCTAGAATACACAACTATATACTGGGGAGCTTTGGTGAAAAGGAGAAGAAGAAGAAAAAGATTGGCAACAGATGTTAGCTGAAGGCCAATATTTAAAAAAAAAGACTGCCCCCAACAGTGTGTATGGTTCCCCAGCAGGGGACAGAAGTGCTGCTACCCAAAGGCAGGTGGAAATGCAGAAGCCCACTGCATTTTATGAACAGAAAGATGTTACAATTTGTCCCTTCTAGGCACTGGACAAAGCATGGATAATGCACAGATCTCAGTTTAAACACATCAAAGTTGTTGATTTCACATCTTCTTATCATCAGTAAGTGTGTTTGCAGAGTTGCTTAGAAGTAAGAAGAATGCCAACATTCATAATATTTCTATTTTTTGGTGGCTCTATCTGGTTAATTTTTTCATACAAATAGGATGAACCTTCAGTCTTGATTATTTAAAATTATGTTAAATGCAAAGCACACAATATTACTGATGCTTAGAAAAGATAGATTTGAATATCAAAAGTATACAAAGTGAAGTACCACGCTGCATTATAAGCTGTGCGCTAATGTGTTTCCTATTAAATATTAAACGCCTGCTCCATGATATTGCTCTGCAATGACGTGCCCTAGACCTTTAACTTACGAATGTTTCTTGTGGTACAAAATTTGAACTGTAATAGGACAATTATTTTTATGGAATTTGCAAATATTTTTGTTTAAAGTTGTCTTCGTGACATTCTAACATCACCACATGTGAAGGTTACTAAAACAATTTTGCTAAAAAATGCATTTTAATATTAATTAAGTTTCCCAAGGAGTGTACAGTATACCATGTTTGTCTCTGGGCTCTTATAATGACATTTGGCCTTTGTTTTATTTAGTTTTGGATTCAATTACTCTGACATTACTGAACATAAACCACACAGAATGGTAAATTCCCACGAGGGGAGCTGAGGATTGTAGCCTAAGGCGTTCTAGCTGGACTCTGTCCCCAGTCTGCTGTGTCCACTCTGGTCTCTCCTCCACCCCAGGCCACAAGAGGACAAGAATATAGGTACAATTTTTTATTTTTCACTCTTTATTATAAAGTCAAAGAAAATGGACCGTATTTCTTTTTCTTTGCCAAATGCCTTCTTTTGTATAAAGTACATTTTTCTGCAGTTTAAGCTCTTGAGGACAAGAACCCCTTTCTCTTCACAGTTCCGTCCTGGAAACTAAAACGTTAGCTGACCTAGTAGATGTTCATTGAAATGCTTGAAAATGGATGCTTATGGCAACCTATGCACAACGTCTTACCCCAAAGATTTACCTTAAAATCCTAGAATGGGCTGTGGTCACGGGCCTTGGCAGGATCTGTCTTCCTCGTTTTGTTTATAACAAAACAATGGGCAAGCTGTACAGAACTTGGGTTGGTTTGTTACGTCTAAGGCTGCACACCGACTTCATGATAGGGGATAGGGTGAGGAACTCCATCTAGCTTTGGGGTTCCTCGTCTAGTATACATCCAGATGCATTCAAGGACATACTCTAGTTTCGTCATTCAGTAAATACACCCTGGCAAACATGTGACAATCCAAATTATCCTAAGACAACTAAAAATGATTATTTGCTCTGCAAAACAATATGCAAGAAGCTTCCTTTAAGAAGGATGTCCCTTTATCCAGTCCTAGCAAATAGCTATAAATGTGGGACATGGGAAGCCTTTGAGATGACTTCAGCCCCAGAGTCTGAAACCACACGAGAAACCCCAAACGAGAGCTGCCGAGCTGAGCTGGGTCAAACTCCAGAACTGAAGAGACCACCATAATGCACGGTTGTTCTTTTATGAAACTAAATTTGTGGTGGCTTGTTATGCAGCAATACGTGCCCGGGACAGAATTGGTAACAGGAAGGATGCTTCCATGGAAAAGCCAAACACACAAAAACCAACCAACCAACCAAACTCTTCCTCGTTAGATGGCATCTGGCTTTTCTCTTTTGGGAGGGTGTTGATCACTGATTCAATCTCCTTAGGCATTATTGACCTGTTCAGATTTTCTATTTCTTCATGATTCAATCTTGGTAGATTATATGTTTCTGGGAATTTATTTTTCTAGATTATCCCACTTGTTGGCATATAATTGTTCATAGCAGTCTCTTATGATCCTTTGTATTTCTGTGGTATCAGTTGTAACATCTCCTCTTTCATTTATAATTTCATTTATTTGAGACCTTGCTCTTTTATTCTTGGTTAATCTAACTAAAGGTTTGTCAATTGTGTTTATCTTTTCAAGAAACCACCTCTTGCTTTTAATTGCTTTTTTACTGTTGTCTTTCACTTCTCTATATCGTTTATTGTTGCCCTGATCTTTATTGTTTTCTGCTTCATGGGTGAATTCTACCAAACATTTAAAGAATTAACACCAATCCTTCTCAAACAATGAAGATGAGGGAACACTTCCAAATTCATTTTATGAGACCAGCACTACCCTCATACCAAAGCCAGATAGGGACACTTCGAGAAGAGAAAATTACAGGTCAATAACCTTGATCCAAATAGGTGCGAGATTCCTCTTGTGGATAGAATATAGACAGAGTGAATCTGAGGCTTGGTTAGAAAAGTTAATATAGCTTCCCTGGATCTCTCCGGGGTTACTCACTCTTGGAACCAAGTTGCCAGCATATAAACCCAGGCTGTGCGGAGCCCAGGTATAGCTGTTCCAGCAAAGAGGCTTTGCCAAGGTTCTAGTCAAGGACACGCGTCCATCGTGACGTGTAAGTGATGAAGCTTTCAGATGAATCCATCTCCAGATGCTGTGTGACCGCAAATACCTGACAACCCCCAAGTGAGAATCACCCAGGTGTGATTCTCCTAGAACAATGAGAAACAGTAATAATAAACAATTGGTGTTATTTTATACCACTAAGTTAGGGCTGGTTTATTATGCAACAACCAACAACTTTGTAGAGTGGACCAAGTGTAGGAGACATTAGAGGGTGGTGGGGACTGTGCAACACCACAAAGTGTGTGCTTCCTTGCTCCCTGTGGTAATACATTCTGCTGTTCCAGGAGCTAGTGGAAATCTGGATTTCTACATACAATGTCCTTATTTTGACAACATTGGCATGGGCCAAACAAAGTTGCTGAGGGCCGGATTCAGCCCAGGGACTGCCTGCATGCAACTCCTAGGCTAAGAATTAGCCAGTTGACCCTCCATTACAACAGAGTCTGAACAATGGGAGACGTGCTGTCTTGCCAAAATCGACCTTTCCCTTGGCAGTCGCTGCTCCTCTTTCTATCTGGTGACTTCAGAAAGGAAAATGTCCAGCCCCAGCTGTAGGCAAAGCTGTGAAATGGAGCCAGGCTGCCCTTCTCTGCAGCGCAGGCAGGAGGCTGGGTGTCTTGTTTCCAGGAATTGCTAATTGCTGACCAGAGAGCCGCAGCAAAGACTCTAAGTGCTAAATACTGACGGAGCTCGAAGGCTTTCGGGGTCTGCTCTTAGCTGCAAAGGCGCTGCTTATTTATTCCCTCTGCTTAATACAGCTCAGTAACCTTTAGAAACATTTGAAATCTGAAATATGCAATGCCCCCACTGGTGGCAGTATCTAGACAACCCTATTTAGCCGGGGCTTGTAGGATTAATTAAGTCTCTGGAAACAAAGAGCTTTTTATCTCCACTCAGTTTTTCAGGGAGTTGTCAGAAAGTTAAACATTTTTGTAAAGTGAGGTTTTGAAGAAGCATTTTTGACTTACACTGTAAAGTCTGGGCAAATACTTTTCTCAGAGTCCTGTTGTCAGCAGCAGGGTTTCAGAAATCCCAGACCAAGACAACCATCTTGTAAATGCCACACGGCAGGGCGCTTCATGACTGAGTGAAGTACAGTCTGCTCATCCTCCAGAGCAGATTCGAGTGCCCGTTGTTAGGGCGCTGTGTAGGGGTTGGGGCAATAGAAGGCGTCCAAGTCAGCCCAAGGTTTAGAACCCAAGGGCTCCTCGAAAGGTGTGGCCTCATCTCCAATCGAGACCCCATCTCTGCTCTAGACTCCTTATGTCTGAAAAATAACTGAGTTTGAAAGTTTTTTCTTGATTATTCTGGTGAAAGCAGAGACCCTATGGGCGGACTATGCCCAAATGACTCCCTCAATGGGCTTGCGTCGTACGTGTGCGCTGCTCAGCCTTCCTGCACCACGTTGAAGTTTGTTGGTTGCCGCCAGAATGTGTGATCTGAACCATGGGGGGCTTTCTGCTCTCTTTGCCTGTTTGTTAATTAGATCAGCTTCTCCCAAGAGATTATAGCTCTGCAGCAGCAGCCGTATCTCCCACGGCCTTTCCACTGCCCCCCCATAGGGATGGGTACTGAGTGGATACTCAATGCAAGTTTCTGTTGGATTGACTGCAAAGATATTTATCCCTGTAACTGACTGGCTGTATTTCCCATATGCTAATAATATTTGCATTTGTCTGAGAGCCAGTGGGTTTTGGAGAATGTTCCTCTGAAACATAGCAGGTATAAGATCTCTTCCTTCTTAACCCTGTCTTTCTCTTTCCCTCTCTACACAGCATTTACTCTGAGCACTTATTATGTGACAAATACTGTGCCAGACACTGAGATGAAAATGTTTATTTAAAAGGTGTTTAATTCATACGTTGAACTAAGACTAGATTTCCTTCGTTAATAGATTTTGTCCACCTAAGAATTCCTTTACTTAGAGATTACAAAATGTGATTTTATTTCTTCAGAGTCAATTTACATGAGCAACTCAGTCACACATCCACTGTGCATAGACGAGTTCCTCATTTATATACTTGGAGATGGGAGTGATTTTCCCATGAAGGGGAAGAGAAGAAATATTTCTTATCTTATGCATCCTGCTTATTTGTTAGGCAATTTGGCAAACTTTGTGCTTGTGTTCTCCTATTTAACTCTCACAACAGCTCTCTGAGCTAGGTAGAATCATTTATGCTTATTTGATTGACAGGGATACTGATGTTATGATAATTACATATCCCACGTAAGGCCATGGAGTCAGGATGCTGATATTTGAATGCAGATCTGTCTGATGTACAAGAATGACAGGAGTCCCATGAGAAGAACGAGACTTCCATAGATCCTTGGGTCAGTGCCCTTCCTTTGAGACTATACTGCCTCTTATTTTACTTTTAAGAGGAAAGATCCAATGGAATATTATTCAGCCATAAGAGAAAAAGTACTGATTCATGCTACAATGTGGCTGAACCTCAGAAACATCAAGCTAAGTGAACGAAGCCAGACACAAAAGGTCACATAGTGTATGATCCCATTGATATGAAATATCAAGAGTGGGAAAACCCATAGAGACAGAAAGATGAGTGGCTGCCAGGGGCTGGTTGAAGACAGAAGGGGAGTGACTGCTTAATGGGTACGGGGCTTCCTTTTGGGATGGGGGAAATGTTTTGGAACTAGAGAGAGGTACGGTTGAACAACATTGTGAATGTACTAAACGTCAGTGAATTGTACACTTTAAATGGTTAATTTTATGTAACGTGAGTTTTACCTCAGTAGAAAAAAAAGAAATAAAAAAAGCAGGCTGACATGCCAGGAGCAGTGTAGGATGCTTCCTGTGCTGCCAAGAGCTGTGCCATTTTCTCATAATCTGTGATTCTGCTGTGTGAGATGTCGATACGGTCAGGTGGCCACACTGCTGACTTTGACTTGGGGTCTGAGAGCTCATGGCTCCCACTTGGCTGTGGAAGTGTGTCCATGAGACACCAGTTCAAAGGATCGACATCAACGTTATCACCCCAAGAGGAGCACAGCTGTTGAGGGCTCAGCCTCTGAGGCAGGTGAATCTCACCCGGATCCTGCCGAGACCCTTCCCAGCTGTGTGAGCCCTCCCAGGCTCTTCCAAGCCTCAGTATCCTCATCCGTGATGGGGTTAAAAGCATCTTCCTCAGAGGGAGGTTGTGGGGGCTAAGGGGAAAATGTGCCCTGCCCGACACATTCACAAGGAGCTGCTGGGCTGTTACAGGAATTGGCGTTCTATGGTGGCACAGCAAAGTCGTTGGTAAAGGTGAGAGTTGTGGCATCTCTGTATCCCCAGAGCAAGCAGGGTACTCGAGTAGGGCAGAATGAGTCAGCCTACAGTCTTGAAGGACCCTCCTAAATGGCCCTGCCCATAACCTCCCTAACAAGTACCCCCTGCCTCCCTGGGACCTGGTTGACTCTAGGTCAGATAATGGTCCATATGGCAGGTCTGATTTTGTTCCCTTGATTCCAGTGGCCCACACCCCGGGGCCGCAGAAGCCCAGGAGCTGGCATGCACAAGCAAGTCCTTGGGGAAGTGCTCCCAGCCTACAGGCAGGGAGAGTCACAGGTGCCCTTGAGCTAATCGCACACGCAGCAGCTTGTCGGAACCATGGCAATGACAATCCCTTCCCCGAAGGACAAAAGTGCCCCGTGCGAGTTACCTTGACCTGGGAACAAAGCACCCTCCTCCAAGGGCACTGTGTTTTCTTGCAATCTGGTGTTCCCTTTCAGAATTTCTAAAGCATCCCCTGGACCAAAGGCTGCTGCATAATGGAGGCCCTTGGTTCTTCCAGGGCCTCAAAGACACTAAGCACAAGCTCTTGATGCTTCCTGCATCCTTTTGCTTGGAGAGAAAAAAAAAAGGAACATTTTTCTTCTCTCTTGAATGTGAACACCAAGAGGCTAATTCACCAAGAAACAACCTACCCATAATCATATGCGGGAGGATTGGTGGAATTTGTTTGCTGGCTCAGGGACAGCTGCAGTAAGCTTTGTTGTGAACAATTTGAAACCCTAAGAAAAAGTCACTATCAAGCTCCCTGGCTTTACCCGCTGAGCACGACTGAACTCCCAGCTGTCCTCTCCACTTGAGAAGCTCAGGCTTGCATAGCTGCGTTTGGAGCCGGGGTATTGTAACAAAGAGGAGGATGCCACTCAAGGCCAGACTCAGGGCTGGGCACTGATGCTTGCCTTAGCTCCTGGCTGCTCCGGCATCTCAGCCCCAGAGCCCACTGGCTGTACAGCTGTGGTGTGGGGAGCCACGCATTATGAGTATATCTGCAGGTTCCTCTCCAATCCATTCCTGAACTGGGACAGTAGCTATCCTTGCATAAGGGGAGCTCTTGGGGGTGCTGCTAATGTTTTCTTCCTTGGTCTAGGCGCTGGTTGTATGAGTGTATCCAGTTTGAGAAAATTCATCAAGCAGTACCATATATGTACATTATTTCAGTATAAAAGCTTAAAAATGGGTTCCTGCATGGATCTGGGAGTTACTGCATCGCTTTGCTATCCCTGGCTTTTTATACTGAGCGACAGGTTAGACACCCTCGTGATAAGTCCCTGAGCTCACGAGGCCATGAAGGCAGGTGGCACGTGGGCATCAGAGAACTTTGGGCTGATGAAGAGGTGAGGATGGGTGAACTCACGGAAGAGTGTTCCAGACAGAGGGAATAGACATATCACAGCTCAGACCTGAGAGACATAGACTATTAGAAACCCTGGAAGAACCCCATGAGAGGGCAGTGTCTGCATTACATTGATGTGAGCTGGGGGGTCTAGGAGCCTCTAAGAAGATACTCTGCAGCATATTTGGGCCCGAGCCATATGTCCTCTCAGTGTCTCCATCTGGCCGTACTCAAGCCGCCTACCCGCTCCCACTTCTTCATGGTCAGGCTCTCCAGCCTCTTGTGTCCTCTCTGTGACTGAGCCCTTGGCCTGAGTTCTCACCTTTGTTCTCTGGTCTTGATCTCCTACTCCTGTCCTTAGCCACTTCCTGCGCTTCCCTGACCCCGGCCTCCCTGGCGGTTTCTGTCTTCACCAGTTTCCTAGTATGAGACCTACCTGGTTGATGCCAGAAGCTGCCAGACCGCCGTCCAGTGTCTGTCAGGCCTTCCCTTGCCAGAGCTTCCTTCTCTCGCTGCCCAACTGGCAGTGGAAAATGGTCGAGAACTTTGCAAAAAAAAAAAAAAAAGCCAGCCCATAGAAATCAAGCCCTTCTTTTCCTGCTCCACTTTCTGTGAAATCAGAGGACAGATGGTCATCATGCTCCACGTTGAGAAAAAAACAAAATCTCACCAACAATTAAAATTGAAATGACCAGGCTGTAAAAATATCATCTTACCAGAATTCCAAAATATAAAATAAATAGCAACATTTCCTGGTTGCAGCAAAGCTCAATGTTAGAGTTCTCCCTTTTTTTAGAACAGGCTGGATAGTATCATAAAACCACAAAACTTTAAGTTAAAGGAAGATAAATGACTTCTTTTACTTCTTTAACCGAGAGTGTTGTGGGGCTAATTTACATGACCTCCTGTCTTTCTCCGTGGCGGGGCCCTTTGTGCCGTTGTCTTCAGAAGAGTCTCCTGAGGACCCTGGGGCTCTGCTATTTCCGTGTCGGCAGACAAAGGGGAGAACAAAGCCGGCCCTCATTACAGATGTGCGGGGAAGCATCCTGCTGTAGGAAACTTTAGGGAACACTGAGGATGAACAATGGCTTCCAGAGAACACGAGCAGATGCGCTTCCATTTCAGAAACAAATGCACATGAAAGATCATCTTTTGTTGGAGAAGGTATATATATTAACTTATCCTCTTTTAAAAACACAACCAGGAAAGAGTGACCTTTCCCATGGCTGCATGAGCTGTAGTTTTAGCAGAATATAATAAATGCCACTAGATACTGTGGAACAGAAAACATAAGGATTCAACAAATTAAACTTTGTAACACACGCCAAAGACACCCAGAATGGACCTATGTACATAGTCGCTGCTATTGTATTATTTTTTCCATCAAAAAGTTGGCATTCAGAATATTCAAGAAATATGACTGCCCTTTCAGACTTCAAATTTGGATTTATTTCCCAGCGACGCTGTGCTTATTTAGGTTTGTACTAGTGTCATGCATCAGAAATGGGTTTCTATGAAAATAAAATCTCTTACTTGACTTCTTGCTATCAAAATTCAGCATGAATCCTGTTAAAAGAGTGAAATGTTAGGCTAGATGCGATGCACTAATAGGCTTTATATGTCGAATTTTAGCAGCTAAAATCTTTTCTGGTGTGATTTTCCTTCTACCATTTTGTTTATGAGCATTATGAGTCAATAAGCTATCATGAACTAGAAATTAAATTAGGTTTAAAATTTAAGGAAACAGAATAAAGAAGAGAATAGGCTTACATACATATTGGGAAAATGCTCAAATGTTGATGATTTGGAAAAAAGCCATTTTCTTTGCTAGAATTTATCCTTATTCCTGTTCATATGGGGTACACATGGGTCTATATTGGTTTTCCTGAGGTTTATTTATGAGTGAGCCCCCCTGCCCCGACCACAATCAGACTATTTTCAAGCCAAGAATGGCTTACATTCTTTTGTCTTCTCGAGTTCCTACACCCCCTTTCTCTGGTTTCAGACCCCATGGACAGGATGAAGGATGCTGCAGCATGAGCCCACCTCAGTGTGGACAGGCAAGGCTGTGTCCAAGTGACAGTGCAACGAGTGTCTCCTGGTAATGGTACTCAGAGACTTCTCAGTTCCAAATGTCAAGTAAAGTCATCCCTTTTAATATTTCTTGGGAATGAACTGTTGTGTTGGCCAATAATGAACATGAAAACGATGCTTCTGAAAGTAGAGGATGCTAATCTTGCAAGTCTATTTTCTTATCCTTAATGAGCACGAAGTGATTTTTTTTAGTCCATGGTCCTGCAAAACCAAAAGATTATGGCATATAATTATCTCACTGTCAAAAATTATGCTTCTGTTGAAAATGAAGTTGACTTCCTTGAATATTTAGCCCCTCTTTTAATTGATCTCTTTTTAGATTTCACTTAAACACATTCCTCATTTTTAGGATGTTCAGAACTTAAGCTACTACAGCCAAGTGTTTATTGGGGTCTAACAGGAGTATGCCTGACCCTCATAACAGTCACAAGTAGAGAGATGCTCACCACATGTGGCTCACATCAGAGATGTGCTCCATGTAGTGAGGGGTGAGGGACAAAAGGGTCCAGATAAGTGTTCATCTCTCCGGGAAGAACAGGTCAGAGAAGGGTTCTAGGATGAAGAAGGGCTCAGAAAAGCCTTGACGGTCCGGTAGGCTTCAGAGAGATTTCACACAGGCAGTTCCCCAAGGCAGAAACCTCTCCTCTGCCTCTCTTTCACCCCTCTTCCAATTGATCTGTTAAAAATATGTAACTCTCAGACATCTGAGATCACCAGCTCCACCTGTCAACACCGTCTTCCTGTCATGGTGCAGCCGCCATGTTCCCTACGTGGATGCTGCAGCAGCCTTCCAGCCAGCTGCCCCGTCTTCCGTGCTTGAGGTTCTCTAACGCGTCCTCCACGAGGCAATCAGAGACACAAAGCTCCTCCTGCCGTTCCCCGCCTCAGACCTTCAAGGGGTCCCCACTGTCCTTAGGGTGAGCCTAAACTTTTTAACCTGATGCCGTGGCCCCTCACAACTTGGCCCTTGCCTCTGTCTGCCGTCACATCTTGCTTCGCTGCCTCAACTCCCCTAGCACTCAAGCCGTAATCAAATTATTTTAGCTCCTCAAGAGCAAGATGCTCCTCTCTCTCCATTTCTGTCTCTACCTCTGTCTCTCTGTCTCTGTTTCACGGTCTCTGTCTCCTGCTTTCTCTTTCTTCTCCCGGCCTTGCACACACGGGGCCCTCTTTCTAGAATACTGTTCTTCCCTTCCCTGCCTGGCTGTCTGCTATTCATCCACTAGATATCAGATTAAACACGTTTCCTCTGGGCAGCCGTCCTTGACCCTCTTTGAGACCATCAGGGCATTTCTCATACTTTACTATAGTTATTTCACTATCTCCTTGTTAAACTATACACTAGAAGTCTGTAATTATGGGCTTTGAGCCAAGTCCTGTCCACTGGCTATTTCTGTAAATAAGGTTGTATTGGCAAATGGTCATGCCATTCATTTTTGTATTGTCTATGGCTGCTTTTGTACTGCAGTGGCAGAGCTGAGTAGTTGTGACAGAGGCATATGGCTCATAAATCCTAAAATATGTACTGTCTGGCCACTAACAGAATAAGTCTGCTGACCCCTGCTGTGAACAATTAGGTCAGAGACCCTGGCACTATTCTATCATCGGAACCTGGGATAGCCCCTGATGGTAGGCATTCAGTGGACATTTGTTGAACGAACGAATGAATGGATGTAGAGTATACAGGCAGGGAAGCATAGCACAGAAGAAAGGTAGTAGAGACAACTGGCTCCCCTTTGCAGAAGATTTGATATGTAGAAAAATACTGAGCATTGACGTTCTTGCCGCTGCTGCTGCTGCTGCTGCTCCCAGGCGTCATGTATTAACCATCCCTGTGGGCCACGTACAGTGCTAACAGATTCATCCGCTTCTCTCACTTCATCCTCTCAACAACCCGATATGGTGGGCCCTATTGTCTTATCCACTTTACAGAGAAAAAACAGAGTCTGAGAAAGTCACATGACTTGGCCATGATCCCACAGCTGAGAAGTAGTTCTCTGGGAGCCCGCTCTTTAATCCGTATGCCCCCAAATGTACTAGCTCATTTGACTATTTGGGAAATGTGTCTTTAGTTCCACTTAATTTCAATGGAAAGCATATCGTCTCTTTGAGCAACTGGTTAGGTTTCTAAGTAAACAGTTGTTTTCGTAGGCAGTCAGGCTTCTGCACCAACACTGAATTTGCCATAAGTTCCATTTCAGCCACCGGTATAAGATGTGTTTTCAAAATAGTTACATTTGAACTAAAAGGAAAAAAAAATGTGTGGGGGCTTGCCCAGCAGCGTAGTGGTTAATTTTGTGCACTCTGCTTCGGCAGCCCGGGGTTTGCGAGTTTGGATCCCAGGCACAGAATACACACTGCTAGTCAAGCCATGCTGTGGTGGCATCAAACCACGCTATGGCTGTGTGCCACATACAAAATAGAGAAAGACGGGCATGGATGTGAGCTCAGGGACAAACTTCCTCAAGCAAAGAGAGGCAGATTGGCAACAGATGTTAGCTCAAGGCCAATCTTCCTCATCAAAAACAAAAACAAAAACCACACACACACAATAGATGAACAAGAATTTGACCATTAGAAAAGAATTTTCTAGAATCAGGAACTGCATGGGAGGGACTGATAAACCAAACAACAATTTCAATGACAAAACAACAACAACAAATATCAGCAGTAAAGTTGAGAGGTGTCTTAATCGATCAGCACCGTGAGGTGCTCTCCTGTGTGTAAAGGGTCTGATGAGTGGCAACTGGTTCCAGACGCCAGGGACACATTAGCTTCCCCCTGGGTTCTGAACCGCACAGGTATTTCAGCAGAGTGTCTGTGGTCCTTAGTAGAATAATATTATATTCCGTAATGATATGCAAGATGGAGTGATCTTTACAGTATGACTTTGGCTTTCTCATAGCTACTAACCTCTCATAGTTTGAATTGCATTCTTATTCATTTACCTTCAATACTTGACATTATAAGTGATTTTTTTTTTGCTTTTTTTGCTTAATGAGTAATTGACCCTAAAACATATCCACAGACAGAAGAGAATGTGAACCTACAATGAAAAGTCAGAGAAAACTTATGTTTCTAAAATTTGATAAACTCGTTGGAAAAGGCAATATGCATAAAATGGGTAGCAGCTTGATTGATCAAATGAAGAAATTGTGTATCCGAACGGCAAAATTATATGGGCTTAGTGTCATAGCCGAAGGTAGAAGTGATGGAATTGAATATTTGAAGTAAAATCTTCAATTTATGTCTTGATATGGTCCTTCTAAAAGTTTAACTATTTGAATCATTAATCAGAAGCCTCCAAACAAAAAGAAAGCCCAGGACCAGATGGTTACACTGGCGAATTCTAACAAACATTCAAAGAAGAATCAACTCCAATCTTTTCCCAACTCTTCCAAAAAACAAAAGAGAAAGAAATACTTCCTAACTTATTCTATGAGGGCAGCATTACCCTGATACCAAAGTCAGCAGAAGTGATAAAAAGAAAGGAAAAATACGGACCAACATGCCTTATGAATAACAGCACAAAAATCCTCAACAAAGCACTAGCAAACCAAAGCCAGTAGCATATTAAGAGGAGTATGAACTATGACCAAGTGGGATTCCTTCCAGTAATGCAAGGGTCATGCAACATGGCCAAATCAGTCAATGTAGCACACCACCTTAACAGAATGAAGGAAGAAAAAATGCTCATCTCAATAGACGCAGACATAAACAGCATTTATGAAAAACCCACAGCTAATACTACACTTGATGAAAGTCTAAAAGCTTCCATCCTACAATTAAGAACAAGACAAGGATACACACTTTCACCATCTTTTCAGCCTTGTACTGGAAGTTCTAGCCAGAGCAATTAGGCAAGAAAAAGGAAATAAAAAGACATCCAAATTAGAAAGGAAAAAAATAAAACTATCCCTATTCATAAATGATACAGTCCGTTGTATTTCTATACACTAGCAACGGACTGCCTGAAAGAGAAATTAAGAAAATTCTATTTACAATAACATCATAAAGAATAGAATACTCAGGAATAAATTCGACCAAGGAAGGGCAAGACTCATCCATTGAAAACTACAAAATATTACTAAAAGGAATTAAAAAAGACCTAAATACATAGAAAGACGTCCTATGTTCATGGACTGGGACACTTAATATGGCTAAGATGGCAGTACTCCCCAAGCCTTTCAATCCCTGTCGAAACCCCAAAGGCTTTTTGTGAAATTGGGAAAGCTGCACCTATAATTCATAAGAAAAGTCAAGGGACACAGAGTGGCCAACTTGAAATGGAATAACAAAGTAGGAAGACAGAGTTTCTTATTTCAAAACTTGCTATAATGCTACAGTAATTAAAACGGTGTGGCACTGGCACAAGTGTAGACATAGAGATCAATGGAATAGAATTGAAAGTACAAGAAAAAAGAGGGCATGCATTTATGGTCAATTTTTTTCTCAATGAGATTTCCAAGATAATTCAATGGGAAAAGAATAGTCTTTTCATCACATGGTGCCGGGACAACTGGACATCACACGCAAAAGAATGAAGTTTGACCCCTACCTCACATGATAAAAATTAACTCTAAATGGTCAAGACCCAAATCTAAGAGACAAACATTGCTGAACTAAAGTTAAGAAGGTCTACAGAAATAGAAGGACATTCTGTGTTCACGGGTTGGAAGACCCTACTATCGTTAAGACGGAATGTTAAACTCTTAGAAGAAAACGGGTAAATTTTCAAAGCCTTGGATTTTGCAGTGATTTCTTAGAAGTAACACCAAAAGCATGAACAACAAAAGCATAAAATAGATAAATTGATCTTCATCACTTTAAAGTCTTTTCTGCATCAAAGGGCACTATTCAGAGCGAAAAGGTAATCCAAAGAATGGGGAAATTTTACCAATCTTATATGTGATAAGGGTCTAGCATCCAGAACACGTGGAACTCAACAACAGAAGACTAACCGCCCAGTTAGAGAACGGGGAGACAGCTCGAATAAACGTCGCTCCAACGAAGATACACAAATGGCCAAGAAGCAACAAAAAACGCTCAACGTCAAGTCATCTCGGGAATGCAAATCAAAACCACAATGAGATAAGGCTGCTTCACGCCCGCTAGGGATGGAGAGTGAGTGCCTCAGGTGTATGAGATTTCCTTTGGGGATGATGAAAACTTTCTGGAACTATGTAGTAGTAACAGTTGCACGACAGTGTGACAGTATTAATGCCCCTGTATCGTACACTTTAAAGCAGTCAAAACGATAAATTTTATATTTCGTGTATTTTACCACAATAAAAAAGCTTAGCTCTTACTGTCAGCTTCTCCTAGCAATAAAATCAATTTTTATTATGCACCTTAGCAATTTTATAATATTTTAAATACCTATTTTTTCTGATTGGAAAAGCAATATTTGTTTACTATTGAAGGTTTCAGACCCACAAAAGCACTAAGGGAAAAATAAAACATACCTGTATTCCTACTACTGAAAAGTAGCCACAGCGAATTTTTCAACGTCAATCCTTCTACTCTTTTTTATTATGTACATACGGGTGCGTACACACATTCAGAGTTGTTATTTTCGTTTTTCACGAAACTGTTATTGTGCAGTACCTAATGTTTTGTAATCTGCTCTCCCTCATACTGTATCAAAAGCATTTCCCATTGCCATTTCCTGTTCTCCCACACCACATTAAAAGGCTGGATAGTATTCCATCTTACAATTTGTAACATCATTTATTTAGCCAATTTCTATTGCTGGATGGATCCTAACATTTTAGAGTTGGAATACACTATAGACATTATCGCGTCCAACTTTATTTCCTTCCTGAGCTTTATAGCTGCGAGCCTTAAACACATGGCATACAAAAACCATCCCGTATTTTGAAAACAGAGTCAATTTTTCACTTTCCAGCTGGATTAGGGTGTCACGCGGCTTTGGACTCGCCATTCAGGAACCGAAATGATGGAAACAGCGGCAGTGTAGCAGGAGCGGGGAGCGAGCCAGGTGTAAAACAGTGCCCAGAGCATCAAAAGTCCATCCTGAACGGTTTTGTTGTTCTGAAAAATAGATATAGAAGACTACAAAATAGGTTCCATTGAATCTATTGACAACAGTTCCATCCTGCAAAATGGATAAGGCCTTGAGAGAGAGGCGACCGAGGAGAGGGCCGGCTCCAGTGAGCATGTCTCCTGGGCTCCAGCAGCACTCAACTCACCCACGGGCGGTTCACAGAAGAGAACGCCAGGCCCTGGGTGGTGCTGTGCGGAGCTCCCCTTTGTGTTCCCAGGGCAGGGAGCCAGGCAGGAGAAGGCATTCAATTGCTGATCAGAATCGAAGACGTCAGGATATGATCTCAAGATGTCTTTAAATCCAGACTGCTCATATCAGGGTAAAAATAAATATGTTCATTCCTCGAGGCCTGTAGGAAACACGACACATGCTTCGGATGTTGGAATATTAGTGAAGCAGTTACGTATTTCTTAAGACGTCGCCTCATGGCAGGCAACACTTTCCAAACAGGACTGTCCACCCTCCCTTGTCACCACGTCCTTTCTCTCGGGGGCGGGGACTGCTCAATGACTCCCTCTGTTGGCTTACTTTGACGTGGTAGGGTCCACAGGACACCCGAGGACGCATTAAACTCTTTAGATTAACTAGTTTCAAGCTTGGGTTTTAAGTCTGAGTTAGACTGGTTTTAAGAAGCACCATTCTTTGCCTGTTTTCTCTATTATGTTGGATGATTTTTTCTTATTGAGTTATAGGAACATTTTACATATCTCAGGCACCAATCCTTTTCCCATTATATATGTGGCAAATTTTCTCTGTGTCATTCATTTACAATTAAACTATATTCATGGCGTGTAGAAATATTAAAATTTTATGTAATCAAATACGTCTGTCTTTCCTTCCTGGTTTCCACACTTTATGTTTTAATTAGCAAAGCATTTCCCTCTCCAGCATTAGTATTAGTTTTCAATATTTCTTTGTATTTTATTCCTAAGCTGATATATTACCCTCCTTCTGTTTAGCTCTCGTATCCCCTGAATTCAGTTTTTGTGTGTGGTGTGAGGCAGGGGAATGAGGAATACTATTTCAAGCCCACCAGCTACATAACTTTATGCTCTCCAGTGACAGACGGGGCCTCAGAATGCATGCTTCTCTCCTCGGAAGTTTAACACAGAAGGAGGTTCTGCTTGTTGACAGTGGTAGAAGCTTCATTTCCGGTGAACTCCCAACTGTCGAACCCCTAATGGTATTATTACTCCTAATCAAGGCAGCTGCAGAGCGTGGACACTTGTCTTAATGTCCCCTTGAACTTCTTTCTTAGGGAAGATGTTGCAAAGTCATTCACAGGTTTATAAAATGCCTTCTCATGGTTTGTGCTGATTACAGAAGAATTTTTATTTGGCCCAGTATGTCTTGACAAACTTAAAGAGCTTTCAGGAATAAACAGGTAAGTATATATTGTAAGGTCAAAACTCCTAAGTCCAGATAATTCTCTTAAGAAAGGCTTCTTAAGTGTGCCTGGCCCAGGGCACTTGCTTCTTAGGCAGTGGTCAATATGGAACCCCAAGAGGACCACTGGCAGGGAGGCCTCCAGACAGGTAGGGCTTACAAGCAAGTCACGATGCTCATCCTTTGCGAGAAGGTTTGTGATCTAGAATCTCGGTGATCCTGGCTCCAACCTTCCACTCTTTTGATAATTTCCTTGATGAGGGAGAGGTTTTCCTATGCCAGCAAAAGGCTCACAATTCTCATTTGCATCCGTCAGCTGAGACATCATGCCCCTCTCTCTTTACCAGACCTTAGACAGTAAACCAAGACCATCTTATAAACATGTCAGAACCAGGTTAAGTTAATCAGAGGAAGGAAAAAGGCACTGAGTGATTGGGACACAATGACATCTGGGTTATTCCAAAAGAACAAAACATCAGCGTAGCTAGAACTCACTTGGTTTGTTTCCCTCGACCTTGCATTTCTTCCACTGGCATATCTTGACCTTGTGGTGAAGGCGGAAACTTTCTGCTGCTTCCAAGAGCCTTACTTCCCGACACAGCAGCACAGGCAGTGTCAGTAAAGGATAGAGGTGACTCAACAGGGACAGGCTGGCCCATCCAGCCCCACGTCCCACGTTGATCAGAGCAAACAGCGATGTCCAGAGGATGCTGTTGGGTGTGGCTGGAAGGCTGTTCCCCTGTATCTCTGATGCAATTAACAAGTTTATAATGAACCTGTTCCACATTGCTTTGTCCCCGGAAAGCACATGGCCCTCCTGGAAACTTTCGGGAGCTATTTTTAGCTATTGAGTTTTCTAGGAAGCTGGTAAAAAACAGGGATTTTTTCAAAACCCAATCGTTCCTGGAGTTCACCCTGGGTTATTCTTCTTGCCCTGTTGAAATGTTCTCTTGCTCACCTTCTCCATGGTCATGAGGCGCATGCCTGCCACAATGGTTCAGGAGGGAAAACAAGAGAGAGCCTGAAACACGGGTTCCAGGCTCCCTCCTTTATTCTCTTTCTATCGGTGTGGGGCCAGGAGGCTCTGTGACTATCCAGGCTCCCGAATTATGGTTTTTGCCAAGTTAGAGACTGGACCGCAGTCAGGTCTGGAGACCCGTTGTGGAAAAGGAATTCCAGGATTCCAGAGGGCTCTTCTCTTCTTACAAAAGGAAAAGATTGTTCCGGCACCAGTCCGTTCACATCTTTGTGTATCCTGGCAGAGGTACAGACAACATCTCAGAGCTGGGCTCAGTATTCAGAGCTATGGGCACCTGAACGCGCACTTGCTTATCATTAAGCCCAGAACTAGATCTTTCTTTTTTCTAAGTTAAGGATGGCCCACAAGTCCACAAGTATAATTAGGATAAAGGAAAAATGCACCTGCTACCACACTGTGGTCGCCACAAAGAAAGCCAGAAGGAAGAGGGCTCGGGTTGGCTGAGGACACACGCTGGCTCCGCCTTGGCACCATGACCCTCGTGGTCGGGAACCTCGCCATGGAGCAGCAGATGGGCCCAGGGCTGGAGCAGCCAAGAGACTCTGCTTCTGCAGCCAGAGCGTGTGCGGACGAGCAAGTCTCTAATTCGCGATGTCAAATGGGTTTGCCTTTCACAGCCGCAACCCCTTCGGCGAAGGTGGGGGCTCTGGGCCCGATCTGCTTCCAAATTTACAAAGTAGAGCCTCTGGCAGAGAGGCTCGCTCAGGAGACCCTGAGAGCCACAGGAGTGCTCCACAAGGTGTGTCGACAGCTGGCCGCGCAGGAGGCTTATCTGCCAGGGACCCTGGAGAAGCCTCTTTGACTGAGCCAGCAGGACACGGCTCTGGGAGACAGTGACATTCCCCCTGGTAGCCTAAGTGACAGAGGGCTGCTCGGTGCCTGGGCTTCAGACCAAAAGCTTCCCCCGAGCCAAGCTACACTGTTTAGCAGACTCGAAGCAAAAACTAACATAAGGGTGAGGGAAATCCACGCAAAGGGCATTAGTCAGAACAGCCAGCGTCCACTGAGCACTCCCTGTCCACCAGGCCGTGTGCTACAGTGCCCTAACGGGCACTGTCCCCGTTCATCATCAAAGTAGCCCTAGGAGGCCGACGCTCTGTCATTATCATGCCCGTTTGACAGATGAGACTGACGCTCAGAGAGGCCACGCCGTGTGCCATGAGTCACACTGAAGCAAAGGACACAGGACCCCAACCAGAGCTGTCTGATGCAGCCATAGCCCCTGAGTCCCTCAGACTCATCTTGTGAATAGAGATGCTATTTAGCAATTTCTTTAAAAAAAATAGCTAAAGACAGTGAGAAAACGGAAGGACCCCTCCCGCCCCGACTCTTTCCTTTGAGCCTCCGCCCATCTCTACTTTTCTTGCCAGCAGCCCTGACCACGTGGCAGACAAACCAAATTCACTTGGGCAGACCGCTGTTTCCTGACCGCCACAAGGCCCCGGGAGGCGGCTTTCTTTTATTCCCTGTAACCGCTCTTGGTGCAAAGCCCGGGAAGAGGAAGCTCATCCTGATCCATCTACTCCCCAAATGCCCGGCTTCCTCCTCCCCTGTGGTCTGACTCACACCTTCTCTTTTTCTTCCTGCTCCGAGTTGTGTCCTCAGAGATTGGGAATCGAGACGTGTCCTGTAATTTCCCTGCCGATCATCCACTTGGCGAAAGGGGTGGCTGGATGCTGTGTGTGTATATCGAAAACCACGGGCAACCGAAATGACAGCGGCTGCTTCACAAGGTGACTGCAGTCTCCCTCCTGCTCCACCTGCAGCCTCACTGGGTGGCTCGTTGTGCTCATAATAACAAGTTAGAAAGCAGGAGACTGTGTGTGTGCTTGTGCATGTGTGTGTGCGCATGTAGCTTCCTAGCTGCTCAGATACAAAAGATGAGAATGTTCTGTTTGTGGATTTGAAGTCTTTCTTTAATTATCTGCCTTTCTTCCTTTACCCGGCAGCTCACAGCCTACAGGTGCAGGACAACCCCAGCCACACCCCTCGGCCCCGCCCCCCACCCCCAGCACAGTGTTCTCTGTGGAAAAGGTGCAGACCTTTCCTTCAGAAAGGTTAGGTGCTGATTTGCATTCCACTTGCATGTATTAGCATACTGATTGCTCATTTCCAGTCAAAATGCTGAGCACCCAGCTCCAGGGCTGCCCCCACAACCCTGCTCTGTCCTGCATCTCTCACCCATCTCAAGGAGGTGGAGATTTTCGACTGCAAACCAACACATGTATTTGGGGGTTCTGCCTTGAGGTGGGAGGCTCCCTCAGGGGTGGTGAGTGCCAAGGACCGAAGTAACCTTCTCTCCTGCTTCATAAGACACAGCAATTAAGTCTCAGGACAGCCCGTTGTCTCAGTCAGGTCGGGCTACCATAGTAAAATACCACAGACTGGGGCTTAAGCAACAGGAATTATCCTCCAGGTTCTGGAGGCTGGCAGTCCAAGATCAAGGTGCCGGCACGGCTGGTTTCTGGTGAGGAATCCCTTCTTGGCTTGTAGATTGCTGCCTTCTCCCTGGGTCCCCATGTGGCCTGTTCTCTGCATGTGTCCCTGGTGTCTCTTCCTCTTCTTGTAAGGACACCAGTCTTACTGGATCAGGACCCCACCCTTATGGCCTCATTTAACCTTCATCCTTAAAGGCCCCATCTCCAAATACAGTGACTTTGGAGATTAGGGCTTCAACCTATAAACTTTGGGGGGACACAATTCCATCCACAACACCCTTGTCACTATAATTTAAAGCCAGGGTGAGATTCCTGAACATGTAGATTTCAATGATTTTTTCTTTTTCTCACCGCAGTGGGAAGATTGAGTTGTGTACTGAGACAGCTCAGGTCACAAGAGGTACAGGTGAGAATACCCTAGAACCCTTCTTAAGTTCCTATTTCCTTCCCATTGTGCTCCAGGACATTGGCACATCCATGTATGTTTGGATGGCCGCCCATGGCCAGTGCCATCCCCTTAGGGTGGTCTGCCTTCCCCTTGCTCCTGGTTGATGTGTCTGTGTCCCACTTCACCCAGATGTGCTGAGACAGTGTGGTTGCTCCTCTGTTTAATTTTTGTATACAACCACTCCATCCTCCCTCAGGGGTCTACCATTTGCTGTGCAATATAAGTCGGGGGGAATTTTAGTCCAGTCCATTAGGTTTAGTCTTAAGAAATAACTTAAGCATATAGTTTAGGCTGGTAATGTTGAGTCTTTTCGTATAAAGATTCAGACTTTCAGATCTGAGTGACATCCTCTGTTCCTTTCCGAGCGAAGGACTGGGTGTGGAGATACAGTTGGTGGGGTATGGTTGGCAGAGGACGCAGGAGGCTTTAGGTTACAGGGCATTCTCCTATGTCCTCACCCCCACACGGTCTGCAGGACCCCTCGTGCCCCTGGGTCTTTGAGGATGCCTTAGCTTAGTAGGGAAGGTCTATCTCAAGGGGCTTCCACCACCAGTGGGCGCCTGTGGCGCCAGGTGCTTCCCCTTTAAGATGCCCACCTCCTTCTCAAAGACTCTCGCACTAGTCTGAACCCCAAGACTGTGTTTTTTGTGAATCTTACCAGAGGGCTGATGCTTTGGGGACAGGGGATCTGACCCCATCCTTCAGTCACACTGTTCTTCCTTGACCGGGGTGGCCTTGATTGGGGTCATCCGGGAAAGGGGGCTGATGAGGCACGCTGGTAGAGGGAAAGCACTCGGTTCAAGGTCGACGCCGCTTTAAAGCTGCCCTAGGCTCCAGGCCTCCTCTGCTCTCACAGCCATTTGAGTGGCTCAGCTGACTCGACCCAGAGAGAGTAAAAGCTGAACTTCAACTGCACTTCATTCCTTGTTTGAGGTGAGGGAAGTGGATCCTCAGCCTGTTGGCTCCAGGTGCTGCTCACAGAACAGGGCGTGAACAACTTCAGGCCGATTCTCAGAGGTCAATGGCCCATCTCCTCTCTGGGCGTGACAGAGAGCGAGAGGACAGCGTGCTCCCTCCCCTCTTCCTGCACCGTCCATTCAGGCGCAGGCCACAGGTCTGCAGCATCTCCTCGCAAATTTAGCAGCAGTGCAGCGATCACACAACGATGAACAAACAAAAAAGGATTAAACAGAGAAACTCAGCTGCTGAAACAAAAGCCAAACAGGAATTCGTCCCTGGAGTGATTAGTAGTGTGTTAGTGGTGATGGAGCGCTTGCATACTCAGTCCCACACCTCAGGGACCAGGCGCCATATCTTACTCCCTTTGTAAGGCAGGCAGCACTGGGTCTGCTCTCATCTTCTGGGCGGATGAGCAAATACATTTAATTCGGTGTCACACAGCCAGGAGGGCGATTTCTCCAGATGGCGCTTTAAGCAACAGATCAAGAGACAGATGAAGCACACCGTTCTCTCAGATGCTGAGGGACCTGCAGGCCCCAGGGACCCGCCTCCAGCTTCGGTCCAGTGGAAATTCACCAAGATGGAGCCTCTTCTTGGCTGCCTGAATCCCAGCCTCCTTTGTGTGCATGGTAATTATCCAATTAGTTAACGCTCCCTTCTTGAGTTGAGTGGGCTCGTGGGAAAAAAAAAGAGTAGGTAGAATCTCAAGGCTATAATAATGGTGTTCTCTTCCTGGAGAAGCGTGTGTTGGATGTTTTTGTACAGAACTTAATTCGGTTTTGAATATGAATCAGAATGAAAACAAAACAGATCTAATAGCAATCAATAGAATGTCTCCACGGCGGGTCTCGGGGTAATTCACGATGAATCAGCACAGAGAAGCTGAGTCAGACCGACAGTGCTTCGTGCCTTTGTGAGCACGTTCTCCCAGGGTCCTCGAGGGGGGACGTTCTTAGCTGGAGGCTCACAGGTTGGCTTTAGGGGGACCCTGTAGTCCTGGAAATGGGGCTTCAAGGCTAGCCGGTGTGTGCACTTTTTAGGGAAAAGGATCTTTATATTTCCATCAGATTCTTTACAAAAGGATCCAGTGGGCCCCACTGTCTTAGATGATACAAAAAGCTTAGGTGACTCAAGGATGGATTAAAGGCCACAAGAGGAGAGAGGACGCCACACCTGAGTCTTGGAGATGCAGACTGCTGTCATGTGTGAGAGGAAGGGGACACTCATCCACTTGTAGCGGGTCTCCTGGAAATACCAGAGGAGTGACAAGAGCACTGGCCCTGGAGCCAGTTCTGTATCTGAACCCTGATTCTTCTACCTGCTGTGTGACCTTAGGCAAGTTCTCAACTCCTCTGTGTCTCAGCTTCCTCAGCTGCAAAATGGGAACAGCAATAGTAGGCACCTTGTACAGAGGCTTGGAAGGTTGGGAAAATCCATATGGAGTTTTGCACAGACCCTGACACACAGTAAAGACAAATAAACAGTGGCTGCTGCCACTTCCTGCCACCGCTGGAGGTACTGCTGCCATTCTCATTCTGGGTCTCATGTGCTTCGCTTTCTGATCGTTTCTGCGTTAGTTAGTGGATGATGATGTGTGTGGCAAAGTGCCATGCACAAAGTAAGCAGAAGAGAAGTTCAAGGAATGTGAATTCAGGTCCATTTTTCTTTTTGTCACACACAGCTTCCCAGTGAAAGAGCCACCCAGGATTCCTGGAGGAGCCAGGTTTCAAATCTGATGAAGACTGTGGTTCTAGAAATCCCCTCCCTCTTTTGTGTTGATGGCAACGACTTTTATATGTATTTTCATTGTCTTTCTCTTGAGAGATAAATTTTGCGGCCTGCCACTGAATCTGCTGCCCAAAATGTAGCTTGGAGATTTTATTTGAGCTAAGCTATCAGGTGAATAAAGATAGATACTATATTTTAATCTGGGAACACTCCATTCGGAACCTTTTCTAAAAAGTCAACATTAGCGGTACCATCACTCAAGGGATATGAATGTTTGGGGTAAATTTATGTCCAACTGTGACTCTGAACCTTTGCCCACCCTGAGTAATGTTATCTTTCTCTCTGAAAATGACGGTGGCTGCGGACGTAGCACATGATCCCGGAATGCAGTCCCCAGACCGTGAAGGCCCATTTCAACGCACTTCCCGGCCCCTCACGGCACACTGTGCTGATCTCCGTGTGCAGGCGAGCTCCGCCTCACAGATGGTGGGCGCTCATCTGGGAAAAGTGAAGGAGGTGCTTTGGTTAAGGCACTTGTGGGGTTGAACTGCACAGGGTTGAGGAAACAGAGGCTGGCCGTTGAGTCTCCTGACAACCCCCTGTTTAATATTGTCCCATTTTGGAAACAGCAGACAGGAAGGTGAGCAGGGAGAGTGAGGGTGGGTGGTTGGAGGGACATGAAATTATGGTCACTTTGTCGTATTTCCCAAATTGAAACAAGCTTGCCTTTTGTCATAACAACAAAAATGCAAAAACTCAAGCCATATTATCTGGTCCAGATAGATCTTGGTGCTTCCATTTGATAAACATTATCCCATAGAATAAGATCATCACTTTGGGGTCGGTTCCACACCAAAATGCCCTTAGAATGGATGCACACTGCCCTTGTCAATGATTCCTGCAGCAGGGGTAACCCCACATGGAACGGCAGGGGCCGACTGAGTCAATACTTAAGAGAAAATGCACCTGAACAGTACTCTTCTTCCGCGTTTGTGTGATGTATAACAAATTCCTGCACCCACACACTGAAGTGTGAGCAAGTGCTGCAGCCTGGGAGAGCAACCCGCAATGCACCTGAATGATGCTTTTCCAGAAAAGTAACAAAATGCCTCAATGTCTCACCCCTTTCAGTGGACTTTCAATTCTCCGTGGTAACGGGGGTGAACCAGGGCGTGGGCAAGACCACACAGGACATGGTTTTATTTATGGAAAATTTGCAGGATGCTCTCTTTTCATCCCAGCCGTCCCAATCAATGGACATCCATTCTGTGACTTGCTCAAACCTACATTGTTTTTATGAGGACCTGTCATCCCCCCATATGGCTGAAACTCATCCAAGACTCAAACTTGCTGAAATTCAACCTGCAAACTGGATTAATTTGCACCTTGTTAGAAGATAAAAGCAAATTCACATTCACATCGGGGGTGTGGGAGAGACTTACTAACAGAAAAAAAGACTTGAGCTGAGAATATATTTTTGAAAGTGTAGAGGTTTATTAATAGATACGGCAATAAAGAAAACAAGGATTCCATAAACACATATTGGTTAATTTATGCAAAAACCGGGACCAACCTTGGGTCCTGTGAAGGAACAAATACAACGTGACTTTGACCTTCAAGTCTCTTGTAATTAATGGGGGCAGGTGGGCACACAACTGACGGCCGTGGGAGCTGGAGGTGGGTGAGGGGAGGAAGCTGCCTGTCCCAGTCTGGAGGATGGGCACGGAGACAGGAGAGCTCTCTGGTGGGAGAAGCGGGAAGGAGTCTGGGGAGAAGAGCACACTGAGAGAAGGAGGGAGAATATTTCTAGAAGTTGGGAGAATCCACAGTGTGGAATGCCACCTTGGTGCTGAGCAGGATGTGGACGGGAAGGGGCTGTCAGGACTGCAAGGAGACCTCACTGCTTGAGACTGGGGCAGCGGTCTGTGGAATGTTCTGTAGGTTACGGCAAGGGACAGCCATAGGGAGTGGCATCCCCTTTCTTTAAAACGTAGCCACGTTCCGGATGGTATTTCTTCAAGGTGAGGGTCACAGGCAGTGGCAGGCACTCAACTTTGCCGGATACTGAATTAGGCAACCAGGTGCGGCCATTCAAGGTCACCTGAGTGGCACAGAAGGAGGGCTGGCTCCTCTGGTAGGCCACAGAGTTTCTCGTTTTCCCTCTCTGAGTGGTTTTCTGAACACTTTCTGAAAAGTTGACACTTCTCTCAAAAAGTAGTGAACCCCCGTGAGAACAGTTCCAGAAAAACAAACTCCCCAACCCAGCCCCACCTTTTTGTCTCCTCCAGTCCCCAAACTGCGGCTCTTTAGAATGTGATTTCAGTTCAGGAAGCAGAGACAGTACGCTGGCAATTAAAAGTGAAACATCAGTTTGTTGGTTGGGTGATGAATTTCGAGTGTCTCGTCGTTCTGCGTGGCACTTAATTGTGACTATTCTTAATGTTGTGACTGGGAATCGTGGCCACGCAAATAGGGCTGTCTCTCTTTGATGTGCTGTGAGGATGCTGGAGTTGTTTTCGCCAGGGCTGAAAAATCCTGGGTGTCTCTAGATGCTATCTTTCTCTTGGAAAAAGGCTCTTACGGGGCCAGTACAAAGAGAATTTTTTATGCTTCTGTGAAGGGATGCCAAAAAGCCTATAAGAGCAGCCACAACAACAGAAAATCCACCATCGCAGTTACTCCCTACGTCTGCTGGCAGCCTGTCACAACGAGAGACAACGGTGATAGCCGCTCCGTGGACCTAATTTAAGGTGACTTAGCTGAGCGAAGCAGACACTTGCTTTGAACCATCCACAGTCCAAAGGCAAAATCTGACCTCTGGGGTTGGAGAGAGTCCCACGGCTGCGCTGATGGCCGGCCCTCCCACCAAGCCTGCATCCTGTGGCCACCCTCAGCCCCGAGGTCCTTGTGGCTCCAGGGAAGCTGGCCACACTTGTGTCCCCAGAGGCGGGCTGGGTTTGGGAATACAAGTCAATACCTCAGGTGTGCACGGGGGATTCTGGAGACAAAATGCCTCCTGAGCTTTGGCACAGAGACAGCCACATTCGCTCTCTTCTTTGGGACCACTGTGTCTTGGGGGCTTGGAAATGCTGCAGTCATCTTGCTGGTGGACGAAGCCAGCCTGGGGACTGCAGGAACCGAACCAGTGTGGACAGATGAAGTCTGCTCTAAAGTTTACCCACCTGGTGGGCTTCCAGGAAGGTGAGCCAAACAATTCCCTTCGTGTTTCAGCCACTCTGAGTTGGGGATTCTGTTTTTATAGCCAAGAGAATCCCGTGGAAGCCAAGAGCTTTACAGAATGTTCTTATTGTTTACAGTAGAGTTGGCATCCAAAGGAGGCAGACGCAGCTGCTCTTGCTTCTAAGGCCCCTGGCCTGCATCTTTTCCTGGAAGGCAGCATCTCCTGGCACACTCGGGTGCCCTCTCCACCCTACCCAGAATGGCCTCTGAGAACGGCCTCTGAGAAGGGCCTCTGAGAAGGGCCTCTGAGAAGGGCCTCTGAGAACGGCCTCTGAGAATGGCCTCTGAGAACGGCCTCTGAGAACGGCCTGCCACTCTTGTTCTCCATCCCCCTACTTGGCTCCAAGTGAGTCAGCAGAGAGTGTCACCTAACCTGAAGTGAGTTCGCTCACCCGTTGCGCAGCAAGCCAATCTCTGACACCGGGTGTGGTGGAAGAAAGTAGGAATTTTATTTGTGCACAGCGCTGAGCAAGGAGAGAGGGCAGCTAACGCTGAAATCCCAAACCCCCGAAAAGCTAAAAGGAAGAGTTTTTATTTGGGGCTTTAGATAGGGGAGGAGGAGCATATGGCCTTGCTCGTCGGAGCTTTCCCACCAGCCTGTATCTCTTTGCGGGAGGAGATAGTCCAGGTGCTTGTCCTTGATGGTGTCTGTCTCCATGGAGGATAGTGGATTCTGGAGCCAGGAAGCCAGAGAGTAAGCAGGGAATGGGTGTTTTGGTTTTAAGACCATCCATGCTGGGTTTAATGTGGGGAAACTGATATCAGGGTCGGTATCAAGAGCAAGAGCCACGGAGGCAGAGGCTCTGCTGCTCCCCTCGCGGTTCCTTAGGCTTCAGGGCTACTTTGAGGATGCTCCCAACGCAGCAGCAAAGGCGCCACTCACTGAGTGGCCGAGCATCTGCTTTTAGTGTGACCCATGGTGTGCAGAGCCCTCCACATCTTCCGAACACCTTTGCTCCCCTCTTACAAGCAGGGGACGCAGGCACCATCACTCCTTGCTGTACGGATAAGGATCTGAGGCCTTACATGGCAGAGCCGGGGCTGCCACGCTGGTGTCCGGGGCTGCAGAGAGGCCTTCCTGCCACAGCCCCAACACACCTCCCAGCAGACCCTGCACCCAGCCTGCCTGGGTCTGGGCAGAAGGGCCGGAGAGCGACGGCCTTCCCTCAGACACGGCCGCCTCGGCCAGGTGGAGTCCTACTATGGAAGGCTGCACAATAAGAACTGTATCCTGTGCTCAGAAGCTTCTTCAAAGTTATGAGCAATTTGACAGGATATTTAATTTGTGTTTTCTATGGTCAGCAGAGTGCAGGGCACCCAGGAGGCAGCTGGTGCTTTGGGAGAAAGCTGGTTTGATGATTATAAGAATCTCAACAGGACCTTCCTCTTAGTAAGGTTTCCTCCTGTGCCATCAGGGTGATAACTGCTTTCTCTCCATCGCCTCACTTATTCCTCTTATCAACCCTGAAAGGAGACATTATTATCTCCATTTTATAAGTGAGGGCACTAAAGATCAGAGAGGTTAAGTAACCGTCAAAGATCACAGAGCTTGAATATTGTAGGCTCAAGATTTGAACCCAGATCTGTCTGAACCGGACCCACCCGGGCTCTTCACCATTGCCCTGAGCTGCTCCTAGACCCAGGGTCCTGTTACAGTTTGCTCATGTAGGTGAAGCGAAAGAGCCTGCAGGATCTAATCTACCTGGCAGGTCAGGACCATCCATGTTCAGACATCTCCATGCCTCCAGCTCCCTCCCCCATCATCCTTACTCTGCCCGCTGACGAGACAGACAGATGCCATTCTAAAATTGGCAAAGTTCTCTCATTCTCCCCGGAAAAACGGTAACCTTAGAACACAGGACGGCCCCACACTCCATTGGTCCAGGAAGACCGTACAGAGGAAAAAGCCTCCACATCAGGGAATCCACACGGGAAGACTGCAGTCACTGCCTGCTCTCTGTACAGATGCTTTCATCACAAAGTATTAACACAACGTATTTAAATTCCAACCATTTCAAATGACAGATCCTTGCAAAATAAACAAATGTTACTCTTGCTCCATGAAAGAATACAGACTAATTCCTCATAAAATCACCTTAAGCTTAACCCTGACCTCACCTGCTTTAATTATGCATAACAGCCAGTCAAACTCCCCTGCAACAAGCAGCATTCATTACCTATAATTCCTATTTTATAACTTTTTTGTTTGATCTGTCCCAGAATTCATTCTGAAGAAATTCAACAGAATAAGTGATCATTCTCCCCAGCCACTTCACTGCTGCTTTGAATGTGGAATGTGGCTACACACGTGTATTATTTATGCGCAATTGATTGCTGTAACGTCTCAATATTCCTTTCATGCTCTGCGAACGTGGACTTCATACGTTTTCTCCGAAACCCACGGCTGGCCCGGAGTACGTGACCGTACGCTGAAGAGGCGGATGGATTTATTGGTTTGGGCGGCATGTCCTCGGTGAGGAAATTGGGGAATTTCTATGCAAAATCTGCTCTTGTCTGCCCCTGAGGAGCCCTGGCTGGTTTGTGGCACGGTGACTGCATTGGCCTACGGGGCAGCCGCACTAAACACAGAGGACGAGACAAACCAGACTTGGCTTGTAACTGGGACTAGCGCCCGCATTGTCTTTAAAGAGCTTCCCGAGGAAGCAGCACATGCCCATTAGGTGAGACCCAGGATGCAGCCTTGCTCCAGCTCCGATCCTGACAAGGGCCCGAGAGGGTGTGCTATTGGGTCCCCCAGATGCAGACCTTGAAACCGGGACTTGAGTCCAATAGTTCACTTAGACAGAAATCCCAGGCAGAATCGGTAGGGGTTCAGGGAAACCAGAGAGGGCAGGGAAGGGGCCAGCAAAGGGCGTGTTTGTTATCAAGGGGCTTACTGGGGCCATTGTGGCTGATGCCTTGTGAAATACCCCAGGGCTCCCCCCGGGGCGAGGAAGCAGGGTGCACATCCTCTAGCACCCACGTGGTGGGCTGGCTGAGGTGTGCTCTGGGGCCTTCATTCTCAGCATTTCTGGCTGGCCTGGCCTGAACTGGACCAGCGAGTGGTGGGGGACAGTGTCTGCGGTTGGCGACAGTCCTTAGAGTTTACACGACCCCTGTCCCATGTCTCTCGCTGCACATCTGGAGCCCTGGGAGTCAGGCTGAGTGGCCTTGGGAAGCTGTATCTGCAACTGTGGTGGCTGCATCTTTAGATTCAAAATGAAAAGGATCCACATACAAGGGTGCGAGTCAGTGTAAGGACAACGGTTTGGGGACATGGAGCTCTGGTGTCATGGTGAACATTACAACCTGAGCCAACTGTTCCGCCAACGAGAACCTTCTGAAGAGCTCGGCTGGCGTTGGGAGCATGAGAGATGGACACATCTCGAATAAGAGGCAGGAGGTAAACAGCCATGGGGAGGGAGTGGTGACAGACATGCGAGGCGAAGCACAGCGGACAGCACAAAGGGCCCTGGGCGTGCACGGGGTGCTGCTCAGCAGGCTGGGCTTGCCTCCTCTGCAGGGCCTGTTCCCAGAGGGGCTCTGTGGGGTCTGGGGGTGCGTGGGGCTCAGGCACAGCGTCCCCAGCTCTGACCCAGGGACTATGCAGCCCACGTTCTCTTGGCTGGAAAAGGCGTGGCTCTGAGTTGTCTCCAGTCCAGCTGCTCAAAGTGTGGCCAGAGGGCCGGCAGCATGGGCATCACCTGGGAGCCGTGAGAAACCAGGATTCCGGTCCAGCCCTGGCCTCTGATTTCAAGTCTACATTTTGATAAGATCCCCAGGTGCTTCCTGCGCGTTAAAGTTTAAGAGATGCCGAGTGCAGTTCTCTGTTGGGGCGTCACTTGCTCCTTTTCTGGGTCTTTGGGGACTGAGGAGAGAAGAGTTGACGTGGTCTCAGCAGTTCCCGGAACCGGATTCTGCATTGTCTCATTTCACTCCCCAAATGACGACACTCAGCAGGAGCACCATTGTCCTCATGTGCAGATTAAGAACCCAAAGTTGCACCCGTGGCACATCGCGACCCTGCACCGTGCAGCCTCTGGCCTGGACACAGTGGCTTCCTCTGCAGCCCATGCTCCTCAGGTCAGATGGACTTTGTGGCCAGGCCGGCCCTTGATCCCACAGGAGGTCCAGACAGCCCATCCAGAGACCAACCCCGGGAGCAGAGCAGCCCCATCACTCCTGATTTGGATGATTTAGGAAGATTTCGAGACAAGAGAAAATATTTTGCTTTGGTTTGAGCCCAAACTGAAGGAGCTGATGAAAAATAGATAAAGTAATGAAGTTGGAGCCAAAATGTTGTTTTTTTCCCCAGTGAATATTTTCCATGAGGCCCCCGATGCTCTTTAAAGGTCAAATATTACTATTGTTCATTTCCTCATCAGTTAGCTAATCAAGTATTGTGCATTTGTTGAAGGTCACAAGTGTTAGTTGCTGATGAAAATCAAAACCTGTTCTTGATTTTGTAAGGGGAAGACAAGATTTGAGAACACTCTTGTAGAAACAATTTTGCGTTCAGGGTAAGCAGGTTCTGCACAGATTTGAACCCGGGGAGATGAGGTTATCTCAGATAAAGGACCTTGAGTCCAATCTCTGACCACAGTGTTCAAGGATCGCACCCACCAGGACCAGTCCGGGTGGGCCGTGGTTGTAGCAGGGGCCTTCAACTGCATCCCGAGCAGGAAAGATGTAAGTAGTTCGGTAGATGGACCACTGAGCCTCAGTTCTCTCTCCTGTGTAGAGGGCTACGTCCGCTCCGGGGGGAGGATCAAGAGGGTGTAGAGTGTCTGGCACTTGGCTGCCCAGACTGCGTTCAATAAAATAGTAGGTGAGAAAAAAAAGAGGCTGTACTAACTGCTAGTAACAGAGACTCTACTCCATGCTTGGGGCATCCTAACACTTCTCCCGTGAAATCCTCACAATTGCCATAAGCAGGAGGCTGTATTCCCTGTTGAACAGCAGAGAAAACTGGAAATCAGAGAGGTTGAGTGTCTTGCGTCCAATTGCACAGTGAGGGAGTTGTGGCACTTCTTGGCCTGACAGAGTCCTGGGGTGGAAGTCTGTGGTCCCACAGTCCTGACAGCCTTCCCCTCCTCCCTGGCTTTAGAGCAAAGAGGATCAGCCTGTGTTTTCTTTCCTGTCCCAGAGGGAGGTGTCATTTGTGGGCTAACAGAGTAACGCCTAGTGACCCCTTCAGTAACTAGAAGCGCTGGATTAAGCCCCTGGGTGGGGTCTGCTGGGCACAGGGTGCGTGACGGGGAAGGGGAGAGCTGGCACAGGGATCTCCTTTTGCCCAAACCTCACCGTATCCTATTTTCTTTCTCCATATTAGAATAGGTTTGGATGTAAGAGACAGAACCCACTCCAAGTGGTTTAAGCAAAAAGGGGCAGAGCATGAGGAGCACCCAGGGAGCCGTCGGGGCCTCGGCTCCAGAGCACAGAGACGCCTCCCCAGGAGCCTGGAGCAGGACACGGAGCCAGGGCGAGGCCAAGGCTTCTCTTCCGTCAACGCTTCCCCCAATATGGGCTCAAATCTCTCCTCTCTCTCTTTTCCTCTCCTCTCCCCTTGTGTCTCTCCCTTTCTATTAAAGGTCTCTCCCTTTCTATAGGCTTTCATCCTTACAGTTAGCAGAGGGAGGAAAAATACATCATTTCTATAAAAGGAGGGGAGAGGGAGTTTGGGTGATTCTGATTGGCTGATTTGGGTCACATGATCCGGGGCAGGCGATTCTGATTGACAGTCTCGCCTGGACTGCCTGGGTGGGGGAAGGGGAGACATTTCACCTGAGGGAGGGGATTTTGCTTTCAGAAGAAAAGGGGAAACAGGAAGAATTATGACAGGACACAGCAATTTAATGATTAAATTCCAAAATGGGAGACTTCAGGAATAACTGATATAAGAATTGAATGGGAAACTATGCTTCGGTAAGGCTGCCTGGAGGAGGTGAGCGATGATCAGAGCCTCGAGGGGATTCTGTCATTGAGGTGGGACAAATGGGGAGAACACAGTGATGGTGGTGGTGGCGAGAGGAGGCTGCTTTTCGTGGGGCATTCGTATCCATCCTGCTTCCTCTCGGCATCCTCCCACCTCTTTGAAATGGACAAAGTGTGTTTTCTCCATCTTCTGTAGCGTGCTATGCAAATACGCTCTGAGCCCGCTTTCCAACCGGACTCTATATAGAAACACGGCCCCCTGGGAAAAGTGGAGGGATCGGAGGAGAGCTTGTGCACGCGGTCCTCGCACGTCCCGCACCTGCTCCCCGCCTGCTGCTTGTTCTCCGGCTTTCTGCTGTTCTGGGGCGAACTCAGCTCCTCCTCCCATTACTGCTTCTCTGCTCCTTCCAGTGACAGCCTTCAGTGGTCTCTCCTCCTGTAGATGAGTATTTCCTTCCTTCTGTCTTGAAGTCACTTTAATCGGGGGTGTGCCCACCCCCCAGCAGCCCCTAACCCTGAGCAATCCTCACGGTCGGGATGATTTCCATGTTGCCAAATCCCGTGCTCAGCGAGGGGCCTCGCCTTCTTCAGCCCTCGGTGGCATCTGAATGGAGTGGTCGCCATCCTGTCCATGGAGCAATTCCTGCTTTGGGTTTCGGACATTCTGCTCTTCCTCTGCCACCCCGGCCGCCCCTCATCTCGGGGGAGTGTGGCCAGGGCGCGGTCCTTGGTCTATTGTGTCATGGATTATTCGTTTCCAGCTTGGCCCACACCACTGAACTCCTAAGGTGTGTTTCCAGTCACCTCCTTGGCATCTACTGGGCACCTCAAGCTGACTCGGCTGACACTGGTGGCAACTCCTTTCTTCCAGGTGCTTGGATCAAAACCGTCCACTCCCTTTTCTTTCAAACTCTTAGGAAGTCCTTCCAGCTCCACCTTCCAACGACATGCATTTCCTAATTCCTTCTGCCTCCACCACCACCACCGTGGTTGCAGCCACCGTGCTCTCTCGTCTGCACTAGCCCCCCAGTGGGTCCTCCTGCTTCCACACCTGCTCTGCGGTGTGCCCAGCACTGTGAAAGCATCACTAGGTGCTGTCCGCTGGAGCTCAGTGGCCCCCCATCCACTGGTACTAGAAGCCAGTGTCTGCCCTACATTCTCTGGCCTCGTCCCACCCCACCTGCCCTGCCGCAGCCCCCTGCCCTCCTGGTGGTTTCTGTCTCTGCCCCAGGACACTCGCAGTTGCTGTTCCCTCTGCTTGGAATGCTTTCCCTGCGATGTCTACCATCTTGCTCTCCCACCTCCTCCACGCCTTTGCTCCAGGGGAGAGTCTTCTCCGGGTGCTCTTTCTGAGCACTGGGCTTAAAACTGCACTGCTGGCCCGGCTAACCTGCATCCGTGCTACGCGTGTATCACTGTCACGGGGTGTGGACTATTTGTGTGTGTGTGTACTTGCTTGTTTATTCATTTATAATCCGTCTCCCCTCCCAAGAGGACAGAAATTTCCGTGTTTCTTGTTCACTGCAGTTTTCAGAGTCGGAGTCCTTTCCTGGTACATACAGAGCCCTTAATCAATGTTTGTTGACTGACAGAATAAAAGCAGGCCTGCAAAGGAGGATGTGGATGATGCCGATGTGACAAGCCTGGTTTGTCCTTTGTTTCGGAAGTCTTCTCATGAGAAAAAAAGGTATTTCCTCATAATTTGAGGAAATGGTTTTGTAAGTCATATAATTGTCTTCTTTTCTGTAAAAAAGGGAGCTGTCACAATAACGACGTACAAACCGATCTCCATAGTGGCAATAGGACTCCTGCAGGCTCTGCGAGACCAGGCCTGAGAAGCTGGGGTTGGGGTTGGCTGGGAGGAGCCGGCAGTGGGGGCAGCAGGACCTAAATTACCTGGGCTCTGAGCGTGCCTTCCCAAGGACTAGGGCTTCTTGCTCAGGAATCAAGGAATTGGTCACAGGCTGACCAGACCCCGTCCCCTTTGCTGTCTATTTTCATTGAAACAATGGGGCTCCCACTCTGGGCAAACTAGTTTCTGTGGAAGATATCTCCCTGGTGATGCCTCTGACTCTGAATCAGTGGACCGCGGGACGTAGCATCTTTCAAGCTATCTGCATGCAGAGCCCGGCTCGGGACGAGATAATGACCACTCGTAATGACCCCCGCTGGTGGATCACGGATTAAGGAGCAGGGCTGTCAGCACGTCACTTCCTAAGGGCAGCATATGCTTATCAGAAGTCCGACCCCGGCCAACAACCAAGGCCGACATCCTGGGAAGGAGGTGGTGCGGCTCATGGTTTGGAAGAAGAGGAAGAACTCTGTAAAGCCAGCACCTACTATGTGTCAGGTGCTCCATCTTCTGTCACAGCAGCTCCACACACCTGGAGGCCCCGCAGGAGCGGCTCACTTCTCTTCCTTCCTCTTCGTTCCTCTCCCCTCGCTCGCTCAGGGTCCAGGCTCATTGGCAGCCACCAGGGCCTGGAGCAACGCCCCGTGCCCTTTCCCCGAGGAGAGACTCAGGGCGCACACTGCCCTGCTGAAATGCTCTTCCCTCACTCTCAGCGGCCCCATCTGGCCTCCTCTCCCTCCTGCAGCTCTTGGCTTAAACGTCATTCTCCAGAAGGCTTCCCTTGTTATTCTCTATCACGCCACCCTGTGCGTTTCCTTCAAAGCACTAATTATCGAGATTATAAAGATGTCCCGTGTCTGCTCATTTGCACGGGGCTGTCTGCATGCAGATGGCTGGGGCAGGGTCTGGCAGGTTCTTCACCACAGGCCCAGTGACCACATGGAGCCGGTACCTGGGAGCTCGGCCAGGGTTGCTGGGTGGAGCGGTGAGCAAACTGTCAGAGGGAGGCACTCACATCCTTGTTTTGCATGAGAATCTGAGGAGTCAAACAAATTGTTGATAAGGAAAGATTCTGGCCTCGCAGAGGGTGCTCCTGGGGCCGAAATGTCCAGTTCCTGATCAGGCAGCTGGTTACACGGTGTGTTCCCAGCCAAGCCCTGATAATGTCTGAGCTTTTCTGAACAGCTGTTATGCCACAAAAGAAAGTTAAAATCAATTACTGGCACACACTAAGTGTCAGACACTGTGCTAGACAATGGGATGAGGGTGGGATGGAGATAGTGGGGGAAAAAAGCCAGACCCTCTCAGGGCTTTGGGACCGGAAGGAGAAAAAGGAAGGGGAGCAGGTTTCACACGCCACATGGCTGTACAGAGATGAGGTGAGGGAGCTGCAGGGGGCCTTCCCTCCTGGGGATGCGGGAAAGGTGTGTCCAGTTGCCTAATTTAATGTCACTTGAGAAAAAACAGGACTCTCTCCGATACACAGGATCAGCTGGTGGCCGAGGTAACACAGCTCAGCACTGACCATCGTGGGCCTGCAGAAGCCAGGCCATCCTCCCCTCCAGGACTTGACCTTCTGGTTCTGAGAGGCGAATGCGATAGAGATGACACGGAGAGGCAATGGGGCCGCAGGTTTGGAGCTATGAGTAATGGTTCCGAGCCGCCTGTCTGTGTTTGAGCCTCACTTATTCGCCCCGAGCCTCAGCTTCCTTATCTGTGAAATGGGCATTCACAGGGACTGTTGCAAGCATTGAATGTGATCGTAGATGACACGTAATTGCTCAATAAACGTTGGCCGTCATTACCGCAGTGACAAGTGAAATGCACCAGGAGTGGCTCCCTGATGCTGGACCAGGTGCAAGGAGAAGACAAGCAGAGTGACAGCATGGCTACAGCTGCACCCACGGGAGGGAGAGTCCACAGGTGGGGCAGTCGTGGGCCTCCTGGAGAGCGTCCTGTGAGATGGGCAGGATTCCAGGAGTGAGCACAGGGCGGAGGCAGGCATCGGAGGCATTGTTACGGGATGGTGAACAAACATACTTGGGGGCTGGATTAGAATCTCCATCAAGGAGGAAAGGGACCAAAGGCTGAAACTCTAGGGCACGCCAGCCCAGAAACAGCCCCGAGTCCACCAAGAGACGGAGCAGGGGAGCAGCCTCTCTCTGGATGGAAGCAGGATTGGGAAATATTCCTCTGGCAGTGTGGGGTAGAGGCAACATGCTGGCCAAGCCTGGGGACCGTTCCCTGGAGTTGCTGACTGCTGGTGACTATTGGGGCCCCTTGTCACTCGTCACAGCCCTGTCTCCAAGACCAGAGTGCCCTTTGAAAGTTTGGTCACCTGTCATGAAACCAGCATGGCCGAAGGCCACTGCTCTGCTTTATTCCTCACCCTCTGGGGCAACGCTTCTGCTCACCGTCCTTTTCACTCTCTGAGGGGTCCCATCACTCAAGGGGACACATGAGTCACAATGGTGCCCCATCCCTTAGTTTCTAGATTTATTTTTTATTGTTGATTTTGACCTTTGTTGACATAATGATATTCTGCCATTAAAATCATTTTAGGCAAGACTGACTTTTTGAGTTTTTCATTTGTTTCAGTGCCTTTATATTTTAAAATGTGGGTCTGTTCCCCAGACTGCCCAACTTCAAATGTGTTTTACGGCCCCAGCAGGCGGTCCTGACCTTTCAGTTGTAGGCATCATAAATGCATGCACACATACGTTGTTTCCTGCCCGTGTGGCATCACGACCTACCCCTTAGCCTTAGCGCTGTGACGTTTATTTAGATTATGCATTGTTCTCCCTGCACTCACCCATGGCTATCTGATTTTAACCAGTAAAGGCCACTGTGCAAATGGCCTCACACACTGCTCTGCCCACGGTACACAGACACACACTCCAAACTTCCTCTGTGTGCGGAGGGCCAGGGAGAAGTTGCGATTCATTAGCCATCAATGCTAAATTCGGCCAACTTCTGGGAAATATGACAGGCTCCGTTTCTCCCCCAAGCTGCAGCCGGTGCTGGACTCATCCTGGGTTGGAGAGGCTGGCTCCCATTCGAAGTCACAGGCTGTAATGACTGGTTAACTTATCGACTGCCCTGGAAGCCCCTGAGTCATCGCCTGCGAAAGGTCAGCCTGAAGCCAGAGTATAATGACTGCTTCTCCCAGATAATTAGTTACTTCCTTCAATTAAAATTGGAAAATGTGTGGAGCAGAACACTTGTCTCAGTTGACATCCGGTGAGATGCATCCTCAGCCCAATAATTACTCCCCAAAGGTGGGAGGGCTGATTTAGGGCTATTGACAATTTGGGTCTGATGTGGTTGTTTCTCTGAAAATCAGGAAGGCACAATCGTTCTCACCCTGGTCGAGCTCATCTTGGCACCGAGAGGGCCTGGGACCTTGGCTGGCCTCGGGGAGATGTATGCAGCCTCCCCACACGCTAATCAACACCCCACGCTGTCTACACTCTGAGCCGGGTCTTGCACATCCAAGTCCGCTCAGCAGCTGACTCCTGCCTTCTGAACATGCCCGACAAACAGCTCATTATTCAAACAGATGTTTCTGTTTGTTTCAGATTGCTATTCCAGAGGGAATCTGGTTTTCTCATTTACAAAATGAAGACTATACTTCAGTTTGTGCAAGATGTTAGGTTCTCCGAACACCCAGATCACTGCTGAAGAGGCTGATGGCTCCGGGGAAGGAGTTAGAAGAGAAAGTGGTGGTTCTCTAGTCACTGAACATTCCCATATTTCCATAATGGACCTCTGGTCCTTTATCTGTGTCTCGGGAATATGCAGCATCCTGGGTGGCTTCATGTTGGATGACTCCCCCACCCCCAGCAAGCTGGCCATGCAGTCTACCCCTACAATACACAGCTCCGCAAGGCTCGGCCTGGAAGAGGCGAGACCCCTCTGTCCACAAGCTGGTTTCTACCCTGTTGTTGCCGTATGTGTTTTGTTCACTCCTACAATACTCAGTATCTTTTCTCTTTGATTATATAAATAATTCATGTTCATTATTTAAAAAATGAACAACATATACAAATAAAATGAAGAAAGTAAAATCTCCTGGGTGCTCATCACCCTCGTCTAACCCCTGCTAGACTTGGTGACCGTATTTTTTCATGCAAATCTTTAAAACATACAATAAACACCTACTATTTCTATCCATGCCTCTCTATTATTTTCTTTAAGGGATGAGCAATGTATTCATTTAGGAATCCCACCAAGTCAATTAAGTCTGGATAAGATTCTTAAAAAACGGTTGCATACTAATCTTTGCGTGGATATACCATAATTTAGCAACCTTTGCCCCAGTGATGAAAATCCACTTTGTTTCCAGGTTTTTGGGGTTTTTTTTTTTTGCCATGCAACAAGACTACAATTTAGTTTTGCATTTCTATATCCTTATACACCAGTTTGTTCTTTAACTTCCCAGAGAATATTGGCTCGTCCGCACTGATGAGAAAGGCAAATGCTTCTTTGCAGAGCTTACTTCCTGAAGGATGCACCACCGGGGGAAACAAAGGCTATTTGCAATTCCATTGTCATCTTGCACCACAAAAGAGTTCGTTCCCATTGCACTGGAGACGCTTGAGCCCCTGGATCAGCTCCTCTGAGGTGCGAGGCCCTCAGCTGTCATCTGAGTCACATGGTGCTTCCTTCAATTCCAGGAATCAGGGGCTGATGGCCCTGGTGGAGAACAGGCAGCGGGAGTCTCTCCAGAGCCCTCCTGGGTGCCCAGCCTCTATTTACCTCTGGTGCTTCTCTGTGTCCAGATTTAGCTTCATAACTCCCAATCGGTTAGCCTTCCGCGGGAAACAGATTCTAGGAGAGGGGGAGGCAGTATTCCGGTTTCTAGACGTCTGCATGGCCAGCAGATGGAAGGGCGTGGCGACTGTTTGGTGTCGTCTCAGATGGCAGAACTAAGTCTTCGGTGGGGCTTAGAGAAAGCAGATTTCAATTGGTTAAAATAGGCACGTGGCTATCTCCTCTCTTAGAAGGAACTTTAGGTAGAGGGTTCTGATGTCAGAGCACAGTCAGGAGGACTAAGTTCTTTGGGCTTGGGGGGTAAATGAAACTTAGATATAGTCAACACAGCTGGAACGGGTCTTAGTGAATGGCAGAAAGGAAGCCCTAGAGATGGTCTACACATCAGAAGTCAGGAAGGTAGGAACTAGATTTCTAGCTAGGACCTGGGTAGAATCTAGACAGCCTGGTAGGCAGGTCAGGTTCTGAGCAAGGGTTACAGGAAATTCCAAGGGCAAATTACATCCAAGTAAATCTAGATGTGCCCCTGAGTTCTGGTGACCTCTCACTCAACAGGCCCTCATCTTTGCATCCTTACAAAAGATTCCTTTCCCCTGCCATCTCAACCCACCTCAAATCTGAGAGCAACGCTTTCAAGGGGTCAGGGGGAAGTACAGCCTGGGCCTTGCCAAGCACGTTCATTCACACGAGGGCAATGAGCAACTTTAAGTTTGGGCAGGAAATGCTGAAAATGACAAAGTTTTGGCAGGAATGTTGTTTTCTACTTTAAGATGCCTGAAAGGCGTTTTAACACTAAACTCCCATGTAGCTTTCCGGTGGATGATATATAACCCCATTTACTGTTGTAATCTGGGTAACAAAATGAATACTCCATCATTGTACTATGAATAGTAAATTAACCCAGATAAAAGTGTTCTACATCCAATCAAAACCATTAAGTAACTAGGAGACTAAGATTGGTGAGGACATTTGGAGTAATTATAACTAATGAACACATTAACTTCAAGAGGGCACGTGGTTTTGCTGGCTTGCTGGTCTCTCCAAAGAAAATTCGGGTAGGTGGGAAGAAAGCTGAAATAATTCTGTAAAGAGGACAGATTTATTGATCTATGTAGGGCCATTTAGAAAGGGAAATGAGTGCTTAGGGAGCCGGGCATATTAGACATCAGCATAATCATTAAAGAAAATGAAAGGAATTCTCCTCTTTCATCACCTTTTACGATCAGGCTGGGTCTGACCAAAACAGCTCTTGCTTTTGTGGCCTTTATTCCCTTTTCATGGATTTCAATGTGACTCTCTTTTAAGAAATACCATTTATTGTGTTTTAAATATAAAATTAATGCATACTAATTGCAGACGGTATGGAAAATACACAGAAAAATGCAAAATAAAAGCCAAACCAATCTATAATGCTATCACCCAGACACAACCATTATTAACATTTGGGATAACTAGTTTTATTTTTTTTCTATGCTTATATATTGTGTGTTTTGGGGTCACTGTAGATTATTCTATTTACTTAAGAATAATGGTTTTAATATTTTTGGAAAAATGATACAGCTTATTATTATATAAAATTCAAGCCATAGAGAAAGATTCAAAGAAATACATCAAAACCCATCACCTAAACTCTCACACACGGATGTTAATCAGCGCCAGTTCCAGCCTCTCTGTCCAGCACACGTGCTGATAAGAGAGAAGTGGATCAATTACCTTCGACAAAAAAGTAATGATCCTGGGTATGTCATTTAAGTTCGAAGAAGTATTTTGGTTTTTTAATTTGTATAAGAAAATAAACAAAAATGAAACTGAAGGGGCTGCTGGACTACTGGAGACCCTCCAGAGGCCATGTTGGTTCTTTAAGAGATCTTGGCCATTCTCTCACTTGCCTTTCTCTTCTTTGCCTTGAGACAGTTTATCTCCGTTTTTAGCTTTCAAGACCACAGTGGGGCTCCTAGTAAGCTTCTCGTCACCTCTGTCTCTTTTTTTCCTCACTTCAAGCAGATTCCCTTAGTCTGGAGGCTCAAGCCCAGATGTCACAATGGCCCAACGCTCAGAAGCCTTCAGCCCATGGACTGAAGCAGTGGCCGTCCTCCACCATCAGGTCAAGCTGCTCAGGGGGCATTCTTAGCTTCTGCCACCAACCCACACCTGTAGATCCAACGGAGAGATGAGCAAACACACACACCAAACAAAACAAAACTTCCAGAAGCTTAGCAGTAATGCAAACAAATTAAGTGAGTCATGTATACTAACAGCAAACAGACAGACTTGAGCGCGAACATTCCATTCAAAGGGGACAGTCAAAATCCCCCAGTTTATTCTTGCCTATGGGAATTTAGGTCCAGTGCAGGCATATCATTTCATTGTTCAAAAGGGGCCAAAGACCTACATTTTTAAGTGAAATCTCCTTATTTACAAATTAAAAAATGAAAACAAGCCCATAGATGGGTCACCAGATTTCTTCTGCTGCTCTAAACACAATTTAGGACTATTCAGGAACCCTGTTCAATCTGAATAGCAAATGAGTGATGAGTAATTTTTAGCGAAAGTGTATCCCATGCGATATTTGGGACGTATTTATACAAAAGGCATCCATCGCTTATCTGAGATTCCCGCTTAACTGGGTGTCCTGAATTTTCTCTGGCAGCCCTCATGGGCGAGCCCCTCCCGTCTGCCCCCTGCTCTCAGAACATCTCTGTGCTCCGAGGAGGCATGCCTGGCCTTTCCCTGTCCTTCCTAGTTCTGTCCTGGTTTCTGCTGCGAAGCGTCATGTTTGTTTTCCGGTCCATTTCCTTTTTCATTGATAATGTAGCACTTTTTCTTCTTGCTTTTGTTTTTTGTTTTCTGTTTGTTTTCAGTGGGGTTTGAGGAAGTACCAGGGGGAAAATGCGTTTTCTGACATCCTTGGCAGGCTCTAGAATCTGGTTTTCATTGACCATTATATCATGTAAATTTCCTCACCATTAAATATTTTAAAAATACATTTTTCTTGGCTGCCTACAGGCCCTCCTATGAATTTTCCAAACCTATCTTAGGGGAAGTTCAATGATATTTAATGCTGAGAACTCCCGTGTACAAACATTTCAGCTAGAGGCAGAATTTAATGGAAGACAGGATCCATCTCCTGTTTTGTCAGTGCTGGGGCCGGGAGAAAAGGGAGAAGAGCCCTCGACAAGAGCTCAACTTTGACTGCTCTTGGGAAACTCTAAACGAGGCAGCCGATCCCAAAGCTCTGGTCCTTGTCTTCTCGGAATTCCAATGGGCTCCATTGTCTCTACTTGAAATATATGGATGAACGATTTCTTTTTTCCCCAAAATCATCTGGGAATCCCTTACTATTAACTGGTTCTCTCTGGGCTTCTAATGAGCTTGGTAATTACTCCTGATATCTCAAGGCAAATCCTAATAACCAGGCTTGGTGGGATTAAGAAAAGTGCTTCTTCAAGCTGTTACGTTTTTCTGGTGGGCGTGATTCTCATGTAATTAAGCCACATTGTGAAGAAACAACTTGATACATTGGCTTGTTTTGGTTTTGACAATATGATGAAAAGTCCTAGGCTTTCCTTAACAATTTGCTGCAGAGAATGTTGACATTCCATTTGCTATCCGTTGGCATCTAAAGTTATGTAAGAGGGACAAAAGTGAATTTAGGGGAAGTGACGGTGCTGCCATGTCCTGTCTGCATAAGCCACCCAGGCGGCAGCTTGCAGGAGCTCTGGCCCCCTCAGATTATAAGGTCATCATCAAGAGCACACACACGCCCAACTCCACAAACAAGGTGCATGATGCCTGTCTATTTCGATGGAATGAAACACTGTGATGACTCCATTCTGTTTTCTGTTATGTTTCCAGATTTAATTAATAAGTGCAGCAGAATTTGTCATGTTTGTTTTCATTTTTATAGCTGTTATTTTTAATTTTGTTGGTAGCTTTGATTGCCATTTTTCTGAATTTAAGAATCCAATTGTGTAGAAAACATGAGGCCATTTATTTGGCATTTTGGACTTCTGTAAGCTAGCGTTTGTCTTCTTCAGAGAGACGATCAGGCTGGCCTGTGCATCTGTCTCTAGTGTGGGAGGCATCCACCAGGCAGAACTCTTGTAGCAGGCCTCTCAGGGTTTGCTGGCCAGATTATAGGATCCATCTTTGTTTAAGCAGTTAGTCCCTCAGTCCAGACATTTCTGGCCAGGATATTAAGAAAGAAAGAGAACGAAAGGAAGGAAGAGAGGAAGAAAGAGAAAGAGAAGGAGGGAGAGAGAGAGAGAGAATGAGTAAGGAAAATCACTGTTCCCCGTACAGAAGGGCCAGGGAGGTGTTATTTAGGAGACGGCTGAGGGCATGGCCCATCCTCAGAGCATCATTTAAACTTCAAAGTTTCATTACAAAGAGAAATCAAATCTGGAGTGGTTCTAAAATGCTAATCCATCCAATTACGAGTTGTATCTAAGATGCCCCTCAATATTGGAGGCATCAAGACAAAGACCACCTCCTTTCTAAAGTGTCTCATGGGGAGAAATCCACCATAAAAGAAAAAGTAAAACACATGGGGTCTTTTCTCTCCAGCACGTCACACACCAGAAGCCCGCAAGATCCTGCCCCCAGAGCCTTGATTGCTGGCCCAAATGTGGCTTGATTTTCAGAGATGATTGAGTTAGTAAGGCTGTTGCCAAGAGCTTGTTTTGACTTGTAAACAATACAAGTTTGGGAATGAACTCGGAGATAGAGGTGGAAGATGAGGAATGCTGTTATCATTTTTATAATCACCCTTCAGAACCAGTAGCTGTTGTTTTTTTTAAAATTCTTCTGCCAGTGTGTTTTCTATTATTTTTGCTGACCTCTTGTTTTCAAACCACTTCCCAGGGTGCTGTCTCTCTATTCAAGTAATTGCAGGATTCACTGCTGGAAGATGGAAGACGGTTTCGACTCCCACAGACAGCCATCCCATGAGATCTGAGATTTTCTTTCCTTTTCTTTTATTTCCTTCCTTTGTTGAGTCAAATAATGTTTTGTTCTTCATAATAGCAGACAAGAGGGTACAAAATTAAAATATATATATATTTTTAAAAATATGTAAATAAGATTTATTTTATATAAAATAATATTTGTATCTCATTCCAGCTACAAAGGAATCTCCTTTAGTCTCATGACATTTTCTCTTTTGTTGAGAATACTTCCTTTCCTTACGGTACCTGGTCTTTTCTGTCTAAATCTGCATAGACCGCTTCTGTTTGAAGTCTCTGACCTGGTGAAATTGCCAGGCAGTCAGAAAACTTCAATTAGGATCCAAATGTGAGCTGGTCAACTTTGAGGAAGCTTGTCAAATCTTTATTAAGTTGAAAAGAAGAGAAAGAACCATTTATTTTTCTGAATGATACCATTTTTTATTATCGAGAGGCCGTGATTTGGGTTGTTTCCCACACAGTTACCATCGAACGCTTTGCGGTACCGTTTATGCTGTCGTCTCTCACATTCTTCTTTAGCGTGTCTGAGATTGATTCCCCCGTCCTCTATTAAAAACAAGCAAACATCTATTGAAAAACTTCCTGGAGACAAGAAGGCGATTGATTCCGTCTCCTGGATCTGACCGACGGGCTTCGATTCCTGTGCTGCAAAAGCTCGAGGGACGTTTATAAACTGTTGAATTTCACACACAGAAAAACTGCATAAAGCATGTTCTTAGCGGTTTTAGCGGTAACAGCCTTCTGAGGCCTCATTTCTTGATTTATCCTCCTGCATCAGACTACCTGGGAGTCCTTGAAGTCACAGAAAATCAGGAGTGAGGAGGATGAGCGCACGCCCCCAGGATATTGCTCAGTGCTTTACGCATAAGCTTCCTAATGCCCATTTTATGAGTGGCTTAAGCCACGTTTGAATATAGGTCAGAAAATTATTGGGGCTTTATTTACTCTCTCTCCTCTCAGGGCAGCCGGCTGGTAACCCCTCCTGCTGAGAGGTGCTCAAGAAATATACTGAGAACATAGTAGGCCATCAATGAATATTCATTGACTCCATGACAGGAAGAGAGAAATGGCATTTCCAAACATGGCTAATGAAATTTGGAGGCCTAAAACTGTGTCTATGGATCAACCTGTCAGTTAAAATGCGAATTGTGAGAGGAGAGCCGAATGCCGCAAGCACGCAGTCCGTGAGATCGATCCCTCGGTAACGACCTTGTCCAGCATGTTTATCGGTTCCTTGTGCCTCATACACATCTATGCATCACGCCCCGTGAGCTGTTCTCTTGCCCCTTGTTCGTCAATCCATCCAACACGTATTTATTAGCGTCTTCTATGTGCCACACTTATGAACAGAGCAGTGAGAGAGAAAGACTGGCCTACGGCCACACGGAGCATATAGTTTAGCTCAAGGTTGGCTAACTGTGGCCCACAGGCCAGCTCCAGCTCCTTGCCAGTTTTCGTATGACTATAAGCTAAGGAAGGTTTTTATTTTTTATTTTTTAAAGATTGGTGCCTGAGCTAACACTGTTGCCAATCTTCTTTTATTTATTTTTCTTCTCCCCAAAGCCCCCCAGTACGTAGTTGTATATTCTAGTTGTGAGTGCCTCTGGTTGTGCTGTGTGGGATGCCACCTCAACGTGGCCTGATGAGCGGTGCCACGTCTGCGCCCAGGATCTGAACCAGTGAAACCCTGGGCCACCAAAGTGGAGAGTGCAAACTTAACCACTTGGCCACAGGGCCGGGCCCTGGTTTTTATATTTTTAGTGGTTGAAAAAAATCAAAAGAAGAATCGTATTTGGTGACATGTGAAAATGATACGACATTCAAATTTCAGTGTCCTTCAGGGAAGGTTTTATCAGACCCGAGCTGTGCCCGTTCATTTGCAGTGTCCAGGGCTGCTTCCAGTGGCAGGACCGAGGAGTTGCGACAGAGACTGTATGGCCCACAAAGCCTGAGCTGTTCACCATCTGACCCTGACAGGAAATCACTGATGAGTTGATGAGGAAAACAAGGTGAAGTGACTCTCTACATGGTATCTGACTCTGAACCCATTCTCTTTATAGCACAGCCTGACATCGTCTTCTCGAGTCCGTGAAGACCTGAGTGTTCATGTGGCTTTCACTTCACCAGACCAGGCAGCAAATGACGTCGGTTCTTGGAGAGGTTGCTGCATTACATGAGGAAGCACCTTCCCAAATTGTGCGGCCCTTTGACATGGAAACTACGGGAATTCTGTCAAAATTCCCACTGGGCAGCGGCATAGGATGGAAGGTGATGTGCTGAGGTTATAAGGATGGTGACGTCCTGAGGGTGAATGGAAATGGAAGAAGTCAAGGCCTGGGCCCTTTCACAGCTGTAGGAGGGGAGTCCTCGGCTCGGCTATTGAATCGATAACAAAGATGAAACCCTCCGCTCGTGCTCCAAGGCTCTTAATTGTTCTCCTTCCAAACAATGTCTCACGTCTGATACAAAAGATCACCATGATGGGCACGTGGATTTTTTTTTTTCACATTTAGTTCCTTAAAGTATTTAAGGCAGCTTTCAACCAAAAGATATGTATGTTCTCAAGTTGTTAAAACAGATACAGAATTTTTAAAATCCCCAACTCCAAATATTCCAACTACTTACTTTGTTCTTAACCATAATTGAGCAATTTCTGGCAATATTTTCGCTAGTTTGAAGTGATCTTTTTGTAATTCAGAGCATAAAGGTTCTCAGCTGATACTCTGTCCTTGGACAAGAGGCTGAAAGATGATCCTCAGGGTGAACTCGGTACTCACAGTCCTGCGTCCGTGCTCATCCTGAGCTGAGCTGAGCCCCTTTGCACAGGTGCAATGATGACTTTGGATCGCCCATGGATGATGCTGACAAGCCTCCCCTTATAAAGACTTTGCTTAAAATGTAGAACATTTTTTATTTTGCTTTCCCTCACAATTAACAACATGCTTTATTTAGGCTCTTAACCTCTATCTTGCTAAAACCTAATGTTATCCCATTTGAGTCATTGCTAATTGTCCTCTGTTTGTCAGAATCACTGAATTATGACACTAAGCCTTGATTGTTTTGATTTCTGCTGCCGATTAATCCCAGCACAACCTCATCTGCATGTCCTGATATTTGTCTGCACCCGTCAATGGAGTTCTGTGCACAGGTCATTAACTCCCGGTAGAGCTGGGAATCCTTGGCTGTCAGAGCTCAGGACCAGGGGCCAAGGCATCCCCTCAAACCCTGGTGGTTTTGTTCATTTCCTGTGGGGACCTGCACAGGGGTGGCACTCTTCTGGACGCCATGTTGTAATACAGTCACGCCCTGGAGTCAGCTGGCTCCATTAAAATCCATCCGTACCTGGAGCAAGTACTTCATCTTTTTTAAGCTTCAGTTGCCCTGTTAACCAAGTTGATGGCAGCATTAAATGGATAATGAATGTAGGCATCGTGGTACCTTGCAAAAGGAAGCCCTCAGATGCTCTTGTGATTGTCAACAGTACTGTTATTGTCATCCTCATTTTCAAATGAGAGTAAAGCGACGTCATCCTGATGTCCCAGGTCTCCATATTTTGTCATTCCTCCACTTAGCCTCACCTCTCTTCAATTTCTTTAACTGATCAGTTTCACCCTTGGACCTCTCTCCAGGCTGTTCTTTATTCTTAGGCTGTTCTTCTCTGTTCTCTTTGCCTAGGTAACACTCTCTGATCTCACACCATGTGGGATGCAGGCTCTCACGCCAACTTCCCAGGGAGACTTTCTCTCTCTCTTTCCATTGAGCGGAGAGAGACAACTGGCATGTCCTCTCTGCACTCTGGCTTCAGCTACTGCTGTTGGGAATTCTGCTGCCCGTCAAATTGTGCTGGCTTTATAGGAAATCTCCTTTATTCCTCTAGTTGCTTTTAACTTAACTAGATTTGGCTTTCTTTTAAAATTATCCTGTTTGGTGCCCATTTTTGTCTTGCATCCATAATGGAAAACAATGCATTTTTTTTTATGTTGCCCTCCATCCTTTATCTCTATTCTCTCTCTCTGGAATTCCTATTAAATGTATGTTGGACCAATTTGCTCTATTTTCCATGTCACTGAATCTTAACCCATTTTCTCTCTATGCTGCTTTCCGGGTAATTTCTTTATATCAATCACCAGTCTATTAATTCTTTCAGCTGTTTATCTGCTCTGTAAGTCGTTCACTGATTGGGTTCTTAATTTCTATGACTACGGTCTTCATTCTAGAAATTTTGTTCGGTCCTCTTTCGAACCTACCCATGGGCTTCACTCTGTCTTATTCTATTCTCGAGGTTTTGCTTCTTTCTTTTATGTTTTAGGTCATTTTTAACATATGCAATTTATAGTAGAGCTTGTCTGTTATTTGCAGAGCTTGGGGCTGCCTTTTGTCCCATCTGCAGATGATCATTCACGGTGGAGTAAATCTACACGTATTTCTTAATTTGAATTGTGAATCCCTGTTTAGCAGGGTTTAGAGTTGGAGCTTTATGAACCTCGACCCAGAATGTGTTGCCCATAGCAATTTTGTGCTTGTTTCTGCCAGATGCCCTGGGGTTATTGCTAGCTTTAGACCATTTTCTATGTCAAGTCCTTGGCTTGCAGCTTCGGAGAGCATCTGAGGGCTGAATTTTGAACTCCAAAACCATGTGAGGTTCAGGCCCCAGAGATCAATTCTCAGGAGAGACTTTTACTTTTCCTTCCGGGGTGAGGCCGAGCAGAAACAGACGCACTGCTGCTGTGCTGCAGGTGGGCGATGCCTTGCTGTCTTGTCCTCTCACTAAGGGTGTCGCTGGTTGAGGGCCCTGGTTTTGCGAGGGTCTCCATCCCACCTGCCCTGCTTGCTCTGTCCGTGCTGGGACATAAACGTCTAAGTCAGTGTTCTCCAAGTGCTTTCCCTAGACCAGCAGTTCAGCACCATTTGGACGTGTTTAGAAACGCCGTCTCATTCCTAAAACAAGACAAATGGAATCAGAAACCTGAGAGGTGGGCTGGGGTCTAGACTAAGGCAGTTTAGTAAGCTCTCCAGGTGATTCTGATGGCCGTGGAGATTCAGGGCTCCGGGGCGGCCAGGCCGGCGGCCCTGTGCTCACACACCTGTCCTCCGCAGGGCAGTCCTGGCTCACTGGGCTGCCTCCTGGGTTTTAAGCTTTTTCTTTCTTTCTTGTCCCTAGGCATTCTTCCTTCTTTCTAGCTCTCTTGGCTAAGCCTAAAAATTAATGTTTATAAGTTTTATCAGCATTTCTAAATAAGAATAGCAGGAGTGCAGATACGCCCTCCCCAACATGGATTTGGGTTAAGTTCTTTCCGCCAATCTACGTACGAAGTTAAAGACACATCCTCCACAAGCTACGCCCATCGTCTCCTTCCCTTTCTGAGTCTAACCACACTGCCCCGAGGAATGCCTTCCGCCTTTACAAACTGCTATTGTTAGTGATCATTTCTGTAGCCTAGGGGTAAGCAGTCTCTGAAGTCAGACTGCCTGGTTTCGTTTCTGAGCTTCACCTCTTACCTAGGCATGTGACGTCAGTCTCTCGCTGTGGCAATCATAACCGCACCATGCTGTAACGCGAGGACCCACTGATAGCCCGTCAAGCACTTGGCACGGTGCACAACACCTAACAAACACTTAGAAGAAAGCTCAACTGTTACTCTTACTTCATGTGTCTTTCTTTTCCTAAGCAGCCTGTAAAATTTTGTATCCCAAGCACCCACTATATTGCCTGGCACGAGAATGTTTGTAGAATGACTGAATGAATGAGCATCATTCCAGATAGTAGTGGATTATAGAGGATCGTCCACCTCTGGACCCACTGTGCTCCCTAACATAACGTCCAATCCATGCACTTAATAATATCTTCATATTTAAATACTACTGTATAATTTTAAGGTGGTCTCATATCAATCATTTCACTAAACTAAAAAGTAAAATATCTATACAAGTTTTACATCAGTAGATTCTCTTTGTTAAAAATATCAAACATCACACCAAAGCATAAAGCTCCCAGACCATCACAGACAGACCTGGCCCCCATCCTTCCTTGCTACTGATTTAGTGGTGGCTTTCCAGAACATTCTCTATGTGTTCGTAAAATAGACATGCACTTGTAGAAGTATAGAGCCTTTGTGTGTGTTAAACATAGATGGGATTATACTAAAACTATAGGTCTGCAGCTCAAGGATTGTATCCCAGAAATCTTTCTGTGTCAGTTTGCAGAACTGGCTTCTTCTTGATAACCTGCTTTGTACTCTGTGGTGGAAATACAATTGCAAGCACAGTTGTCTTCTTGATCAACCCCATTAGGTTGTTGCAATATATTTTTATTATAAACAATGCTGCAAAGAGTATCCTTGAAACTGACAAAGATTCTTTGCTTGGCCAAGTTTCAGTCGGGCTCCTCTGAACGGTCCCATCAACAAGGAGCATCTGTGTACTTCCTCGTAGAATCCAGTTTTAGCAAGAATCCTGCTAAGTCAGTGTAGAGAGAGTCCCCACCCTTGATATGTGATCAAGCTCCTTGCCCCGACTCTCACCCGGGTGTATCTGTGCAGCCTGGCCTGCCTTCAGCAAGAATCCTGTGAGGTGGGTTTAGTGAGAATCCCACACCCCTTGATGTCTCCTTCTAGTGATTTTCCATCCACCAATGCCCACCGCCCCCACCAACTTGCTGCTTGGCTGTAAATCCCCACTTGTTCTGGCTGAATGGAAACTGGAGCCCAGTTTTTATGCTGGAGTCTCTCTTCCTCATTGCAATAGCTTTTTGTTTTTTTTTTTAGAGATTTTATTTTTTTCCTTTTTCTCCCCAAAGCCCCCCGGTACATAGTTGTATATTCTTTGTTATGGGTCCTTCTAGTTGTGGCACGTGGGACGCTGCCTCAGCGTGGTTTGATGAGCAGTGCCATGTCCACGCCCAGGATTCGAACCAACGAAACACTGGGCCGCCTGCAGCAGAGCGTGCGAACTTAACCACTCGGCCACGGGGCCAGCCCCTGCAGTAGTTTTTTGAATAAAATCTATCTTCAGTACTTTAAGTTCTGTCCAGCTCTAGTTCTCTCAAACTACATATATACACACACCAATATATGTAACAGTATATAAATTATACATTATATGCATTGCTGTGTATATATATACAATATACATATACGTACAAGATGTAAATATGTAAACATATACGTATATACAACATATAAATATATAAACATATACATATATTTATAAAAATATATAAAATAAAAATATAATAATAATAAAATAATAATATATAAAAATAAGTATATAAACATATGCATATATTCATGTGTTGTATATTTACATTAGGTACTATACATACACACTATATAAATGATGCATCATGTATAAATCATACACACATATACTTCCTCTGTCTCTATCACTGGATCTCATCTTTTTTTCTTTCCCTGAAGATCGGCACCTGAGCTAACATCTGTTGCCAATCTTCTTTTATTTATTTATTTATTTATTGTTCTCCCCAAAGCCCCCCAGCACATAATTGTGTATTCTGGTTGTAGGTCCTTCTGGTTGTGCCACGTGGAATGCCGCCTCAGCATGGCTTGATGAGCGGTGCCGTGTCGGTGTTCAGGATCCAAATCAGGAAACTCCGGGCTGCTGAAGAGGAGCGCAGGAACTTAACCACTCAGCCCCTGCCAGTCCCTGGATGTCGTCTTTGATGCTTTGTAAATGCATCAATCATTGGAGCAGCCCCAGAATACGGCAGCTGCGTTCGTTTCATGGACATTTCACACGCATTCAGATTCAGCAGATCTTTGCTGAGCACTTACTGCATTCTGCATTACCTGCTAGTGGTGTTTAGCTCTGCTACCCCACGTAAAAGACATCTCAGAACAGAGCAATCGCCGCCTCCCCTGGGGACGGAAGTGGCATTTTCGTTTCTATTGTGGTGACCTACACAATGAATGCCTCACTGTGCAGAGTCAGAGGGACCCTCGGGCTCCTCCCTTTCAAGTCCTGAATGGAGACTCTGGTTCACAGTATGCTTCCGTTTATCCCCTATTCCCTTCCCGTTTAGTTTCATCTTGTGAAAATAGATTAAAAACATTATAATCTACGTATGTATTGTATTTGCTTCCAGTTTTTCAATCAGATTACTAAACTGGCTTAAGGCAAAACGTTTCCCTGCCAAACACACTCCCCCTCACTCAAGCAACTGAATGAACTTCCTATCCCATTGAAGAATGGAATCTGTTTTAAAAAGGACCCTGAGACTGAACACACACACACATACATGCGTGAGCGCCTGCAAGCACTGACCACACACACTGCCCCCCGTGAATGCAGTAGTGGGCGGGACAGCGTTGATCCCCACAGCAGCCCTGCTCCAAGAACTGCCTGGGTAGCTGATCTGTCGGTGACTGGGTACTTCTGAGCCCCGGCTCCCTCCTCCCTTGCTTGGCTGCCCTCTCCTGCTCTGTGGTCACGCTTGGTGCTATGCTGAAGGCTCTCTAACTATGCAATTGCCAAGAGCTAGGGGCAGAACGCCACCACATTTAATGCTCATGGATTAATTTAAAACATGAGCAATGCCTTGAATTCATCAGTGCAAATGGAAAAAAGAATAAGTATAAATTACTAACAGTAACTTTTGCTCCTCTTGTGCATTCTTCACGTTAGATCTTGCGTGTGTGTATCTGGGGGGTGGAGCTGGAAAACTATGTATGCTCATGATTTTAAAAACAGTCAAACAGAACAAAAGGGACAAAGAGATTCGTCTCTCTGTTAGTTCAGACCAGAATGTTTCTCTGTCCGGAATGAACCATTATCACCAGCTTAGTGTAATTCTTCAGATATATGTAGATTTCTCTCTCTCTCTCTCATATTCTGCAATCATGGGAGAATACAATACTCACTGCTTTGCACCTCGCCTGCTTTTCACAGTTAAACCATCTGTGGAGATTGTCTTATAGGGGCCCACATAGAGCTGCCTCACTTTTTTCGCAGCTGTACAATATTGCGTTGCATAAATGCACCTTACTTTATTTAAACGGAGCCATGTTAGATTGTTTTCAATTGTTGGCTATAGTAAACAACGCTGTGAAAAACACCCAAATGACAGCTTATATGTGTATCTTTATTTATCTAAGTAAATCTGCAGGATAAGTTCGAAGAGGTGGAATTCTGGTCCATAGGCTATATACGTTTTTAAAGTAAGATTTTTACTGAAGTCTAACAATCATACAGAAAATGTATAAGTCAGAAGTGTGCAGATCAATGGCTTTTCACAAAGGGAGCACATACGTGTGACTGTCACCTGGATTAAGAGAAGGATATGACAAACATTGGAAGTCTCTTCCTGTGTCACCCAGACATGGTCCCCTTCGCCCATGCGTACCTGCCGTCCTCCCATCACTGCAGCTTAGTTCTCCTTCTCCGTGAACTCTGTATCACGGAAGCCCACGGTAGATGCTCTTCTGTACATCATGTTTGTGACGTCTGTCCGTGTCATCGTGTGTGTCACAAGAATTTGTACATTCTCATTGCTGTGTAATACCTTAAAATATCAATAGTACCACAGTTTATTCATTCTACTGTTGATGGATATTTGAGCCACTGCCATATTTTGTCTGCTGCAAGTAATGCTACTCGACATTCTTGACATGTTTTTAGTGCGTAGAAACGTGCATTTCTGTGGAACGTGTGCCTAAGAGGCGAATTGCTTGGTCATAGATTATCTGCAGGTGCAGCTTCAGTAGACGCTCCCAAAGAGATTCCCAAAGGGTCTGTGTTTCCTCTCCCTCCAGCAGCACGCGAGATTTCGAGTTTGCCTCACATCCTCACCAATGTTTGGTGACTTCTGTCTTTTTAGTTTTAGCCATTCTGGTTAAGGATGTAGTGACAACATTTTGGGTTGAATTTGCATTTCCATGGTGACTAATGTTGCTGATTACTTTTTCATAAGTGTGGTGGCCATTTGGTTCTCCTTGGTGACAAAAAGACTGCTCAAGTCTTTTTCTTCTGTCTTCTTCTCGTTGATTTGCAGGAGTGCTTCATGATACACCGGATCAAAGGCCTTTGCTGGATGCACGCATTGCAGGTATCTTCTCCCACATGGTGGCTTGCCTTTGCGCTCTGTTAAGACATCTTTTGTCAATTTTAAGGGTAACTAATTACCTGCTCTTTCCCATATGCTGCTACTTGTGTCCTGCTTAAAAATATTTGCCTACTCCAAGGTAAGGAAGGTGTCCTCTGCTTTCCTCTTAAAATGTTTACCGTTTCACATTTCACATCAGGTCTGCAATCTATCTGGTGTTGGCTTGTGTGTATGGTGTTAGGCGTCAAGATGCATTGTTCTTCCCCTGTGGGTATTTGGATGACCCTGTGCCACTTACAGACAAGACCATCCTCTCCCCTCCGCTCTGCTGTCACCTTTGTCATGACGGCAGGGATTATGTCTGTGTGGGGTGGCTTCTGCCCATTGGTCTAGGTTCTCACCTGTGCTCTAGTGTGCCCTGTGCCCACGGGGGTCCCACATGAGAGCCTGGGTGGCTGTCAGAGCTCCTCCTCCTTGGCAGAATCTGAACTCATGCACTTTTCCTCCTCTTAGCCCTAAAAATTGCTGAAAACCTTGCTCTACTTTTTCTGTTCTCCTGGTGTCTCCTTGGCCCATTGCCCTGCACAGTTCAAGGATAACAGTACACAGAATTGAGTTCATTTCTTAATCCTACCCCTTTTCCAAAGGATCTTGGCCCCTCATCTCCCGGCAGCCCCACACTTCAATTTTTGTCTCTTTAGTTTGAAGAGATGACAGGGAGTTGTGCTGTGGTCTCTGCCTCTCAGCAGATCCTGCTGCCCAGCCGGGTGCCCACTCCTCACTCCCACCCACACACCGGGACAGCGTGGGCGGGCTGACACATGCTCTCAGAACCCTGGGGTCTTGGCTCCACTGGCTGCAGTGCCAGCTCTTGATACTTTCAAACAGATGCTTCTTGTGTTGTTTTCTCCATTTTTCTTTCTTGTTCTCAATTGTCTTATTGTCTGCTATAAGCTGCTCCATCATTGCTCAAAGCAGAAACCCAGGTATGGGTATTATAAATTGTGATAAATATAACAATAGTGCTAATTGCCCTTCAAACAGGTTGCGCAATTTATACAGTATATGCACCTTAGCTAAAACTGTAAGAAGCTGATATTTAAATGGAAATACAAGTTGGTCCCAAGGTGGGGAATTGGTACGTTTCCAGCTATGCCTTTTGGGTCCATTTATAACATTCAATCTACCATCATTCATAGGAAATACACTTGCAGCCCGCATCAAAGGAACACAAATAAGCCTTTGATGGTTTAATAGGAGCTGATGGGATAGACGGGTGGCCTGACCAGCTTCCTGATTTCAAATATGCTGCAAACTTTATAAACGACATTTACCTTCTGGTTTCCTTTGAAGCACGGTTCCTGGCCTTGGCTGGGAAATGAGACCTAAGGCTTACATGGCGGGGCAGCCAGGCCTTGGAGCGAAGCTGGAGCTGCTCGGGCAAGTTCAGGTCTGGCAAGAAAGCTCTCTGTTTGTTTTTTTTCCCCCTGGGGGCAGCGTTTAATCAGTTGAAGTTAAAGGTATCTGGTAATGCCTAAGTGAGCAACTTCTCAGTAGGGCTCAGCCAGGGGACAGAAGGTTGTTTTAGAGGAGGGTGCTTGATGGCTGCATGGTCCCAACTCTGCTCTTGCACGTCATAATAAAGACGCTGTGCCCATTGTCCACGGCTGCCGGCTCTGTGCTGCAGACCAAGGCTGTTTCCTGGTTTCTGCCTTTGCTCTTCGCACAGAAGTTCCCAAGGGGCGAATGACACTCAAAGAAGCCTCTGGAGTAGGAGAGAGATTATCTGCGAGGAAACAGAAATGACAAATTCTCCAAGGCGACACATTTTCCCTCAGCTGGATCCTGCCCCCCTCTCCCCCCTTGAAGGCTGTCCTCTCCCAGCTTCCATTTCTATGGCGCATTCCTCCCCACCTTTGCAGGATTGTCTGGGCCTGACACAGAGCGATGCTTAGACTTACATTTCAAAATCCTTATTTGGTTCCCAGGGGGGAGATTTGACGAAAGGCATGAGCTGGCTCAGGTGTGTCCATCTGCACAGAGCTCTCCGCTTGTCTGCAGACCTTTTACCACAACTGGATGTTCTCAACCTTGGATGCTAATTAGAAGCCACTGAGGAGGTTTTTTCTTTTCCTTTTTCTACTTTCTTTTTTTTGTTTTTTTTTTCCGAGGAGGATTAGCCCTGAGCTAACTACTGCCAATCCTCCTCTTTTTGCTGAGGAAGACTGGCCCTGAGCTCACATCCATGCCTGTCTTCCTCTACTTTATATGCGGGACGCCTACCACAGCATGGCTTTTTGCCAAGCAGTGCCATGTCTGCACCCAGGATCCGAACTGGCGAACCCCGGGCCACCGAGAAGCAGAATGTGCAAACTTAACTGCTGTGCCACTGGGCTGGCCCCTCTACTTTCTTTTTTTAATAAGGATATTCTGATTTCATTCATTGGAATAGGGCCTGGCTTCTAAATATTGTCTTAGAAGCTACTCATGTGACAGTAACATGCAGTTAATGTGAACTACAGATCCATCCTCATTTCTCACCATCTCCCCACTGCTTTCTCTGCTCCAGGCACTCTGCTCTCTTGGGATTCTCAAGGTCATTTCTGTCTCAGGGCCTTTGCACATGTTGTTCCCTTAGTTTCAGATGATTTTCCTCCCTGTTTTCACTGACCCACTTCCAATGGCCCTTCAAGTCTGTATGCAAATGATGAGAGCTCCTGGAAGCCCTCACCAATGGCTCCCTTTTTCATCACACTCGACATAACTGAAATTCTAAAGAGTATTTGGAGGGTTGTCTGTGAACAGTTGGTTTCCCACCCGGATTCATCTTCATGAGTGTGTCTTCTTCGCTGCTGTGTCCTCAAAGCCTAGCTGGGGGCAGCCCAGAGCAGACACTGACAGTCGTGGATGCTGACTGTGTCCTCTCTCTTCCTTCTCTCCTCCTTTCCTCCGATGTCCAGCACACCGGGCGGGCAGAGTGCCATCAGGACATCTCCTTTATCTCTTCAAGGGTCACGAAGGCCATTTCCAGGTCTTCTTCAGTCTGCAGAGAGCACGGATTAATGGGCCAACATTGCTCGAGTGCTTGAAACATGACGAAGCTTCTAGGTTCCTAATCCCAGTTTGCCTCTGTTAACACTAAGACAGTTAGGATTTTGGTTTCTTTCTGTCATTATCTTTACTTTATTGCCTCTCTTCCTTCCATTTTTCTTCCTTTTAGTCAGCTTTAGTATAGAGCTATTATTTACATACAATAAAATGCACCAGTTTAAGCTGCACTTTGATGAGTTTTGACAAATGAGTACAGCTGAGCAAGCATCACCAGGCTCAGGACACAGAACATTTCTGTCACCTCAGAAAGTCCCCCTGTGCCCTTTGCAGTTAGTTCCTCCTCCACCGCCTGGCCCCTGGCAACCACAGATCTGCTTTCATCACTACAGTTTGCCTGTTTCTAGAACTTTATGTAAATAGGGTCAACAGTATGTAATCTTTTATGCCCAGCTGCTTTCACTTAATATAAGGTCTTTCAGATTCGTCCATGATGCTGTGTTCCTGGTAGTTCAGTGTCTTTTCATTGCTAAGTAGTGTTCCATTGTATGGATGTACCGTGGTTTGTCAATCCCTTCACTGGTTGATGGATATTTAGGCTACTTCCAGTTTTTGGCTAGTATAATAAAGGTTTCTGTGAACATTTGCATACAAGCGTTTGTGTGCACACGTGGTCTCATTTCTCTTGAATAAACAAGTGGAAGTGGAAGAGCTGGGTCACATAGGAGGTGGTTGTTTGTAAGAAGCAGTCGAAATATTTTCCAAAGGAGTTGCACCATTGTACTTCCCACCAGTAGCGTTTGATGGTCCATGTCCTCCGTTTCCTTGCCGATGCTTTTCATTTTAGCCATTCTGGTGGGTGTGCAGAGAGAGCGCACTGTGGTTTAATTTGCATTTCCCTGATGACTAAGGATGTTGCATTTTTTCCACATGCTCATTTGCCATCCGTCTATAGTCTTTATTGGATTGTATGGTCAAGGCTTTTGCTCATTTAAAAAAAAAGTTATTATTAAATTTTAAATAGTCCTTATACGTTCTGAACACAAGTCCTTAAATATAAATATTTTCTGGTCTCTGGCTTGCATTTTGACTTTCTTTACAAAGGCTTCTAATGAGCACAGGTTTCAAATTTTGTTGAGGTCCAAATTGTGAATTTTTTTGGCAGTTTGTGCTTTTTTGTGTCCATTTGAAGGAATCTTTGCATAAGTCAAGATAAACATGAATATTTCCCCTACATTTTCTTTTTCATCTGAAAGTTTTATAGTATTAGCTCATATATTTCAGCCCGTAATCTATTTTGAGTAAATTTGTATACATAGAATGAAGTCAAGTTTGATGTTCTTTTTTTTTAACTTAAGGATATCCAGTTCTTTCATCATGGTCTGTTGAAAAACTTTCATCAATTTTACATTCTACTTGCCTTCCTTTTCTGTCTTCTTTTGTATTAATTATTTTTATAGTTCAATTTTATCTTCTTAATTATCTTATGCACTATACTGCCTTGTTAGCAATAGTTTATCTAGGGTTTATAGTACGTATCTATCAACACACTCCAGCCTATGTTTAGACAATATTAGACCACCTCACCTATATTGTAAAGACGTTGTCAGGGGGCCCCTCCACATCCACCCGCCCGGTCCTGCTGCTATGATTGTCACCCAGTTCCTTTTACATCTGTTTTAAACCTTAGATTACATTGTTATTGTTGTTTACTTAAACACTTATATTTTAAAGAGATTAAATGACAACAAAAAGTATATTACGTGGACTCATACAGTGATCTTCACTCCTTTGTGTCGATCAAAATGTCCATCTGGTCTCATTTTTTTCTTGTCTGAGGACTTTACCATTTCTTGTAATGCTCGTGTGTTTCATCACTTTCTCTTAAATTATGCTTTGAAAAAGTCTGTTTCGTCTTCATTTTTGAATGATATTTTTGATAATATGGAATTTCTGGTGTGAAAGTGGCCCTTTCCCGCCTTTTTAACATTTTAACCATGGCACTCATCTGTCTAGCGATAGTTTCTGCCCCAGCTCAAGTAACATCTTCTAAACACACAAGCCAGCATCTCACGCTCTGGGAGATCTCTCCACGCTATGTGATGGAAACACAAAGGATTTGGGGCCATGAATGAGCTCCCAGGATTGTCCCACCTGGTACTTTCTGGGGGTTCTCTTCCTGGCACTAGTAGTCTTCTCACGTGGATGCGCCGTGTAGCTAAGTGTTGAGGGGCCCCCTCTGAAAGTCTCCCCAGCGTGTGTGCTTGCTCTCTCTCTCCATTCCCTCACTTTCCAGAGCTCTGCCTCACAAATCAGAACCAAACCTGCAAACTCTGAAGCCAGTCTCCTCCATGTAGTGAGCCCCCCAGGCTCGGTCAGGGTGCCCCTGCCTTTGCCGGGGCTGGAAAATCTCCCCAGGCAGCGAGGTGGGACGCTTGCAGGATGACCTTTGTTGCCCTTTTCTGGATGTCCCTCCCCTGCACTGCCCAGTGTCCAGCATCTGGTAAGTAGCGTGTCACGTGTCTTCCCTGGTTTGCTAGCCGTTTAAGAAGGGAGGTTGGCCCAGCCCCTGTTATTCTCTCGCGACCATAAGGGAAGTCCTTCTTCTCTTTTTGCTTCTTACAATTAGCAAACATTTTCTTGTGTCTCTTTAGCCTGTCATCCACTTTTGTCTTGATTTTCCAGAAATGCGTGTTGTTTCGCCTAATAGCAAAGGGTGATAATGTTCCCCTATAATGAAAACAGTGATTGCAAATGAGTAAATAAAGATTTTAGTTATGCTTGGTTGGTTTCACTAATCATCTTTTTTTCTTATATTTGTCCTTTTTGTAAACTTTTAATCCAAAAAGCATGTTATGTCTTCAAAAATCAGTTGCCTTTCCATGAATATGTTGACTGAAGATGACTTTTTGCACTGAAACTTGACTTAAATTGAATAAATAGATAAATACAGATTTACACATACATATACACGCATGTACACACGAACATATGTACATATATTTTTAGTCTATGAGGGAGCACTTACAAAATAACTTATTGACAGGTCTAAAGTAATTGGTTATATATAGATTAAATTACCCCTAAAGCACACAATAATTTATTACGATATTAAAATAAAACTGCCTAAGGAAAAAGGTGGTTTTAACTTCTAAATGAAAAAGAACTCTTTGAAAAAGCATTCTGCTTTCTGAGACTCTAAAACACAACTATTTATATGGATTGTGTAAACTCTCTTTCACTTCAATATTCTTTTTCTTTTTTGAGATGAGTTGTGGAGATAGGTCGAGAATTTCCTTGGCAAATTTCTGCAATTAACCATGCCATTCCTCACTCATCTAACATATTTGGCTTCCAAATTCCTAATATATTTTTCCCCCACAAATCACCTAGTCATTACCTAAAAAAATAAATTGATCAACAGTACCCAAAGCAAACACATTGTTATTCATTTTTATTAGACGTGGTGCAATATTTAAAGGACGAATGCAATAGCAAAATAAGTAAACTAGAATTTTGACTGTTCAACTAATAGAATGTGGTAATCTCTAAATTTTCCATTTCTTTCAGTTATCCAGAAATAAGCCATGGGGAAAAAATATATCTTTAATTTGGAAACATAATTCTCAAGGCAAAAGCAATTCCCCAGACAAGTGGAGAAACGTTCCTCCAAATCCGCTTTCTGTAAACAGTCCAACGGAAGAAGGAGCCAGTTGTATTAAACTTTCTCCATTTGGAGCAGGTGGCCCTTATCTGGCATTTTAAACCCACAGAATAAACGGAGTTGGGTCTGCCAACTTATTTTCCGTCCTGGAAGCAACTATCACATCCCAGTGGTTCCTGGTTCTGACTGGCAGTGCACGTTAAAAGCAGCGATTAACATATTTTCAAATAGATCTGTGCTTCCACTCCCTCGGAGAATTTGTCTAAAAAACCCGACTTTGTGTGGAGGAATGCAAAAATTGTCATTAAAATAACCAAGGCCACTCCTGGCCAGAAATGTCCTCGTTAGCTTTGAGTAATGCTGAAAGGTTTGACCTGCCCAGATCTGCGTCCGGTCTGTGTCATCGCAAGAACCGATGCCCCGCCGCCCTCCGACCCCTGTCCCCGCTTCTATTTCAGGAGGGCTACGGGGCCCGAGAATCTGGACATTTAACAGCTTTTCCAAGATATCCCCACGAGCGTTCTGGGGATCACCGTTTCAGGGACTCACTCCTACGTGGGCAGGAACCTCGCTGAGACTCCTCCTGGGTCCTGAAACTGCCAGTGAGCAACTCAGAGAAAGAGCCTCTGCCCCTGGGTCCACAGTCAGTAAAATCTCAAGTCCTGGCTTAGGGTGTTTTGGATTAGAAGGTATTCCTCACTGGACCAAAGACTGCATTTATTGAGCAAAATATTTCTATTTTAGCTCTTTATCTTAGCTCTGGATGAATGTGCTGGCCCGAGTAGCTCTGCTTGAAGATACTTTGATTTCCTGAAAGTGTCCCACTCTCCCTGGCCAGCCCAGCGCTAGGGCACATCCTCATCTCCTCTGCGCAGTGGTCGATCCCTCTTCACTGTGGGACGAGCCGATCTGAAAAGAGAGAATCAGTTACTCAGGGCCGGGAAGAGGTCCCTGGACATGTCTGGTCACTGGAAATGTTCTCACAGAGGGAGGAGGGGGATGTCACATGATTACGAAGGCAATAATACATTTTCTCTCCCAAATATCATTTTGTAGTAGTGGAATATTTTGACTTCTCTGATGTTTAGTTGGCTTCTTTAGAGAAAAACATGCAACGCATAACAGATTAAGAAACATTTTCATGCATTCCAAGTATTAAAAGAAATAGACTATCAAAATCCAACCCACAATCAGAAAAGAGGAATAAAAATTTGCAAAGATTAATTGGTGGAGACAGGATATGCTGCTAATAAAAGTACTATAAATGAAAATTATCAGAGGATCAATTTCCTACTCTGCTTTCGAACTCAGCCCAAGGACACAGGCGGACTCCTAAAAATGAGTTTTAATAACTTTCTTTTTTGCTTGTGTTAGTCCGCAGGCAAAAGTTTGTAGTTTTAGTAATCATCTCTGACAGTAATAAGTTCCTCTGGTGTTTATACCTCCCTAACAATACGTGGCTATAATTACCGTAGCAGGGAATTTAATAAGTTGCAGAAAGAGGAATAAATATGACATTGCGTTTTCTGAAAAATATTAATCTCTTTCTCTTGTGTTTTTGTAATTTCAGTGTTTCGGTCAGGAGTCTTTTTCTCCAGTGCCTCTTTGCCTGCCGAGCAGTGAGGCACACGGGCAGAGAGGCCTGCCACTGCCTCCTCACCACTAGAGACGTTTCTGCTCTGTTTTATTCCCTCTCTCAATGACGAGCTGTTCACTGACCTCAGAGGGCGCCCAGCGTCCTCCAAGAGATTATCAGACTAATCGCATGATGCCTGGCATCTCTGTATATTGGGTTAAATGAAATGCATTATTCAAATTAATTTTGCCTGTTTCTAGAAGCTACAGTCATCCGTCATCATCACCCCTTCCCCACCTCGACCATCTACCCCGTATCAATCCTCCTGTAACTGCTTTCCCTCCCTACACCTCACTGGCATCTCCTTCTCAGTCTCCTGGCTTTTCCTCCTCTGTCCGACCTGTAAGTTACTAAACCAGAGGAAATTGTCCCCCAGAGGACCCTTGCAAGGTCTGGGACATTTTTGGTTTTGATTGTCACACCTTGGAGTGGAGGTGGGGCGAAAACACTGCTGGCATATAGTGCAATCTACGTCTATACACTGCTATACACAGAACAGTCCGACCACAAATAAATATTCAGCCCAAATATCAATAGCACGAAGGGCGACAAACCCTGCTTTCAATGTTGAACTTTCCTAGAGCTAAATCCTCCATTTTCTCCTCTCTGTGCATTCTTCTGCACTCTGTCTCATGGCTTTACATATCACTCACACTTGGGTGACCCCCAAATCTGTCTCCAGTCGTGGTCTCTCCCATGTCCAGCTCTGTGCCTGATATCTCCCTTTACATGTCCAAGAGATTTCAAACTTACAGGGGCCAAAATAGACCCTGAACTTTGACCTCACAACCTTCTTCTCCCTGGTCTTTATCATCTTCCTAAATGGCACCAACATTCACTCAGTTGCTCAAACCCTGAACTGTCCAATATGGCAGCCACCAGCCACATGTGGCCACTGAGCACTTGGTATGTAGCCAGTCCAAACTGAGATTGGCTGTAAGTGTAAAATGCTCACTGAATTTCAAAATCTTAGCACCAAAAAAGGATGTAAGATATCTCATTAATAATTTTTATATTGACTGCATGTTGGGATGATAATCAGTTGAATATGATGGGCTAAATAAAATATATTGTTACGATTTATTGGCTACCAGCAAATTTAAATTATAAATATTGCTCACTTTATATTTCTGTTGAACAACCGTGCTCCAACCAATGCTCATACTCCATTAACAATCCATATTGGCTTCACCCTCAAAACTCATCTTAAATCCCCCACTGCTCTATCTTCACAACCTCAAGTGGGGCCCAGGCTACCATAGGCTTTTTCCCAATTGTTGAAATAGACTCGTAAACCATGCTCTTGTTCTTCACTTTGTCCACATGACTGCTAGAATTATCTTTTAAAAGCTGTGTCAAATCATGCTTAAACTCCTCCAATGGCCTCACATAACTGGAAAGATCCAGTTCCCTAGACTCTTGTTGAGACTTCTGCATAATCTGTTCCTGTTCCTGCCTACTTCGCCCCTCACCTCTCCATATTCTGTCTAATGCTCACACAGTTCTAAATGCACTGACGTTTTTCTTGCTCCCAGGATGCCCCGAGATTAGTTACTCCTCAGAGCCTTTGCATTATCCCTTCTGTCTTCATTGAAGGCTATTTTCTGTGATCACTGAATGCTGGGTCCATTTTGCTTTCACACGTAAGTTTTAATGACCTATTAAATAACTTCAGAATAAAGCCAAACTCAGCATATTTAATAGGTACTCTCTACCACACTAAACTGTCTTCTCTAGTGGTCATTGCCATCCGCCATCTTATTTGTTTGCTTGTTTCATGCACTTTCTTACAGTCTGATGCCCTCTGTGGGAATGCAAACTTCTTTTTCCCTGCCGTGTCCCCAACAGTAACTGACACATAGTAGGCACTTAAAAATAATAGTTTGTAAAGCCATGTCCTTGTCAAACTGTAGCAGAATCCTAGGGATCTCAGTATATCTACAATTTCTTTAGGTAGAAATTTACCTTAAAATATTTTGCTCCATCAATCCCTTTATAATCATGCTTCCATCCTTTTCATCAGTCCTCTCCTCCTTAGGCTCTTACTTGATCTCTCTCCCACCCTGCTTGGTGCCCAGGGACTGGGCACCCCCATGGACTGAGCCCCGTGGACTATAGCAGCTGGGATCCCTTATCTTCTGGCTTCCTGTTGGGTTTAGCCAATGGAGGCACACGCAGATGAGAGAGTGGAAGGAGGGTTGGGGTATTTATTCCTCTGGTTTGCCTCAGTCCAGGCCACAGCAGTATCTGTCTTTATCAAAGACAGAAGTTCTTGTCGGGCAGTTCCTTCCTCCGTCTATACCTCTGTCTGGGTTCTAGGACATGCTGCCCCAGTTTGCCAACTTCAAAATTATTGGCAGGAAAGCTTCCCTGCTGCTGTTTCACCATCCCTTGAGACTTCCCCTTAACTTGCCCACATCTTTGTAAATAGCCCCTTCATCAACTCTCCTCAACGGCTCCATTTGAGCGGCCATCTTGTTTCAGCTGGAATCTTGACTAGTACAGTCTTCTTGGCTTATTCCATTTTCTTAGTAGACCCTTAAAAGTTGATTTTTCCCGATATTCCATCTTCTGTCTTTTATACACCACAGGATATTGTTTGAGACTCTTTCTCACCTAAAGTTAGAATTATCGTGGACAAGCTGATGACTTTCAAATGTTTGCCTCACTTCAAAACTCTCTTCTTTCATTCAGTCTCTTACATCTAATTGCCAGTTAGATAGGCAAACTTCTTTAATGCATCCTAAAGGGTGAAAATTATAGGAAAACAGACATTTTCTCAAAGTAAGGAAGGAATTTCTAACAGAGAAGTCTAACAATCAAAAGGTCCATTTCAGGAGACAATGGATTCCCTATTAAAGACATTATCCAGGATCAGATGCAAGAGATAAGATGACCCTAAAGATTCTTTCCAGATCGTACCTGGAAATATTTCATTGGGAAGAGCTCTGGTAGAACAGATACCACCAACAGCAGAGTTGGTTGGGATAGAGAAAATATATATGCGTGCGTATTTGTGGGTATGTATTTAGATATATCTGGAAGTGTGCGTATGTATAAATAGAGAGAGATATTAATATATACATATCTGACATCTTTTTTAATGCCTGCAACCCAAATAAAAATAAGCTCCGTGAAGAATGAATGAGCTGACAACACGTTATCCAATTCTGCATCTGGAGCATGCACGGGAATTTATTAGAAGCAGTAGCCAGATTCTTTTTGGACATGTGATAATTTTTTATTCTGTTTTATGTGAAAGTTAAAAGCTAAAGAATGCCATTTTCAGACCTTCAGCAACTCCTGGGTTGGCTTTAGAAATTCGTTACAGAAGCTGGAGAGCTTTGATATGAGGCCTAGCACAATGACATCCAGCGCCTGATTTTAATTTCTGAATTGATTCTTCAACTCAGTCCCTGCTCTGTTTGCAAGAGTGACAGGAGAAATATCCAAAAGTAGATTTTAACTCACAGAACTCTTTGAGAGATGCCAGCTGTGAAAAAAAGAGAGTGAACCCCATATCTACACGCAGGATTTATTATAAAGCCACTTCCAACATTTTTTATCCTGAATCTTCTGCTCCAACAAAAGATTAGCATCAAAGAAGAGCATTGCTTACATTTCAAATTAATATGACTGTTGAGAAATCCTACAGTGGCTTGAACTGACTCGAGCAACGTAAAGTCATGAAGATCACAAGAGATCGGTCCAACGTTTGCTCCACTTGTCGCCCGGAAGTCTCCCTGAACAAGGTCACCAGGAAGATCAATTAGTCTGGAAGCAAACGTTGACGACACAGACAGGAAAGAGAGTCACAAACAAAATGGTACCCTCCACTAGAGAGATGAGACTTTTCCTCCCACCCAAAACTCTCGGCTCTGCCAGGTTCTTCACAGGACTGCCCAAAGTGGCACTGGATGGAGGGACGGAAAGTCCTCAAAAGAGACAGACAGAGCTACAGTCCTGCTGGGCTCTGTGGCTGGGAGTCTCCAGAATGCACATCGCTCAATAACCCCAACCTCCTGTGAGCAGGGGATGTGACCTAGATTGCCTGGAGCTTTGGCGAAGGGACGTCAGAAGGGCCAAAGCAGCCCCAAAGTGTTTGTCTAAGTAGCAAAGTACTTAGATTAAAGGAGAGAGACAAAGAGACCACTGGGTTTTCTTTTAGATTTCCAGACTATTCTGGTCATTCAATATTTCAACAGTCATCCAACACCTTCAGAGTCAAGTCCCAACTCTTTGATGTGGCCAGCAGGGCCCTGAAGACTGCGGTTCCTGCCAACCTCTCTGAGCCATCTCTCACCATGGCCTCCCCATCCTCCATATTCCATCTTGACTGGTTATCTTCCATGGTCATCTGCCTCTGGGCCTTTGCACATGCCCTTCCTTTTGCCTCTAACATTCACCCCCTCTTCTCCCCAACCCATCCCTTCCCCTGGTTCCACTGATTTTCAGGTCTTGGTTTACATGTCACATTCTTCAGAGAGCTTTCCCTGTCCACGCCCCCACCCACCTGGCTGGGTCAGGTATCCATTTTCAAGTTTCCTCAGACCCCTGAATTTTCCTAACATTTATCCTGCCGAGCTGCATCTTAACTGCTTGCTCGCCTTTCTGAATCACCCACCAAGAGCCGATCTTCCTGCGGGTGTGCATCCTTCACTCTTAAGTCCAGCACCAGCTCAAGGCTCAGTGAGCCGCCGCTAAATGAATGAAGAACGCCAGCCTCTTCAGGCCCAGGGAGTGTGCATTCGGTTGGGGTTTTATTTTAAGTGAAAGAAAAAATGTTTTATCATTTTGCATTTGGCTATGGATGGGAAGGGTTCTGAGGAGTGTGGTGGAGAAGTCCTAAATCATCTTAGAAAATTCTTAAATCACTGTAAATAGATTGATGGTAGAAATATGGACGTTAGCGGGGACTGCTGGTGAGGGCTCAGAGGAAAATGAGGGGCATGTCATTGGAAAGCGGAAGAAGATGCCAGAGGGGAAGTCAGAGACACTTGAAGTCGAAAGGACTGAACACGGCCTTACCAGCTTGAAGACGCAGGGACCTGGTGGACAGCATGAGCAGGTGGATTCTGGCAGCAGCCTGACTGCACTTGGGAGCGTCTCGTCCCTGAGGCTCCAGGTGAGGGCCCAGCCTACGCACCTTGATTTCCGTCTTGTGAGACTGAGCAGAACCCAGCTGAGCCATGCTGTGCCCCACTGCTGACTAACAGAAACTGCGAGATAAGGACCATTGCTGCCTTAAGCTGTTGATCTTCTGATTTGTTACTGCAGCAACCAGACACTCACAGGGGTCTTGGTTTAGTTAAACAGACGAGCTCTGGAGTCTGCCTGAAGGGGCTCAGTTCCTGGTTCTGCCACACTTTACTGTCACTCATCTCCCTGGACTTCCTTCCTCCTCTGTGAAAGGAGACATTAAGTGTCCCATAGTGTACGGATTTAATGAGACATCACACATGGGGCACCAGGACAGGGAACAGCACAGATGAAGCCCACAGCCAATGTTAGCTGTTATGCAACCAAGTTAATGCAAATCCCTGTTTTTCCTCACCCCATGGAAGATTAACCATGACAGAGTTTATCCCGGATGCTGGTTAAATAAACCATGCGGCGTTATGCAGAAGCCAGTGGCCACGCTTGTTCCGAAGAAGCCAGTCATGGTCCCTGTGGCCTGTGTTAGTTATCTTTATTATCAAATGATCATCGTCATTAGCATGGTGGTTTAGGGTCGTAGGATGGGTTCCCACATGAACAATGGGTTCTATAAATTCATCTTCTTTTTTACTAGACTCAATTTCATGAGATTTCTGTGACTTTCGATCACAGCACCCTAAGGCACGACTGAAATACAGATGCAGTAAATTCAAATGTACTATCGCTAGGCCTTGTAAATTGAGTTTGCCCTAATAACCATCCTTGTAATGTTGACTTTTCTGGGATTAATGAGCCTTAATGCATTGTAGTAGCTCTGGCCCCGTCTTGGAAGGGAGGTGAACTTTATCACAGTTCATTATCTGTTTCTTACACTTTCATTAAATGAGATTGCTTCTTTGTTGAGCCATTTTCTTAACTCCATTGTCCAAGCTCTTAGCAAATTTGCATCATAATCATCGTCTTCATCCAGCTGGCAAATAGTTACTGCAACTCACCCTGTCCAGCAGAAAGACACGGGCATGAGACCTGTGTCCCTTTGAATGTTTGTGAGCACAGAGAGGGTGACTCTTGGCTTGATTCCCCCTTGAAGCTTAATTACTCCATGTGTCTTTTCATATTTTGTCTAATCTGCAGTTGGATTTCTCATTATCATTTTGTGGGTCGTGGTGTTGTTTCCTCCAGTTTCATTCTCCCTCTCTTATGTTTCTCTTGCACAAAATTAATTACATTGGACCTTCAAGCATAATTTTAACACAATCTTCACTTCAATGTGTCTGCCTTTAATTAATGCTCTTCTAATGTAGATTTTAGAGCCAAATGGTGCAATATTCTGAGCATCAAAGAAACAAAGGATCTAACAACACTGAAATGAATGAGCAAGACAAAACAGCTGATGGTAGATTCTCATCTGAAAATGCTACTTTGGCTGCACATTGAGTAGCAGGATGGATTACTTGGAGCTTTCACTTCTTAAAGAAAAGGCAAGAGATGGTGACTCCAGAGTTCTGATGCTGTTGGCCTGGACTTTGTTTCGACTTACAGCACTGATCAAACATCTCAAGGGGAATTAACTGAACACATCATTCTCATGGCTCAGTGAAAGTGGGTGCCTCCCACAAGCACATTTCTTGGACAAGTTCTATAGAATGGACAAGGCAAAATCCTCATCTTGAACTCCAGTCTATGTTCTTTGTGTCTCTGAGACTCTTACAATGCTCAGTCCCTTTGGTTCTCACAGCAAAGGAGGAGCTGTCTCTGGGTTATTAGGAGGAAGTTTCACAAAAGATAAAATCAGGGGCCGGCCCTGTGGCCGAGTGGTTAAGCTCACGTGCTCCACTTTGGCAGCCCAGAGTTTCGCTGGTTCGGATCCTGTGCACGGACATAGCACCACTTGTCAAGTCATGTTGAGGTGGGGTCCCACATGCCACAACTAGAAGGACCTGCAACTAAAATATACAACTATGTACAGGGGGATTTGAGGATAAAAAGCAGGGGAAAAAAAAGAAGATTGGCAACAGTTGTTAGCTCAGGTGCCAATTTTAAACAAAAAGAAAAAATCAAATACTATAAAACTACACAGATGGCTTTGCGAATTAGTGAAATGTCCAAATAGCAGAACATGGTCAAACAAATGTCTTCTTATTGCTCTTGCCTTAATGAATCGGCAGGGACTTCCGCCCAACCGGGGGGAGTACTTTAAAAATGTGTGCGTGTGTGTGAATTTGCAGTAATAAATGTGTACATTCTCTAAAATAAGCAATTTATATTGGGTTGGACATATTTTGTGTAGTTTTATTTATAGACTTCAATTATTCAACACGCCTTTTCTTAATGAATGATTAAAAAACACTTGAGCCTGAATGGATGGTAATTTTGAGGAACAGAGGCTGAGATGCTAATCTCAGCCACGTGGGGAAATTCTGTGTGGCTGAGACATGGGATGTGAAACTAAGTGTTTGGGTTTTGTGTGTGAGGTGGTCCCAGCTCTAGTCCTGATTTGGCCAAGCACTTCTTAAATGAACACGAGGCAGCTAGTCGACACCTATTATCTCCTCTCCCTGGCCCTCCCAATTTTCTGGGAACTGTCATTTCCTCCTTGCACGGCCCTTCTACTTGGTAGAATCGGAACATCCAAAGATTGAAGATTGCTACTCTACCCATAACGATATAGGTCACAGTAGTGAGTGGAACAACTGCTCCCAAAAACATACGTCCTCCTCCTGACCCATGGAACCTGTGGATGTGACCTTATTTGGAAAAAGAGTCTTTGAAGATATAATTGAGTTAACGATCTTGAGATGAGATCATCTTAGATTATCCAGGTGGGCCCTAAATCCAATGACAAGGGTCCTTGTAGGAGATAGAGCCAAATTTGACACACACAGGGGAGAAGCCATGTGAAGATGGAGGCAGGGACTGGAGTGATGCAGCCATGAGCCAAGGAACACCTGAGCCACCAAAAGCTAGAAGAGGCAGGAAGGCTGCTCCTCTAGAACTTTTGTAGGGGTGTTCAGGGTGGGTCACCACAAGTTCAGTGTGGAAAGGAGAGGTGGACAGGGAAAACATTGGGTATTTTTCTTTTTGAGGAAGATTAGCCCTAAGCTAACTTCCACCACCAACCCTGCTCTTTTTGCTGAAAAGGATTGGCCCTGAGCTAACATCTGTGCCCATCTTCCTCTACTTTATATGGGGACACCTGCCACAGCATGGCTTGGTGAGTAGTGTGTAGCTCTGCACCTGGGATCTGAACCAGCGAACCCCGGGCCACTGAAGCAGAGCACACAAACTTAACCGCCACGCCACTGGGCTGGCCCCAATATTGGGTATTTTTAAGGCAGTGAAATGATTCTGTTTGATACTGTAATGGTGTATACATGATGGTATATATTTGTCAAAACCTATAGAAATTTGCAGCACAAGTAGTGAAACTTAATTTGTACAAATTTAATTTCAGTTATCCCAAGAGGTATAAACTGGTATCTCATGGTTTTGACTTGCATTTCCCATCATCAGCAATGATGCATATATTTTTATGTGACCATTGGAATATCTTCTTTGCAGAAAGTTCTATTCAGCTCCTTTGTCCTTATTTTTAGAACAGTTTTAGATTTACAGAGAAATTAGGATGATAATCAAAGTTCCCCTGTACCTCTCATCCATTTCCCCCTTTTTTGGTGAGGAAGACTGGCCCTGAGCTAACATCTGTTGTCAATCTTCCTTTTTTTTTTCTCCTCAAAACCCCCCTACATACTTCTCATTCTAGTTCTAAGTCATTCTAGTCCTTTTATGTGGGGCGCCCGCCTCAGCATGGCCTGATGAGCGGTACTACGTCTGCGCCCAGGATCCAAACCAGTGAGCCCTGGGCCGCTGAAGCAGAGCATGCCAACCTAACCACTGGGCCACGGTGCCAGCCCCCGTTTCCCCTATTTTTAACATTCTACATTAGTATGGGACATTTGTTACAGTCAATGAGCCAACACTGATACATTCTTACTAAATAGAATCTACAGTTTGTTCCAATTTCCTTATGTTTTACCTAATATCATTTGTTCGTTCAAAACCCCGTCCAGAATATCATATTACGTTTACTTGTCATATTTTCTTAGGCTCCTCTTGACTGTGACAGTTTCTCAGGCTTTCTTTGTTTTTGATGACCTCGACAGTTTTGGGGAGTACTGGTCGGGGGTATTGTAGGATGCCCCTCTGTTAAAATTTGTCTGAAGTTTTTCTCATGATTAGCGTGGGATTATGATCTTTGGAATGAAGACAAAATTTTTTGCCTGCTGGAAGTTCGTTCCTGCTTTCGCTGGCTTGCTTTCCTCCCCGGACATTTCTTTTTAGTTCTTTAAGAGGATGCGACCTCGAAGGTGCTGCCTGTTTGTCTGGTGTTGGTGAGGAGCAGGTCTTCACGCGTTTTGAAGCTCTTTTGTAGCTCAGACTAATAGCCTTGCAAACACTCTACACAGAGGCCCTGGGGGAGAGCAGCCACTGTCCCCAGCCCATTCTTTCTTCAAAGAGGAAAGTTGGCTAACTCTGAGTTTCCCATCCCCAGTGGAAGCTGCGGGAGAATCTGGGGTCTGAAGGTTGAGCATTTTGTGTGCTGCCGATGTGCTGGGGGAGTTTCGTTCCAAATGCTCAGGGCTCTGTCAGCTAGGTCTTCCAAGGAACCTAGAAAACTGTGATTCCAGCCAGAAATAAATGGAATGAATAAAATAAAAGAGTTGTCGACAGTCATATTTTTATTTCCGTCTATTGTGATGAAAAGCTAAGCTGTTTGCAGCATTCCACAGGGAGGACACCGACGTTTCCACGCATCGTCCCGGCACAGGGCAACGTAGACAGGCTGGGTCTGGCTCTGGGGCCCTGAACACTGCAAGTCGTTCCCGAAACAGATTAATCGGAGTCTACAGAACAGAGCAGCGGAAGGAAACAGGTGAAGTTGCATATTTGCTTTCATCACTCGAAAATGAACGGACCCAGAGAAAATCAAGTTCAGTTTATGTACTTAGCACTCGTCTCAGCTTTGCATTCAAATTGGGCTTTATTTTCTGCTAATATTTGTTCTTTTGACAAGGAATATTTCCTTATAATATGCAGTGTCATATCACTCAAATTCCAGCATACGTTTCCTTTATTGTAATGTCTCCGTAATAAGCACGTTCACACAAATGAATTTCACGGGTGAATAGGTTTTATTGTTTATAGAACAGACGTTAATAGAGTCTACAGTCCACAGGAAGAATAACGTTATTTGAATAATATCATGTTCTAGTGGACTCAGCGAGTTTGTTTCCAAACAGACCTCAGGTGGGGCATTTCTCTGCTTCTTTCTTCTTCCTGAATCAGAGGGGAAGTACGCTTGATTCTTATGTTGATGCCATGAAAACACTTGTTTTTTGAAATTTGGAGAAGTAAGAGAATTAAACCAGCAAGGGCAAGAAGAAGTAAATGTGCACAGTGTTGGTTATATGACGTATTTTCTTTTCGTTTTATTTATTATTTGTTAATAAAAGCTTTGAAATTTCTTGATTGTGATCATTACTAACATCAGAAGCAGAGTTTCTGTATTATACAAGATGTTAATGTAACAAAGAAAAAGTAGAAGGGAAGGAGCATATGTGCATAAAATGTGGCATATTGGTGCTGATTAGATCTCATTTCAAAGAAGTCAGCAACATCTAATTACTGGGTGAGTTTGTTTGGTTCTCCCAGTGTTGGCTGTAAGAAATTTTGAAAAACAAGGAATTTGATGCTGAGTATATATTTTGCATAAAAGTTCAGATCTTTGCATTTCTGGATTCTCATCAGTACATTGAGCAAAAATGAGTTTGAATTTTCAGGAGGCATCAGGAAGCTAGAGGGAGCCATGGCTACCTCTTTAGAGAGACTTCCAGTCTTAATATGCCATAGTCCCCACCGCTCCCTATTACTCACCAATATGGAGTCCTCATGCAACTCACCATTTTGCGCCTCTTTTGTGCTGACTTTTTTTTCCCTAAAGGTAGACAATATTCTTTTCTCCTCTGTTGGTTCAAATAGGCTCTATGGGGCCAGTTTTCCTTCACCTGTTGGACAAAATCTAGGGCAGGCCTGTGACTTTTCTCACACTCCCAGATAATGAAAGTCTTCCGTTCCATACAAGTCAGTAAAGAGCCCCACTTCAGTCATCAGAACAGCCCTGTGCAGACAATACTGAAATCCCTGAACCTCCCTTCAAGGTAAATCTCCCCCTCCACTCCCCCTCCCGCCCCCACTCAGGCCCACACTACGCAGGGGTGGGAAAGTGGATGCCATGAGCTGCTTTTCCGTGGGCTCTGCCCGTGCTTCCCACCACCTACCCCCACCTGCCTTTCAAGTGTCGCCTCTGACCTCTAGTGTTGGAGAGGACAGTGAGGAGAGGGAGGAAGAGGACAGAAAGCTCATTCCCGTGACTCCTGTGAGCTGGGGTTGGTGCCCTTTGCTGAGAGGCCAGTGGGCTGCTCAGAGATCACTCAGCCCATCCCTGAGGCCCCTGCTCCCACGCCCCGCTTCGGGAAGTGCAGGCGTCCATCTGGCAGGTGCATTAAACTCTTCCTTTACCCCTGGCTTCCAGCCCGAGTGGCCTCATGAGCACAGCGTGGATGGCCTGGCTTCTTCCTCTGTCTCTCTCCCCTCTTTCTCGGCCCACGTCAGGTCCAGGGAAACACAAGCAGCGGGAACCCGGCCCCTTCTCCACCATAGTCATGTCCCCTGTAGCTCGTCCAGCCTCTTTCCCTTTAACTTTCTCAGGGTTGAGTGCACCGAGTCCCCCAGCCTCCAGGGGACGCGTCTTTGCAGCCTGTTTCACTTGAATCGGGATGACGCCCCTCAGACCGTCTTCCCAGGGCATTGAGCCTCATGGCTCCTCTAACCACAGCCTCTTTTATGTCTCTTCCAGTCGGCTAAGGTGGCTACTCAGCCCTTGACTGCTTCCTTCTCAAGTCTTGGCTTGCTGCTCTGGATCAGGCTCCAGTAAACATTCCCTGGAAAGGCCGAGACAGTCAATATTTTAGGCTTTGCTGCCAGATGGTCTCTGCTGCAGGGACTCGACTCTGCTGTAGCGGCGGGAAAGCAGCCAAAGGCAAGATGGGCAGGAATGCACGTGCCTCTGATCCAATAAAACTTCATTTACAAAAACAGGTACCAACTCATCCGCTGCCCGTGTTTGCCCATCCCTGGTCTGGATTCTAGAACATCTCTGTGGAATGTGAGTGGAGTAGGCACCTGCTCTCCTTGGGCCTCAGTTCATGTAAGTGAGAGCCCTGCCCTGCGTGGAAACAGGTCATGGCAACAGCGCAGTTATAGGAGCTGTTACGCAGTTCAGTACAAGTGGGATGCTCACAAAGCCTTGATTCCAGCAGTAAAGGCATCGTGACTGGAACTAAATGACTCTGCTCATGTGACTAAAATTAATTTCAGAATAACTCAAGCTCTTTCCTAGTGCCTTTTAAACCCTTCAAAAATACTTCTTAGTTTCTTCTCCTCTCCTATTTCCTGCTGTCATAAACTGCAGATGCCACCATGCCTCCCCAGAATAAAAAATATTCCTCCAGCCCTTGACCCCACCCCCAACAAGCCACTGGGTTTGTCCTTCTTTCCTCTGGAGCTATGGATGCTCTCCCCACGCTGTTCTGCAGGGCCCCCAGATTGGGCTCTCAGCTCAGTCTGGGGCAGACGGTGGGAGGCAAACGGTTGCAGTGCGGTTAGATTCAGATATCCAGATTGGTCATAATATTTAGTCTGAAAATCAATGCGGTTGCTAAAGATGTGAACTCTACACTATAGGCAGTAGGAGATCCCTGGAGGATTTATCGGAGGATCACATGACAAATAACCCAGGTGCTCTATTGGCACGGGCATGCCAGGGTGGTCATGATGATGTGGATTAAGGCTGCCCCAGCTAGAGAAGCCCAAGGTGACCTGGCCTACATGCCAAACTATATGACCCAGTGGACTTTTTTTATGGTATGAATTAGGACTGCCCCAGGGAGAGAAGCCCGGGGCATCCTCACCTGCATGACGATCTATATGGCCAGATTCGTATCTAAAGTTATATGACCGCACAATAACCAGACCCCATCTGCACTGAAATCATTTAATGACTTTTTACATCATCTTTTTCTTTTTTTTCCAGTAAAAATAAGTCACGTACCCATGCCTTATAAAAATTAGCCCTAACCCTCAACTCAGGGCAGCAGCAGGAGCTCTGACTGCCCGTGGGTCCTGTCCCCACACACCAGCTCTGCCTGCCCATGGGTCCTGTCCCCATGCCAGCGGGGGCAGCAGCAGCTGCTCTGCCTGCCCATGGGCCCTGTCCCCATGCCAATGTGGGCAGCAGAAGCGGCGGCAGCAGAAGCTCTGACTGCCCATGGGTCCTGTCCCCATGCTATTCCACACTATTCTCTAAATAAAAGAGCACTACTGCCAGATCTTGAGAGTCTAAGAAATCTTTCTTTTGACTCCTCGGCTCACCGACCCCGCATCAATGACACCTTGCAAAACGGGAGTCAGCTGGAGCCCTAGGCGTCATGGGTGTCCCAGGGAAAGAAAGAATCTGGGAAGTCTTAAAGAGGTTGAAGCAATAGGATCTGGTGACTGAGGAAGAGTTGGAGTTCACCCATGTGCAGTCGGGGCTACACCAGGGCTTCCACTGCCAGAGGCACAGAGATGAGCCCCTCCCCGGCCGGATGGGTCAAGGATGGGTTAGGAAAGGAGTTTGTAACCACAGAGGAGATAACCCTGGGTGGGGGTTTGGTGGGAAAGAGTGTTAGTGAACATGGACCTCATGGCTGCGGCGCGTGGGTGCAACCTTGCACGGAGGCTCTGTTGGGAGCAATCTTCATTTTGGGGTGACATGCGTGTGTGAGTTCATCCACACTTACATATGTTGTATACAACTGCACAAACATTCCATGTTCATTTGAGAAAATTTGGATGAAAACGAAAGCATAAGTAATAGTTACCCATACTTTCCACCTAGAGCTCAAAGTGGTTAATATTTTGGTGGGGTTTGGTCTTCTTTTAGTACTGTGTCTTTTTTTTCACTTTTCAGGAGATTAAGCAGTTACTTTTTTACTGGAAAATGTATCATTCGAAAATTCTGCAACCTTAAGCCTGCTGTCACATTGTATGCATTTCAGTTCTCTAGCTCCCTCCCAATTTTTCTCTTTGCTTTTCTGTTGTAGGTAATGAGGCCATGGACATTCTTGCGCGTGTGTGCACGGCGGGAGAGCGGAGCAGAGCACAGCTCTCGCCCTGGCCTGTGGCCTCGGCAAGTTCTGAGGTTTGGGATGCCAGCTCTCGTGACTCGCCTCGTTCCCTCTAATTCTCTTTTCCACGTTTGCAAGATGGTAATGAGTCCCTACTTTACAGGGTTTTGTGAGGGTTAAGTGAGAGAATCTCAGCAAAAAATTTAAAATAGGGCAAATGCACTAAGCGTTTACCTAAACAAACAAACGCACAAGCAAAGAAACCTGTGTTTGATTTCTGGGTCAAAATACATGGAGTATTTTAAAACTTTTGATAGACCTATTGCCAAGTTGTTTTTCAGGAATATTTTGCAATTCAAACTCACCAGTAAAGCTTTCAGGTACTCTACTTGCTGTATTTTCATCAACTCTTGAAACTGTTTTTAAAATGCACATATTTTCAGCGTGACAGCTTAACAAGCGATATTCATGGCCCTTTCAATGTAGATTCCTTTGATCATGACTGAGTTCCAGCTATGCCTCAGATATTTATTAGCTATTTGTGATTCTCCTCTTGTCATTGCTTCTTCTTGTGAATTACTTTATATTCTGTTTTTGAGAGGATTAGTAAATTAACTTTATATATAAAGAGATTAACATTTTCTGTGTTACAAGGCAATTTTTTTGCCAACTGTACAGTATACTTTTCAGTATTTATAGTATATTTTATACAGAAATATTTTCGTTTTTTCTGTAATTAAATACGTGGTTAATGACATCATGATCATTTTTGTTTGCTTTTATGCTTAGTAACGATTTCCTTGAACTGCAGAATAAGTGCCAACCTATATAATTCTTTTCAGTTTCGTTTGCACACTGACTGCACACGAGTTAGATGCTGATGCTTTCTCTCGTCTTAGATTGGTGTTATTTTGCTTTGCTTTGTTGTGTCTGTAAGCTGAGAGGTCAGAGCTTTTCTGAATATTCCAAGTGCTAATCAATAGCCTCGTTACACTGTTTTGGACAATCTCCGCTTTCCCCTCGGAATTAAATCACCACCCTCATCGTTTGCTAATTACCGCTTCTTTGACATCTTTTTGTAATTGTATAAACTTAATATTTGACTCGAGTCTTAATTTTCAGACTTTTCTTAGCCATTATCATCTACTCATTCTTCAACATAAAGTTTAAAATACTTTGTCTAATTGCAAAAGAAAAAGCATCTTGTTTGCTTTTAATTACAACTCATTAAATTTATAAATCACCAGGGTAAAGTTGGCGTCCTTGGAGTACTCCACATTCCTTCCCAGCAGTAAAGACTGTAATATCGTTTATTTAATTATTAAGCCTAAAAATTAATTTAATCATTCCCTTTATATCGACCCTATAAAGTTCTGATTGCATTGATTTTAAACGTTTCTCATTTCCGTGTCTGCTGGGAACATGATCTTTCATCGGTCACATTTTCTACCTTGTTTGGTTAATATGCATTGAAACTGTCCATCTGCATTTATCTTCTTGTAACTCAACACATTTGTGGGCACTCATTGTTTTTATACTTTTGGTTGATATTTTTGGCCTTTCAAGATAGACAATGTCACCAGCAAAAATAACGCAATGTTCTATTTTCTAATAATTATACCTATTGACTTTTTCCTATTTTATTGCATGGGCTAGATTTTCGGAATGCTGTGACGTGATAGTGGTGAGGATGGGAATCGTATTGTTTCCTTTCATCTCTGAGTTTCTCGTTCTAATTCCTTCAACTGTGGTTCAAATCAACCAAGGCCTGAGGTTGGGGGTCAAAGAAGGGCATCAACTGGCTGTGCACCAAGATGTAAGTACAAACATATTTCAATTTTATTAGTGATCGCTGGATGTAGAAAATAATCTAAACATCAAATGATGAGAGTTTGGTTAAATTCTTGTGTAACCAAGAGATACAACCTTTCGTAGTCACTAAAAGCGCTGCTTTCGAATAACGTGTCTCGGCACAGGGAAGACTTCTGAATGCAGGAGATAAACTGCTGGATTGGGTACCAGGAATATGAGTTCTGAGAAATGACCCCTGGGCTCTGATCCCATCCGGTACTCACCAGTGTGTGAGCGGAGCAGTCTCCCTCAACCTCTGTGCCTCAGTTTCCTCATTTGTTAAATGGGGGTCATACAGTGAGTATATTCAGTGGTTCTCAGAGCTATAAAATGCTATGTGCCTGTGTGCCTGACACATACAGGTGCTCATTAAACATTAGTTCATGCTGTTGTTGTCGTCCTACATAACATACTTGGGTCTATGACATGTAATGCAGTGACTTTCTTTTTTGTGTGTGAGGAAGGTTGGCGCTGAGTTAATATCTGTGTCAATCTTCCTCTATTTTATGTGGGATGCCTCCACAGCATGGCCTGACAAGTGGTGCTTGGTCCGCGCCTGGGATCAGAGCCTGTGAACCCTGGGCCAGGGAAGTGAAGCGTGTGAACTTAACCACTAAGCCACTGGGCCAGCCCCAAAATGCAGTGACTTTTTAACAGGATTATTTTCTTATTGGTGGAATTCAGAGCAAATTAAAAGTTTTTCTTCAATATTTTTCACAATACTTTGTGCTTTTAAAAATAAACTCCGAAAAATAAGTAAATAAAGATGAAGTCACACAATTGTGATGAGTTAAGGCTCTAGTATGGGACAAGGCATAAGAGAAGGATGAGATGGTTTCAAGTTCAGCAAGAGGGACTGGGATGAGGGACAGCGTGACCAGTGGAAAAGGTGTGTATTAGTCAAGCTTCTCCAGAGAAACAGAACCAGCAGGATGGAAATATATTTCCTACATCTATGTATGGTATGTACATATATGTGCACACACGCACACACACACATATGTACCTCTATACTTACAGACGTGTAGATAGAGAAATTTGTCGTGAAGAATTGGCTCACACACACTTGGAAGCTGAGAGACGCCGTGATCTGCCGTCTGCAAGCTGAGACCCGGGAAAGCAGGGAGCTGGGGGCGGGGGTTAGCTCAGCCCGAGTTTGAAGGCCTGAGGACCAGGGCAGCTGGTGGCTTAAATCCCAGTCCAAGAGCCAGAGGAGGCGAGAAGCGATGTCCCAGCTGAATCAGGCGGGATGCAGGAAGAAAAAAGGGCAGGTTCCTCCTTCCTCCACCTTTTCTTCCAATGAGGCTCTAGCAAATTGGGCAATGCCTTCCCACACCTGGGAGAGCAATCTCCTTCACGGAGCGCGCCAGTTCAAAGGCTCATCTCTTCCAGAAACACCCTCAGGGAAGCAGGCAGAGACAATGACTAATCTGGTCACCTGGTGGCCAGTCACGTTGGCATAAATAATTAACCATCACAGGGTGGGCGATCTGTCCACGAGATGCTGAGGCTGCGGCAGCTGGTGTGTGTACCTCCACTGCAGGCCCACCAGCTTGAGTCACTTTATCCTGCAGACGCTGGGGTGCCCAGAAGTGGGGCTCCAGCAGTGAACGGGACCTCAGGAGACAGATGGGCCTGCATGTGGTGTGATTAAAGTCCCAAGGCTGCACGCGGGGCCCCAGGCTGAGCGTGGGGAGCGCAAAGAGGCAGAGCCCGACTCACCTTGAACCCAGGTGCTCACTTACTGGACGGGACGTTGCGTTTGTCACTTGGTTAATGTTTTATTTGTGATGGAATGCTCTGGGCTCTTTTGAGGGTATTTTTTTTTTTTTTTTTGCACCCTTGTTTGTCTTTCTCTCTGTTTTTCTTTCCGTAGAGAGTTTCAAGAAGTTTTGTGCCTTCTAGGAGCCATCCCGCCTTATTTTCACATTTCCGATCACCATTAACTAGGCCATATCTCATGCATAGTTGCTTATTTCTGTTTGCATGGTCTTGCTTCTTCATTGCATTTTTCTTCAGTTTTGCAGAACCCTGCATACCACATGGATATACTAAGTAAATTAGCACACATCCAGTATTTATTCACGTTTCTTCGGATGTGGCTGTTTTGGAAATAAAAAAGGCAAAGGTGTGATGGATGCATGAGAAATGTAGTTGGCATCGTTAGACTTTACGATTCAGATGTTGTGAAAACTGAGTTGCTACCAATTGCAAAACTGAATCAACACACGTGACGCTGTATTGCTGAAATGCTGAGTCCTTTTCATGGTAAAGATAAACACTTTTATTGAAGAAAATCCATAGTGCAAAAAATAAATAGGAAAAAGTCATTTACGGTCCCAACATTCAAAGATTGCTACTTTTAATATTTTATCAATTTGTTTTTCTGAATTTGTTTTTCCGGTTCAAAAGTATTCTGTGTGTGTTTATGTCTGTTTGTGATTTTTTATGTAATCAAGAACCGTCCACAGTCTTAAAGGAGGTGTGTATGCGTCATATTGAATGAAGTTTTCCTGTAGAGTTCACAGGTCCTAGACATTGTGGAAGGTGGTATTCTGGTTCAAAGAGAGCAGCCCCATGCCTACTCCTGAATAGAGTGGTGGCTGGCTAACGTAGGCGTTCAGTAAATATTTGATGAAGGAAGGAATGAATGAATCATGAGACTTCAATCAGTAAAAGCAACACATGGTCGATATGATCAATAATTTGACAGTGCTGCTGAGAAAGGAGAGCGAGACGGCCCTTCAGAAAAGGCTGACCTTTGTCCCAGGCGAGGGCACTGGGTTCATAAACAATACTGGGCTTTCAGAAGAGGCCGGGAAGAAGGTGTGGAGGTAACTTGGCTGCTGCCTTAAACCGTGGGCCTCCCGCGAAAACACAGGGCACAAAGGTCTGGCTACCGTCTTGGAAACATGGAGAACAGAACCCAAATTAATATCTCAATGAATTATCCTGCTGTGAGCAGCTCTCTAAGCCAAGTAGGAAGCTGTCAGTTTGAGGCCAGGGGGAAAATCAGGGCCTCTACACGCACGAAGCAGCACTGTCTCTGGAGCCGACACACCTGGCTCGCTGGGATTCCGAAGGAGAATGACTGACAAAGTTGACCAACGCCTCTGCCACCCCCTGCCGGAAGAGCCGGTTCTGGGCATGGAGGATGAGCACACGGGGACAAACTTTGCTCAGACAGAGGCTGCTGAGGGAAGGCTTTGGGGTTCCACAGATCCGGGTCACACTCAGTGGCGTGAGACCCTGGATGAGGCCCTCGACGTCGTCAAAGCCCCGTGTTCCCATCCCCGTGATGGGACAAGCGCTCTCGGCGCAGCGAGCACTGGCGGATGATGTGTGGCTCATTGAGCACATATTAAAGTGTCACAGAGACCAACCCCCTTCCTTCGCTAGAACTCAATTGTGTCACTTCCCAGGGGGTGGCATGATGAGGGAAATTCCTTGAGAGCTTGTGCTTTTTGATTCAAGTCATAAACTCTTGCAGGCCTTCTAAATGGTTCTGCTTTACAGATGTGATAACATGACTGTCCCCTTGGGCGCTGTCTCAGAATTCGGTTTAATTTTATTTAAAGTAAATAACGTGGCGGCATTTTTTACACTCAGAAGTTTGTGGGAAATCCAAATCCACTTCAGACTGTCTGCAGATGGTGGATCCCATTTAAAGACTTAGGGAAGCTTTAAAAAAAAACAAAAACAGTTTTATTGAGGTTTAATTGATACACAGAAAAACACTGCACGTGTAATGTGTACAATTTGGTGAGGTGGACACATGCGTGCATGCATGATACTATCGTCACGATCAAGGTAAGAAACACGTCCGTAACCTCCGAAGGTCTTTGTGTGTGTGTGGTAAGAACGCCTAATAGGAGCTTACCTTTTCACCAGGTGTTGGAGTGCACAAGGCTGTGTTGTCTGCTACAGGAACCGTGTTGTAGGGCAGATCTCTGGAGCTTATTCCTCTTGCATAACTGAAGTTTCATGGCCTTTGAGCCACTCCCTGTTCCCTAGAAAAGAAGGCCACCCTGGTCCCACCCCTGCCATGTGCCTGGGATGGGAGACAGCACAACCCTGCATCTGAATGTTGAATTCAGAAGGATCCCCCGCAGCTGAGCTCTCCCCTCCTGACGTTCAGGCCCTGAAAGCACAGAGACGTTGTGGCCATGGAAAGGGGGCATGCGTTGCTTCTTCGGGGAAAAGCCCACATCCCTCACTGTTGCAACCATCTTCATCCACTGAGTCTGCCCCAGGGCAAGCCTGGACAACGGCAGAGAATGTCAACAGCCTGGCTGTGCTCCCGGGAGGCGGCTCGGCACTGGAGGGAGGCACCGGATTCCCCCTCCTCCTGCTGGAGTCTGGGAGGGTCCCCTGACCCCTGGAGAGCAGGATGCTGACTCTTCCCCAGTAAGTCAAGCTGGGAGCACTCAGTGCCCTGCACCCCACTGCGGAGACAAGAGAGCTGAAGCCAGTGTCTGGTATAGATGGGCTGTAGGCCAAGGTTGAACCAGTTGTCACCATTATCATTATCCTCATCATTATCTTCATCATCATCATTCTTGGAGGTGCCGCTTAAGTGACCTGCTCTGCATCAGATACTCTAGTGTGCTGCAAAATAGTCAGACTTAAAAGTCCAACTCCTGCAGCCGCGGGCTGTGTGACCTCAGGCAAGCCGCTTACCCTCTCTGTGCATCAGTGTCCTCATCTGCAAAATAGGCAGAATACTGCATATTTCATTGTGCTGCTGTGATAGAATAAATGGTACAGAGCCAGCAAAGGAAGAGCAAATACACGACACAGGCAAGGTTTCTATTTCTCGTACAATCCTGTAACAACCCCATGAAGGAGAGAGTATTTTTACCCCCATTTAAAAGCACATGTTTAACAGACTTGGCGTAGGGACTGGCGGTCTATTTATGAACCAGAATGAAAGAAACTTTGCTCTCGTGGAGTTTTCACTCCAGGCTGTGAGGACAAGAATAAACAAGGAGGCAAATGAACTGATGGCACCACCTTAGGTCTTGGGAGATGCTGTGAAGGAAACCAGGTGGGACAATCCGCTGGGGAATAATTGGGAGGGGAGACCCATCAGACTGCGCAGTCAGAGAAGGACCGGCTGAGCTGAGATCTGATTGCAGAGAAAGGTCAGCCATTCAAATGCCAGGAGGAAGCCAACTCCAGGTGAAGGGAATGAGTGTGCAAAGGCCCTGAGGCAGAAGCCAGCCATCACCTTCTGGGTCAGGCATGGCTGCCGCGGCCAGAGCTCAGTGAGCAAGGCAGAGTCTTGGGAGATGAAGTTGGGAGGCAGACAAGGACCAGGTCAGGGAGGGCCCCTGAGGTCAGGCCTGCAGGCCTATTAAGCCACTGGTGGGACATCACTGCAGCGTTTTAACCACGGGGGTTAATGGTCCCCCTGTGTGTGATGGGGAATCAAGAGGCTGGGTGGTAGCCTGGCCCTGCAAAGGGAAAGAGGCTCTGTCTTCAAGACCCACTTTGGGCACAGAGCTGAAAGGGCCTGAGCTTTCCTGGATGCGGAGGGAGAGAAGAGGGAGACGTCAGCTCCTTCGGTTTTTATCTTCACATGGGTAGCAAGCCTGCCGTCCTCCTCTGACTGGCTGGGCTCCTGCTGGAGCTTTGAACCACAGCCCTCAACTGTGAAAAAGAGTCTTTTTATCAGAAAATATTTTGTAATGCCCCTTCTTTATCCTGAAATGAAATCCATGGGTACCACCCATTACCAATCACATATAATTCCAAAAAGACTCAATACAAAGCCCTAACTATGACATAAGGGGGAAATAAATGGAGCATAAAATAAGAGGTGTTCACTAGTTAAATGCTCCATAAGATGACCTCAAAATTCAAAAATGCCCCCACTGATTTCAAAATTGCCTCCTGGGGATATAATGGCCACTGGGAACCTGTGATATCAATTACGCATAAACAACAAAGCCAGAATCCCAGGCAGGACTCTGCCGAGAGGATGGGACGCAATGAAACCCAGCAACAGCCACATCGGGGGCCTGGGGCGCCGGCCGTCTCCGCTCATCTGCCTCAGGAAAGGATCTGCAGCCTCTGACCAATTAGTGTGATAACCTCATCCTGCGTCCCTGGAGACGTGCGGATGACAGGAGAGGGGGAGGCTGGGAACATTTGGAGATGTTTACTCGGTGTCACCTTGAACACGTGTTGCCTCCTGGCCCAGACTGATGGAGTCATCAGCCTCTTCCCACCGGTCCCCAGAGCCTGTCCCACCTGGCGTGGGTGGGTGGTGGGCTCCGGCACTGCTGTGTCAGAAGACAGAGACCCTGTCCCTTCCAGATGGGGAGGCAGTCTGTGAATGCACGCCCGGGCTGGGAGCTTCCCGGAAATCTGTCAGCTGGGCCGTGGAGACATGAAGTCAAGACTTTACCTACACGCCCCCCTCTATCCCCACACACTCAGGAAGACGGTTTCCATGACTTTCCCAGCCTACCTTCACCTTTTTGGGTCTTTTTTTTTTTTAACCTTGCACTAAATATCTTTTCCGTTCCCAGTCAATTCACACATGTTTATTCAGGTTCCAGTGTCATTTTATTGATTGTGTTCTGCTTAGCAAATGTTGACTGAGCACTCTTTGTGAAAGAAGAAGGAAGGCAAGGATCCTGAGCCAATAAGGAGATTCCCTCCAGGAGGCCGACAAGTCACAGGGAGGTCTGAGCAGGTGCATGTCCGTTACCAGGAAGAGTGGCTGGGAGTTGAGTGTGGCCTGGTTCTCTCCCATGAATGTGCCCATTTCAGGAGGTGGATGTGCTCCCATGTCATCCTAATGTAGGACAGAAGTCTCCTTGGGTTGGGATCGGGGGCAAGTTTTGAATGAAGCAACCTTTGTCTTTCTTCTTCCCGCTCCTGCCCTCTCTCCCTCCCTCCTTCCCTTCGTTGTTTTCATTAGAAAGAGCTGTTCTTACTTGTTTTCCAGGTTGTCTAAAGCGGAGGGGCTGAGGGCTGGAAGGAACCACTGGGCGACCACGGCACCTGCTGGACTGTGAGCGGCTTGGGCCGCTGGGCTGAGCTGACAAGCAGGATACCGTGCCTGCAACCTAGGCGGAGTCTGTGCAAGCATCGTCCCTCGGCCCCGGGGCAGCCCTGCGCTCTGCCCCCTGCTTTTCTCCAGGTGGTTACCTGTGGAGCTCCCGTCTCTGCGGCCGGGATGCCAGATGCAAAAAGAAACTCTGAAAATAAAACTCACCAATAGCGCACCAAAAAGATGCCACCACTTTGGGCCAATTCTGATTCCCTCGTGACATCAGAGGCTAACTCCAGGATTACCTTCCCCCAAGCCTTCATTGGCTGGGAGGAGATGTGCTGAAACTCATCAATAAAACTTTCAAAAAGAAGAAAAGGAAAGTAAGCAGCCCCCGAAGGTGTGTTCTTGGGCCTCCCTATGCGGCTCCTAGTGCCATTCTGCCGAGGGTTCAATTCTGGCTAAAGAGCTAAAATTCATCGATTCATCCATGCTGAATCATCAAAGTCACCGTTTGCCCAGAGTCGAGGTTTTAGTGTGGGGAGGGCGGGCAAAACACCACTAACCACCTGCAGAATAGAGCGTGTGCAAGGTTGTGAGTGCTGTAAAGAAAAATAAACAGGCTTGGTGCCGGAGAACGAGGGGGCTGCCTCTTTTAGAGCACTGGGGCAAGACTCCTTCCACAAGGTGAGAGTTGAGCAGAAGCCTGGAGGTGAGGGAATGAGCCACACACCTCAGGAGAGATTTCTCAGAAAGAGGAACCCTGTGTGCACAGGCCGGGGAGTGAGACACCCAGGGGAGGCCACCGTGGCAGGCGGGCGATACGGGGACTGGCGGGAGGTCACAGCAGTGGTGGGCAGCCAGATCACTCAGTGCACATGGCTCAAGCTCCAGAGCTCATGGGGTGGGATGAGCAGCCTTGGAGGGTCCTGAGAAGGAGGGTGAGGTTGGTCTAGCTGCGAGCAGGCCATAAGAGGGCAAAGTCAGAGCAGGGAAACAATTCAGGGGGCAGTCCAGAGGAGAGGACGGTGGCTCAGTCTAAGGGGACAAGAAGTGGTGGGATTTCGTTGACTTTTGAGAATAAATCTGACTTTAAGAGGAGGAAATACAATGTCTTCATTTCTGTGGAGTCTGCACTTTTAGACAAAAAGGAAACCAATACTTCTGTACCTTAAAATGTCGATGTGTGGATGCCATGGTGCACGGTCCAGCTCCCCCCATCAGGACCAAGGTCCTCATTGCCCCCCTTTGCAGGGTGTGGTGGCTACTCATGCCTCATAGCTGTGTCCCTCTCTGAATGTCGCCCCTGCCCAAGGCAGCAACCTCGCCCAAACCTCCCCCCTTCCCGGACAATCTGTATCCGGCATCCCCTTGGAGGCTGGCGAGGCCCCCCCATGCAACCCCACCATGGTTAACTGCTCCCTGTGCCCAATCCTCCTTCCCTCATGCTCGGGGTTCCCGAGAACTCTCCCCGTGAACCTGCTAAGGCCGAATCTCCACCTCCCAGGCTGTTGTCTGGAGACCCCAACTTCAGACAGCAGTCAACTTTTCGGTGGCTGGAAAGCATGTAGAGACCAGTTTAACCGTATCTTCTAGTGGAAGTTTTTTGGGTGGAGGGAATTCATCTTTCAAATGGCAAAATCTAAAGAAAGAGAGACAAAGCTCCTCCTGGCTATGAATGAATAAGAAACTCCTAAAGATGGGCGTTACAGCATGACTACAGAGGTGGGGAGGAACAAGCCACAGAACTTCCTAGCACGTGGCAAATTAGGGGCAAATAAATAGGATGCTTTAGACCAGAGCTGTCCTGAAGTCCAGATGCTTGGCCGCCAATTCTGAGTCATGAAAATCCTAAGTATGGCCAAATACGCATCTCCTTCATCACTGCTCCTGCAACCCCTTCCTTGGTTCATTTTGTAGTGTTCTCTGGAGACTGACCAAAGAAAAGCGCCCTCAGTTACCAAACAGTATAGCAGTGTGGTCTGGTTGGAGATTTGGGTCTGCGAGTAATCTTTGTTGTCCTGTAAGTGAGCTGGGATGCTCTACGAGCCAGCTCAGTCTCTTGAGAGACTGTTCACGTCAAGGGGAGATGAGAGCCGAGACTCAACAGGTGTCTGTTCACAGTGGAATGGACGTCCCCAAGGATGCCGTGGAGGGCATAAAGAAGAGTGTGCTCATAGAGATGTTATTTTAAATAACAGAGAAGAGACAGTGCACAGGATGACAGGTAGACTGAGCACAGGGCAGTTACAAAAGGTGGTGACCATGGAGACAGAAAATATCAGGCAGAACCAAAGATGTACGGGTAAAATATGAATGCTCTGAAATCCAACATCACCTTTCCATCAGAGTGCAGGTTAATTTCACACCACCTTTTTCCTCAAAGCGACAATGGGCACAGGTGCCAGAACCTTTTGACTCTGTTTTATCCAAGAGAAGGCACTACCACTGGCCTTCAGTGGAGACCCCCAAGTGCCATTTGGAAGGCTGAGGGCTTGGGCTGTGTAACAGACAAAAAGCCCTCATTCGGTTACAGTGGTTAGAATGAGGCTGAAGGCTGGGGTGACTGAGGGACCAGCAGTGTGCCTGGTCCCCATCAAGGTATTCTGCAAGGAGGGGTGCAGCGCCCAGCAATGCTGAGTCAGCAGCAGAGGGCCTTGCATTCTCCCGGGGTTCATCCCAGGGCGACGCATTTTAACAAGCTCCCAGATGATTCTGGTAGTAGGTGAATGAATCTTCACCTCCTTCTGGGAAAAATGAGACTATTTTTCTCCTCTATCTCTGCTCCATTACATTTTCCTCCAGTAATGTATTTTTGCCATCATCCACATACAAGGTACACAACCCCATTGAGAATTTAGCCCACTAATGAAATCTCCAAATTCCTCTCCAAATCCTTCTTACTGATTTGCTTTAGGAAAGTGGGCCCTAATAGGCCATTAAGACAGTGTGGTTTCGTTTACTTTCTGGGTCCCCTGGATTCATCCAGCCGGCTCTCAGTTGAGTGGAATGAGAGGCTTTCCTTCAACGTGACAGTACATTTAACTAACCGTCTCATTTCTTCCCAGACCTAAAGGAACTAACATATTTATTAAAGCGTTTTGATCCTTCGGAGACAGATTAATAAGAAGCTTGTCTCAGTTTTGTATGATACAATGAGTCAATAAACAGAAATGCACGCTGACGTGAGATATACAGAGCCACAAGTGGTACAATGCATATTGTGTTGTCACAGAGAAAAATTACTTAGGAAAAAAAAATCTGCAGTAGCATATTTCTGTTATTAAACAGATGCTCTAAATCTCAGTTTGCTGTGCATATGAGTGTATGTGTTGGGTGTATCTAATTTTTTTTTAAGACTGAGAACAAAGAATGAAGGCTTTAGAACTAAGTGTAGTGACGTCATGAGTTTCCATTTAGCTCTGCCATGATTTTGGCGGCCTGAGGTCTCTGTCAAAACTGTTCGTGTGTCCCAGTCTTAGTGCCAAAGCAACCACAGACAACACATAAACATATTACAATGAAACTTTATTTAAAATAGTGGAAGGCTGGCCCACTGGAACCAGGAATAGCCCCATATCTGCCCATCCACAAAGAGGCAATCTGTTTTCACGCTTCCTTATGAAGGATTGTTTAATCATTGGTGATCCATTCTGACCACATGTTTTGCAGGTAGTTCAACTCTCAGGAACTAATTCAGGAAGTGGTTTTTGTGTCTTATGCTTCTTATAGTCAGAGGCTCTTCTTGGCAGATACTTTATTTTAATTTAAATGAGTTCTCCTTTGAGGATGACAGGTTAGCCTGGAAATACCATGGATGGTATTTTACAACCAACACCTTCATATCTAAGAACAGTCATTTGTTTTAAAGACAATTCAGTCCCTGACATTTTTTACTAAGAAAATTTAAGCAATTTGAGTAAGGTTTAATCACGTTGAAATGGAGAGCAGCATTATGGTTTAATAACTGGGGAAGGCCTTTCATTTTGACCAGGGAACTTCAAAATTCAATAAATGGCAAAGTTAATTAGATGACAAGAACAAAAATGTCTGTTTCATTAATTCTGTAACTAAAATGAGACCTGATGGGAACACTAGCAAACTTGTATTTTCGAACTTCCAAAAAACACAAGGCTTGTGTTCCTAACTTAGGGAAAAAGAAATTCAGAATGAGTGTTACCATAGCAAACAATCCTCTCTTTTTCGGTGCTAATAGTGGATGATTATTCATGCCCCAAAGCCAACATTATTAACCTCTTAAATTATGCACATAAAAAAGAATGAGTCTATATAAAACTAGAAGGAAAATTAGATTCAAGTGATAGCATCTTTGCTGTCCAACGATAATTTGTCCCCTTCTTAATTAATTAGCCCACTCTCAGAACCGGGAGTCACTGACCTGGACGGCAGGTGGGGAAGTTTCTCTAGGACAAGCAATCTGTATGCTGAGCTTGGATTTCCTTCTGGGAAACACATCTGTGTACAGCCCAGTATTTGTTTTCATTTATTTATTTATTTAAAGGTTGGCCCTGAGCTAATATCTGTTGCCAATCTTTTTCTGTTCTTTTTCTTCTTCTCCCCAAAGCCCCCCAGTACGTAGTTGTACATTCTAGTCGTAGGACCTTTTGGCTCCGCTATATGGGACGCCTCCTCAGCATGGCCTGACGAGTGGTGCTAGGTCTTCGGCCAGGATGCAAACAGGTGAAACCCTGGGCCATGGAGCAGAGCGTGTGAACTTAACCACTCGGCCACAGGGCCAGCCCCCCAATATGTGTTTTTAAATAGGTGAAGAAGAGGAGAAGGAGAAAGAGAGGGAGGAAGGTGACAAGGAGGGGGAGACTGAGAGAGAGTTCAATTCCAGGCAGCCCCTCCCTTCCCAGTTGGAAAAAAGACACTCAAACCTTTCCTCTGTCCGGAGGTTTAGGTTGAATCTGTGCAACAGCCAGTAATGACAACGAAGACTTGGCAGTCAGAGAGCGCTTCACATGTATCATCCCATTTAATGATCACAAACACTTCAAGAAGTAAGTATTAAAATGCCCGTGTTGCAGATGAAGAAACGGAGGCTTAGGGAGTTTGGGGGATTATCATGGGATCCTAAAGGAAATTGTGGAAAATCTAACCTTTCTGGGTCCAAAGTCACCAGGTGCATTTTAATCACTATTGGTTTTGGCCAAGCGCTTCCTGGATTCAAGTGCCAGTAGCAGACTGATCATAATGGCTTAAATAGACGGTGTCTGTCTGTTTGTTTGCTTTCCAGGCAATTGCTTTCATTGTGTCAGCAGCTCATTCACAACATGAGCAGCACGTCTGTGACTTCCTTTCTCTTCTTGGTCGCAGGGGCCTGATACGTTGTTATCCCAGACCGAATTGGAACTTCTCAGCCAGAAACAAGGCAAGGGGGTCCATGTGGAGACGCAGCTGTCAATGCCGCCCTCATGCCAGCAGTTGGCACCTGGGAAGTTGTCGTCTGTTCAAGGCCTAGATTGAAGTCCTTTGTGACAGCGCCCCCTCTCCTGATCACACAGAACATCGATGGGCCGGGGACTAACTCCTCATAGGCACAAAAGTCACATGCCACACATCAGGAAATGCTTCTAATTGCAGTGTTGTACACAATTTTGTGCAATTATATATTTTGTACAAAATAAAACAACAGCCACAAGAACAGGTTTATTTAGAAATAAACTCATTGAAGGACAAGTTCCTGAAAGAAAACTGAAAGCTTAGCATCAAGCAAACAGACAGAATTTGTTTTTTTATGGAAATTCCATGTTCAGGTGAGCCCGAGTGGGGGCTGCAAGGTTGCCCTCTCCCTTGGTTATTCCGATGGGATCAGTTGGCAAGCTCAAAACAAAGTGAGAAGGGGTGACTCTGACACCCGCTCTCCATCTGTTCCTCCAAACTCAAAATATCCCCAGCCTGACCTGGGTCGGAACCCAGCCCAGAGAAGCAGTCTGCCTGCTGCGTCCCCCACGGGCGAGGCCGCCAGGAATGGAGACCTCTGGGTGAGGAGCAGGGTTTCTCCTAACACGGAGTGCGGAGCAGGCAGACGCACCCTGAAACCCTAAAATGCGTGTCCCTATGCGCAGTGGCTTTCTCTTTCCCTTCTCAGCTCCCCCGTAAATCCCACTCAGGCTCTGTACTGATCTCAGGGCAAACGCTTTTGTTTCTGCGCTATGTGAGGGTGTTTCCCCATGGCTTTTCTTCCTACTTGCTACAAAAGTACCACTAAAAGGGCAAGAATGTTGATGCCTAGTTGATTAATGGTGTGACAACAACACTGGTGATAATTACATGGACTGGATGCTCGTTATGAACAATACACCCACCCATCCATCGGTCCTGTCACTGGGTATTTGCGATGACGCTCTGAGGAAGGGGTATGTGGTTCTTAGAAGAGTGACTGCATGGCCCAGTTTGTCCAAGACAGTCCTTGTTTCCTGTCGCAGGGCATAATTATAGGTCACCCCCTTCTTACTCTGGAAAGTGTCCCAGCTTGGATGACAGCATGCACAGTCACCCTAACTGTCATATCCACACTTCATGCATCGGGAAGTTGAGGCTCAGAGAGGTTAGCTGCCCAGCGACACACAGGGCAAAGGGCAGATTTGGGATTCAAACGTCAGAACGGAGATTCTGAACCACTCACGGTGTTCTCCTGAGTCGCACATGATGGTACCTGATGCGGGCGGCATGTCCTGACGGCAGCCCTCCAGTTCTCTTGCCCCATAAGGTCTGCTCACGAAGGGCTAAAGGCAGACCAGAGGGCCTGGGAACCCACGTGTTAACGTAACTAAATAAAAAACCAACAATTTGGGGAAATTGAGATAATCTGGAAGACACTAGCAGCACCCTCCTGCTCTTCCTGTTTCTGAAGTTTGCCATGTGGCTTTTGACTCCGGCTCAGGGCTGGATTCAGCAGAGGGCAGGCGACACTGCTTAGACTGCCAGTCAGGGGGAGAAACTGGGTGCAAATGCTGTAAAAGCTGTTTCTAGTTCACAAAAGTATAAAATTGTACTTCTGAGAAAATCAATTTTGGATGGACTTCCTTCACCCTATTTGACAGCATTGTTTTTTTAAGTTTTGAATTATATGTGGGCAAGTGAGGATCACCAGGTTCTTCCCCGACATTGTAGATTCCTCAGGTCTTCATGGGATCCAACCTTTGTCTCAATGAAGGCAGAAAGTTCTGTGGAGTGGAATTTGGCCGCTCGTGTCTGTGTGCCAAGGTGAAGTCAACCGGCTAAGGCGCTTCAGTCATCGATAGCCAGCAAATTAGTGTGTGTGTGTGTGTGTGTGTGTGTCTCAGCAGGAGGACAGTTTATCTAATGACTGTGATCAGCAGGACACTTAGTAGATCAAAGGATGTTCTAGAAGCTCTCTCAGACTGGGCCCTCCAGTGAGAAAGACCCTAGGACAAGACACATAAAATAGTGGGGCTGTCATAGGCAATGCGGCTTTGCTGGTCCTGCCTTTGAGTCCATATATTTGAGTTCATAACTGTCTCCTTAACAACACTGGACTTCTTGCTCTTGACCTGAGTTGCCTAATTCAAGACACATCCTGCCAAGAGGTGTCAGGTCTCCTGTTTCCTGATTAGAGGGGGTGTGCCCTGTGGGGACCACACCAACAGAGGTTGAAATTTGCCAGGTTCTACAGCTTTGAAATTGTGTGATTCTTAACTAGTTTTTAACTAGAAACAATCACCAACATTTTGATTTCTGTGCCTAAATCGAGAACTTACTAATTGTTTAATGTTACATTATTTTGACATTGCATAATTCAAATACCAGTAAAACGTGGCCCCACTGAAGGTGGCATGAGAACACCCACTGTGAGAGATGTTGCACACACTTTAAGGTGTTCTTATCTGATCATGCCAACACAGACGTATATTGATTTTCTCTAGGTAATTAATTTATTACTCAGGGAAAAGAAAACAATAGGAAAAGAGCTGATAAAAACACTTTTTCTCAAAGAAATGTTGGGAGGCTTGAAAAAGGACCCTTGATGAACTCCTTGAGTGACTAAGAATGCCCCCACTGACATGGGGCAGGGGCTCACTGGTCCACACAGAGCTTCCCTTCAGAAGCCTGGCTCCCAGCTTCAAGGGCAAACATCAAAAGGCAGGGAAAAAAAAAAAACGATTGGGGGGCCGGCTCCATGGCCTAGTGGTTAAGCTCGCGTGCTCCGCTGCAGCGGCCCAGGGTTCGGATCCTGGGTGCGGATGTGGCACCGCTCCTCAGGCCACGTTGAGGCAGTGTCCCACATTCCACAACTAGAAGGACATGCAGCTAGGATATACAACTGTGTACAGGGGGAGTTGGGGGAGATAAAGCAGAAAAAAAAAAAAAAAAAGATTGGCAACAGTTGTTAGCCCAGGTGCCAATCTTTAAAAAAAAAAAAAGGCAGGAACGCATGGGCCCTCTGCACCCCTCTTCCTTCACAGACTTTCACAGGACTTTTGTTTAAAAGAGTGTTGGAATTGAATGCAGGTATTCAGACAAAAATGTACACAAATGCTCATAGCAGCACTTTTCACAACAGCCAAAAGATGGAAACAGTTCAAATGTCTATCAGTGATAAACGGATAAACAAAATGTGGTCTACCCATTCAACAGAGCAGTATTCAGCCATAAAAAGGAACGGTGCACTGATTCATGCTACAACGTGGGTAAGTCTCAAAACCATACTAAGTGAAATACACCAGGCACAAAAAGCCACCTATTCTATGATTCCTTTTATACGAAATGTCCAGAATAGGTAAATTCTTTTTTTTTTTTTTTGCTTGAGGAAAATCGTCCCTGAGCTAACATCTGTGCCAATCTTCCTCTATTTTTTGTATGTGGGAAGCCACCACAGCATGTCTTGATGAGTGGTGTGTAGGTCTGTGCCCAGGATCCAAATCCCCAACCCCCAGGCTGCTGAAGCGGAGCACACGAACTTAACTACCATGCCACTGGGCCAGCCCTGGAATAGGTAAATTCTTACAGACAGAAAGTAGATTAGTGTTTGCCTCAGCCTACCTAAGAGGAGCCGGTTGAGGAGTAACTGCTTAATGGGTGCAGGGATTCTTTTTAGGGCAATGACAATGTTCTGGAACTGGGTAGAGATGATGGTTGTACAGTGTTCTAAATGTCACTAATGGTAAATTTTATGTTATATGTATTTTACCTCAATGGAAAAAAAAAGTATTGTCCTAAGGTCCACGGCAACCCTGAATATCCAAAGTTATTTTTTATACTCCTCTAAACTGGGTAGCTTGCTTAATTTAATTTAATTTTTATTTTACTTGTTTATATTAAAAACCCATCTGTGAACCCCTGGCTTATTTTTCTTTGAAAATGACTGATTTCATATTCCGTGTGAATGCTGACGAGTCTTCACTTGTCACCGGGTGTCCATGATTATAGCAATCATTTCCTTAATATATCTCGAAAAAGAGCCAGTGGGATCACTGATCATGGTTGCACGTGAAGAAGAAGGCTTTCTCATGCCACATCCATCTGGCTTAGTGACCTCCCTTGTACCGCAGGTGTGTCAGCATGATTTACACTCACACTTCATGTGGTCCTTTGCCAATCTAATTACCTGGCCATTAAAAGGGAGGAGAAAACCATGTAGACGTCCATTTCAGGATAGATGGCCTAGCAGCTGCTGGTGGCTAAAATAATACAGATGCCTAACACCATCTTGAATATTAATATCCACCCCAACTTTCAACAACATTATAACTTGGCAGTGCTCAGTGGTGCTTCTGCCTTCCCAGCCAAATGACATTTGTCACACTCAAGTAGGAACAATTATTAATAATTTTCATTTCATTAGAAGCTCTACAACAAAATGTCAACAGTCTTAAAAGCGCATCAGAAGTGTACAAATTAATTTTGATTTTCTGAAGTGTAATTACTTTTGTAAGTACTAGACTGTGTAATCACTTTGGGCATTATTACTTGTGCAATCAATTATACTTAAATGCACTTATCTGTTTTCAAACATGATTTTCAGAGGTCACCTGTTGGTGTTTTTTGCCATTATAATAGGAAGATGCTATAATTCATATTGAACATGTAGGAACCAAGGCATGGATAAGATAGTGATGAGACAAGTAGAAATAGAATAGCAAAAATTGTTTTAGCAAGAGACCATCCTCTCCACGTAAGAATTTGGGGCTTAATTATTTTTAATTTAAGTCTGACTGGGAACTATGCATAGTGACTGAAAAACGTTTTCACAGTAGAAAAGTAAAAGTGGTAGTTCATACCTGTTTTAGAGAGTAGACGTTAAAAACGTGGGTTCTGATATCCGACTTTCCAACTTGTTAGCTGTGTAGCCCTGAGTAACTTACTCCACAGCGGCCGCTGCGGTTTGTTCGTCTCTAACAGGAAGGTGAGGGAGCACCTACTCCAGGAGGCCCTGGGCTTGTTTTCACCACTGCATCTTTACTACGCAGCCTGGTGCAATAAACACTTATTGCATGAGTAAATGAATAAGCATTGTCATGAAAATTCAATGATAAAATGTAAATGTGCTCCTTAACTGTGAGTATTATTCTTGGTGTTAATCATCATAATCTATTGATTAGTATTAATAACGATAATTTTAATCTTAGAAAAAAATCTATTGATTCCACTGGTTTTGGCCAGAAACAGAATCAAACAAATAAACCTATGGAAAGATTCTACACATCACTAATAATTAAATAAACGCAAAATAAAACATCAGTTGGATACCTTTATTGCTTGCAGAATAGCAAAATAAAAGATCAATAACATTCAGGGATGCTGGGGTGGTAGGGACTGTGTGCTTTCGTACACCATTGGCAGGAACGTAAAGTGCCTCAACCTTCCCGAAGCATTAGTTGTTAAATATATCAAAAGTTAACATGTGCACAGCACTTTGACTAAAGACTTCTACTTTTGGTGCCTAAGCTACAGAAATAGGAAGCAGAAGAAGCTATATACACAAAGGATTTTTTTTTCAGTATTAAGTGCATAAAACGGATTCATCATAAAAGTTCATCAGTAGGGTACATGCAAATAAGTCAAGGTAGGTCCACAGAACAAAATCCTATGTACCCATTAAGAAGAAGAATCTTTATGGGTTGACATGTGAAATCTTCTAAGTTGTAATGTTGGGTGATATAAGCAACTTTCAATCCAATGTGTATGGTATACTTACCTTTTTTTAAAGAATAGGCTACACTGCATAAAACCTAAGATGAAATCTGGATTGTAAGTTAGGGATCAAACATAAAGAATTAGTACCTCTTGGGGAATGGGATTAAATGGGTATGGTTATGACTTTTATTTATTATTTCACATATTTTAGGTGGTGGCATTCCATGTGTTTTAAATTTATTTTGAATTTGTAAGAAATTTAAAGTAAATGCATTAAATTTATTTAAAGATAAACATATGAGAGCTGTCTTGATAAGTAACCAACCAAACCAATAAAAGAAGGATAGCCAGACCCATCTGCCCCACAGCCCCCTTGTCCGTTTGGGCTGCATTCCCAGGTTTGCTACTTAATTGGCTACGAGATGGAATTGATTAGCATGTGTACAGATATTAATGGAAGCCTCATGAAAGGAGTGGGTAGATCCATATAATTTGTATAAAGAATCATTTACTTAAACTTCGACATTCTCAGGACCTTCCAGAAGTATAACGTAGAACTCCAAAAGTAGGACCACTCTCAGTACTTTCCAAAATTATGGATGGACTCACAAAATTATGTCCTTATCCTCAAAATGATTTCCGTAGCTGTTAGCTAAATGCCTGCCAAGACGTTATTACACTGAAACGTTGAGGCCCTGCCTCCATGGAGATGGAAATAATTACTCTGGCTCTTTGGGAATAGAAACTGGAGTGTGGTTTCTTGTGCTGTTAGAATCAATTCTATTTGATGTCCATGTGCGAGGTGTCTGCCTCATTTTACCATGTTGACTTTTAAGAAAGAATCAGACTTTTAAACATCATATTAGTAAGTAACATTGTAATTACAAGAAAAATGATGAAACCATAAAATAAGAAAGTAAGCCCTATTTTAAAAATTAATCTCCTGCTTTAAATAAAATAAAACCTTGCATTGACCTGAGAACTTGGTTAATGAGGCATTTGCCAAATTGTTTAGTTTTTATGGCTTGCCAAGTATGTAATTACTTTGCTTGGCACTTTTAGAAAATGTCATTATAAACTCTTCTTCCAAAGAAAATTATGCAACATAATTATTAACTCTAAAATTACACACACATTTATGTGCTAGCGTTCGCTTTCATGCTTCAGCTGTCACTTAAACATCGGCTGCTTGAATCGCGCACCTGTTCACAATGATGTTTTCAATGCATTTCTACTAATTCCCCATTATATGGTAGAAAGCCAAACACTAGGAAAGAGAAAGTAACAAAAACTGGGCTTTAATAGAAAATCGCTTCTTGTAACGTTGGAGACCCCCATCATGTTCCCATGGAAGGGGACCACTGAATCCTCGTCCGTCTTGATCGTGTTATTCACTGCCTGCGTTGTACATACATTTTTATCCATTTTGAACATTTCAACCAGAAACAACAACACTTCAAACTCATACGCACAAAGGCAAGCTGGCCCTGTCACAGTTAGATTTTGTTCTCCCTGTCTCCTCCTTTTTCTCCTCAGTGTTGCCTCTGAAAAGAAAGAAAGAAAGCCTTTTTCTTTTTTTTAAATGAACGGAAGAGAAAATGTCCAAGGGAAAAAGTTCCATGAAAATTAAAATCTTTATTTCTATGTCGTCTTCACCCAAATTTTGTCTTTGGATTTTCTTTTCTTTTCTTTTCTTTTTTTTAAAGATTTTATTTTTTTCCTTTTTCTCCCCCAAAGCCCGCCGGTACATAGTTGTGTATTCTTCGTTGTGGGTTCTTCTAGTTGTGGCATGTGGGACGCTGCCTCAGCGTGGTCTGATGAGCAGTGCCGTGTCCGCGCCCAGGATTACGAACCAACGAAACACTGGGCCGCCTGCAGCGGAGCGCGCGAACTTAACCACTCGGCCACGGGGCCAGCCCCTGGATTTTCTTTTTATGAGACGTCTGCTGTTTGCTAACCAGTAGGCTGCCTGAAGGCTGGGTCTCATGCCCGCCTGCCCCAACACCCGCTCAAGGATCAATTCTCAGATGCTTAGCGATTATTTATTAATTGGCTGAATGATCATGTTCTCTTTTCTCTTCATGGGTCAATCAGAACAAAGAGACTGTTATGGACTGAATTGAGTTCCCCCAAAATCCCTACGTCGAAGTCCTAACCCCTAATACTTTAGAACATGACTGTATCTGGAGACGGGGCCTTTAAAGAGTTGATTAACATTAAATGAGGTTGTCAAGGTGGGCCTTAATCTGACATGACTGGTGTCCTAGGAGAAAGAGGGGATTAGGACACAGACACACGCAGAGGGAAGGTGTGGGGTGAAGACAGCCGTCTGCAGGCCAAGGAGAGAGGCCTCAGAGGGAACCAGTCCTGCTCACACCTTGATCTGGGACTTCCAGCCTCCAGAAATATGAGAAAATAAATTTCTGTTATTACCCAGTCAGTGGCCCTTTGTTACGGCAGGCCTAGCCAACATGACTTTGCTCTCCTCAGAGGAGCACTCTTTATGAGTAGCTTTGGAATAACTTGAGCTAATTGCATTGAAGCTTCATTTTGAATTGCGAGTCAGGAGAGAAACGGATTCAGCTGTGGCAGTACGGGGGGATCTGTCCATAGAAAGTGCCACCTCCCAGAAGTCCTAGAGAGTCAGGAAGCCATGGTTCCCTGGTGACCATGTCCAGGGAGACTGGAAAACACAGAGCCCACATATCTGAGTGATCACAGCTTTTTTTGTAAAAGAATGTGCCAGCATTTGCCTGGATAATAGTAGACAGCTTCACTATCAGATTTTGATCCATTTCCATTGTACAAACCACCCGAAATGTCTGGTTGAACAACCACTGAAAATTGTTGGGTATTTCATGATTACTGTGCAAGGGAGGAGTCTAAAAATGCACAAATTATGCACGTGGACACTGGCTTCCCAAGACCTGAGAGGCCGCGGTTGTCTTCGTCCTGTAAATTATCAAGCTTCAGACGTTGGGTTATTTGCCCTTTTCTCGCAGAAGTGCGATAGGGGGTCAAATTCCAGTTAGTCCTCATGAGTGCCCCATGTCAACTGAAGGTCTGATGTTGAACATGTTGCTATTTGCAGAGAAACAGATTCTGCTGGACCTTTAAATTCTGAACTAGGATGTATATCACTCCAATAAATAAAACAGGACAGTGTCTAGAATTCTGGAGGCTCAGCGCTGCGTTATTTCCGCTTTTACTGACCCTCTCCTTCCTAAATTGATTGCTTCTTTTGCTTCTGATTCAGCAATGGAGATTCATATTTATTTCTCTGGGAAAAAAGAACACACACAAAAAAGCTCTAAAAACATGACCTGTTTTTTCCTGTGACCACTGACAGTTTATCAATACAGACCCACTGTGACCACAGCCTCTGGTGTTTCCCCAGATATTATCTGGCTTTCCGCGGTATGCCTCCTCAGATAATCCAAAAGAAATCACATGCAAGTCTGCCTGATGCATTCTTAGAAAACATTTTTAGGTCCCATTTTAAGGAAAGAGTGAGACATATTTTCACTTTTACACCTTCTGTTCCCAAATGAAAACATTGACTTGAAAGCCAGGCTTGCAAACAGCTTTCCACTTCAACAATAAAAATGTGCTGAAACCCTTCCAGTGATGCCAGGAGTTCTATGGATGTAGAGTGCAGGTGTTTATAACCACAGAGAATGTAGGGAAACACACCAAACAAAACCAGTGAAGCCTAAGACTTCTCAATTCAAAATGGCATATTAAGGAAGAATATCCATTATTCCTATTAGAATGTTCACTAGACCTTAGAGAAATACCAAAATAAGCAACAAAGAAGAAGATGGTTCTGCTTATTATCCGTTAGGTAATGAAGGCGAAATAATAAAAGAGAAGAATATAACCCAAGTTTTATTCACGGGGAGGACCTGCACCTTTCTCCAGGAAGAAATTCCCCTCCTAAATGAAGGCAAAGCTTAGCACAGGCAGTATTAGTTCACGCGGACAGGGGAGCATTCAGATAGGGCCCCCTCGAGCCTTCTCAATGGGGACCTGACAGTAACTACTAACAGTGATTAACTAGAAAAAAAAAAGATAAAGTCAGGCATATATTAATTTCCAAATTCAAATAAAGTGGTGTGACACTCTACCTGGCCAGCCTCATTTTAATTCCCACTTGGTAAGAGAACATTCTCTTAGACTTGTACCTCACGGTTCTTTTTTATTATGTCTCAAAAGCTCGCCATGTGGGGAAAAGATCATGCTGCTTATCAGATAGAGCTGCTCTAATGCAATCCCGGCCCTGGGAATGTCTTGCATTAGCGCTTCATAAAATTCATCAGCTTTTGCCATCTAACTCAAATCAGGAGCAAAAAAAGCTACCATTTCCTTTAGTCTATATTTAGAAAATTTACCTTAAAACCCACTGTCTACAGTAAACAAAGCATATACTATATAATGTGCTTATAATTCTGGGGAAACCTTTTTTTAAAATCAGCATAATATGCTTCAAAGTGTATCTGGAAATAAATGGTGTTCAGGTTGCACGAGGAGCATTTGCAGCTGCTCTTTCACAAAAGCCACGTCTCCTGCAGTTTTCCTGATTTCCTGAATCGCGATGAGATCACACGATTTTCAGGTAAGACAGCAAAACTTCTTTTAACTAAGAGCCTTTCCTTTAGGAGGAACAATTCTGGGCATCAAAAATTCGATGAGAAATTGAAGCTTAACCATTGCCGCAGTGGCTTTCCACGTATCATTGAGGACGGGGAGAATACGAGAGTCTCATCAGGGTGGTGACAGTACGCGGGACTCAGAGAAGAAGTTTAACCCCCAAATGGACGACAGTACGCTGGAGTGGGAAAGAGGAGTGGGTGCAGAGAAGTTGCGTGTCTTGAGGTCTGAAATAGGCCTCAGAAGACTCCTCGCTTCACTGTCGTGGAGAAGAATCTCCATAACACCATCCCTCGTCGCTGAACCCACTGAGTGAGAAAATGTGGCTTATTCAACCACCAGCGTGGCTCCTTTCTGTCCATTTAGCTCTTTGCTCCTCCTCACTTTCACAACATCTCTTGTGAACACCAAGGCAGGACCTTCTCAAGCGGCAGGGTCAGCAATGCCCTGATACCAGACCGAGAAGTGTGAAGAACACGCGGTTTTTAAATTTGTGTGTGTCTTATTGAATCTTGCTCATGAGCATTCGGCTCCTGCTCAGCAGGGAACAGACTTTCCAATTAACACTCCCTTTGCCTTCCCCAGTTTAACCAGTTGCCCTCCTGCTCAGATCAGACTCTTCCATGCAGATACTCAGGTTTTCAGAGTTTGCTTCTTCCCTCTTCCTCTTCCTAGGACAGCGGCAGGGTGGATGCGGAGCTTATGGCAGCGCGTGGAGGAGGCTTCCGAGTGACATGTGGACCCTAGGCCACCGGCTGGGTCTTGGCTGACCTCTGTGGAGGTGCTGCCCCATGTGCTTGGCCAGGCCACTGTCCAGTCCCTACTGGCCTCCGTGGCTGCTGAAGGCACAGCTGAGGAACTCATGGTCTGTCTTGTCCTGGCTCGCTCGGGCAGGAATCCTGCCCTTGATCCACCCTGGTTCTTACTGGCTCCTGTGGGTCTGCTGTGGCTCGTGTTCAGTCCCTGGCTGGGTGGTTTACCCTGCATCTCTCTTTCATAGGGTCACTTCTGAACACCTCCTGGGACCAATGGATCCCCAAACAGATATCACCCTGCCGCTCTGATGTCTTACCTTGGGTGTGGTCATCCTGTGGGGGTGAGGGACTGCAGAAAAATGTTCTCTCAGAACGTCAGGAAGAATCACGGTCCCTACACCGAGTCAACCAGGTTTGCCAGAAAAGGTCCTGGACTCAGACTCCTAATGGCCTGTATTGGACTCTGGGCCACTTATAACCTATGAGGACTGGGCCCAATTACCTACATTTCTAATGCCTCAGTTTCCTCTCTTGAAAATTGAAGATAATGAAAATAGTGGCCTCTACCCCTTGTGTTAATACTCTTGTAGCATTTACAATAGTGAATACCATGTAGTTAAGCCTCAAAAGTTACTGGCCATCATTATTAATATAACCTTGAGTCTATCGTGGTAGATGAGGTAGAGGGAGAAAGTAAGTGCCTCATTGCTGAGCCAAGAGGATACTAAAGATCCTTCAAAAATGTACTACTAATAGTTAACACATGACTGTTTGCTGTATGCCAGGTATGGTGGTTAGTGAATTATAACGCCTTGAGACTGGCTCTGATTTAGACCAATTTTACATTGGGGAAAAATTAGACCAGAGAAATTATTTCTTGCCCTAAGTAAAAAAATTTACTTTAGTTCTAATTTGTAGTTTGACTCATTACCTTCCAATTAAGTTGTAACCACCTCAGCGCACGTGTATATTATTTGTTGAATATATACTTACATAGAATATCTATGTAGATAGAAATTCAGATTGGCTTTCTGCATTGACTATACTGATGTGTTGAATAGAGATGGAATTTTTTAAATAGTTGTATTTTCAAGAAATAAGAGGGTTCAACCAGCTGTCTTAAAGGACAATATTATGTTGGCATCAGTATCAGTTCTGTCTTGCTGTGTAACTGATTACCCCTTAGAAGGTTTAAGCAACAACAATTTGTTGCCTCACATGGTTTCTGAAGGTCAGGAATCCAGGAGCAGGCTGGTTCATGGATTCTGGCTGAGGGTCTCTCAAGAAGTTGCATTCCAGCTATCAGTGGGGCGGCGTCATCTGAAGGCATGACTGGGGCTGGGGAATCCACTTCCAAGATGATGCCCTCATCCGGCAGTGGGCTGGAGGCCTCCGTTCCTCACCACCTAAGCCTCTCAACAGGGCTGCCTGAGTGCCTCATGGGATGGCCTCTGGCGTCCCCTAGAGAATGATCTGAGAGAGACCGAGCAAGGAAGAAGCAGCAGTGTATAATGTAGTCCCCAAAGTCATACACCATCACTTCTGTCTTACTCCATTCATTAGAAATGAGTCAGTCCAGCTACACTCAAGGGGAGGGGAACCAGGCTCCACTTTTTGAAGAGAGGATTATTAAAGAATTTGTGGATGTTTTAAAAACACCACTGCATCCATCTCATACTCCTTTAAACCCTGGTACCCCACTGTGCACCCACAGCTCCTATGGTCTACAGATGGTTTCTTTTGGGATGCTTGTTTGCAGCTCCAGACCATGTGCATCATACATGCGCATTATTGCCCATGGCCACCATGGAAGGGCACATGCCTAAAGGGTCGCTGGGATAGAGGCACCTGGGTTTCCTACCATCTATTCAATGACCCAAAGCGTTCATATTCTGAAATGGTTGAAAACATTAAAGTGCACAAATTATCACAGGGGCCACACAGTTAGGAAAGCCAGATGATCCCTCAGCAAAGAAACCCACTTCTGTGGCCCTTAGCAAATTCAGGTAGACTAAATTCACACTTGCTGATTGCTTCTTTGAAGGATTTTCCCTAAATATGTAACACTTCAGCTTTGGGGCCCTCTCCAGCAACAGGGCCTACGTCTTGCTGTTATCTACATTTGGGACACTGTCCCTCCCTTCATGGGACTGACTCCTCATCCTGCAGTCTTGGCTTAAATGTTCTGTCCTCAGAGACCTCTTCCCAGACCCACCTACCCAACAAGAGCCTCTAATCTCTTACACTATATGTTACACTGGGTTTTGTTTTCCTTGACAAAACTTAGCACACTTTGCAATTATGATTACTTGTTCTCTTACTTGTGTATTATCCATCTACCTCCGTGGATTGTAAGTGCTATGAAGGTAGTTTTGTTCCAAATGCATGTTCAACACCTGAAACAGTTTTGAGCACATAGTAATTGCTCAGTAAATAGTCTACTGAATGATGAATCAATGAATCAATGAACGTGCCTACGAATGAGTATTGAAATGCAAAGGACTACATGTCAGTCTTGAAAAAGCAGAATATCTGCAGGGGAAGGACTGTTTAAGCATGAGTGGGAGCTAAAAACATTCCAGACAGAGAGAGAGAAAGAGAATGTGTGTGTGTGTGCACGCGCATCTTCAGCATTTATGCAGATTACAGATAAGAAAATGGAGAGCAGGGGGCATTCCTTGCAGGCCTGTCAGCATCAATTGTATTTCCCAGAACTTGCAGATAAAAGATAATCAAATTCAGCCTCGCTGTTAGCAGTCAGAATTGTTAATTCGTGGGCAAGCAATTGAGAGGAGTTGGAGAAGGGAAGTTGGACTTTCAGCAGCACAGCAGGAAAAGCATCACTTCCTGCAGACAGGACAGTCACCAGCGATTAGCATTCCTGTGTTTGATGCGATGGCTTTTGTGCTGTGTACAGCGTCGAGTGAAGTCGCCAGCTCTACAGAGAAGACTCAACGCAACGAAACAACCCACCCGTAAAAGAGCGAGCGTGGAACGGCAGTGAGCGCAGACACAGGTGCTCCCTCGGCTGTGAACGAAGAGGAATGTGATGCCCGTGGGGCTCAGCACCAGGGTCAAAACACTCGACTCAGGAAATTAAATGGTCATGGGAAGAAGACCACAGACATAGCACATTTTATACCCAGGCTTAGCCACACATCTGTGAACAGATGGGCCTTTAAATCATTTCTCTAACCTCATATTCCCTGCATGGAACCAAGATGTGCAATTGAAAAGTGAGTTTTAGCCTAACAATTCGAGAGAAGGCATCCACAGAGTGGGACTACTAACCATTGGCATTTTGTCCATGACTTGATCAGTAGACCGGAGTTTTCAGTTTGGGTCAACAAGTGTGCCTTGTGAGCCTGCCTTACACCAGGTGTGTGTGGCCCTGGAAACTCAATAACAAGCAAGTCGTGGTCTCTACAATTGCGGGGATATCTCTTTAAATACTCTGTGGTTGGCGCTGCTATACCATCTGAAATTTAAGCAGCAGGAGCTGCTCCATACGCACACGCACCTCACACATTTTGGAGTGAATCTCTCTGCAGCATCCCAGCCGTCAGAGCTCATATTAATCTCTCTGTAGGATTTAGGGACTTTGGGCAATATGTCGACTCTTTCCTCAGAGCACAACTGTGGTAAAGGGTTCCACAGGGAGGGCACGTTGAGTCCTTGGGAACGGATCACCGAGGGGGAGCGTAGGCATCGGTGACTCATTGGCAGTTTGGTGCGTCAATCCTGACTAAGCTTTGCTCGGTGCTGGCTGGGGCATTTGGATCATCTATTAGAAAACAAACCCACATAGCTTCTTAAAATGCTTCATAATCATCCATAAATGCCTTTCAAATTATTCAGTTTTGTAAGTACAGTGAACTTAGTTGCCTCTAAAAATACATGTACCATGGAAATTTATTTGGACAATTGACAGTATCTCTCAAGCTTGAGCAATTCTAATATTTACTGTGGTGTGTAACCAGGTTATAAGTAATTACATTTCGTATCAATTTATTTGCCTCTGTAAAATACAAAATTTAGCTTAAAAATCTTAAATCTTCGATTGCTTTTAGAATATAAATATTCTCTCTGTTATGAAATAGGTATGAATCATTAGTGAAAAATATTACACAGTCATAACGCAGCCTCCAAAGGTGACTGATGACTGCTTATCACAACCTCTCCTGCGAGGTATTAGGCATCCAATGATTCATCAGTCATACCTCAGGACTCTGACTCACAGGGTAGGAGCGCTTAAACTTCACAGCAAAGGCTTTACATCAAAGATGCCTCACATGCTTATTCTACCTTAAAACAAATTTGGAAACCAAAGGTGGAACAGAATATGGGAGCTCACGTAATTACCTGTGCATATTTTCGCATTTACATAGCTTCCAGTACAAACCATTCCTGTCTCTTTTCCATGCACTTAATGAAGTCTGCCATCTTGCTGGCCTACAATATTTGACATGCTCAAGTGAAAGCAAATAACAAAAATGCTAAATGACATTTCCATTTCCTTATTTAAAAGATTTATTATTCAACACTGTCTGTGTGTGGCATTTCTTCCCTCTCTTATAAATATTTTACAAATTTTGAGAGCTTCAAATTTGAAATACCCTTTAGCTAAATTAACAGCCCAAACAAAACTGAAGAACAGTATACTTAAAGGTCTGGGTGTTTAATTTTTATTTTGATAATCATTGGATGGGAGCTTTCTAAAATTAAGCATTGTATAGAAATCTGTATCGACAAGGACTATTCAGCCACTTAGCTTCTTCAGAGTGACCCAAACTTGATTGTCCTAAGAGTATCTGAAAAAATTAATTATTGAGAACTTACCACTCGATGTGAACAGTAAAAGCATTTTAGAAGCTCCCTTTTACCATTTTTTTTTCTCTCCCTCCGTTTCTGTGGTCACTGGACGTCCCCTCTGCTGGGAACACTTTTCCCCACATAACCACGTAACTCACTTCCATATTTTCTCCAAGTCCTAGCACAGATTTTCACCTTTTCAATGTGCTCTATGGACATGATGCTATTGAAAATGGTGACGCCCGGCCCTGACTTGGGCTCCCTCTGTCTTGCTCTGGGTTCTTCCGTGGCCTCAGTGCTTCCCGACGTAGCGTACAACGTGCTTCCTTCATCGCGTCACTGTTGATTGGCCGTCTTCTCAGACAGGCAGGGAAGCCCCTCACGGGCACTGGTTTTGCTCACCAGTGTTCCCCTCACCACTAAGCTGCCCTCCTCTCTCTCGGCACTCAGCTAATATGAGCAACCTGGAGCCACTTTCCCTGCCAGTTAACCCCAGCACCTGGCCACTTGGCCAGACTGTCCACCTTCGTTGACGTTCCTCTCCCTGGACCTGCTTGAATGTCTTACAAACACTTCCGGATCGAGAACAAACGTGGCAGTATTAGCATTTGGTGAGGAGTAATCCCCTTCTACACTCTCCACTCCTCGAGAGCGTGCAGCCGGCTCGGACACACTGCTACTAACCTTCTCGTAAACGAATTCCTACCCAACACGGAAAGCAATTCAGTTACGCTAAAAGGTTAGATGTGGATCAAATCAATTTTATATTTCAGGTTATAATATGGAATTTTGGCACTGCACTCAGACCTTTTACAAAAGGGAGCCTTTTTTCCCTCTTCTTCTTGTAGGCAGATCTGGAACTAGAGCTAATCATTTTCAAATTGTGCTCACGGCACTGAAAATACGATTCTCCTTCCACCCCGGCTCCTATTGTGTGTGGCCAGAGAAAAACATTTCCCCTCGATTCCTTCCCCGCTTCTGCATTTTCATCCGTAGTCTAACCTCTTAAAACGTAGGCATTAACCTTGGCATATACTCTCAACAGAAAGTCAAGATAAACTCCGCAAAAAATGGCTACCTTTAGAAATATTTTAAACATGTTATCATAGAATATTCTGCTTTAAGAGATTTTTCCATTTATAGATAAATTGGTCTATTTGAGGAACCTCAAATTATGATTTTGCTTTCCCACAAAACTCTCGTTAATCCTGTCGCTCCCAGGCTGACCTGTAAAGATAATATCCTAAATCTACTTTAAACTTCTTCCATTTCTGTTTAATTCAGATTCCTTTACCTGCAGTGCAGCATTTGCAGTCTCCAGGGGAAAAGAAAGGCAGTCAGGTGGGAAAATGCAGAGGCAGGCTGGAGGGGGTCTGTCTGTTCTCCCCCTGGCTCGCCTGTCCAGAGGCCATCTTAGGGTCACTGGCGGCTGGGCTGGTGGACCCTGGCGTGTGGGGACGTGGGGCAGCACCATGGTGGGAGGGCCTGCATCTTCCTGTCCTTCGACTGGCAGTTGAGAGACTCGCAATCTTGTTGGCTCGGCTTGGCCACATTTTCTCTCTTATTGTCTCTGACACCAAAGGACATTACTTAACAACAAGTAAACGGGTGTGGTGCCAGGCACAGCTCCAGGTGTTCACATGGATGACCACATTGAAGGCCTCATGGAACTGCCCCATGGCGGGGACACTGCTGTCACCCTTTTGAAAGGGAGAGGTGGCGGTGGAGGCAGGCGTGCTGGCCACGGAGCCAGTCTGAAGCCACAGCAGATGTCCGTTGTTCTGCCAGCAGTGGCTCCTCCTGGTTCCCGGGAGAGAAGGGGCGTGCCCTGGTGAGATTTGCTCCTCCTGGGGATTACTCTGGGAACACAACGGAGAAAGACCCAGAGACTCCTTTTTCTGACAGTTGCCCTGGTCCAAACGTGGCCTGCTAAGGGCCTGAACTCTAGGGCTCACCTGAAGCCAAAGATACAAGCAATTTGGGATGTTTAGGAAGAGGGCCGACTGAATGGAGAATGGCAGAAGGAAGGAGAGGAACGCCAGCAATTCACGGGCACGTCCCATTCCTTATCTCATTTCGTTCTGCCAGCTCTGGTTGATGAGGTGGGACCACTGATGTTCCCTTTTGCATGCAGAGGAGCAGAAGCTCAAATAAATAACCGAACTATGCTAGGTTAACTGGCTAACAGAGGGCATTAGTCCTTTCAGGCTTCTAGAACAAAATACCGAAGAGTGGGTGGCTTAAAGAACAGAAATTTATCCTCACAATTTTGGAGGCTGGGAAATCCAAGATCAAGATGCCGGCGGATTCTGTTCCTGGTGAGAACCGTCTTCCTGGCTTGCAGTTGGCCTCCTCCTTGCTGTGTCTTCCCAGGGAGAGAGGGAGAGGGAGAGAGGGGAAGAGGGGGAGAGGGGGGGAGGGAGAGCGAGCAAACTCTCTGGTGTTTCTTCTTATAAGGGCAGTAACCCCATCATAAGGGCCCCATGCTCATGACCTCATCGGACCCTAATCACCTCCCAAGGCTCCTCCTCCTAATACCATCACATTGAGGGTTAAAGCTTCAACCTGTGGATTTGGGAGGGACACAAACATTCAGTCCGTAACACAGGGTTTCCCAGTCTTAGCACTATTGACATTTGGGGTCAGACAATGCTTTGTTGAATGGGCTGCCCTGTGCATTGGAGGATGTTTGGCAGCATCCTTGGCCTCTACCCTCGAGATACCAGTAGCATCCCCATGGTGCTGACCACCAAAATGTCTCTAGATGTTGACATCTTTTCTCTAGGAGGCATAATGGCCCCCATTTGAAAATCACTGGGCTAATCGACCTCCAGAGCTTGAGCTGTTAGCTAGGACGCTATCCCATGTAACCCCAGAGGTGACTCCATGACTCTGGTTTTAGTGGCAGGGGCTGAACTAAATGTCTTTAAACTACCTTCTGTCCCTAACATCCATAAGCCATTATTCAGGAAGCTCATGACCTTGTAGAAGAGGCAGGACAAGCGCAAAATTAGCCGTAAGCATCTTCGTGCTTTGTTTTGATTTTTCCCTCTGGGAAACACTGAACTGAGAAGCTTGAAGGTACAGCTTCTGGGGAGTTTCTCTGACCTGGAGAAGCAGTAGAGTTTGCAAGAGGTCAATTCCCTCTGGCCTTCAAAGCTCTTACCCAGCTCCACACCCACCAGCCTGCAGGCAGCCTTTTCCTTACAGGGCTGAAGGACCACCTGGTCCTGAACAGAGCTTGGTGACTCCAGCCAGCAATGGCTTCCTAGGCAGCAAGGCCTGTGAGCAGCGGGCCTCATCTGGCAATTATGCCTTTGAGATGCCCAGGCCTTTTCAGTAAAGGGGCCGCCTGCTGGCTCTCGGAGTGATGGGAGGTATTCTGAAACCAACTACATATTCAAAAGATGAAACCAAACACGCGAGGATTAAGTACTTCAGTGAAACAGAAATTACAATTATAATATATTTTTTAACAGAAGTGAACAGGTGGTGTTTTAAATCTATCCAAGATTAACCCACATTCAACACTTTAAGCACCCAGGCTGCTGTAATAAACATTGTCTAATTATGTATTCTTGGGAGCGCATTTTATGCTGGGTTTTCAAATTGGAGTTTGGATCCAACTGAAGTTATCTTCACAGTGCAGTTTTTGCATATAATAAAGTAGGGATTCAAAGTATTAAGCATTTTTTTGAGTACCTTCACTTTGGGGTCTCCTTGTAGGTGCTCTCCAGAAAGGAATGTAGTCGAGAACAGTGGATTACAAGAGCTCGAGTGGGTTTTCTTCCTCTGAGCTTCTCGTTGCATCCAAGTACACACTTCTGGTTGGTTCAGGGTGGCAGTGGGATTTGCAACCCTGGATTTTCCTAAATTTCAGCTTATTCTCCATGTTTGGTAACATTGTTGTAAGTTTCCTTACAGCATGGTTGGATTCTGCCAGTTTTCATTTTAAACATGGACGCAATGCATTCACATCACTAAAGTAAAGGGCTCCAGATCATCCTCATTTTTGCTTTTTAATGATGTGACACGGTGGTACATGGGCCCTCCAATGAGAACACCAGGAGCGACTTGCAGGTGGAGGCAGTGGGAGAGCGTGATGCCTGGCTGCTTCCCACCATCTTAGGAGATTTCTTAGCTTCACTTCAGGCTGGGCAGTGCAGCATTCTGACCCCAGCTCATAAATGCAATATTGTGATAATGTTTTAAAAGTCCTTTCCGTCAGAGCATCTAACCAGACCCCTTGCATCTTCTTAACCATGCATTTCCTACCACAAGCACCGAGGAGGGGTAGTAGAGGGAGCCTGTTAAGGTCAATCACAAGTTCTGACTCAGTGTCCACCCTGCCCTGCTACCCCTCACTCTTGAAATCTAGACACATAGACTGTTAACTTCTATCCTGTACACTGTGGAAGTTTAAAACCCTCCCAGAATTACTGCAAACACCCTGGGGCTTATGTCTGAATCGGAACCCTCGCTTCCTCAGGGAACAAGTTGTTACACCATCCTGCACATGAAGTCTCTTTAAACTACTGTGTTGACCCAGGAGCCAAAACCAGCCCCTTCCCACCATCCCCCAGAAAAGACACTTGAGGCACTTTGTGTTTATAGCAGACCGGGCAAGATGCACACTCCAACTTTCTTATGCGGGGCAATCCAGCTTCGTCCCTCAAATTCAGCTCTCAGCTTCCCTTGCACAGCCAAGCCCACTCCAGAGCTCTGAGCACGAAAGCTGTGCTTTGTCCGTCTGAGAAGGGAGGCTGCTAGGGAGGCTGTGGAGGCAGCCGTCCCTCGCTGGGCAGCAACCTCTTATTCTCCCTGTGGGTTCTCAGCCTGTAAGACCCACTGCACCCTCACATGAGGATCAGAGCAATTTCAAACGTCACTGGAGCTGTTCAGAAAATGACCTTGCACAACTCTTAGAACCAAGGACAGCTCTCACGATCTCCCCTGTGTTCAGCATCAGAAACAAGAAACATTTCCACGTTATATATAATTTGCATATTACAGGGGGAAATATCAAGGGCAAAAATGTTCTGAGGTCAAAGGCCGTGCTGTTTGCTTCATATAAGGAAACACGGGATATCAGAGTGCTCTCGAATTTGATGAATAAAAGCAGATAAATATGGGCCAGGTCACACTTTAACTTTCAACCAACCTTGGGCCACGTGCTAGAATTTTCCTTCCCATTCTGCTTGGAACACCTCCTTGCCCCTGACCCACAGGCACATGAAGTTCCCAAAATCACCAATCCATCTGTCTGGGATGGTGAAGCCTTTCCCAGAGTGGAACCTCTAGGATGGTGTTTGTGATTCACTAAAAAAAAAAAAGGAAGAAAAAATATATTTGGTAAATGACGCATCATATGATGTTAAATGATTTTGCTTTTTGCACCAGGATTGCCTAGAGTTTCCAGCACAGCCATTGCAATTGGATTACTCAAGGCGGGCAGGTGCAGGAGATGCAGCATTGCTCAAACATCTTTAACAGAAAATTGTGTGTGCGGCGGGGGGTGCGCCATGCAAGACTAGAATTGTGAAGATACACTTGTGGAGATTCTGGCTTTGGAAAGAAGCGCATGCTCTTGGAGGCAAGACTCTGCCTCCTCCAAGATGAAGAAGAGGACTTGATTTAGTCAAGCCAGTCTCCATCCCATCTATACCAGCAGGTGCCCCACCACACACATGTGTGCATGATGGCCCGGGACCTCCTTCTCGTCCTGCCTGCTCTAGCTTCTGCTCCATTCCAGGGCTTTCCTCCCTTACTCCTAACCATCACTGTCTCTGCCTCTGGTCTCAGCCTTGGCCTCCTCTCTCTCTCACTATTGGTCTTCAGCTCCTCCTCCCAGCCACAGGCTTGGATTCCCCAAGCCACTTCACTCTGCTCCAGCCCAACGCATCCTTGTCTGGGGCGTGGGGGTGAGAAGTTCCTGCAAAGAGGAGCGAAGTTCTCAACAGGTGAAGCAACTCAACACCATTCTGGCTTCTTTTTATTGAGTTGATAATAGTTTACATCGATGTGAGATTTCAGTTGTATGTACATTATTTCTTGTCTGCCACCACATAAGTGCTCCCCTTCACCCTCTGTGCTCCCCTCCCACCCCCTTCCCCTGGTAACCACTGAACTGTTTTCTTTGTCCATGGGTTTGTTTATATTCCGCATAGGAGTGAAATTATCTGGCATTTGTCTTTCTCAGTCTGGCTTATTTCACTTAGCATAATTCCCTCCAGGTCTTTCCATGTTATTGAAAATGGAATGAATTTATCTTTTTTACTGCTGAGTAGTATTCCATTGTGTATATAAACCGTATCATCTTTACCCAATCATCAGTCAATGGACACTTGGGTTGCTTCCGTGTCTTGACTGTTGTGAATAGTCCTGCAATGAACACAGGGGTGCATATGTTACTTTGGATTGTTGACTTCAAGTTGTTTGAGTAGGTGCCCAGTAGTGGATAGCTGGGTCATATGGCAGTTCCGTTTTCAGTTTTTCAAGGAGTCTTCATGCTGTTTTCCATAGTGGCTGCACCAGTTTGCATTCCCACCAGCAGTGTATGAGGTTTCTCTTCTCTCCACACCCTCTCCACATTGGTTATTTTTAGTCTTAGCGATTATAGCCATTTTAACAGGTGTAAGGTGCTATCTTAGTGTAGTTCATTCCAGCTTCTTAACAAGGTTCAGCAACGAGAAAATGCTCTGTGGATGGAAGAATCTCAGGTATTTGCTGGGACTCTTGGCTGTCAGTCTGTAATCTCCTTCTCAGTGTAGCTAAGAGCTTAGATTTGGTGCCTGACTCATCTGTGTTCATTGGAGCTTCAGCCCTGCCACCAGCTGAGAGCTTTTGTGTAAGTCACTTAACCTATCTGAGCCTCAGTACCTCTACTGTGAATTATTGACGAATCTAATAAAATCTGAGTCTTTCATGAGATAATGCGTGTAAGATTCTTAACCTCAATGTTGGGCACATAGCAAATAAGAAATATGTATTATCTGATATTATTATTGTTAGTGTTGTTACTGTTAGTATTACTCCCAATTCATTCCAGCACCATAACCCAGAGAACTATCCAGAAAGCCAGAGTCCCCCCGTGCAGGGCCTCCCCTCCTTGCGCCCCCAGCAGAAGGGAATGTGCTCCTTCCCTGGACACCAGAACCCGCCCTCTCCCTGGGAGGTCCTTGCGCAGGGCTGTGCCTCTCCAGATCAGATGCTGCCGTGGCATTGGGGCACACAGATTTATTTGGTCGTCCTATTTGTTGGGTTGCTCTGCGGAAGAATGATTGCTCCTAATTAACATATCAACACATGAATCATTTCTGCAGTTCTAGCCGCACAAACTGCCCAGCTGCTGGTCATTTCTTCAAGAAGAGTCAGGGAAAACAGAACAAGCCTGTAGTCCTCCACCCGGGCCATATCCTCCTCCACCGCCCCCGTCTCCCCTGCTATTCTTCTGAACATGACGGGCCCTGCGGGACAAGGAAGGTGTCAGCTGGGAGCAGGCTGGGGGCTGGAGGGGATGACTTGGTCTTTTGATGACAAATGTTCTCAATTGGGTTATGAGACTCTTGTGGGGGCAGGGGGACTGTTTTACAAGGCCATGCTGTCTTGAGGACAGAACTGAGTCTTTTATTACTGAGGAACCATCTCCAGGTATCTAAATCATAGAACTGGCTCAAGTCCCCCCCCCTCCTGAGCATATAACTCCAGCCCTCATCTTGGCCCCTGAAGTATGTCCCCACAGGCATCCAACACCACCAGCACGGCTGGACCTCAGAGATGGAAACAGCCAATCTGGGCCAAAACAGTCCTCACCAATGGGGTTTCGGTGCACATGCCTTAACACCGAGCACAGTTGTTCCCAGGGCAGCTGTGTTTCCACCTGCATCTCAAAATGTGTCTCCCTGAGTTTGATGGCAATTAGAAAAGAAAATGTGGGGCCAGCCCAGTGGCGTAGTGGTTAAGTGTGCACGTTCCGCTTTCGCAGCCTGGGGTTTGCCAGTTCGGATCCCGGGTGTGGACATGGCACACCACTTAGCAAGCCATGCTGTGGTAGGTGTCCCACTTACAAAGTAGAGAAAGATGGGCACGGATATTAGCTCAGGGCCAGTCTTCCTCAGCAAAACGAGGAGGATTGGCAGCAGATGTTAGCTCAGGGCTAATCTTCCTCAAAAAGAAAAGAAAAGAAAACGTGTTTAAATTTCTATTCTTACTTTTAAATTCCTCAAGTCTTCCAGCACCATGAGAGACACATTGGAGCCAAAACTTTTGTTTAGCCCCGCTCACGACCCAAGCACTCACTCCTGTTCCGATCATCAGAAACAATTAGTTCCATGAAGCAAAGCCCAGGCCACGCAGGGCCGTCGTCTGCTCCTGATTCAGATCCCGTCCAGTGGCCACCTACCTGCTAAATGGTGTGCACACATGTCCCCACCCCTGGTCTCTACAACGTCATACCTTATCTGAAGTCAGTAGTTCTTTAGTTTTCAACATGTTAAGCCCATATTTGCATAAACGACTATATGTATGTCACTGTGATGATGATCAAAACATCTGGTGAATTTGAGCAGTATCCGCCAACTGCAAAGCATCTCTCAAATATCCTATTGCAATTTTGAAGCTATATTTCTATTGGCCCATGTATTTTGATTTCCTGTGTATGTTGTGTGCTCTCTCAGAAGATAAATGATATTTGATTTCACGGTTTCTGTTACTGCAAACTCCTGGAAGTCCTGAGCCATATCTGTTTTCATTCCTTAGGAATCTCTGGCACTTATTGCATGGTGGACGTACATAGTGGGTGACCAATATATATTAGTTAATCAAATATTACTTGAATGGATGAATGAATAGATGTAGTGACGTGGGGGCTTTGAGACAGACTTTAGGTTTTAGTAATTTATGTGGAATCTTTTATTGGTCTTTTTCAACCACCAAGAGTTCCAGAACACACACACTTGGAGTCTGCTGGACCTTAACTAGCAACCACCACACGTGCAACGTATGGCTTAAGCACATCTCAATGAAGGATTTTTTACTGTGGGTCTCGACCCTGTCTACACACTACAATCACCTAGGAAGCTTTTTGAGATGATGAAAACATAATGACAGTGATGGTTGCTCAACTCTACAGATACGTTAAAAACCACTGAATTGGGTCCTTAAAGCAGGTGAGCTTTATGAGATGTAAACTATATCTCGGTAAAGCTGGCAAAAAATAGTGAATCCCTCACCCAGAGATTCCAATTCAACTGGTCCCGAGTGCAGCTGATAAAATCTCCCCAGGTGATTCTAACGTGCAGCCAAGGTTGGGTTTACAATCGGCTCAAGACTCTGTGACAAATCAATTTCTGCAGACACCTGGGCGTCCCGGGCCTACTGTGGAGACCACTGATTATTCTATCCGTATAGACCTGGCTACCCAAGGACCCACGTCAAACGCCACGTATTGTCAATAACGTCTTAACTCCATTGTTTCCAAACCTGACCCAACATCTTACCGAACAGGCAGATTGTATGGAGGACAGCTTCCCTTGGCCTACCTGCCAGCCTCCTGAATCACCATCCCCTGAATTGGGGCCTGGCAATCCGAAGCTTTAAGAGCTCCTCCATAGACTCTGAGACCCCTGACCGACCTTCACCGGGCTACTACATGAATGTGCTGCATTAAAATTAGGTGCCCAAGACCCCAGCTAAACAGCAAATGTTCCCAGAAGAGTCATGTACGTGACGCTGTTAGGAACTGTGTGCACTCAAAGCCAGGAAGCTGTTTAAACAAATGACAAATAATTAAAGGGAGAGCGATGTTGGTGCGAGACTAACCAGACAGTGGGACTGGGCTCCGCCACTTGTTGGCTGGCCAACCTCGGGCCACGTCTGTTAACCCACTGGTCCTGCCCTTTTCCCCGTCTCCTCCCATGTGGTGAAGGAGCTGACTTTCCTTATGTCTGAGTCTACTCTCCGATCTTTGTTCTGAATCCCATGCTTTCATGAGAAACTTAGGTTCTCAATCACACTTTCTTCCCTTCTGTAGCCTCCGACTCTCAGTTGCCATCTTCTCTCCCAGCTCATAAACATGCTTCTCTCCCCTCTTCATAACAAACAAACAAAACCCCCTTACTGCCTCTCCCTGAGTCCCACTCCCACCAGCGATACCCTAATTCCCGCCTCTATTTGGCATTCAAACTCGAGCTGTCTTCCTCATCCTCACTGCCCACTGTGCTAGACTAACCTTCTGTCTGTTTTCCATGTCCACAGCCCGCAGGATGCATCCACCTGCCCTCCTCATCTTTGCCTACCTTTGGCATTCTCAAGGCTCTGTCCTTACTCTTTATTCTCTATTTACCTTTATTTTTATTTGTCTGACACTCACTCTTTATTCTTCCATAGAGGTCCTCATCTACTTCAGTGCTTCAAATCTCTGTCTATAAACCCAAGACTCCCAAATGATGGCTCCAGCCAATCTAATGCTCAACAACACTACATTTCAAATGCTTCTCAAGTTCAGCACAACCCGAATGAACTCACGACCTTCCATACTAGATCTCGGTTTGGGGTCCCATCTTTGTGCCTAGCACCAGGCTCCATCCTGTGAGTTAACCCAAACCATAATCCTTGGCATCTCCCTTCTCCATCCTCCTTAAGCAATGTTCCTCACATCTTAAGGTTTTACCTCCAAGTATTTCTGAGATCCCTTCGGTGTTCTTCATCTCTGCCACCCTACATATTCTAAATTGTTCCTTCAAAACGCAAGACTCATCACCTCTTTCTCCAGAAGAAAATCCATAAATGATCCCCCATGGCTCATTGGATAAAGAACAAATTCCTAACAGCCTCATTTAAGATCCTGGAGCGTCTCAGCCTGCCTGTCTCTCCTGCATCAGTCAGAAGCGTCTCCCCTGCTCACTGCACCCCAGCCACACTGGCATCTACCCTCATGGAGGGAGAGAGAGCACTGTTTTTTCTGACAGTGTTTTCTTGGGGCTTAGCACAGTTGCGGCCACATTGTAGGCACTGAGAAAATATCTGTTGACCACATGAATATTGAATTACCTGATCCTTAGTTTGTCCGTATTTAAACTGGGGTTCATGCTCGTAGCTAGCATTTAGGAGGACTTCATGAAGGTACCACATGATGACACTGGGGAGACGCTCACACAATGCGCAGCACATCATTAGTCCACCAAACACTGATGAATGTTACGATGGCGATGAGGATGAGAAATTGATCGAGTGCGTGATATGCCCAGGACAGGACCCACTTTATACTAGATGGTTGATTAAAGTTATTGGCCTGGAAGCAGGCTCTTGCATGGTTTGTGGATAGGACCCTCTGCGGCCTCCATTTCCTCTAATATGAAATGGGTGTGTGAGTCTGGAAAGGTTTCCTAATTCTTCCCTGAAGACTTCTGGGTATGGCCATTGACGCTGTTAGGACTGGCTGTGGTCAGGGGCTGGGGAGAGTCAGGGGCCATGGCCACTGCTTGATTCAGAGAAGCTCTCATTTTATGGTTTCTATGTCAAGCTCTGGAACAAGGGTCTGTGTCTAAAAACCTGATAGTAATACATCAACTGTGGGATGGGGCGATGTTTGTTTCCATCAGGATTCTTTGTGCTGCAAGAGAAAGAAAACCCGACTCAAATGGGCCTCAACATGAAGAGAATATTGACTGTGGAGACGGTGCCCAGACTCGGGTCTGTGTCGTGGCTCTGTGCCTGCCTTCTCCCGAGAGCTGCCTCCTCCCCTCATCCCAGCTGTCTCGCCTCAGGAAAGGCTGGGGGGCTCGCTGACATCATCTGCTTAAACTTGCCACCAGGTGCAGGGTGAGCATCTCCTCAGGGGCACCCTCGGAAGCGGGGGTCTTGGCACATCCATCTCCGGGCATCCTAACGTCTGCTCTGACTGGGCTGACTTGGCACGTCCACCCCAATCCCATCACCAGACCCTTGGGAGTACTAGGTGCTGATTGCATCAGGTTGGGGTTCTGCACCCCCCTTTTAGGGGTGAGGGTGAAACCTCATGTGGGCACGTGAGCTGAGGGTATAAGAGGTAAGTTTCCTCAGAGGGAGATTGCAAAATGGTTATTAGAAGGATAAGGAGATGCTGAGAAGAGAAACCAAAGCCCGAGCATTCTGATGCTTAGACGCTTCTCAATCGTCAGAAGGATCTAAATTCACTCAAGCAACTTCAGCGAAAATTGCTGCTTCAGCTCCAGCTGCCAAATAAAACTTCTTCCTGACCCACAGGCACCTCTGGACTATCTCTTGGACTAAAGAATTTAGACTTAAGTCTCGAGGCCTTAGGAAAAAGCCAACTGGCCTTCTCTTAACTCCAACATCGCTAACAGAATAGTCAGGAAATGAACACAGCCGCCAGAGCACTGCTGTCGGCAGAATTCCAATTGTCACATCTTCCCTTCCCTGAGCTGCTTGCGCCAGCTCTCATCCTCTCTATCTCAAAGATCTTGACAAGTTCCTTACCCATTCAAGCCGCTCCCTCGCCATTGCAGACTTGCTGACCTAGAATATTAGTCTTTTGTGTGCTGCTCTATCAAATGCTTTCTTGAAGTCCAAGTAAATTATAGCCGGATTTTCTCCTGTTGAATCTTTGTGCTATTTCCTTGAAAAATCCTATCAGATCACCCAAGCATGGGTTTCCTTTGATGAGTCCATGCTGACTACCTGTAATTAAGCCAAGGCGAGTGCGGCCCCTGCTTGATGTGTGGGGTTGCATCCTGCTTAGACTCCCTCCCTCTGAAGCCAAGAGGAAGTCAAGCAAACTCATGAATAACAGAGACGCTGCGGCTCTTTCTCAAAGCATCAGCCAAGGGGCTCTGGTTCCTCTTTTTCTCATGTATGTTTTCATGATGCCTGAAAAACAGCATCCTCAGGGATGCTAATTTCAGTCGAGGAGCCAGAAAGCACGTGCGTGGACTTTGGAAGCTGAAGCCTCAGATCCAAGTCCAGCCCTGCCTTTTAGTAGCTTTGTCATCCTGAGCAAGTCTCCAAATATCTCTGAGCCTCAGTTTCCTTATCTGTCAAATGGCAATGACAGTGACCTCAATTTGCTGGGTTGTTCACAGACTTCAATGCATTAATGAAGGTATGGGAAGCATCTGTCAGAGTCGTTCATTCAACAGTGTGCCACACAGTAGGTGAGCAGTCAGTGCTGTCAATTGCTTATCTCTGCAAATTGGGTATCTTCCCAGCCATTTCTGTTATTTCCTACTGTAAATAATTTTTTCACTGTGTATAACTTTAAATATACTCTCTCCTCTTTTTTTTTTCATGCTTACCAGAACATTTATTCTGCAATCTTGATGCTCACCTAGGAGAAGACTTCCCTGAGCCCTTTGGTTTCTCTCTTCACCACTCACCCTCAGGTGGGAGGAGGCGCTTCCAACTAATGAGTTTGAGGAGAGGACCTGGACATGCTCGGTCAAGTTCCCATCTCCCTCTGGAATTTGCCTCCCTCTCTGCACAAGAAGGTTCTGATCTTCTCTCTGCTTGTCTAGAGCACTCTCAATTTTTGATTGTTGCCCCAGAGTAATCGTTAACAGCACCTTCCGTGACGCTCAGTGTGTCCCACCTTGGATGGTAAACTCTATGGTCACCCCGGATCTTTGTCGTGCACCAAAAGTGTCTCCCTCTGAAGGGGCCTGCTGTTGTGCAGCTGCACCTGTGACCAGACAGGCAAGTGTGTTTAATTCAGGGGTGAGTAGTAGTCAGACAAAATCAAATCTATCCGTGGAGTCTTTCCTGAGGCATGCCTCCACCTTCCGTGCGTTAGGAGTGCCCCTCCGAACTCTCCAGGGACCTCTTCTGCACCTCTGCTGCCATACTTGCCCCTCTCCTGGTAGACAGCTGTGCTGATTTGTGTCTCAGCATTTGGCCCTTCAGGTCGTCTGTGCTGCTCCATCTCTGTATTCTCTGTAGTCATAACAGGAGCTTTCTGATAGGAAGCACTGAGTGAGAAGTTTTAAAATGAATGTGTGAATGAATGAATGAATGAATGAATGAAGGAGTTGACTTGGTTTCTGGGAGTTGTGATTACAGAAGTACACACTACCACTGTCTTTGTCCCGGAGTTGCAGGCTGATGCTTCATTCTGGTCCATTTGGGCTTGAAATTATGCCTATTTATAGAAATGAAATTTATGAATGTTACACTTATGCACAAATACCGTAGACATGGACTAATGATGTAAAAGATTGCTAGTTATGGAAAATGTTCTGTGTTAGTTAAGACTTTTTAGTTGCAAGTGACAGTAGCCCACCGCCACCCGGCTAAGCGAAAAGGAGAGTGTATTGTCTACAGAGCACGCAGGGAACGATTGAACAGCGATGGGTGGGAAACAATTGGATCTCAGGAGCAGGTGGAACTGAAGAGTCATCTTCAGAGGCTGCCAGGGCATGTCCCCTTCATGGTTTCTCTCTGCCTTCAGCTTCAACCTTTCTCACCACAGACTCGCTTTCCCCAGATAGAAGAGAAAATGGCCACCAACTGATCTCAGATGTTAATGTATTTGACACTCAGTCACGGTAGAGAGATGGCCTCTTCTCAGGATCAAGAACCGCAGGAAGAACTCTATTGTCTCAACTGGTGTCTGACACCCACTTTCAGACCGATCGCCTGTGGCCATGGGTGGGAGTTGGAGAGGAAGGAAAGGTTGGGAAAGGCATGGCAGTTCTGCTGGGGACCAAGTGGATGGGAAAGGGTGAGCTGTGGAGGAGCAGCCCTCAGGAGCAGGCGGTACTGGGGAGGTGGAACAATGGGTGCCCACAAAAGGATCCTTCAGTCACACTATTCCATTGTCCTCTTTAATGCATGTACGTTAGGCCTGGATATTGGGGTGAAGGGAGGGCCAGGAGGACTAGAAAGAGGTAGAGGAACATAAAGCTAATGAATTAAGAACCAGTGTCCATGGAAGGTCGTTAGACCTGAGAGCAGTGAATCCTAGAAATGACAGGGTAAATAGGGCCATCACTACAGCCACCTGACAATGCACACAGCATGGTCCCTGTAAGTTTGGGCCATGACCAACCCATGAGATGGGGTTCCAAGGCACTAGGCCTGGAAACCCAAAAGTGAGTCTTATCGATACTACCTAATGTCACGCAAACTCTCCTACATCCCTTTGCATGATTTGGGCTGATACACCAACCGCCTACCACCAGGGTAACTTTGGGCAAGCTACTAGGTTTCCCCTCCCCGCAAGCATCAGTTTCCCTAACACTAACAGTGTGATAACATCTAATCAGTAGGATGGTTGTGATGCTCAGAGAGGGTGGATGTCAAGTGCCCAGGTCACTCAGACTCAATAACGGTGGCGGCTCTTATAAGTGATGGCAACTGACCCAAAATCCATGTCTTCCACCTGCTAGAACCCTGCAGTTCCCACTTCACTCTCCCTCCTGCATGACCTCATTCTCCATGCAGGCAATGACAGCACAGTTCAGCTGTGAAGACTTTTTTGAGGATAAACCATGGGTCTGGGACATGCTACCTGACTGTGCGCCCTCCTCTCCTCAGGCCCCTTTGACTATCACCTGTCGAGGGACAGCACACAGACACGGAGACCATTCACTTACTGGTCAAAGGCAGATCTGAGAGGCTGGGGGCATCATTCCTTGCGGGGTGCTCAAGAGCTGCTTACAAATCTGGAGCTGCTGGTGGTCGTCTCCCCACCGTAAGTGTGCAACCTGAGAGAGGACTAGCCCACAAGAAAGCACAACCCTAAAGTGGAGAGAATCTGAATTCAAATCCTGTAAAGGCATTGAGTCTCTGGATCCAGCTTGTTCTGAAGCCAGACCATTAATTTTTAGGCTTGGAAATACCTGTAGATCCCCAAACAGAAGGTTCTAGAAGATGCCATCTCTTCAATTCTCTTGTAAAAGAATACATCTTTGAGACAATTGTACTAGATGTGCAGGGATGGAGTTACCAAAAATGGGCACAGCAGGCAGACGAGGGCAGCGTAGCAATTCCCCCAGACCAAGAACCCCCGAGCCGGGAGGAAGTCCTCGGATAGTGTGAACAGCCTAGGGCAGCGCTCTGGGGCGGAGGCTCAAGGAAGTCAGGATCTAAGCACAGCATCCCCTAGCGCCAGCCCGGACGTGACATGAAAGCACCTGACTGGGCTAGAGACTCACACCAGCTACCCGTTTTTGAGCCCTGACAACACTGCAATAAAATTCGTCTGCAGCACTTAGTTAATCCTGACAACATTTTAAGGGAAGCCGCTATTTTTATCTTGGTTTTACAGATCACTTAACTAGTAGCTAGCCAAGATAGGATTCCAATCCTGAAATGCAATTCAGGCAACCGTGTTTAATCCACTCTGCCATTCTGCATTCAAGGGCTCCGTGTTGTGGAACAGTGGGCACTTGGGTGGTGAACAGAGGGAGTGCACCAATCAGGATGACGGAGGATGCTTCCAGGTTTCAGTGCTGGTAAGGGAGGGGGAACCAGGGGGGAGACCCATGGTGACTGAGATGAAGGCACCTGCCGGCAGGAAGGGAGGCACGGAGCAGCTGAAGTGGAAGTACAGACTAAACAAATGGGGTGGGTCTTTCCCGCACTCCTGAGTTCACGGGCTAAGATCCTTCCTTGCTGCCTGTTACTTCTCTCTGTCATCGGAGTTCCGATTTCTGCACGTGGCTGGCTACTCAGTCAATTTATGTTTATCGCCTTCATACCCAATGACTCTGCCTCTGAAACTTTGAAAACATTTGTAAATGGAATCCACAGCTAAAAGGTCTTTAAAATGGGCTAGACTGTTGCAAGGAATTATTTGTAAATAATCCCCACAGTGATAATTTTGCAAAATGATAAATGCAACTGTTATAAAAACACACACCTTGTAATACACAAAATGCAGGATCATAAACACATATGGAACATGCTTAATAAATGCACGTGCTGAATGAACAAAAGAAGAAATGGGATGCTTTGAATTTTCTTATTCGACTCCCTCATCTTGTTTCTCTACATCCATCAAGATTTATATATATATTTTTTTTTCAAATTTACTGAAAGTTCTTTATTATGATTTAAGCAACTGTGTCCTCGTGGAAGTAGGGTAGGCTGGTATCTTTTAAAGAAACGTACATGTTGCTTTGAAACAAAATGAATCTCTCATTTTCAATGTGAAAATCTCATTCTCAATGTGAACATCAAGAGAGAATTCATTACAGCCTAGGAGGGAAAAAAAGAAAGAAAAGAAAATATATATCTCAGTAAAATCAATACTAAGGGTACTTCAGTAAATATAAGTTCCACTGCGTGTGGCATTATCATTGCCTTATGAACCGGCAGCCAGACCTTGAGCACGGAACAGAAGCATAGATTATCTTATAGATTGCCGGCATTGTTTATCGTCACATGAGGGACTTTTCTTACATAGAGGGATTGTGGTATTTCTTATTGATAAAGGTTCTAAGACATCATCTCAGAATCGTAATATCAGTCAGGCTGAGCTGAATTCATGTAGAAATTCTGTTACTATCAGATTTGCGATTGTAAATATTTCAAGAAAAAATTGGGTGAAATGAATGGCATTACTTTCATAATCTGCATGCACTAACGTGCCTTGCAGAGCAAAGCCTGTGGTCAGAGGATTCTACATGAAACACTCAGAAAGTGCCTCTTTTGTCCTGCACAAGTGTCGTGTGCAAGGTGTTCTAACACACTGTTCCAAGAGCAAGGAGGGTCAGATTTGGACCACTTACACTGGCAGCTGACATCCGAGCCTCAGTATGACAGTTTTTCTTGGCTTAGCCCAGAGTTTCTCCCTCCTGACACTGTTGACATTTAGGGTCAGAGAAGTCGTTTTTGCTGGGGTTGTCCTGCATATTGTAGGATGTTTAGCAGCATCCCTGGCCTCTACCCGCTAGATGCAGGCAGCGCCCAACTGGTAGTTGTGACAAACAAAAACGTCCCTTCCCCTCCAAAACGGACTGTCTTGGGTGGTCTGGAGAGCCATTTCATTTCAGATCACACCAGGGAGACACTCATTAGTAAATTCAATTCCTCTTTGTTTTCTGTTTTCTGGAAGTCTCTAATCATAGTCTCCTTAAATCGAAAGGAGTAGGATACCAGAAAACAGGATGCCAGAGTCCAACAAAAACGTCCCCAGACATAGCCAGATGCCCCGGGGGGGCAGAATCATCCCCTGGTTTAACCATGTTCTTTCATGTCCCCTCCTGGTGTCACCGGACATCAGGCCTCAGCATGGCTGTCCCTAAGTCCATGCAGAGCAGGCCAGGTAGAAGTGGCCTGCACAAACTAATGCCTACTCAACAAGGGGGGTTCACTCTGTGCCAAGAGCTCCATGACCTACTCAGAGGGAAAAAGGAGCACGGAGGCGTCTCCAGTTCACTGAGGGCCCGGCCTTTCCTCCCCTCGCCACCAAACTCTGAGACAGGGTCGTTCTCTTGTCCCTCATTCAGCCAAAGATCTCTTGCAAGGTTGCAGTTAACATATGTGGAAGTTTTCAGTGTTTCATATTAAGACCAGATGGGGTTCCTCACCGTGGCATCTCTGCCCGCAGTGTGGGATCTGGCTGACAGTGGACACGCTGATGATATCCACTGAATCACCGCGCTTCCTGCAGGTGGCCAGGGGCACTTTAGGCTCTCTCTCCACCTCGCCCTCACCCCTGGCCATTTGGCAAGTATTCCGTTCCATTAAAAACTATATATATGTCATATATATATTTGAGGTGCAATATTATATAAACTGTGTATCCATTTATAATTTGTAATGGAAGAAATTAAATTAATACTTATCTTCTTTACATTCTTTATGTTTCATTAAATTGTAGATAACATTATTATACTATTTATTCTTTATTCTAATATTTTATATTAAGTTGTACATATAATCTAATGGAACCTAAGGAATGGAATGTAAGGAGCATACATACCCACAAATACACATACATACTGCAGTCCCCTTCTAGTGTTTATCTCCAGAAGTTTTTCTTCATTAAAAATAGTTCTTGGCCCAGCCCCAGTGGCCTAGTGGTTAACTTTGGTGCACTCTGCTTCAGCAGCCCAGGTTCAGATCCCAGGCGTGCATCTATACCACTCCTGTTACCCGCCATGCTGTGGCGGCGGCCCACAAAAAAAGAAAAAAAGAGGAAGATTGGCAATGGATATTAGCTCAGGGCAAATCTTCCTCAGAAAAAAGTAAAACTAATAAAAATCATTCTCCACCCACTTGCTCCTGTCTCCATTGTTTCTGCTCACACCCCACATGGGTATGGGATGTGGAAAGGACGTTCAGAGAAGAAATCTAAATGGTCAGTAAATGTGAAAAAATGGTTGATCCAACTTCAGAAGTAGTCATGGATTTGCAGATTAAAGCAGCAACTTTGGCTTGTCATATTGACAATACAAATCAAAGATTGAAACTCTCTGCTACGGGTGAGAGTTTGAAGAAGGGGGGTGTCAACACCTTTCACGAGAAGCTAAGTCAGTACTCATGTTTCGGGGACCATCTATTGGCATGTTTCAGGATTTTCAGTGTCTGTGCTCCAACCTAGCCATTCTAGCCCTAGAACGCCCTCTGAAAGAACACGCACTAATCCTTAACAGCGGTTACTCGCTGAGAATGAAAGCTGGCTGAGAACAGACGATGAAGGAAGAGTATGCCATTTCATTCTCTACACTTCATATTGTTCGGATTTTCCAAGCCGGCCCTTAACGTATTATTGTGTAAACTGAAAACTAAATAAATTCCTAGAGAGCTGGCCCATGGACTATTACTCACAATTCAGAAAAGAAGTTCAAATGACTTTCTTAAACACACAAGAATAATCTTCAACACCACTTTTGAAAAAATATATAAAATATTATAAACTCATATGATATTTTTAAAATGTTATTGTCCTAAGATTAAAAAATTAGTTATAAGTTGGAGGCAGTTGCTACAGGGAGAAGCTTAACAATTATTCGTGAAAATTTAAATTGGTACAATATTCATACTAGGCCACTTAGAAAGAAAAATTAAAATCTTTAAAAATATTCATAACTTTGACTCAGAAATTTGACTTCTAATATCAGAGGCAAAGAAATAATTTTAGAAATATAACATAGGTACAAAGATTTATGTTAAAAGATGCTCACTGCGTTGTTACTTAGAACAGAAACAAACAGAAACGGCAGGAATGTTCTTTACTAAGTGGTTGGTTAATTACATTATGGCATCATATTATGATGAAATATACTATAAATCATTAGAAATAATGTAGCCATAAGAAATATGTATTGTATTGAAAATGCACGTGGTATTTTGTTTAAAAAAAAGATTATGGAACTATATTTATAGGATGATTCATTCCAGTCTAAAGGTCCATAGTATTCTATAGGAGGTGAGATTATGGGGGGTTTTTATTTTACTTTTTGGCGTCTGTGTATATCCAAATATCTGTATTCCTGAGGAAAACAAAATTCAAAACAAACTTGGAGGCGTTCGTGCCAGGCATGCAGCAACCTTCTCCCTCCTTGACCTCCCCCACGAGAGGAGACGTTTCCACTTCTCTCGCCTGTTCACCCCGAGGAGCTGAGCTGGGGGTGGACGAGGAGGAGGCACGGCCTCTGGGAAACCCCACGAGAAGGTGACTCAACTTGTGAGTCACTGGAGTTGGCTCCGGTCTCTCTGTAGCGTGCATGTGGGTGTTGTTTGAAAGTGGGAAGCACAGGCAGATGTAAAGTCTGATGTGTTCTAAAAGTTTAAAGTCTGATGTGTTCTAAAAGTTTGATGTTTTAAAAGCAGATGAATGAAGTCGTTAAGGACCGGAGGGGAAGAAAGCCAAGAGTCACCTTCTCTAGGGTTTCAGGGATGCAAGGAATTAAAGATGATGGTGTCTGGAGTAAAAGGGAAGACAGAGGGTCTTTCAAGGGACTCAGGGTTAACCAAGTTCCCAAGATGGCCTCAGGCGCTGGGATTTCCCTCGTGAGATCCCAGAACGTGCCCTCCAGCCTAGGATCTTTTCTCCTCTTCTGGTCCTCTCCGGGTGCTGTTCCTTCCCCAGGAGGAGCAAGAGCCCCCATCTTCGTATCAGCCTTGGATAATGCCCAGCAGGCGTCCCAGACATGCTCCCAGACTCCCACCCGCCTCTGCTCCCAGCTACAGGCAGCTCCCTTCTTTGACTTTGCTCCAACAGCATCTTGGGTCATCCCGAAATGACCATCTTTTTCTCCATATTTCTTCTCAGTGCGCCTCATGCCTCGTTGTTTACAGTCTTCTGAACCCCCCGGGGCTGGTGGCGCAGAAGGCAAGCATCAGGTCTTAGAACAGGACATCCTGGGCCTCTTCCAGGCTCACCACTCACCATCCCCAAGATGTCAAGGCAAGTCAAGCAATGTCTCTGCCATACCTTTCCCCACCTGGAAAGTGGAGATGTGACGGCTACTTCACAAGTCCGATTTAGGAATTAGAAGTAAAGTACATCAACCCACTTGCATAGTATTTGGACCAAAAGTGTTTAATAAATGGTTCTGATTGTTATCATCATTATTTCCAGATAAATGTCCAGTGGGTAGCTCAATATGGTGTGCAAGGCTAGAAAAAAATGACTGTATCAAGAGTTTCAGGAAAATGAGGCCCCAAATGTGAGTCATGGAACATGTACCTGACTGTTGCTTTGTGGCCTTGAGAGGATTAGACTTCCAACCTTGGCTTTTTAAAAAGTATCTTAAAGATATTTGTAAAAAGACAGCAAACATAGTTGTTCCTATTACTACCTGATAATCTTTCTTAGAAAAATAATCGAATACTCAAATATGGCTTACTCTGTGCCAGGCACCATTCTAAAGTTTCATATATTTAATCTTTATTTCATCCTTTAGGACTTATTGTTCCCATTTTATGATAAAATAAGTGAGGTGTGGAGATGTTAAAGCATGTGGTCTGGCTCACAGCCGCTGAGCAGCAGAGCAAAGATATGGACCCAGACATTCTGCCTCAAAACCACGGCACCCCATCCATTCCCGGTCACCCCAGGAGGAACCACATGGTGTCCAGGCAGCAGTTGCCAACTGCTCATCAAGTTGATGTCGTCTGCTGATGGACCACTGCTCTGTGCTGTGTATTTTGCCTGAATATTTCAACACAGGTTTGTGGCATTATTCAACATTTATGGTGCCTTAAATATTTATACTGCGCAAATTGGTTCCCCACAGACCTGTGGCTGGAGGAGGCAGTTTTATCAAAACAGCAGCACTGACAACAAACACAAAAATTCTTGAGGTTCTCAAACTATCTGGAACTTCTAAAATGAAAACCTCTATGTGAAGAGAAGCGTATACAGATTTAGTTTCCAAAATATCAAGAGGAGGTCAGTGAATAAACAACACCCAAGGTGAAAGGTTTTTGGAGTGGCCTAAATCCATTGCTCCCAAATATTGTGAAAAGTGTAGTCATATTTTTTGTTCTTTTGCCACATTATGCGTGGAGAAGCAGAATGTTCATATCCCACTCTAATTAAACAAAATGTAGAAATAGATTTGATCCTGCACCTCATGTGGCAATGAGACTCAGCAACATTATTCCTAATTTTAAGCAGGTATGTGCTTTGGAATAGACCCCAAATAGCGTTATTCAATAAAACATTTTTTTTGGAGCATAACTTCTTTTATAAAAAAATACACAGTGTAAAAAATTACTTTATGTTGATATTTTTTATTCTCATTAACTTATCATAAGCAGATTTCTCTAATTTGTTTTCTGTCCTGTACTAAAGCAAGGTGAATATGAATCAAATTTTTATCATTTCTTTAAGCAATGGATTCATCTTTGAGAACGTTTTTGGTGCTGTCTACTTTAATCTAAGGTTCCATTTATATTTCATGAACTCCTCTTGGTGTCCCATCAATATATTATAATTTAAAAATGTTTCGTGGTCAGGTAAGTTTAGAAAATGCTGATCTGGAACTATCTAAAAAGGTTTTTTTGTCGTGTAGAAAAGAGGTAAAATTTTTGTAGCTGGGAACCATTCCACCATCTGTTTTGATGATCTCTGATTAACATTGGCATGAAATGGGCTATAGCTACAAACATGATTAAGAAAAGGTCCCTAGAAGGAAAATGGTGCCCTTGGGTTTTACCCTTGGTGAGATCAGAAGTCACGGGAGAGATTGGGCAGAGGATAGATAAGAACTGACTTATATTTGGAAGGGCTCATTCTGGCCATGTTGAAAGAGAAAGTGGAAGGGAAAGGATGGAAGCACAAGGAAGGTCACTGCACTGATCAGGCAGGAGAGGAGGATGGCTTGGTCTAGGGTGATAGCAGTAGAGACAGCGGGAAGTGGCCAGACTCTGCATATACTTTGAGGTACAGGATTTGCTATAGATTGGGCATGGAGTGTGAGAAGAAGAAGGGAGTTGAGCACAGCTCAAGATCTTTGCCCTGAGAATCTGGAAAGATGGTTTTTCCATTTGCTAAGACGAAGGAGACCATGGTTGGATTTCAGGGTGATGCAGCAAAGGTTCAGTTGGAACGTTTTAAGTTTGAGTTGCACCTTAGCCATCTCACTGCAGATGCTGAGTAGGAGTCTGGCTTGTAAGGGAGAGAGACTCACCAGCACTCCAAAATCAGGGCCATTAGCATAGAGATGATTTGCCAATAAACTGGATGAGATCCCTTAGGAAAGTGGTTTTCAAACTTGACTGCACAGAGCAATCTCATGGGAAGCTTTGAAAACATACTGATGCTTCTGTTCCACCCAAGAGATTCTGATTGAATTGATCAAGAGTGCATTGAGAGTTTTCAAAACTCCCCAGGTGATTCTGATGTGCAGCCAAGGTTAAGAACCACTTCCTAAGGGGCCTAATAGAAATAGGGAATTGAGCAGAACTGAGCCCTGAGCCTTGGGCATACCAACATTACGAGGTTAGAGAAATGAGGAGTGACCAGCCAGGGAGACTGAGAAGGAGTATCAGTGAGGAACGCAGGGAATCAAGAAAGTCTGTTGCCCCGGAAGCCAAGTGGGGAAAGGAGAACTTGATCAGCTGTGTCAGATGCTGAAGACAAGTCACAAAATGAGAACTAAAAAGTGACCATCCGGATTAGTAGTGGGGAGGTTGTTAGAGTCCTTCACGGGAACTGTTTGGGTGGGCGGTAGGGATCCAAGCTTGATGGATAGGTTCAACAGAGAGGGCAAGAGGGGAACTTGATACAAGTGTAGACAACTCTCTGAAGAAAACTAGTATAAAGGGGAACAAAAGCAAGTGGGCTGGAAGGGGATATAGGATCAAGAGAGTTTGCGTGTTGGTCTGTTTCTTGAGTTTAGACAGGAATCGTGCTGCTAGTAGTCTAAACATTATAAAGATGACTGAAGAGAGTGAGAAAAATGGATGACTTGCTGGAGCCATGTCCTGGAGCATTGAGGAGGAGAGAAACCCGTGCCAGAAATGAAGGATGGCCTTGGATGAGGGTGTGGGCGTTTCACCAAAAGTATCAACAGGGAGGGCAGAGGTACAGGCCTAGCTGCATTCAGCTGTGGGGTGTGATGATGGCAGAATGCAACGTCCTCTTCTGCCTGCTTCTCTGTTCTTTGTGAAAGAGGAAGCGAGGTCTTCTGCGGTGAGTGATGATGGGGGAGGGATCACTGTTTCAGAGAGAAGGAAGCTGGGGAGCGGTCCTCCGGGAAGGAAGCGGGGGAGAGTGTGTCCCAAACTTGAGCACACATCAAGTTAGAACTGAGACTGCTGGGTCTACATCCCAGGGTTTCTGACTTAGTAGGTGATATTCATGCTGCTGGCCGGGGGACCAGGCTTTGAGAACCACTGGGCTAGGAGCTGTAGAAACCCGCCAGTCTGCGTGGAGCGCTCTCTTGAGGTGAGCTCATGATTTCTGGTTGACGCCAGGTGGCATGGGCGTTTTCCTTCAGCTGCTTTTAGCCGTGAATGCACAGGTGTGAGTTGAAAGGTGGCTCTGACCAGATGGGACTTGGGCAGGTGAGCACAAGGAAGAAACAAATATCCTCTGTTCCTAGAAAGCCTTTAGAAAGCTTACTTTAGCAACAAAATTAAAATAAGTCACCATTAATAAGAGCTTCATCAAACAGGACTGGGTAGAGACTATGCATTGCATTGATTTGTGTATTAAGAAGTATTATTTCAGGGCTAGCCTGGTGGCACAGCTGTTAAGTTCACCTGTTCCACTTTAGCGGCCTGGGGTTTGCCGGTTCAGATCCCAGGTGTGGACCTACACACTGCTTGTCAGGCCATGCTGTGGTAGGCGTCTCACATATAAAGTAGAGGAGGATGGGCATGGATGTTAGCTCAGGGCCAGTCTTTCTCAGCAAAAAAGAGGAGGATTGGCAACAGATGTTAGCTCAAGGCTAATCTTCCTCAAAAAGAAAAAAAAATGAAGCGTTATTTCACAGCTGCAGGGACTACCAGATAAAAGAAGCCATTCCAGCATTAGCCAGTAACAATTCACTGGAATCGCTGGGTTCTATTTGGGTTTCCTTTGACTTGATCGACTATGTAAAGATCGTCCATTTATATGGATATATAGATGTGTATGTACATACTATATAGTTTTTCAAAGTATGAAAAATTATGGAAGAATCACGCATGACCTCCAATTTACCACTCTGAGCCTCATTGTCTCCATCGATAAAGCTAAATAATGATGTCTACTTCAAAGGATGGTTTAAAAGTTAAATCATTAACTTTTGCTTGTGCAAGCCCATGGCCAAGTCCTTGGAGGGAGTTAGTATATGCTCACATATTTAAGTTATATAGTTTTGGTTTCCCTACAGCATTCTGGGTCTTATGCTCCTAGGGGTCTTGGCAGTCTTGCCTAGTGGTCTCAGAAGGTGGTAACTCTGTCTAAGAGGGGGCCCCAATTCTCCATCTCATCTTGCTCAAGAAGCAGAGGAAGGCTCCCAAAAAATGGCAGCTGGAGAAGAGAAGAGAGGAACTTCTGAGGCTCAAAAAGTGTGCGTGCATATACTTTTACATTTACATATATGCGTATATATGCATACTTTGTATTTGCATATATATATGAAACCATAACTTGTGTCTACATTGGTAACGGTCACGGCATCTTCTCAGCTTTTAGATGGGAAAATGGATGTTAAATTCTCCCCCTGACAGCCAGTCTCTGGTAAGCAAGGAGCTTTAGAGAAGGTTGGTTTCTGGAGCTTTCGGCTGTCTCCCAGTGCAACGCCATTAACTACGAGACGGGATGGAGCGCACAGTCTTCGCCTGACTCTTTAATGAGTGTCCCATAAATCTGGGCTATTCAGTAGGGGTCAAATTGATAACCACTAAGAATGAATATCAATGCCTTCTAGAGTTCCATGTGGAATGCGACTATAACTACCAAACGGCCGCTTCTTCATGGCGCTTTCAGAAAAATTGGTACTTCAAGCACTCCTAACGGCTAACGTGAAGATCAGAGATTACTATTACAGCCATGGTCAGTGAATCCAGACATAAAATCCTGCGATGGCATACTTTTTACATTGGAGAACCAGTCCTAGATTATTTGTTGATTTGAATTGACACTTAAATTATTGCTCCTGAAGTCACCTTTTGGGTGGCTTTTGGTTTTGGATCTGCAATGTTCCAACTATAACTCCTCGGGAATCCTGTCCAGCTCCCCTCAGTCTTTTCTCCCTTAAATTCTGGAGCACAGTGGGCTCGCATTTCTGATCCTTGTGCTGATGACGCTTCTGGCTCACTGGGAGTGTGGCTCAGAGGTAGGATTGGACAGACCTTGGTGTTCTCTCTGTGCAAAAAGTGATCAAAAACCTCATGAGACTTTGAAATTATTAAACTATTCCATTTGATTTTTCTTTAACTGACAAAACAGTCTGAGAAAACACTAGTTGGATAAAGGGGCACACGTGGCTCCATTCCAGCCTCTTTTCTGAGACAAACACCATCATACCCGTCATGAAACTATCTTACAGTGATCTTTTCTAACATTTTGTCTCAGAGATATGTGTTCTTTTAGAAATCAGTTCTAAAATGTTGTGTATCTTCTTTAGCGGGGTGGAGAAATCCATGCAGAAGAAAAATGTTGTTTATGCCAATTGGAAGCCCCACCAGTGAGCCTTAAGGGAAAGGAAGGACCTTCTTTAAAGGAAAGTGAAAAGAGAACGATCATGTTCTTTTATTGCAAAGCGCCAGTGGTGGGGATTTGCGCTGAGAAGTAAAGCAGTGATAATAAGTAATCATTATAGTTGTAGTGAGTTGCTGTGTGGCTCCCGATTATTCACTGCCCTCTCTGGACCAGGATTATACATCCTGCCCGCATTAACAGCAGGCTTGGTCACTGGACTTGCTTTGGCCAATAAAGTATGAGTGAGAATGGTGTAATGCCACCCTCCTAATCATGGCACAGAGTCCACAATGTTGCCCAAATCCTATGCTAGGCTCTGGGTCCCATTGTGCTCTCCCTCGCATCACCAGTAACCAAAGAAAGGGCCATGTGGGCAGAGCTGCAGAAGGCCCACGGGTAACACGGGGAGAGCGAGACCTCATCATTGCTGACCTCTGAGATGCTGGAGATATTTGTTACCACAGCAGAACCAAAAGAAATCTAACACAATCATAAAATTAATTTTTTACTGAATCAGCCATTGGTCCAAGCGCATTTCTTGTAGTAACTCATTCAGTCCTCACGGCGACTCCATGATTTTTCCTGTTTTACAGATGAAGTGACTAAGGCCCAGAGGTTAAGTAACTTGTCTCAGGTGACCAGGCAGTAAATGACAGCACCGTACCCATAACACAAGCAGGCTGGGGGGTCTGGTCCATGTTGATGCATGACAGGGCAGCTTCTGGAAGGATCTTCAAATGCAAGGGATGGTCTCATTAGAGGAGTGAAGTCACTTCTCAAATAAGGGAAGAAACTGGAAACCCAGTGACCCAGAGCCTGGCCTCTGATTTGGGAATCATTTTGGAGTCTACGCCACGATTAGCAGAGTGAGTTACGAAGATAAATTTAGAAGACGGGAAACCTTGCGGGTTCCTTCAGCATCCAAACCCCACACGCCAAGAACGTTGAATTCCAGATAAAGTGCAACTGACACAGGTGGTCAGGAGAAGTACCAGATTATACCCAGGTGTTTTTCTTTTACCAACTGATTAGTTTGTAATAACAGTTTTCTTCCCAATAAAAAGAGTTCTATTCTTTTTTTAATAAACTTTTTATTCTAAAATAATTTTTAGATTTACAGAAAAATTGCAAAGACAGTACAGAGAGTGCCTCGATGCCCTTCACCCAGCGTTAACCCCGGCAGAGCCATGGGACCTTTTTCAAAACTAAGAACGTAACTCGGTACGCTGGGACTAACCAGACTCAGGCTTCAGGCAGACGTCACCAGTTTTCCAGTGCCGTCCTGTTCTGCTCCAGGATGCGGCCCAGGATCCCGCCTGACATTAGCCATCACGTCTCCTTCGTGTCTCATCCTCCCCATCTGCTCTGTGGCCATGCGGTGGGTCCTGGAGGAAAAGCCAGCAACAGGGTGGGAATCCTGTCTGTGGACCCAGGGCCTTCACATCTCAGCTGACTCACTTTTGACCTTTTGCGATTTGTTTAAAAAGTTCTAGTTTAATCTTCCTACAAGCTTCTATGGCATTTGCCCCAGGCAAGCAAATGCTCGGTCCTGTTCCCCGGGGTGCCTGTCTCTCTCCAGACTTCAGGTTGGCTATTTGCTTTACAGCTTCAGTCCTCTGACGGGTGTGAGAAATTCACGCACTTTCAGTTCTTCCAGCTTTTTCCCTCTGAGGATGGGAGCAACACTCATTCCAGCTCTCCACAACTCCGAGCTGAAGCCAGTGCACCTCTGTCCTTTGAACAGAAAGCACAGCTTTGCTCCAGAAATGTCAGTACTAGGGAACACACTTTAAGAGGCAAGTGGACCAATGCTAAACATGTCCGTAGAAGGTTGTTCATCAAATCTGATAACAGCGAAGAACTGGAAACAACATAACTGCTCACGGATAGGAGGCTAGAGAGGTAAATTATGGTCCAATTACACATTTGATTGCTCTGTGCCACTCAGTGATGTGGAGCTCTGTGACCATCGACAAGGTTGAATCCCTCTGGTGGATACAAGGTGAGAATGCAGACTCCAATTGCCTGTCAGCCTACAATCCCAGGCACTTCCGCTTGGATGGGCACATGCCTGGATGCACGTCCCTATCTGGGTGCGGCTGGAGTTTGTGGTAACTGAACATACTTCACAGAAACACTAAAAGCAGTTGCCAGTTGGTGGCGGGATTCTAGAGGACATCTTACTTCATGCTTTTCTTCACTGTTGGATCTTTTAGAATATGTATTTAGACATGAACATGCATTTAGAATGAACGTAGAAAAAGGCTATTTTCATTTTTGAGAGGAGGGGAAGGCAAAGACTGCTACTATTTTCATTTCGGGTCCTGCTGCCCAGGAGCTGGGACGCATGTTCCAGAGCAGCGCAGAGGAGCACGGCCCAAGAGCAGTAAAGGCACCTGTGAAGACTCCGATGCCTCTTGTCTCGGAATCTCCAAAGCATAGGAGCGAGCTCACGCAGCGTCCGCGCAGGCTCCGGAGTCCTCCGGACCGCAGTTCAAGACGCGTCTTTGCCGCTCAGGAGCCAGGTGCTTTAGAAAAGTAACTTCAGTTCTCAGAGCTTCGGTTTCCTCTTCCCTCACCGGTGAGAATCGTATCTTCACAAGGCTGTTGTGAGCATTTAATGAAATAACGCGTGTTCGGCCCTTCACACAGTACCAGGCACTCAGTAAATGCTCAATAAACGTGCATTAGAATCCACATGAAGCCTGGGTTAAGCCTGGTGTGGTAAATATGCTTCTCCAGATGATGGGATGCTGTTCTACTAAAGGATGGATTTCCTGGCAGGGTCCCTGGCTTGTTCACTTCTAGAAATTTCTGAACACCCTCCATGAGCACACTGGCCTGTGCTTGGTGAAGGTGGCTTTGACTCATCCCTGAGGCTGCCAGGATGGCGGGGCAGCTGCTCGCCGCTGGCTCAGGGTGAGGAGTTGGCATCCAGCCTCATCCTTGGCCTGGACAGTGCCACAAAGAGTGCCCAACCAGGAATAAATGCCCTAATTTTCTCCCTTTTGAGAAGAAGACGACAGATACCAGGCCCTCTCCTGTGTCCACAACGTATCAATTAAACCCAATAGAACCGGTGCGGGAAGTAAAGAAATCGTTAACAGCATTCTGGCCTGGACGCTTCTGCACAGGCCACTACAGACAGCTATTGTGCTGGCAGCACAAACAGGGCCGAGAGGCACCCCACCGAGGAGACTCCTCCTCTCTTCCAAACGACTGCCAGACAGGGATCAGCTTCCACCATCACAGGAACACACAGCACAACCCTCCCTCCGTCCCCAGCTCACCCTGGGATTGTCAACATGCAGTTTGAGACAGAAGCCACATTTACGTAAACGAATCAGACAAGTCACGTTGGCAGATGTTGTGCAAACATGGTCATTTTATTTCTTTTCCATTTGAAATCTGAGCAGCTGGGGGAGACAGCAGCACACGTGGTTGGCTAATTTCTATACTACGCATTTACTAATTGATTCTTTTCTTTAAAACCACTTTATAGAGGTATGATTGACATGTAAAAAGCTGTACGTATTAAATGTATTCAACTCGCTAAGTTTGGAGATAAGTATATGCCCATGAAACCATCACCACCATCAAGACCATAGAGGTAACATCTCCTCCCAAAGTGTTCTTCTGCCCCTTTATTATTATTAATTTTGTGGTAAGAACACAATGTAAATTCCATCCTCCTGGAAAATTCCAAGTATATGATAGAGTCTTGTTAGCTGTAGTCACCAGGCTGCAAGTTAGATCTCAGAACTCACTCATCCTGTACCGCTGAATCTTTGTACCCGTGATCGGCATCTCCCCATTTTGCCCTCCCCGGCCCCTGGCAATCACCATTCTACTCTCGGCTTCTATCACTTTGACTACTTTAGATTTCAAGCGTTTGAGGGATACCATGCGGTATTTGTCTTTCCGAGTCTGGCTTACTTCACTTGGCATAATGTCCTCCAGGCCCATCCACATTGTTTACATCATTTTCTCTGGGAGAGGGCGTGGGTCGTGACCTCCCATTCCACCAGCTTGCTCATGTTCTCTTAAGCGATTCTTCCGGGGGCCCTGAAATCGTCGTTCCCCATCTGCAAAGCCCTCGTAAAGACTGTAGGGAGCTCAGATCACTTCCCTGCCCTTCTGGACTTCTCCACAAAAGTGAGTGGATCAGACCACTGTTTAGGTGGAAATGTTACATGACAAGTCATCACAGAGTATCGGTGATGTCAACATGCAAGACATGATTGGCAGGTGCAGCACAGCAGCGTGAGGGGTAGGCCCCGGCCGATGGCCACTTACACTGGAAAAACTCCATCACCTTGGGTAGCCATTTGACCTTTGACACTCTGATTCTTTTGGGCCTCAGTGTAAAGTCCTCCTTTGTGAAGGACTTGCAGTTTGCAATCTCAGGCTGTGGTACGAACCACATGGATGATCCCCATTGGGTTCAGCGCCCAGCACAACATGAGGGCTCAGAGCACGTAGATCGCTGTTCTGTTCACGGCTGCTTCGGGACAGAAGGGAGGGAGGTTGCAGTGGGCTGCAGGTGCACATGGGCTTTCGGCAGGTCTTGAAGGATACCAATGTGCACAACAGGGACGTCGAGTCATGGTTGGATGGGCACACAAGGCTGCTTTCTGGAGAGACACGAACCAAGTCAGGGACAGCGAGGCAGCCTCCCCAAGAAGCTGGGATGGAGTGGAAGAGAAGCCTGGAAGACTCTAGATGGGTAGAAGGATGCTGGTCAATGAAGGCCTCTGAAAGCAGGGTAAGACTTCGGCCCTTACCTTTCAGCCCAGCAATGGGACCAAGCAAGCGTTAGAGAGACTGGTTAGGAATCTGATCAAATAAATCGTGACCAGTGGCCCTGGGGCTGGTCTAAGACAGCGAGATGAGAGGGGAGAGGAAGAGTGTAGAGGAAGGGCTGTCTACAAGTGAAAAAACGAGCCCCAGTTAAAAACCTCTGGGAAATGTGTGGTAAGTGGGGGAAATGCACTTGACACGTTGTAAGATACACATGCCAAAGCACTGTGTCCATCACAACCAGATCATCAGTAAAGAAAATGCATGTTGACTGAGGACATGGTTGGGGGGCAACCTTCAAGATGGTTATCTCGTTTGCTCAGAAACTTACAACACTGAATTGGAGTGAATCACGAATATCAGAGTCAAAATGAAATTATGTGAGATTTAATTTTCCACTTGCTTTTTAAATGCATTTGATCTTAGAAGTCAGTAAAACCTCAAATATTTTAAAATGCCAAGTAATGTTTTCTTTAATTTTCTTCCAACAATCCCTTCCCAAGATGTCTATTTTGTATAGGCATTTCAAAGTCTCAAAAATTTAGAAGGTCTTACTTTTAAAAAATGTAGAAAGAGAAGGATTTCCATCAGAAGCTTCTGCAGCTAAACACCATTAATGTCATATCTGAAAAAATTGGTGTATTGAAAGCTCTTCCAAGCATCTAGCAATTTTGATGCAAAATTTCTTTCTGCACTGATGAGCCCTCTTGACTGACAATAGAGTAACTTTTTTTAAGAGAACACCTTGCACCAGCATCTTAAAATCATTAGGAGAAATGGGATAAAATGTTCATTAAAGGTGATGAGGGAATTTAGATGAGACCTACAGTAGCCTGGATGAGAAAGCACCAAATCAAAGAGATCAGAGAGCGGGCGGGCTGCTCTCCGCAATGCTGCAGCTGGAAGGAGCTGCTCAGGTAAGGGCTTAATTAGGGCTGTCAGTCACACTAATTGCCTATGGTTAAATGCATGAGTCAGCAGGGCCACGTGTTTGCCCAGTGACAGGCCTGGCCCCTTGATTGTGAGCTCAGGATCAGGCAAGAGGGGCAAGTGGCCCTTGATGTCCGTCTACAGATACTTTCCTTTGACACCCACATCAGTCATCTGCTTCCCCTAAACAACAGGCACTCGGGTGTATCATCATCAAATCGTGAGCTGGAAGAAGCTTCCAATTAGCCCTTATTTGATTTCCATGCTTCCAAGGTGGGGCTAAGGATTTCCATTATTAATAAGCAAAGCTCCAGGGATCCACTATGAACGGTTAGCTGCCTTCTAATGCTACCCGCTCCTTGTGTCTCTCTTGAGTGTCTCAACGTCCTGTCTCTCCACAGCCCAGGTCCACTCCCGTTGCCCCAGCGGGTGGGCATCTGTGGGGAGGTGTTGCTGGCTGAGGTCTCTCCCAGCATTTGTTTTCCGTTCCAAGACTATGGCTTTATATTTGCCAAGAAGTCCCCCACCACCTCCACATCTCTCATCTCCACAGACCTCCTCGTTTCCAAACCTAACCCAAGCTTGAGGGGGAGATCGATCTCCAGTCCTTTGATGGCTGGCCCTCCCCCTCCCTCTGCCGCCCCCCCCCCCCCCCCGGAGGAGAACACCCAGCCCTCCACTTGGTGCCATCTTAGTTCATTTGTACTTCACTCCAGCACTTCACACACTCTGCCCACGGACCATTTGAATCCAACTGAGTGATGAGCTCCCTGAAGGCAAATATCTGTGCTTGGTTCCTCTCTGTGGTCGCCATAATATTTTTTAAAGCACTCTGTATTTTCAAAAATATTTTAAAACACAGAATAGATGCTCAGAAAATGTTTATTGGGTCAAAGCGAGTGGGTATTGTGGGGCAGAACCAAAAGTCCTGAGGAGGCAGGCTGCAGAGAATCCCAAAATGTCTGTTTCCATCTGGGTGGCTTCAATAGGATAACAAATAAAGCAATAAAAATGTTAATCTTCCCAGCCCCTCCTTCAGCCTCACAGAGCCTTCAGGCTGTGACAGCAATAAAATAGGTGGAGAAGCTAAAGGAGAAAACATAAATTAGGTCATGAGAGGATAAAGAGACGGATTTTCAATAGGCTTCTACCTTGGAGTTGGGAGGGTCTAAATTAAATGGATCATACGAAATTCAATAAACAAGGATTGTGGATGGCAGATGATTTATCCCATTCTAATTTGAATTAAACTCGAGCATCAATAACACCCCTGACCCAAAGGTTATTAAAAGACAGCTAATAACATGAACTGAACCAGCACATGTTGTATATTATTGCTGAGAATTTAGGACTCAGGCAGTTAGGGCTGGGCAATTGATCGCCTGAAAGATAAATTTCATCCTTGGTGAAATGACCTCGGGAGAAGCAGCTGGCAAGGTCCCCAAGCCACCAGCCTGCAGCCCAGAACCCACTCACGTGTGAGCAGGACAGTGGGAACGTGGCCTCAGCTTGGGGAGACTCTAGACGCTTTCTTCCTGCCTGTAGGTTTCTGGCCTTCCTCCTCTTAGAGATGTTACTTTAGGAAACCTGCATTGTAAACTCCCTCTCTGTCCCTTTGAAATGAATGCAAATTTTTCCCCAGCCTCTTTCCTGTTTACAATCCAGGAAATATCTTTCTCTGGAAGCTGGGAGCCATCTCTTTGAAAGGCCAACAGGGAAGAAGATGGCACACTTGTCTCCCAGTCTCTCTAGGAACGGAGGAGCCTACCTTTCACAGGCGCCAGTCAGTGTATGCGGACACAGGCAGCAGAATCGCAGAGCAAACGTTTGCAGGCTCAGGAATAACTCACTGTGCTGCGCACACCCCACCAGTTACCTCCCCACTGATGTCCTCCTGTGCTTAACCACTGGCTCGGCCCAGGGCTTGAACACCCACCACCTCTGTTTCAATGGAGCTGCATTCCGCCCCTCCTGCAATAGTCTTGGGTGAAGTCTCGCTCATCTCGCTTGTCTGCTTAACTTCGTCTGCTGCAGTTTTCGCTCTGACACATGTCTGGAGCCATCGGTGAAACCATTGGCTCTGTGGGGGACTGGAATTGGCCACCCCAAGATACATCTCTTTGGCATGAGGATTATTTTGGGCTGGTTACTTTTAAAAACTGCAGACATGAGAGAAACTCTGAAAAGTAGAATTTACTTACCCTTTTTTAAGAGACATTCACATTTGTAAAGGAAATCTCCATCTGTAAAGGTGTCTCCCTCTCTGCACCAGGAAGAAGAGGGGATGACCTTATCTCTAGAAACTCAACAATGCGGAAGGCGAGTACTCAAATCTGCATAACAACCTGACTCTTGTTTACTGTGCTTTTCTGGTAATCTCCCATAACTGACTCACCCCACCCCCAACATCCTCCTTTGCCTTTAGCTGAGGAGGGTATTTAAGAGAAGAACCTCCACCATTTTGAGGAGTTACTCAGTTTTTCTGGGTCTCTCCCATGTATACATGTTATAAAGCCTTGTTTGATTTTCTCCTGTTATTCTGTCTCATGTCAATTTAATTCGTTGTCTAGCCAGAAGGACCTAGAGTGGGTAGAGGAAATGTCTTCCTCCCCTACAGCTCTGAGCCCCCACCTTGGCTCTCAGAGTCCTCAGTGCCCTATGTATACAACACATGTGTGCTGGCCAGTTAACCCAGGCCTGTTGCTTCTGTTTGTATCAGATGATTCTGACTGTGTTCAAACGTGAAACAGACCAAACCAATCACACAACTGGGCCTGGCAAATCTCAGGAGAACCTGGATGGACTGGACGGACATTTGCTTCCCAGACCACTTTATCCCTATGCCAGGCTAATTGCAAGCTCCTGCCATGGGTTTGGAATAGTCACCCTAGTCATGCGGTTTGATGGGATTTTGCTTTTTGGCACCGTTTAGGCGTAACATCAGCAGAGTCTGACTGCATCGTGAAAACAGGGGTGCTCTCGAGCACTCCTCTCTTCCCAGCACTCGCTCCTTTAATCTTTCAGGACTCTGGGAAAATACTGTCATCTCCACTTCACTGATGAGGAAGCCAGGCACAGACAGACTGAGCGTCTTGCCCAAGGTCACATGCATGGACAATGCCGGAGTTGGGATTCAATCCCAAGAAGTCTGGCCCCCTGGTCTGAAGGATTTCACAATGGAATGTAGCAAGGATTTAACTTTAAGAAGTAGGAATTCCAGTGACTCTGATGACAGGGAGGATATCTAGAGAGCTGGCAGGACAGCTGGGTGAGAAACTGGTTTCTGAGTGACCCAAGGGGACTTCAGCTGGAGGGACACACCTCATGGCAGAGCCCTGGAGGAAGGGGCTGTGCATTGTGTGTCCAGGACGGGCAGAGTGTTGACTGAGGAGTAAGTGGGGGATGGGTTATGGCAGGACCAATGAACTCAGCTGCCTCACTGAATTTGGCAAGACTTCAGGACCCCCCTGTTGGTGCAAAATCAAGGGGACCCAGCCCCTTCCCACAACAGGACATTATTTAACCTTGGAATATCAAAGGTTTTGGTGCCTCAGCAATTGGGAAAGAACCAGTACTGCGCCAACATGGTGGTGCCCAGTGGAGGCTCCATGGAGGCAAAGATGGCACAGCAACAATGTCTGGCGGGAGGAGTCTTGCTTATGAGCATAAAGGAGCGCCCACCCACCCGGGGACTTCTAGGTACCCTCGCAGAGGGACTTTCCAGGAAGTTAAAGAGAGCGTAGGAACCACTGACGATTGGGGCTTTTTTTTATTACTGTCTCTCCTTCTGTACTCAGCGGCCGGTGAGAGCTGGAGGAGCAGCTCTGGTGTCTTTTTATCAGCAATTTCACCCCCACTCACCAAGAGTGGGAGGCATCCTCATGAATTATGGCTGTGCCTCCCATTAGTCAAATCAAGACCACTGCCTCTCGTGTGCCACCTTTCCAGGCCTCGGGTGGTATGGGATCTGTTGACAGAGGTTGAAATTCACCAGGAGATTCGCCGGTCAGTCAGTGAAACTATTACCTGTTCATTTGATAAGAGAAAATGAAATTATTCAGCTCCCAATAACAGAAGCAGCATCCCAGCTATAACAGCAGAGTAATTGTTTTACAATTAAGGCGTGCCCAGAATGTACATCACTGAGTCATTTTAATAATGTGTGCATTGAGTCGCTTATTTTTTTTCCCAAAGAGAGGCAATTCAAATAAGTAATTTAGTGGTAGAAATAAACTATGAATTTAATTTATATGTTCATTAATTGTACAATTAAACGGAATACTAATTGACTGTAGAATTATAGCTGAACGGAACACTGCACTGGGGTAATTAGTTCTCATTCTGTTTTTCATTGTGAACATAATTTTTGGTGGTCTCATCCTACCCAATTAGGTTTTGTTTGGCTTTATGGGAGTATAAATCATTCTTCTAGCACAAAGATTTAATCCCCCCAGTACAGCTGGCATGTTACTCCCTTGTCACAAAAGGTTATCTCTTCAAAGGAAAGGACATTGGTTACAGTAGTAGTTGGGAATGGGCAGACTCTGGGCTGTTCTGTGATGTCTAATGTATTCTCTGTGGAAGGAGGAGCGGAGGCCAACAGCTCGGGGTGCTGATGACAGCATCTTTGTTCTGCCACTGCCTCCAAGAGTGGCCGGGAGTCTGGGTGATGTGCTCACCACTTCTACAGTTTTCACCCATAATTAATAGCACACACTGCCATTTTTTAACGATGATCTCTTGGAGCCCATACAGGCTACAAGCTGTGATACTGAGGAGGACTGAGAGGCAGGAAAAGGGTGTATGCAGAAAACATAGTGTCTTTTCATGGAAATAAAACGGCTGCAATAAGCAGATGGCCGTGGGCCTTCCCAGGGTAGCTTCACCGGGAGCTCTCGCCTTGTGCTGATTTCATCAGCCAAGAGAGGGTCCAGTTTCTCTCAACTAATTCCTGCTTCAACTCTGTCTTTCTTTTCCCAGCTGCTCAGAAAGAAAAAAAAGGAAAAGGAAAAAATGGGAAGTGGTGGCTCTCTTATGATGTTGGGAACTTACCTTCTCCGTGTGAGAGCAGATGGAAGCCCATCACAGAGACCTGTGCACGCACCGTTGGAGGCACCGGCCTCTCGCAGGGGTGTGGGCAGCTTGTAAAAATGCAGATTCCCAGGAGAGGTGGCTCTCCCATGAAGCTGAGGAAGCTTAAATTTCAGGGCTTACCTTGGGCACAGTCCCTGCACGTGGTGGAACATCAGATGTGAAAGCAGGAAAAAGGAAAGCACTTTTTCCTTAACAGAGTGCTTCTGTGGGACCATGTTTATTGGAGTCACCCAACAGATCTCAGAGAACGCCCCCGACACTGTTATGGTTACTGGGAATATAGCAGCGAACAAGACAGGCCCAAATCCCTGCCCCATGGCGTCCGCTGCCTTCAGCTGAGACCACAGCCCATGGGGAATGTGGCTAAGGGCCCAGGGTGTGTTTCAAGGGCCATCCCGTGAGCCTCCTCTGCTGGCCCTGATGCTGCAGGAGGGGAACCCAAACGGAGCTCCCTGCATTAGTCTCCTTGCTGCTGTAGCAAATTACCACTGACTCGGCAGCTAAAACAACACAAATTTATTCTTTTACAGTTCCAGGTCTTAGAAGTCTGACGTGGTTCTCTTGGGGCGAGATCAAGGTGTCGGCAGCTCTGGTTCCTTCCAGAAGCTCCAGGGGAAAATCCAGTTCCATGCCTTTCCCAGCTTCTGGAGGCATCTGCATTCCTTGGCTCGTGGCCCCTTCCTCTATCCCCGCCCCAGTCTGCTTCCGTCCACTCATCTACTCTGGACTTCCTGTCTCCCTCTTCCACTTAAGGACCCTGTGGTGACTTTGGGCCCATCCAGGTAATCGAGAACACGCTCCCATCTCAAGATCCTTGATTTAATCGCACCCGAATAGTCCCTTTTGTCCTGTGAGGTGATCTGCCTCCAGGGGTTGGAAGGTGGACATTTGTGGGGGCCGTTCTTGTTCCTACCACGCTCCCCTTGGGGAAGGAGGTACAGACTAGCGAGTCTCAGACTTGGGAGAACAGACCTTCCTTCTGGGATCCTTTGAAAACATAGTGTTCACTGTTCACTTCATCCCCCCATCGGTTCCCAGTTGACACTGAAGTAAGGAAAGTGGCGCTCAGGAGCCGCGGCATTGCTCGAAGGCTGAAGTCCTTCCTGCCCCCTGGAGAGGCTCGGGAGGCACAGTTTTTGGTGTCTTGTTTTTATTGCATTGGACCATGAGAAGGCAAATCCCCACAGAAGTGAGTAACTATAGCCACGGAAGTGAGAGGGACGGCCTTAAAGGTGGTTATGTAATCCAGGATGCGGAAATTGCTCAGAACATCACTGACTTTGCCACAAAGGTGTTGATGTGACAGGATATCAAACTAGAACGTTTCTGAAGTGACTAGCTTGCATAAAATGTATAATTGTACATGAAACTTCATCAAACAGGCGGTCGCTGTTGGTTCCTGAATGTCAATAACTAGGCATTTGACAAAGAACACAGCTTATCCCTCAGAAATCCGTTGTGTGCACACACCAATGATCTGCACATCCTCCCCGCCAGCTGCCGCAGGCCAGTCACTTCTTTTCTTGGTTCCCAGGTACTTAGCACCTTCTAATACACTATAATACACCTGTTTTGTTTATCATCAGTCTCCACCATACAGTTGGGGATTTTGTGTTTTGTTTTCTATCCCAAGAACCAGGAAAGAGCCCGGTATGTAGAAGGCAGCTGGTTAATATTTACAGAATGAATAAATTATTTATGTCATGTGATTAGTATACTGTATTTAGCATAAAGGAAATATTCAATTATAGTATTAAACCTGGACTTTTGTTGCTGTTTGGAGGATAAGATTTTTTAAAAATGTAAGCCAAGCTGGGATGCTTTAGGACTCTCCCGAGTTCAACCAGGCCACACCGTGGGGATTTAAGATGGTAGCTGGTCAGCCTGCTTCCCGAAATCAGGCTTGCTCACATTCCCACCAAGATAGTCAGGAAGTCACAGAGGAAAATGGAGAATTTGAGACGCTCTGGCACAATGCTGATAAAAAAGTTGAGGAAATGATTTTATAAAATGGATAATTATAGATAAGAAAACCAATGCTAAGAATTATGGCTATTACTAAGAAAAATGCCAGAACTAGCAAAACAGAATTAATCACCAAGGACATAATTACAGAAAAATTGCTGGACATGCAATAAAGACCTGAGAACACAGGCGATAATTCTTCACTACATTCCAAGGAGACCCAGTCAGAATGGGCCAAGTTTAGACACGTTTCAGCAGGCATTTAAAATGACAACATAAGAGAAATGCAAAGACCATTTTTAGAAGGAGAAAGTATGGTCGCATAAAAACAAACACAAATGCGTGTGGTCTCAGGTTGCTCTCCTGCCACACTCCTGCCAGAGGGGAATAGTGCAGCAGCTGTAATTTACGAAGAAAAGGGAAAAATCCAAGAACCTACACACTGCCAAGTCTTTCCAAGTGTGAGGGTGACACTTAGGTTGTCTCTGAGATCCACATGCTCACAAATCCTACCACCCAGATACATTTTCTCAAAAGAGTCACAAAAATGTCTACTTCAGCCTCAATAAAAGATAAATTTAACAATTCAGGATATAATCAGAGACTTGAAAAAATCCATTGTACAAGTACCCACCAGCTAATTGGATCCACTGCTGAATCTAGCAGGATGGTTCTCAATGCTGACGTCATCTAGGGAGCTTGCCTGCCCTCAGAGATTCTGACTCTATCCTGCAGCCAGGCCAGGGAACAACTCTAACAGCCAATGAGTAGCTATTAAAATTAAATAATTTTCTCGTAAATTACTCTCTCTCTCATCCAGAGTGGTCGAAATGCACCAAGATGTGAAATCAATTGCATCTGCCTTGCAGGAAACTGGGTGAGCATTCCATTCTCTCTTCTCTTTTGCCTTTTCTAGGTTTTTAAAAGAAAAACTCTTTTCAGTGAAAACAAAACAAAACAGAAAACTTCACAACAAGAGAAGAACCAAGGTTTTTGGGTCAGAGTGACCTGATACCAACTCATTCTAGCATTCAGTCCTAATTGGAACAGAAAACTCTGTATTTCTATCTGGCTTTTGCAAACTTCTTCAAGTGTGAACTTCTAAATCTTCTCTGAATCTTCCCTTCTGTGTCACACTCAGTCAAAATAAATCTTTAATAAAAAGACTGAAAATAACTTTTGTCTAAGAGACTCCTGGAAACTGTGGAAGTTGATTTGCAGCTGAAAAAATAAACAAACAAACAAACAGAAGAGGTTTGCACCTGCTGAGCTGTGGGCCTTGCTGGCTCAGCCGCCTGTGCACCTTGAGACTCAGGGCACACTGCTTAACTAGTCTCAGCCTCCATCTCCTCATCTCAGAAGTGGAGAAGACAACATCTACCTCAAAAAAGCAAAGACAGAAATAAAGTAATTTGAGGAAAGGTCAGAGAGCCTCCTTGCAGAGTGGTGGCTGAAAGACTGTGCTGGGTGAGGGAGCATGTGTCTTCACCTTAACATCTATGGTAAAGATCATTCTGGAATAGTTCTGCCACTAAGCGGGACTATTCGTGTTTTATTAACCTCACATTTCAACAAACCATCAAACCAACAAAGCTTCGTGGGTCAGGAGATCCTCAAGGCCACCTCGGGTTCAGTGATTCTCTGGGACTCAGAGAACTCAGAGAAGCAGCGGTCTCACAGTTATGGTTAACACAATGGAAGATGCAGATTAAAATCAGCCAAAGGAAGCCACGCACAGGTCAGGGTCTAGGAGAGACCGGGGGCGAGCGCCCAGTGGCTCTCTCCCGACGCAGTCGTGGAGAGTGTTGACTTCTCCAGCAGTGACGTGCGACAACATGCAGACAGCGTAGCCAACCAGAGAAGCTCACCTGAGCCTTGGTGTTCAGGAAGTTTGCTGGTGGTTGGCTGCATAGGCAGCACTGACCAACCATGTGGCTGACATTTAGCCTCTAAGTCCCTCCAGAGGTTGAGCTGAATCAGCATGGCCCATGCCCCGCAGTAAATCCCATTGTCAGCACAGGCTGTCTGCTGTGACCCAAGGCCCCAGGGTAAGCAGAGACACTCTTCTTAGGCAAGACATTCCAAGTGTGGGGAGCTCCCCTCCCAGGAACTGGGAACAGGCCAGACCCCTCTTAGGCAAGGTTAATCCCCTACCGCATATTTCTTGTCAGAGATTCACTACTTGAAAAAGTCAAGGCGTAAGTGATAAAGACCCATAAGCAAAATGCTAGAAGGGAATCCAGGGTCCTGGGAGATAGCTGGCTTTGGAAACAATTGCTAACACTTCTGAGAGAACTTTTGTGTCTTAAATCAGTCAGGACATTGTGGAAACTACTATGATCGAATGTCCTCACTATGTGCTGAGAGGTGATCCCTCGGACTTTCCAGAGCCGGTGGTCTAGACCAGAGGTCAGCAAACTTTCCCCGTAAAGGGCTAGATGATAAGTACTTTTGGCTTTGCAGGTCACGTGGTCTTTCTCACAACTACTCCACATGCCGGAGAAGGGAAGCAGCCATTGACAGTGTGTAAACAAACCAGCGTGGCTAGGTTCCAATAAAACTTTATTTCTGGACTCTGCAATTGTAATTTCCTATAATTTCCACACATCATGAAATACTATAGTCCTTTTGGTTTCTTGAATAAGTGAAGCACAGTGGATTTTGAAGGCTGTGAAACTTCTGTATGAAGCTATAATGGGGGATGCATGTCATTATGTATTTGTCAAGATTTATAGAATGTACAATACAGAGAGCAAACTTCAATGTAAACTATGAACGTTGGTTAATAATGGTGTGTCAGTAAGTGTTCACAGATGTAGAAAATATACCACACTAATGTAAGATGTTAGCAGAGGAAAGTGTGTGCCAAGACTGGGGTGGGGGGAGGGGCAGGTATATAGAACTCAAGGTACCATCTGCTCAACTGTTCTGTAAACCTAAAACTATATGAGAAGCTAAGGTCAAAAAAGTGTTGAAAACGTTCTTAGCTTGTGGGTCAGACGGAGTCACGTGGTGGGTCGAGTTGGCCCATCCTCACCGACCCACAGACAAGCCAGGAGAAAAGCTCACACATACACCTATGTGGCTGGTGAATGGGGCAGACAGATGTTGCGGGAGGTCGCTTGGGCAGGGGAGGCAGTGAGCAGAGTCAACGTGGGGACCCAGAGAAGGTTCCGGACAGAGGACACTTTGGTGAAAACTCTAAGTCCAGGATTCCCTCTCCTTTTTGATCTGTTTGCTCAAGATCTAGTTTAGAAATGCAGCAACAGCACGAAGCTGTGAACGACCTGAGAATCCACACAACGTGTGCACGAATGATTTTGGCTTCCACGGAGCTGGGAGAAGCCACCGTTCCCACTTGCTCTTGGTTTAAATAGCTATATTATTTGCAGCAAAAACTTACAAACCAGGCCTCAAGGGAGACAGGAATTTCTTCAGATATTGTGCTGCCTTTAATAAGCTGCTCACCCTTCTCACTTCTTGAAGATGGAACAATCAATAAAGCATCCCTTGAACAGTGTAATAAGCACAATTCATTTGGCAAACATGTATTGAGTGTCCACTGTGTGCTCGCTGCTCTCCCGGGCTGCAAGAGCTTGTGGCAATTATGAGGTGATGTCAGAAATGGCTGGACTGGATCTCCAAGTAAGAGAAAGAACGAGCGGTGTCATATTGATTTCATGGAATGTTTGCTAATAGATTTTAATGTAACCCAACGTTCTTCCCGTGTGGCCGCCCAGCGCCTGCTTAACGGTGGTCTGTGGCTGTTTCGTCTGCCTTGCTGTATGCATCAAATGATGAGAACACATTAATCTGCACCCACTTGACAAGATATTCATTTACCACTTCTAATATTCTCATTATGTCCCCCAAGGGCTCGACCCAGTTCCGTAAAGTCAACAATGAAGCCGGTTGACCCCAGGAAAGAAGAGAACAGAGACCCCTCTGATTCCCCAGGTGGAGGTGGTCAGCAGAAACCAAGTCAGATTCTAAAACCTTTCTCTCAGTGTTTGCATTATTCTCTCTCCTTGGGATCCAGAGGGATCAGAGACCTAATTAGAATTTCTACTCCCGAGTTGAGCATTACTCCAATTACGTGGTCAATAACTCATTGCAGATGGATTTAAATGCTACTAGGGGGTTTTCTGTTTTTCTCCGTCTCTGAGGCAGTGAGAACTGTGTGTTGTTCCACGGAGGCCCCTTCCCCAGGAAGAGCCTGCTACCTGCTGGCTTAGTGCTCCTTCCGTGCAAGCCCCTCCTTCAGAGGAAGGACGAGGCAGCTTTGCAGATGACCAGGAGCACGGAGGCCGAGTGAGACTGTGGGACTCCAGCATTCAACTCCATGACCTTGGTTATGAAGTCACTAACTTCTCTGTGCCTCAGTCTCCCCATTTGCAACATGGGAATAACATTGATACCTACTTGTAAAATGCTTGGGACAATGCCTGACACAAAGTGCACGATAAAGGAATCATCAATAAAGAGGCCCAAACGGTGACAGCTGTTCATCGCCAAGCATTTTTGGGAAGGCACAGAGGAGGAAGGAGAAAGGCAGCCTGCTACAGGAACTGAGTTCAGGTGCGTCTCAGAGCGGAAAGCTCACACCGGGTCCCTCAGATACTTTCAACCACTGCACGTGCCAGGAATTGTGCTGCTTCTGTCTACTGACCTCCTCATTCCGTGGCCACCTTTAATGTAGAAATTCATTGCCATCTGGAACATTAAGAAAATCCCCACCAAAGGGGGCTGGATTTGTGTCCCTACCCTCTCAGGTACACATGTTTACTAGCAAGCAAGCCAGTTGGCAGCTACAGCAGGTTGTAGCACACGGGCAGGTGAGAGATTTCCACAATAGGGAGGTTTTTTTTCTCTCTAACTAATCTGGAGCTCCAGGCCTGCAGCCCCCTTAGCACCCCAGAGTGCACATTATCCTGGGCCATTCAGCAACCACAGCCAGTGAACTTCAGCCTCTCTGAGCCCTCACTCTGGCTCCTGTACCATCGGCAGCTTCTCACCTGTGGCTGTTTCCATCCCCTCTGAGTCGTGGCAATCCGCATGTACCTCAGCCTCCCTGACAGGGCACAGCTCCCCCCACTGCCTCCTTCTTTACCTCCCTCGTCTCCTCCACCTGCAGCACTTGGCTTTCACACCATCCTCCCCAGACTCCAGATAGCGTTCCATATGCGGACGTCAAAGCCTCCTTTCACTGCCCATTGTGGGAGGCAGGTTCTCAGCGGTGTGGAGAGAAGGCTTAGAAAGGTCACCCGGCAGATTAATGAAGTCTACTGTCAGGGAACGCAGTAGAGCTCATCTCCGGGGTCAGTCCCTTCCATTTGATGACTATCACCAACTCGGCCAACATGTTGTTAGGCTCGTCCATGTCCTAAACGAGGAGCAGTTCAGGGTTGCCCTTCTGGGTTGCAGAGTGTCTCACGTGGTCTCCGGGAGAGCAAGTGCACACGAAGGTCACGGGACCTTCTCTGCTTCTCGTCTTTGCTCCTACCAGCGATCGCAGCTTCACCTGCCACTGCGCGGAAGCCTAAAAAAAAGCACAGGGTTTGTTCCTACCTTTGAAAACATCACAGAGTCAAAGTAAGTGTTTCCAGGCTGAACTATACGCCACTGAGTGACCCAAGCAACAGGAAAACACATCAAGACCATAAGCTACGGCGTTTGAAAAGCAAATTTGATCCATGTAGAGAAGAGTGTCCGTAAGTCCCCCATCAGTGAAAACAGAGCCCCCTTTCAACTGAAGCTCTCGTGAAGGTCAGGCGTGGGGAGACCCCGGAGAACGGATATCTTCAGGGGAAAAGGCAGAAGAACAATGATTTGAATTCTGACACTGAGTTCAATGCATGCAGACCAGTTAGCAGCCACATTGGAGCGCTGGATTCACCCTTCCTCTCAATTGGTACTGGAAATTCTAGTTCAGACATCCATGTCGACCATCTACAATGGCTCAATGAGGTCTGAGGAAGGGACTATGACAGGAAACCAAGAACGGATAATGGAGATGGATGACGTCCTACTGGGGACTGGCATGGATCCGGTCAATTCCACTTCATCCTGCCCCATAAACCACACCAACCAGTGGGCGGGATGAAAGGCTGATCAGATTCCAGGCCGTTTCCCAATAGTTCTCAGCTAACCATTGCTATCCTTTCTTGGCACTATTTGTATTTTGAGGATTAATGTTGCTAAGTCAGTCTCAAGGGAAGAAGAAAGAAATATATTGCAAAGAATAATAATAATAATAAATAATGAAAAGGAGGGGTGAGAATATAGCCATGACAATAATGTAGAGGTAGAGAGGGGACTCTCATTCCTCCTCCTCCACGATCCGCTGCGTGTAAACAGATGACTCCCTTGGGTGTGACTGGATTTTGACAAAGCCCAGACACAGGTATTTCTGTGAGGACATAAATATTCCATAGTTTGCCATCATCACAGGGGTTGAAGGAGCATCAGTAGCGGCTGCCCCCAGACAGGACCACAGAACTGATGAGCACATCTGGCCCACAGTAGGTGCTTTTCAAGGAAGTCTGAATCAACAGATAAACAATAACCTGCCCTTGAAGCACATTCTTGGGACATTGGCTGTAAATCCACCCTCTTCTTTTACAAGTGATAAATCAAATGTGGGTGATCGCATTAATTGACTTCTAATTTATTTCCTTAAAAGCGTCATTTGCAATTTTGCCACTTTATTGGTGGTGCCAACTTTTCACAACAGGCCTCATGAAGTGTGTGACAGTTCCACAGATGAAAACTTGTCATCTAAGATAAAACGTTTCTCCACAAGAGCCCGTTTTCCTATGGACTCCGAAGCATTTTATACAATAGAGCTTCACTACTGGGAAGGTATTCCCAGGACCAGCAGCATCAGCGTCGCAAAGGAGCTTGTCAGGAAAGCAGACTCTTGGGCCCCACCCAGACCTACTAAATCTCTGCCTTTCATCAAGATCCCTGAAGATCTGTGTGCTCCTTAAAACTCCAGGAGCTCTGCGATGGTGCAGGTTGATGGAAGCCATGTGTGCCACATGGGACTTCTGGTCCACATGATGTCACTCTCGATGAAACAACCACTGCTCCAGCAGCTGGACACCCAAGCTTGATGCCCCACGAGCCGATGAGTCAGGAGTGCACGAGGCCAACGGTTCAGTAGACGGCAAACATTGCCTGCAGTCAGCCATTTCAGAGCTCACATTAAAACACTTTTCCGTGTTTTCTGCCCCAAGCATCGAAATGCCTCTCAAAGAGCTCCTCTGAGGAAGTTTAATTTCAACAAGGAGGATGTCAGAAAAATTCGGGAGAACCTAGTCCAGTGCCAGTTTGCTCTTCTGCCTTCTCTTCCCACGCCTCCTTACTGTCACCTTACACTCAGCAGCGTTTCATTTAACATTTTTTAAATGCAGAATGCATTTACACTTTATTTATTGAATGTCTCTCCTTCATACTGTTTGCTGGCTGAAAAATGATGGAGGTGATGCGATGGCGGGAAGCGGAGGAAATGACTTTGGGGTAGTATGTTTTCACTTGACATTCAATACGTTGTCTTATTTTACTATCCTCACATACATTTGGTTAGCTGGCCATCTAGAATTACTGGTAATGTTGATACTTTCTGTTTGACAGTTCATGGTGTGGAGCAACTTAGCGAGGGGGTGTGCATTAGCATTTTAAAATCAAAGGCTGTACATGAGAGCGTCTCCGCTGTTCGCTTTGTGCAGATGTTTATGCTATCTACAGGCAAAAAGAGAGAGAACTTTTTTAAAAAGAAAAGCACATTTTTATTCTTTATTGAAACATGTAATCGAGTTCTTTATATACCAGAAAAGCCTATTCATTTGTATTGAATGGTCATTGAGGTGTTCTATCTATTCAGAATTCACATGCTCCCAGCGCAAATGCAGAATATGTTCTTGCAATGCCCAGGAAAACATAATGCTTTTGGAACAACAGTTTCAACCGATTATAAAGTTGCTGAATGTTTGGACACATTCATTTCTGAAAAGATGATTGACAAAAAGTCAAAAGGATTCTGGCTATTATGGACTGACATGAGTCTTTCAGGTTGAACTCGTGGTTCAGACGGCAGTGAAGGGAGGTTCCACAGCTGCCAATTACCTGTTTAGATGTAGACATATGCACGCTTCGAAGTAGAAAAACATATTCCATGTAAATTAACTTTAACATTCAAAGATGATGGTTCATGATTTATTTTCAAAATAGTGTATCTGTGAAAAATTAAGAGCCACAAGGATCCAATTATCTCAATGGCAGTCTAATTTATGTGGCATGAAGTACTTAAAAAAAATCAGGAGGGCTGTTTAGTGAGGTTAAATCGGTGTCGCCTTGCTGGGTCACAGCTTGAAGTCTATCTGAACGATGTGGGTCTCGTTAAACATCATCAACTTAAAATAGTTTTGGTGATAAGAAAGATGAAGATGAATATCAGTGCAACAAAGATTTCTCTTTTGTTCACAAACATACTTCCTCTAGGAACACCTCTGACTTCCCAAGCAAACAGTGCCTGGCAAGAGAAGCTGTGAAGGCAGGTGCGGTGGATGCATCTTTCTGCCAGATGCTGAGATCTCTGGCGGCCCAACTGTTAGAGGGAGGTTCAGACCGCCAACTCCCTCTGTCCCAGAGCCTGAAGTCCTGGCTGCTTGCTGGTATTGATTTTGGGAAGGAGCTCTGAAACCGATCAATATCTGTTGGCAGCTGAAACCTTCAGATATTTGTTAAGGAACCAGATAGTCATGTTTCCATGGGCAGAGAGGGTAGCCGGTGTTCAGAGTTACATGATTAAATAACGCTGGTTTAGCTGTTGTTGATAAGTGACAGGTCAACTCAGGAACAGGTGTTTACTGTGATTAATCTAAACAGGAGCAACCCACATTGACCCGTTCCTTTGGCACCCACATAAGTGAAGAAAATTTGTCGTTTGCTGGTTTAGAAGCAGTTTCTCCCTTCTAATGAGCTCTGCAGGCAGAGGAGGTTCCTGCAACAACAGCCACAGATCTCAGGCACCTGGAGGAGGCGGAAGAGCCTCCAAGCATGGTCACTCTTCCCAAGCATTCTTTCTACACTCGGAAGGATTGCAGGAAACAAAATATGAAAGGCCTTAGGCAACCGTGCGCTGAAGCATTTCACAGCATCCTGGAGATGCACGAAGACCATTGTCACCCCATAAGCCTGGTTTCTGGGGGTGCATATGACTCTGCAAATTTCTCTAACTAGCTCCACCATCTGCTGACACAAGGGGCACTGAATTCAGAGTGGACATTTAAACGTGTTTCCCTAATAAGAAAGAATTCCTAAACAAGCTACCTTTTGCCATTTCATGTCCTATGGAACATATTTTGGGATGCACTGACAAAATACTGTATCCTTGGCCATCACCCAGCTTCTAGGATTGTCGAGTCACCCTGGAGCGACTTAAAGACTGGGGGTCTGCTGTTGTTCATGAAAACATAGCTGCAAGGGAGGCAATTTAAGACACTAGAACAAAACTAAGTCAGGTTAGAATATAGCCAAGTTAAGGCAAAAAAAGAGTTAAGATTCAAGAGAATCAAGATCAGGTACTAGAAATCCTTGGCTGTAACCAGACTACTGAGATTTTACGTATAGTTTTTCTATTATTTGTTAAGACTTCCAAATTCTCTGAAACACAGCCTAATGAAAAGAAGGATGTTCGAATCCTTGCCTGTGTTTGAACCTGTGCTCTGCCACTTACCAGGAGAGTAACTGTGTGCTGAGTCTCAGATGCCTTATCTGCAAAGGAGGAGTGATATTCCCTAGCCTCTAGGACCCTTGTGTAGACTAGATGAGATGTAAAATAGCAAGTGGTAAGTGCTCAATAAATAGTGTCTGAAATGGGCTGTTCCCCTGGTGGGTGTATGTTTATCTACCACACGGCTGTGTCACACACACAATACATAGATATCTGCCTTTTCTGTGTGTGTGTCTCTGTCTGTCTGTGCACACTCAGAATCTCGATACTAGATGAGGCCTCCATCAGACCAGTGGAGAACTTATCTTTTTTCTGATCCAAATTGACTTCCTCCACCCGAGATCCTATGAGGTCATATATAATTCTTGGGTCTCAGTCATCTTGAGCCAACTCGAGATAATATATGTTCCAGGAGGCCTCTGAGCAGATGAAGGGGTGGGTGTTATTCCCAGTGTTCAGCACACACATCTAGGCCATCAATTTAAGTCTAGCCTAACCTTTGAAGATGCAGGTTCTCCCTGGCAGTGGCATTCTCTAGCAAGTCCAGAGCAGACTACAAAATTCAAGCTTAACAGTTTACAAAGGGCTTTCACATGTATTACTCAGATCCACTGCTTTCTGCCCAGGGGTCACTGAGAAACTGTGTCAGTCATTTCAAAGCTCACTTTCACAATCAGCAAAGTCTTCCCTCTCATTTACGCCACAGATCAAAAGTCACATGGGTCGGATTCTAACTTCTCACTAGGCCACTGGAATTAACCAATATCATTTATTGGAGGACGGAGAAAAACACACATTGTAGGGGATAAGAGAAAAGCAGAGTCTCAAGGCATCAATAGAAGGCGAGCCCATGAGATGAGCTCCTTTTCTGGAGAGTTCCACAGCACATCATGGCACTCTCCACCATATTAGAGGAGCTGTGGAGTATCTTTTTTTTTTTTTTCATATGATGGAGAAGAGGCCCATTATCATCAGATATCAGGAGAAATGGTAGGTCTATTGGCACCAGAAAAAGATCCACTCACAATGTAGTCTGCTTTCACCCTTAAAAAGCCTTTTGAAAACTTGAGTATTTAGTACAGACAAAGAATTCAGTTTTCTGTGCAAGCTTTCTTAGGCTCCTCACTATTGACATTTTGGATCAGATGATGCTGTGCTGTGAGGGCTGCCTTGTGCTATGTTGGGCAGCATCTCTGGCCTCCACCTACTGGATGATAGTAGCACCCTCTCCCCAGTTGTGACAACTAAAATTATCCCCAGACATGGCTGAATGAGCCCTGGCTGGGAATCTCTGTTCTAGGGGCTAACACTCCTGCTCAAGCATGCATTATCAGGGGAAGTTCATTGAATGATCTTGTTCCTACCTGGAGACTAGGATGCTGCCCACGGCCCCTGTAGGAAATCACCACAAACTTAGTGACATAAACAATATAGTATTGTTATGTTATAGTCCTGGAGGTCTAAAGTCCTAACTGGATCTCACTGGGCTAAAATCCAGGTGTCAGCAAGGCTGTTCTTTCTGGAGGATCCAATCTGTTTTCATGCCTTTCCAGCTTCTAGAGGCCACCTGCATTCGTTGGCTCGTGGCCCCTTCCTCCATTGTCAAAGGGTGGAGTCCTCATTGCGTCACTCTGTCCCCCGTCTCTGCCTCCCTCTTCCACTTTTCAGGACCTGTGGTTGTGCTGGGCCCACCTTGTAATCCAGGCTAATCTGATTAGCAGCCTTACTGTCCCTGTGCCATGTCACCTAGCTTATTCAAGAGGTCTGTGCACTGGAGGGGAACATCTGCGGGGAGGGGGTATTATTCTGCTGGCTAATGCTAACAGATGCTAAGAAAACTCTTAGAATGACATGCAAACTCCTCGACTTGGTGTGTAGTTCCCGCTGAATCCGATCCAGATCTGACCTTTGCCCATTTTCTAGGCTGCTTTCTCACACTCGTCCCCCCTGCCCTTGCTGGCCTTTCTGTTCCTCAAATATGCCAAGTCTGGTCCTTTTTCAAGTCCCTTGTTTTTTTTGCTTTATTTAATTTATTTACAAAAACTTTCAAAAATAAAGAGCGAACAGAGAAAATTATAACAAATGTCCATGAGCCACCCTCAAGAGTCAGGAATGTTCATTTATGTTTTTCCATCTTTGATTAGGATTCCATAGGGTCTTGGGTCTCACTGGGCTCTTGGCCTGGTGTGTGTATGTGTGTGTGTCTGTGTATGTGTATGTTTGTCTGTGTGTATGTGTATGTGCACGTCTCTGTGTGTCTCTGTGTTTCTCCCAGATCTTGCTCTCACCTGTCAAGTCTCAGCGGACACGTCCCCTACTCAGACGCCCTTCCCTGTCCATTTTCTACAGAAGCATCGGCTCTGCATTGTCTCCATCCTGGGATTCTCTGCATCTCATTTGCTTCCTTCATAGCACTTATCACAATTTGTCATTTCTTTATTAGATTCTTCTCTGTCTCCCCCAAAGGAAGACATCTCATCAAAGGAAGGAGTCACAGGAATAATTGGTCAGTGAGTTCACACTAGATCCTGAGCACTGAGCAGCATGCCCACCACGCGGTGCCACCGACGCAAGCCTGTTACTGATTGAGCTGGAGACTAAGAAGGCAGAGGGGAGGATGAGGGTAGTGTGTGTTTCTCATTGCTTCTGTTTTGGTCCCATGGGATGGGCAGGTAGGGGTTGGAAAGAAGAAAAACTGGTGAAGGAGTTAAATCTATTGAGCAGCTGTTATGTGCCAGGCACTTTGCACGCCACGGCTCATTGATGACACTGCAGGCTGAGAGGCAAGCATCCGTGTGTGCAGTTCAGAGAGAGGGGACCCCCGGCTCAGAAGTGTTAAGATGTTCTAAGTGGTCAAATCAGGATTCACCTGCAGGACTTTGCCCAAGCTGACCACTGGAGTGGGCCCTGAGTCGTGCTGGGAGGAAGGTCAGGCTGCAGGGTTGGGAGTGGGAGAGGCTGGGTTCCCTTAAAGGAAACCTCTGACTTCCCCTTCCTCTCATCATCTACCTGGTGCCACCAGCACCACCTGAGCCTGGACGCCTGGATGGTGTGCTCCCCAGAGGAACCGTACTGTGCTGGGATCCTTGACCCCTCCTCCCACCTGATGCCCAGAGCATCTTCCCGAGTGACTGCAGGGGCCCCATGCGTGGAAACTGCCTCTGTACCTTCCCAGCCATGAGCATGGAAGGGTATTTCTAAAGACTGTGGTGAGTGAAAAAGAGGCCCTCTGGCACCCCTGGACGCAGTACTGCTGCCCTGTGATTCTTTAATGAAAAAGACTTCAGCTTCTGCCCCTGCTCATTCCTTGTTATTACAATTAGAAATGCCTCTGTGGCTTTGGGGAGAGTTTTCTGGAAGCATAAAGGCAGAAAATCTATTTTCCTGAAAGCTCTTCCTTTTAAATTAGGCTGTTATTTCTTGTGGCCCTAACACCAACCCAATTGACCTTCCCTGATGCGATGGCTGCCTTTGTGTCTCTGCAGAAGACACTTTCCTGAGTGACCTCTTTAAGTGGCTGGCTGGTGTGGGCTTCCTCGGGCTGGGCTAGTGTTTGGTTACATCATGACCAGTGTAGGATGAGCAGGTACTTCAAGCTTGATATATGCCTCACCTCATGACGTCTCACAGTAACCCCCATGAGACAGATACCATTGTCACCATTGTACACTTGAAACTAAGGCATGGTGGACCAAGTCACTAACCCAAAGGCAGACAACTAGTGGATGGCCAAAACAGGATTTGAACCAGTGGTATGGGGATAAACCAGCTTTCTGGGGAAAAAAAGGGAGAGGTGGAATTTTTAGCACTTGCCAATTTCCATGGTATAAATAATCTCGTCATTTAAAGCAACTGATCGTTTAACAGCTCTTGCTTCCTGTTTTCCTTGCTGAATTCTTGGACATGTAACAACCAGCTCTTGCCAGTTGAGTGGCTCAGCTCACCCTTCTTTCCGGATCTCAGGCTCTTGGCCTCTGGGATTGGCAGCAGCTTGAAGATGGGCTGCAGGACAGTCGAGAACAACACTGACTTTAATATTCCCATGCTCGGGGCCTGGGGACAGCGAGGTACACCTTTGGATGTCACAGGACATACTGTGCATTTTGTGAAATCTTCCAAAACTCCCGAAAGGCAGCTACCTCTAATTTTAAATCTTTAGGGAGTGAGTGGGAAGGAATATCTAGAATCAGGCCTATCACAAGAAAGTTCTGCAAATTTCCAAAGATGGGAGTGCTCTGACTTATGCCACTTTCTTAGCCAGAGTCCTTCCATTTTTTCTTCTCTTTCAATCTTCTCCGATTAAGACTGCCTGCACTATAGCAGTCTGTCTGCTGGGATCAGGGGAGTGTCTCCTTTCTGTACCTGGCCAATTGCAAGCCACTTCTCTGAGAACGGCCCAGGCACAGGGCTGCTGATGAGCAAGTCTCACTAACCTGCTGAGTCTGGAATAGATTCCCTCAAGGAGGAAGGACCAGCCAGTCCTGCTGAAGGACCAAGGACCAGCCACGCTCATCACACCTGACCATGGACCATGTAGGGGACTAACCAGTGCTAACCAGCTCATCTCAAGCACTAACACTCAGAGGTATGGGGTGGAATTGCTTGCTGGTGGGCACTGGACTTTTGCTAAAGTGAACTGAGGCATCTTAGCCATGTGTGTTTGTCTGCGAGCAGAGGGAGGCAGTCGAAAGAGAAAGGAAACAGAGGGAACCAAGCAGAGGCAGTTATCTCAGCTCCTGAGAAACGGAAAGATGGGCTTTGACTCCTGGCAGGAGTTCCAGCTGCCCCTTCCTAAGCAGTCACCCGTTATCAGTCCTAGCCTTTCCCAAATGACCACCTGCAGAGAGCATTTGCAAATGGAGCATGAAGTCTGCATTGATTTTCTAACTGGTCAAGTGGACCCTGAAGTCGTGATGTGTCCTAGTCCAAAAATCTACCAAAAATTTGAAATTCATTTCAAATTATGTTCAGCCAAGTTCCCCAGAACAGCTCACCAGAGGTTATGCAATAAGCCCCCTAATGCAGTGAAGAATGGCCTCGGATCCCAACATTATAGCACCTCCCATGATCTGATACCCAAGGAGAAATTTTAGACAAAAAATGAAATTTAATTTCCCTCTCAAGTAAAGATTCCCATGTTTTAGTATATTTTTCTTTTCTACATTGGTAAATAATGGAAATCTTCTGGACAACATAATCCTATCTCGAAGGATCTCCTTGGCACACTCTATTCCAGACACAGCAGGTTGGGCCAACGCTCAGTCCTGGTGTGAGGAAAAGCAGTACTTTCAGGAGAGAACCATGTGGAATGTGACAAGTGTGCATGACGTCAGGTCCCACACTTTCCCCCTGAGGGGTGACAGTCAAATGGCACGTTACTAAAGTGGTCTCAACTGGATTGCAGTGATGGTGGCATCTCTGTGAATTCACTAAATACTGCTTAATTGTATACTTTAAATGGGTAAATTTCATAGTGTGTAAATTATATCTCAATAAATAGGTTTTAAAAAGATGCGCAACTGAGGAGACCACTTCCTTCTCCTCCCATAATGGTTGTATGTTGGTTAAACTTGGATTGGACGTGTCAAAAAAAAAACAATACTCATTTCTACAAGAATGGATTTTCTTAGCTTAGAAGTTGGAACATCAGGCCCAGGTGGACCCATGCACTCAATGATGTTCTTAGGATTCAGTCTTTCCCCATCCTGCACCTCGGCTTCCATCTGTGTTGGCCTTATCCTGTCCTATTACAGGTGACCAGGGAAACAGATGGCCATCTCAGACTGTGGCTTCCTAGAGAGAGCCAATGCCTTCATTCTCCTTCCAGAGAGGAGGTCAGTTTGCCTAGCCTCATTGCTGTACCCTCCTCTGAACCCACCACTCTGGCCAGGGAAAAGGGTCCTCTAATTGCTTGTGCCCAGCTAGAAGGCTGAGACAGAGCCCCTGGCTGGCGAATTCCACCAGGTCTATGTGGAGTGGGCAGGGGGCACTTCCTCAAATGGAAAGCGAGGAAAAAGCAGCTACCAAAGTCAGTAAGCAGACTGACTAATGAAAGAGCAGAGCCATCAGAAGTCACCGATGCTGTCACTCCCTGCCTGCGTTGTCGAGTGGTCTCCGAAGAAAGGGCCACACATATGGCAAGGAATTCAGACTTTACGCCTTTGTAAGATTGCCTCTTGTGTCTGTCCAACAGGCTGCTGAGCTCACTTGAATAGACTCCCGTTCTTTGCAACCAGACCAGAACTGTCATCCCCAGAATGGCGAGCATCCATTCCTCACATCTATCCTGAGGGACCACCGCACTGACCTGCATGGGTCTTCAGTCCTCCACAGCCATTCAGACTCTCACCTTCACCAAGGACACGGTTCAGCATTTACAGGGAATGAGCCACAGAGATCCTCGAACCACAGGAAAGTGAAGTGACCCTCCCCCATCATCTATTTGGTAATTTATTTATGAGATTTCAGCTGTGCTCAGTGTCATGTGTCCTTGGAGCACACTGATGACTTCATCATGCATGACTAAAACGAGAATAAGGAATCAGAGAGAAAGATCAGGAGTCTTTGGGGTTGTAAGTTATTATACATCCTTGGATATGATGTAGGGGACAGCTCTGAGCAGTGTTTGTTTCCTAGGGGCTATTATTTTAATTCTGGGAGAATTTTAGACCTATCAAAAAGTTGCAAAAATAATAGGAAGAGCACCCACGTTCCCTTCACTCAGCCCTCCCTACGCTAACACCTTACATAGTTTTTATCAAAACTAAGAAAAGCTTCTTGCTGCAATACTGCCAGCTGAAGCATGGACATTATCTGAACTTCCCCAGTTTTGCCACTAATGTCTTTTTTCTGTTCCCGGATCCATTCCAGGATTCCACATCGTATTTGGTCATCATGTCTCCTTTGTCGCTTCCAATTTGAGGCAATTCCTCCATCTTTTCTTCTCTTTTGTGACCTTGACACCCTGGACAGTATTGGTCACTTACTCTGTAGAAAAGACCTCATTTGGGGTTTGGCTGATGTTTGCTCACGATTAGATTATGGTTACGTATTATTGGGAGGAGTATCCCCAAAGCCATATGCCCTCCCCAGTGCATCATTTGGGGGCATATAGTGATGTGTGTTACTGGTGAGCTCACCTTGACCCAAAGTTGAAGTGTGTGCCAGCATTCTCCCCTGTGAACTTACTTTTTTTCCCTTTGTAATTATTAAATGTTTGGGGGAGCAATGCAAATATCCTATTTCTGTTTACACTTTGAATGGAGAGCACAATAAATGAAAATAAACAGATAATGCTTTTGCTCCAATCTCTAAACTCCTTTGGTGTTTTTATAAGCCAAGGAAACTGCGGATCTGCCCCGTTTCAGTCCATTTTCCATCTCCTCCATCCTTTTCCTTTCCAGTGTTGCCTCTGTTCACCCTTCCCGCCTGTACTCCACCCTACTCCAAAGCAACCCTTTCCATCCCATTCCCAAAAGCGTCCTCGGGCACCCACCCCAGAGAGGGCAACGGGCCACGGCCTGGGCAGCCGTATGACGTGAGTCCTTCAGCAAAGAAGCCACATTCCCTCAGTGAAAACAACTGCAGAACAAACAGGGCAGACACACAGTGACGTCCAGGCTTTCCTGTCACTAAGCTCATCTCTTGACCCCCCAGGGACACACACAGTCATTCACACCAAGAGGCCAGTCTCCAGGCCCCTGGGCTTGGAGCTCTCCTGCCCAAGGCAGCTTCTCTCCTCCGGCCCACGGCATCTCATCCCTGTAGGAGGGAGCGAGTTTGCAGGTGGGGCCATCGGAAGGTAGGTACGCAGGGCGCATTCTGGGGTTGTCTCCAAAGAAGCGTGACAGATCCGCGGGGGCTTTTGTGTTTCCTTATAAATTTCACAACCCGGGTTCTGGTTTCCTCGGCTACTCTGCCATGACAATTACTGTTGGCTGGATTCCTGTCTTTCTTTTTTTCCAACTGAACATAAGTTAAGTCTCCACACAGAGACATTGATCCGGGATTTCACTTTCCTCCTCTGCTGTCTCAGTTTGCGGGTACCCCAGTGGTTACTGCGGAGACTTGCGGGCAGGCCCAGCATTCTGGCAAATTCTGTCTTCCAGCCCGAGCAAATCCCGACCTGGAATTTCTGCACAATCCCCTGGCCTTTTCGGCAGGTTTGTCTGTCTCTTCCTTGATAGGGTATCAGTTTACCTCCCTGTGGGTGCAGGTTAAATAATAAAAAGCCTGAAAACAAAGCAAGTTTATATTACAGGCAACCTGCTACTGCCACTGCTTTTTCATTAGAGAGGAGAGAAAAGGGACCACTAAGAAAAAAAGGCATTGTGGAGGAAGGAAAGGAAAGATGGAGAGTGAAGCAGGGTCCCCAGGCAGGCAGCTCTGAGCCCAGCTCTACCAGGGAGAGTGTGCTCTCCCGCCCACGGTTGAATCCCTCTCGGTTCTACTGGGGCAGGAGAAAGATGGTGGGTGTTACATTATGAATGGGCCAACTGGCCTGGATGAAATATGCATCTCCCGTGACCCCACCGCAGACTCCCGCCCACCCGGGCCACCGCCGGCCGAGCTGGCTTCCCCTCCGCCTGCAGAGCACAGCTCTTTTTCATTCGTGTCTGCATTGCCCGTTCTCAGCAGAGAGAGAGACAAGCAACCTAAAAATAGGCTTTTCGAACTGGCCTTCTGCTCGAAGTCAAAGTCAGAACACTTCTTTCTCGTAACGTGTTTTGGCCACCTGTGACCCCGGGATGTGGAAGACCAGGGCCTCTCGCTGGGCTTGGTACAAGGTGAAACCACGGGTCCCAGAGGAGCAGTCTGGGCCAAATTACGCCCACAGATCTGATTTTCCTGGCCCACATGATGGCAAACCAGTCTGTGTTTTTAATTTGTTTGTAATATTTTAAAATATAAGCTATTTCACGCAAAAATGTGGATTTTGAGTTTATCTGGAAAAGTAGGAAGACGCAGCTTCACTGGGCTCCCACTCCCATGTGGAAGCAAGCAGCTGAGACGCATCCGTGAATTGCTTTGTCCAGCTGACCAGCCCCTCACTCTGCCTTTAGTGCCCCACGCTTGAAGGTCCCATGTCGGTCGCTATTTGCCGTCTTCCAGGTGTCTGCTCCATCCCTTTATATCACTGTGGTCCCTCTAGGCACTCACCTTGTGGGCCATCAGAGGACCAAGATGGGCTTGGCATGGAGGAAGGGACATAGAACCAGCCCTGGGGCAGAAGAGACGCTCCTGGCCGTGGAGCAGGAGGCTGCCCAGGTGGCATCAGCGGTGAGGGGCTCACATGTGCCTTGCTACTGCTAATTATGATTTGGAAAAGACTTACTAAAAAAATGGAATTGAAGCAGGATCGAGGTTCTGTCCGCAAAGACATCATTCAAAAGGGGAGAGCAGTGATGGCTGAGCACGTGGGCTCAGAGCTGATAGCCACAGCTGCGTGAGGCCAGGAAAGTCATCCTTGGACACCTCAGTTTCTCCATCTGTGAAACAGGGATGAGATAGAATCTGGCCAGAAGCTTTTACAGGGACGGAATGAGATAATGCAGGCAGAACAGCGCCGAGAGCAGAGGGTGTGGCCAGCGGCTTCAGCTGTTGTAAGTTTCTGACCTGTGGCTCTGACGTGTTTTAATGGAAAGGAAAGAACAAGGATTGAATGAGAGTGGGCGCACAGGATGCTTTTCCTGATGGGAGCTTCTGGGAGAGTGAGGGAAAGCATCCTTCGAGTATGAGTGACTCAGAAGAAATGAGGGTGAGGAAGCTGGTGACGGTTCAGTGGTGGCCTGGCCGACAGGATGGACAGCCCAGCCCCGAACCCCAACAGCTGCCAGCAAGGAGGGCCTTGGTGAGTGGGACCCAGGGCAGGACCCGCTTGTCCATGGCTAAGGGCAGAGCCCTTACTGAGCTGTCACAGGCCTGCCAATCCTGTCCCTGCTCAGAACATGGACACCTGCCAGACATCCCCTCGAGGCTCGTTCAGACGCCCCGAGGTCTCCTGCCCTTTGCCTCTAGAGCACACCCTGTGTTCCCCTCGCAAGACACTCAGCACATGTTCTCCTAAGTTTTGGGAGGGTCTGTCTTCCCTGCTGTTCTATGAGACCCAAGAGGCCAAGGCCACTTCTGTCTGACCACATCCATCCTGGGGTTGAGCCCAGGGCCTGATACCGGTCAGACACTCAAGGACTGTTATCCGAATGAATGAAATTGAGACTCTGCCAGAGACAGGCAGGACGCCCTGCCAGCCCTCAGCCCGGGGTTTGAAGGGAGCCCCTTTATAACCCTGAACATACAAAGTCCCCACGGGCCCCCAAGCTCTGCTGGACAGCCTGCGCTTTGTGAGTGACCGCCGTTCAGGACGATATTAGTGTCACATGGAAGAGAATCGCAGGTGCCCCCAGGCCGCTGAGGCCGACTCTGTGAACACTGGGTGAGCCGGGCTGCGCAGTGGATGGTCGTGGGCGTGGCAGATGCAATCTGCTCCCACATCCTCAGATGTCTTCTCACTCCCCCTGCGGCAAACCAGAGCCAGGCTGCACATCTGCGTCTCAGTCTGGAAGAGAAGAGGAGAAACAGGCACGTGCTCTCCCTTCAAAGTCAAGACTTGGTCTAGTTCAAAGAGTAGACCCTGATTATGGAAAACACGATTTATAAGTTTCAAAAAATAGCGAAGTTTTATATATAAAGACTACACACAGCCACACACACAGATGTATAGAGAACAATAGAAAGTTCACCCCATCCCACCGAAAGGAGGAACTGGGAGAAACATCCTTTCTGAAATAATCGTTCAAAGGGACTCTTAGAAGCAGAGAACAACGTAACTTTAGAGTCCTTGAGCTTTAGAGTGGGCCAAAAATAGTTGGAAATTGTTGGATGTTTGTATTTGACCAAATGGTGATGAACTTATTGGTGGAGAGACTCTGGGCTGTCAGTTGCAAGTTGGACAATGCTAAATCTGCAGAAAAACACAAAAATCTATGAACTGAAGGGATTCCAACACTTAGGTCCATCTTAACTCATCACACATCTCTGTACACTGAGGTCTCCACGGTGCCCCTCAGGTGTGGCGGCTTCTTGGTCGTCTAGTTTGAAATGTCTAAAGCAGCATTTCGCCATGTCTCATGAGACGTTCTGTGAAAGGTTCTGTAGTCAAACGCATCCAAGGACAGTGGACACTGGATGCCCCACCTTCTCAGAGGTTCAGGGTGCAAAGTGACATATTAAAGGTCCTGAGAAGTCCTACAGGAGAGACATTTTCATTTAAACCACTTTTCCTGGACCTTTTTGACCAGGGCACCTCTTTGGTAAAGAGCACTTATAACCCCTCGTGGGACTATTGTACCAGCAAGCACAGCTTGAGGAAGCCTCACCCCACAGAAGAGAGACACTCCATCGTGTGCAGAAATTACAAACGAGAAAGTTAGGGCAAATGAAAACTTTGTTCAACTTTAAAACAATTGAAAAGAAAGAGGGGACATTTGAGCTGAATTTTTGAGATGGAAAAAAGTCTAAACTCTTGACGGCCAGTTGGCACCATTCCATCCTTCCTTCTCATCCTTCCCTCGGGGCTGCAGGGCATGAAATGGTCCACCAGCCAGGAGCCTTCTCTATGCGTTTACCGCTGCTGCGCTTTGCGATGCTCTCTGCGCCCTGTGCTAAGCCCCTCCAGGTTCCATGGCGCCCCTTTACCTCTGCGGCTGCCAGATTGGGAGCCCAGTGCACCAAGTCTGCGCATCTCCAATGGGAAGTGTCACCCTGTGGATTCGGAGAAGCTGTCGGAAGGACGCTGCTTCTCAGTCACTGGCATTTTCCTAGAGGGGCCTCGGCAAGCCGGTCTGCATACTGCAGGGAGCCCTGCTCAGCGAGAGCTCAGGCCCTCTGGTGCCTGGGAAGGAGAGCTCTCACCTTTGACTCCAACCTTTTCTCAAAGAAGACTCTTCCCAACCCGACTTATACAAGGCTCCCTGGCCACACTGCTTTCCAATCTCGCTTCCCACCTACGAGAACTGCCCTTCGTTCAGCTCTGAGCATGGTGTCATTAGGGTCTCCCATGGGACACAGAGGAGACCTCGTGCTGCTCCAGGGAGAGCGACGCAGGTGGTGACATATCCCCTTTGTTCTGTCTCTGCTCATGTACCCGAAGGCTCTGGACACGACGAGGCCCAGAGGCCAGGCTGCCGACCCTCGCTGCCATTCTCCGAGTTCTCCCATGGGCTAGAAAGAAAAGACTCTCTGGAGTGTGTGAGGCCCGATTTCATTGTTGCCACAACACGAAGGCAGAATCCAGCATTTCCTCCGTTAGGCACTCAGCCGTCCGAGGCAAGGATGCTGCAATCAGAAGCCGTGCTTCCCAGAAGGAGATTCAGCTTCTCCGTGTGGTGAGGAGGCCCTGGTTTCAGGTACGCATGTGACCCACAGAAAGTCGTCCCTGAGCCGCGTGGCACTCTGACCTCCCCGGTGCCTCCCTTCATGCTGCCCGTCTCCATTGGGATTAACCTAACAAGCCCTGAAACTGTCGGGGTTTCCCATTGGGCAGCGAAAGAACCAGCTTCAATAGCAGCTCCAGCACACAATTCAGTCGCCGTGCAGAGCCCGCAGTGTGCTCGCGGCTCTGTGTTGGGTGGGTGGGGGGGCACAAAGCGTTGCTCCCACCCTCACAGAGTTCCGAACGTGACCGCGAAGCAAGATTCATAAACGCGCGACAGTACAAAGTAGTGAAAGACGGTGTGTAAGTGGGTGCTCACGGGTTTGGGAGGAACTGCAGAGTCGCGGGCCGCGTTCGCTTGCCAAGCTTGCCTTTTGGGGGTGCTGCTCCTCCCCTATTTCTTGAGGGACCATGAATCAGAGCATGAACCATTTGGTTTTTGAGGGACCATGAATCAGAGCACCGGCTCCCCCAGGCCCCGGGACGAGCGTGCAATCCGGCTCTGGTCTGCGGTCCTCCAGCCCCAGAGCAACAGGAACTGGTTCCAGGCAGGACCTGGTGCCCAAGCTGGGCCGATCAAACTTGTTGCCAGAGTCGACTTATAATCTGAAACTGCAGGAGTGAAGAGCTCCTTCTGCAGGGACTGCGAGAGGTGAACCCTGCGCAGGGCTGGGTCCAGGTGAGGGAGGCGGGGCACCTGGGGTGCAAAGCACAGGGGGTACTCAGTCCCACCCAGCCCTGAGAGTGAGCACCTCCTTAAATTCATGCCTGAGGTGCCTCACCTGCCTCCCTCTGGTTCTGGCCAGGATCCTGTGCCGCACGGCCATCTTTCCTTGCCACATGGAGAAAATTTTATTTGGAAGAGGAGAGAAGGATTATATGCAGAGGGAAACAGAGCAAAGACACAAAAAGACAGAGCCCTAGTGACGTCTAAGGGCTCCTAGATCTAGCCATGCCTGCAGCTTGTATTTCTAGTCACGGAGCTAATACGTCGACTTGGCTTTACCTCTCTAAAAATGTCTTGGTTACAACACGAATGGGTACTTTGAAGTGGAGTATTGCAAGCAACAAAGCATAAAATGCAGACTTGGCTGAGGGCAGGTGGCCAGGAGGGCAGTGAGAATCTTGCGTTCCACACTGGGGCGTTGGTGATCTTTGTCAGGTAGTCATGAAGCAGTGCACGAGGATGGCACAAGCTCTGTTTCAGGAGTCCGACTGTTGAAGAGTTTACAGACTTTGTGTGGTCTTCAGTAAGGTCCCACACAGAGGAGACTCAGCCTGCCTGCTTGAAAGCAGAACAACGGGAACAGAAAAGAGCTCTATGTATTGCTTATTTTTCAAGACTCTGGATCGCGCAGTGCCTGAAGACGGTCACCCCTCAAATTCTGAGTTATGAAAACCAATCAATTGCCCTTTTCTGTGAGCCAGTCCAAGACAGGCAATGCCCACTGAAACTAAAGGTCTTCTGATGAAGCGAGGACTGAATCCTGCCCCACCACGCTTAACTCGAAGCCACCAGTGGCCGGTGCCTTAACCCCCTCCACCTTTGTGTCCAAGGCCAGATAGACTGACGTCTTGCAGACAGATGGTCAACAGCGGGAAATGAATGAAGAGACGAACGTGTGGTGGAGAGGCCTCCGGCCCCTCTTACAGGAGGGGGGCCCACTTTGCCCTGGACTCCCTCCTTGGATGTAGGCCCTGCTTCCTCCAAATAGCCAGGGCGCGAGGCAGAGTAAGAGGAGGCGTAAAGGGACCACGGGCGGCTCTAGGGCCTGGGGCCGGCAACCCCCAGCTCTGAGCGAACGTCACACGCTTCCGCCATCCTGGGCCTCCCCAATCTCCCTGCCTTTGCCCTGAAGGGATCTGGGGACCAGGGTTGGGAGAGTGTGGCAGACACACCCAAGGGTGACCTGCAACGAGTCACACCCTTGTTTAAGTCCACTCCCCTCCAGTGCAGGCAAGCCCATGACTTGCTTCTGACCAATGGAATATGGCAAAGGGGATGGACGGTCACCCTCATAATCACATTACATCATAGGACAAAGGCGAAGGGATTTTAGGGAGAAATTAAGGCCTCTGTTTAGTTGACTAGGAATTAATCAAACAAGATCACCCTGGGTGGGCCTCACCTAATCAGGCAATACTGAGCCTTTTAAAGAGGATCTTGTCCTTCCTGGAATGTCAGAGACTCCCAGTAGAGAGACCTTTCTTTGCTGGGCATGAAAAAGAAACAGCCAAGCTGTGAATGACCCACGGAGAGGGCCAAGTCCCAGGAGCTGGGGCCTCAGTTATTCAGCTCAAGAACTGAGGATCTTGGAGCAGGATGCCAAGCTGCAGAGGAGCAGGGCGGCCTGGCCAGCACCTTGGTTGCAGCCTGGGGAGACCCTGAGCAGAGGACACAGAGAGGCCCCGCCCAGACCTGGATGCACAGACACTTGCGGTAATGAACGTGTGTTGTCCCAAATTGCTCCATTTATGGTAATTTGTAGGCGACACCAGGAAACTAATACAGTCAGGGAGGGGGGAGGTGGCTGGGATTTGACGGTGGCAGGGGCGTCCTCTACGATCCTAAAATGAAGAGTCTCTTACTGAGCAATTCCAACCCTAGGCTATGGGGCTGGAAGAACATCAGGGAAGCAGCTGCCCCACGTTGACCTCTGCGAGGCAAGCCCCTGGGAGAGCGGAAGGTCTGTGACACTTTCTGCATCCGTGGATCTAATTCTGACAAAGCATCCACGGGCTTGCTCACAACTCACGCGTGTGCTTCTCAGCCACACGACTTCGGCTCAATTTGTTAAACATTTCCAGCCGGCGTCCTTGTTCTTAACATTTGCCCCTGCCCGTTTCCCACTTGGCTCTCGGGCCGCGTCGGCCGGGCTCCCCACAAGGCCTCCACTGTCTCAAGAACACTGTCATTAAGTAGAGAGATGAAACGCTCTAATTCCTGTCCTCAGTTATATAAATTAGACATTCCCACAAAATCGCTCCCATTGCTACATTATTTAAGTAGAAGGAGCTAAATAAAGAAGACCATTTTTCTTTCCTAATTCTCGGATAATTATAAATATACTGACTTTTTTTCTTAATCATGGATTAACTTTTATGGAGACAGTTGATTTCCTTTTTATGGGCACTTGATTCTGACTGAGGCCCTAAACTTGTCACGGAGATCGGGTGACCATCTCTCCTGCTGTGCTCGCAGGGACATCTCCCCCGGCATTTCCACAGCAGCCATATCGGCCGAGCAGGAGGCGGAGGCGGAACTCGCCCAGGGAGCCCGTCTTTATCCAGAACCCGCATGTTACATGATCCAGACGAGGCTGCTGACCCCAGGCGGTGCCCCCATCTTACTCAGGGCTTTGCACAGTCCACACACTGAGCTCCAGTGCCTGCTCTCTGCATCGGGTTCTCTTGAATGAGTTTCTGGGGCAGGGCGGGGGTAGAATGAATATTTGACTTTTCCTTGCTCTGCTTCCCGAACTTCAGAGACCTTCTAGCTAATTGTGACACATCAACAAGAGGAGAGCTCACTATTCAAAAAAACAAATTAATCAATGTTTACATAGAACCCAGATTTGTTTACATAATGCAAATAAGCAGACCATATTGCTTTAACACAGAGAAAATACAGTACAGTGTTTAAGAGCACAGGGTTCCAATTTCAGCACTGCCATTTACTAGCTCTGTGACCTTGGGCAAATGGCTCAACCTCTCTGTGCCTCAGTCACCTTGTCTCCAAAATGGCTTAACAATAGCCCTTAGCTCAAGGCTTATTGTGAGGACGAAATGAGTTAATGGATTTAAAGCACTTGGAGTGGTGCTTAGCTCATGAACAACGTTACACGTATTTGTTATTATTAATTATTATTATTGTTTTTGCCATTATCTTTATTTTTCTTAGATGGATTTGTTGAAGTGAACAGCACAGGAGATTTGTGATTCGCTGGCTCGCTCGCCACTTCATTCATTCGCGCGGCAAGCACTGCTCCTGAGCTCCCTGGAGAGGCGGGCGCTGTGTGGTTTAGGCATAGACCATCTGCAGAACTTTTCCCATCAGTGGGGGAAGCTGGACTCACCCCTCCAGGTTAAGCTGACTTATTCCTGCCGCACCGAGCCCTCTCCCGTGGGTCCCCTACGAGTGACCAGAGGCTGTAATTGTTTTTCACGGGCTCTGGATGCATCTGCAGGGAAAATGTCACTCGAATGAGGTCCGTGGGGGAAAATGAGCCAAATACACTTGTGTGGGTGTTCTGTTGAACAAGTGATGTTTTCCCACTCACCCAGCTCTCTTGGTACAGCAGAATCTTGGCAACTCTGGGGTTTTGTACAATAAATGAGCAACTGATTCAGGATTTTATTTTCCCTTCTGCAACCTTATTGAAGCACTTCCTAAGCATGGGTGAGTTTTCAGTGGCCAGTACCCAGCGCATAGAGGGAGCGCCTGCGTGCTCATCTCATGGACTGTGCTGAATCTGTTTCAGGGGGCAGAGACAAGGGCTCAACTTCTGCGGCTGCCGGGGTCATGCAGGTTACACAGATGCATGCTTAGGAAAACATTCAAGCAAGAAAGAGATGGAAGCAGCCCTCGCTTCAGGCAGGGTCATTAATTTCTATCACACACCGTAGACTGCCTTCAGCCTAACATTTATTCTGTGCTTAATGCAGCAACTCCTCTACCTGAGGGAAAAGGAGAATCTATGCTCCACCCACTCCGTGCACATAATCAAATCACATATTTTCCTTCTTCCCCAAATTTAATCAGGGCAACATCTGTCTACCCAAGATGAGACGAACTCGCCTAGCGCCCCCTTTAAGTGAAGGCGTCTCACGGTTCACAAGGGTTTGAGGACTTCGGTTATTACCCCATCCATCTTGACCGAATGCCCATGAACGTCAGAGAAATCACATCCGAAGGAAACAAATTGAATGACAGGAAAGCGAACATTTTTAAGCCATTTTTAGACATTTCGATAGTTTCTCTTTCTTGCGATAAAAATTTTTAATTAAAATCTAAAACAACCAAAATCCATCAGCGCATTCGGACTTCACTCCTTCGAAGTCTGTGATGATTGATGCAAGGCAGGTGTTCTCAGTGGGGTGAATTTACCCCCCGCTGGGGACATCTGACAATGTTTGGAGACATTTTTGGTTGTTGCTACTGGCCTCTAGTGGGTGGAGGCCGGGGATCTTGCTAAACGTCCCGCAGCGCTCTAGACAGCCCCACAGCCGAGAACTGTCTGGCCCCAAACGTCAACACTGCCGAGGCTGAGGGACTGCTCCCAGGGCCGATGCTGGGAGACAGCACGGCTATTTCTATGCAACACAAAGCAGTCGCTTGGTAAGCTAACTCGTCATGCAGTTAGAACTTGAAGAGGAACATTTAACTTAGAGACAGTCTGTTTGTAAGTACTTGAGTTATCAACTGCCTGACTAAAAATTACCCCACGTTTTTCCATAAGCAATAAAGCTGTCCTAAATCCTCATTTTGTGCTGTAAATGTAATTGTCATTAATATAAATATAAAAGATAAATGTTTATTGAGCAGTTATTACTTTCTGTGAAACAGCGATGGCCTCAGAGTAGGAACTAGCGATGGAAAGCATGTGAAGTGCTTGGTCCGGTAAATGTCCAGGCGATGGACGGCGCAGGCAACGGTGATGCCAGGTAAACCCCAGACGGTGTGAGGAGCTCCTGTTGCCATCAGACTGCTCATTTTCCAGGTCAGAAAACTGCACATCAGAGAGGTATGAGACTTGCTGAGGTCAGCCGGCCAGTTAGTTGCAAAGCTGAGGCTGGAGCCTTGCTTCTGACCTCCCGGCTCAGATCCACAGAGAGCTGCTCCATCACTTTAGCCACTGGCCCAGCGCCGCCTTTGGTGGGCCCTCTGAGGAACCCAGAGTGAAGGCAGAAGCAGAACCAGGAGTGGTGCCCGTTGAGTCAGTCTGTCCGTGGTGACAGGCATTTCCAAGCTGTGCGGCTGTGCCATCTGAACATCCATGCGGGAGGCAGGTCAAGCTCACACCCAGGGAAGCTCCTTTTCTGGTCATCAGACCCCAGAGGTGTGGAGAAGGGGCTGGGCTCTGACCTTTTGGGAGACCCGTCCTACATCACTTCCCCAGAGATCCTATTTTGAGGGCCCTGATGACTTTCTGCTGGCTTTCAGATTGCCGCAGGTGACAAGTGCAAGGGCAGAGAGACAGAACCATGGGAAGATGCTCTACCGCCCGGGGTCAACCCATGGCCAACCCCAGGGTCCTCGCTCACCTGGCTGAGAGGCCTGGTTCCTGCTCTCCTGAGCCTCTGAATCCTGCGCCTTTTACACAATCAAATCCCACAACTAGAACTCCCTATTTCTTCTTGATCTCCTTCAGGGTCCAAAAGCTTCAGGAAGGAGGGGAGGCAGGGAAGGAAAAGGAATGCTGAGTTAGCAAAGTCACACCATCTCTTGGTCTTGACAGCACTCCCATGAGGTCAGGGTTGTTATCCATCTGACAGACAAGAAAACTGAGGCACAGAGAGGTTAAGTAGGTATCCAAGGAGAAACCAGAATCTGTCCCAGACTGTCTGACAGCAGAGCCCAAACCCTTAGCCACAGGTCAGGCTGCATGAAAGCAAGGGCACTGGATTAAAGTCTAACACGGCAACTACTCACAAGGACTGTGTATCGGCGGAAGGGCGGTTTCTGTCTCTGAGCCACAGCTTCCCCATCCGCAGTGTGAAGACAACAATAACACGTGAGGATTACCTGTGGCGCTCCGTGTACAGTGCTCAGCCCAGCGCCGGGCACACAGTAAGTGCTCAAGGAGACGGCCCCATCACCATGATTTCTGGTCCAGGTGTCCTATGACATTGGCCGTGCAGAGCTTCAGTGTGCAGAAGACAAAACCCCAGGCCAGTGCTAAACCCAGCTCTGCATTGAAATGAGCAGAATTAACATAGTTTGATGGCACAGGTGATGTCTCACGGGCTCAGGGTTCACTGGGACTCTGGACACCTGTTCAGTCCCTCTTCTCTGTAAACGTCACTCCACTTTGACGAGATTGTACAAACACGCCCCGAATTGCCTGCCCTAATGCATTTGTGTAGTTTCCTGGAGGATGGTGTTAAACAACACAACCTCTATTTCACACTTGAAGTACAATTCTTCAGCCTTTTAGCTCGACCACAGTTGTGAAAATTGGGGCATGTTATCTGGCCGCCAATAGAAAGAGCCAAAACGTCTTTTCTCCACGCATGGTGAGCTCCTGTCTAACTCAAGAGCATGGTGACCTGCGGCAGCCTAACTTCCTTAATCGTTCTAATTAGCTAGTGTATAGGGTTTTATCTAAATGCCCCAGAAAATACGCAGTAATGACAGATGCAGTAGGCAATTAACAACACCAAGACCGAAAGCTGATTGGGAAGCTGCAAGCTCTGGTTCTTTCTCCTTTCTTAAAATAGACTCTGGCCGCAATGCAGTCCAAAGAAAGAGGAGAAAAATATGCAAGCACAAGTCAAGACGGAGCGGCTATGTGCATTCACTTCTCTTTGGGGATTATGGTCAATTTTTCAGTCTGGGATTTATGATACTTCACTCCCACAAATTAGATGAAGACTTTGGGTTCAGTACTAAGGTATTGCCAATAATTTTACCCCCCAAAGCATGAGTTCACTAAGAGAATAATTACAATTAAGGCCAAACAGACATTCTGCGTGTCCATGGCTGAGGAAGGCAGCACCAAACTTCTATTAACTCTGCCGATGAGTGACAACCTCAAAGCGACTTCACCTATGCACCAGGCATGGCTTCAGCTTGGTGACTCATGTGGGCTTCGGGTCACATCTATATGAGAGGATCCTGCAGGACCACACCCATTTTCCAATCCCAAGTCTCCTGAATTCCACTTTTTGCCTCTGATTAAAAAAATATGTACATGGTGATTTTCTTTAAGCAAGGGTAAGGAAATAAGGAAACCGAGTACTGATTTATATCACTTACCTGTTGAGGTTGAGGGGCTGGTGACCAGGGTGGTCGCTGAAGCAGGTGCCCTTTGTGGTTTGGACCTCACAAGGGCCTTGGCGGTAGGGGTTTGTGAACCTGCTGAGGCAGGACCCTGAGTAGAACGCTGTGGGATGAGAACGGGAGCTCCCTTCCAGGCCGTCACTGGGCGCCTTCCCACACAGCCTGGTGGTTCTCTGTGTGACATCCTGGGTGAACATCTCTGTAGAAGCCAGAGGTTGTATGACAGATTCAATGAGGGATAGATCTGGGGCCGACCACACAGGTCTGGCAGCTGGTTTAAAGCTATTGGCCCCACCGTTCTGAGCCTCAACCCTTTCACAGGCAAAAAGGAGAGAATAAAATGACCTCACCACATTTTTTCGGAATATGGAATGAGATGATGTTTGTTGAGTGCTTGGCACATTGGTGAGCATTCGTCAATTTTAGCTTGTGTCATTATAATCAAAACTGCCTACAAGACTTTCTCTGTGAAAGCTATCTCAAGGAGAGAATCAGATGCTAAAACTACTGATAGAAATGAAGCCAAAGTTAAGTAGTCTAAAAATATGATGTTTTGGGGGAATTGGGGACTTCACAAAGGTCTCAGTGTCATAAAATCAATGTCTGTTATATTATCATTCCTCATAATTTAATGGTATAACACGGCAGTAAGTAAAAAGGCATTTTGAGCTGAAAAGCAGCATGGCACATTATTTCCATGATGACGTGTGTTGTGTGTACATAAACCCTTTGGTTCCTGGTGAGAGGGCCGCTGCGTGGTCCAAGTGTCCTGGGTTCTAGAGTCAGATGGACTAGAGCTCCAGCCTCACCGCAGCCACTCACATTTGGGGACCTTAGCAGGGCGCTTAACCTATCAAACCTTGGTTCCCTCGTCTATAAAATGGGATCATAAAACCTTCTCTTTAGTGCCAGTGTACGAATTACAGGAGTGAATGTCTCCAAAATGTCCCCCACACTTGCGTGCTCAACAAATCTCCCCTTTGCTGTGAGGAAAATGTCCTTCTGCTGTCTGGGGGAGAACGAAGCGGGACAGAAACACCCGAGGAAGAAACTCTAACATTTTCACACTGAGGCTGGTGCCCCTCGCTTTCTGACCTCTATTCCTGGGTGAGGCTTTAAGGAAGAATTTCCCCCTTAAGATGTGCATGTCCGTTCTCATCGTTACTCGGTCTTCTCTTTTTTTCTATTTACCATTTAAAATATTAATTCTAGCTTTTTCTTAGCCGAGAAGAAGGAACACGCTACCCCAGCATCGGTGCTGTAATGGGAGCTCACTGCTCGGACTGCCTCGTCTTCCTCATTGCAGCGGGCGCTCTCCTGGCTTTTGTGTGAATGATGGAGCTGTTCACGGGCTTTGATTACAACAGTGAGCAGGCTGCCGAGACATTCTTCTTTGCGCTGATTTCAATTGCTTTGTGGTAGCAACAGGTGAATTGAGAAAAAAGATAAGGACAAACAAACATGGGTTGCACAAAGGTGGAGGAACAGGGCCTGGGAGAGAATACAGGTTGTTCCTATTGTGTGTTCTTATTCCAATACGCCGTGAGAAAAAACAGCTGCACTTTGAAAGAATGGAGTCAAAGGCTGAAACACCTATGGCTAGATGGAAAGTACATGAAATATTATAAACTGAAAGTCGTCCCTTGAATGTGAACGCCGTTTCCCGTGTGTAGGATGCTCTCACACCGCAGTCTTATTTCGCCTCTGAAGGATTCTGTCTGTTCAGTGTCATTAACTCCTTCATGGATGACAAATCTGAAACTCAAAGAGAGGAAATAATTTTCTCCACAGCCGGGTAACAGTGCTGGCTGGAACCTACACGTTTTCACCTCAATTCAGTGTCTTCTTTAAAACCCATAGCAGCTTTCCGAATGCCAGATCAGTCGTTCTCACTCTCCAAGAGTTTAAGACACACCTTCTGCGGGGGCCTTGTCTGGGAGGGACGTGTAAGAATGAAAAGGCACATACGTTCTCCTGGTGAAGGGAGAACATAGTTTCTCCAAAATTATATTTTTTGGCTTCTCTGAAAACCTAATCGGATCAGCTCTTCCCCATGCCAGGGTTCCTCAACCTTGACGCTATTCAAAACTGGCTGATTTGGGGCTGGATAACTCTTGGTTGTAGGGAGCTAGTCTGTGCATTGAATGATGTTTAGCAGCATCACTGGTCTCTGCATATGAGATTCCAGTGGTACCCACGCCCCATCTCATTATGAGGACCAGAGATGTCTCCAGGCATCACCATGTGTCCCCTCTGTGGCAAAATTGCCCCTCGTGGAAAACCATCACCTTATCTCTGTTCGGAATACAACTTATAATTACACGTTATCATTTTTACTATTTAACTGTTTTATTTTTTAATGAAAATTAAGATCTTTCTTGCAGTCTCTAAGTCTTCACTCCAAATTTGAAGAGAAAAGAAAAACACAAAACATTTGCAAAACTGGCATGCCAAAAGCAGATAACCATTATGCCATATGGGTTTATGTCTGGGTACAGAAGTTTTACAAGTATATTTCAGATTCAAATGTCCAAAAATATCTGCCTAATGATATGTAGTTTCAGAGTAAACACTTCATTTTTCTTCTAAATGAGCATTCAGTTTATAGAAATGGAAAACTAATGTATTTTTCTGCTGCCAGAAACAATCTCCATGGTATTCAGAGACCTTTGTTGATTACTTTTTAGCTACATAATGTTTACATTATTCAAACCAAAAATACCAAAATGATGGGTATAAGGATCATCTTGGGTTTATTTTCTTGTTTGGCTTTAAAATCCAGTTTCATGTCCAATCATAAAATAAAAGAGAGGCGTCTTGATAAAACAGAGAATTGATCATATACCTGTCCCACAAACAAAATTCCTCCTGAAAGGCACAAAGAAACCTAAAAGCAGGGAAACTTATAGCAGCATTGAAAAAGAAATGCACCTCTACCTGTCACAAATTGAGGGCTTTCTAATGGATGTCGTACACGTGGGACAACCTCAAAGGAAGACCAAGGGCCAGGTCGCAGCCCAATATCTAGAGAGAATGCACAGAGCTATGGGGAATGTAAAGAAGAGCTCCTGAAAAATTCACTTGAGATCCAACCATTTGGTGGTACACCTGCTGAAGCACAATATTGTCCAAGAAAGACAGGACACTCCAAGGAGGGGTTCATGGTGGCAGAAGATGTTCCAGGATGAGCTGTCTGGGAGGTTGGAGGTGAACCTCCAGATTCACAGGAGGGAAGAGCAGTGTCCTTGCCTGGCTCCATAGGTGCTGCTCCAAGAAGGAGGCTGAACACATTCTCACAGACCAGGAGTGAAGAACTTGCAGACAGGAAATGGGACAAGAAAAGCTACCTCTGAAAGAACTTTGTCAGCAAACCCAGAGAAGCAATTGCACCCAGGCAATTTCCTCTTGAGCTGTCTCTCAGCCATCTGGGTCATGCCAGCACGAAGTCAGGAAGAAGAGCTCCAACAAAATCCAGGGTGAGAGTGAAAAAATGTGAAGAGATCCAGCTATCAACACTATTTAGGGAAAATATCCCAGGTCTAAGAGAATACCACTTACTTAATGATATCTTAATACATTAAAAATTACCTATGTCTGAGTTTTTAACACAGTTCTCTTAACATGTTATGGAAATTCCAATGCATGTAATAATTGATTGATTGATTGATTTGCCTATTCTCAAGAGCCAAGAAAGTCAGCTTAAAGCAAGAGAATAAGAAAGATCAGTAGGATGGGGCTATTTACAACAATACGCATTTCACATTACATACCAGGCACCATGCAAAATATCTTACCTATCTCTTTTAATTGAATTCTACTTCCTGCTAGGTGTGTAAACTCACACAAGTTTATTTAACCTCCCTGGGTTGATATATCATTGATTTTTTGGTATTTGTGAAGATTTTCTTTGTATCTTAGAATATACTCTGTTTACTTGAAAGGAATGTATACTCTTCAGTTGCTGACTTCAGTGAGCCATAATTTCCAATCATTGTGATTGACATATGTCCATATCTTTTCTCTGTTTTAATTGCCTTATCTATCATTTGTCAAAATGTGTTACTTTTCTCATTATCACTGCAGATTTGTCATCCTCTTGGTTTTCTGTCAATATTTATTTTACTCATTTTGAAGCTATGTTGTTTGGTGCACACAAGTTCATGAGTCTTTGGTATTTCTGATGAATCATCTCATCTCCCGTGATGTAATAACCTCATCGTTCCTAATAATCTCTTTTGCCCTAAAGCCTACTGTGTCTGATTCATATAGCTGCCTTAGTTTTCTTTTGGTTTTTATTTGTATGGTAGATGTTTTTCAATCCTTTTACTGTCAATCTTTTTGGACCTTACATTGTAGGTTTATCTTTTGTAAATAGTACATAGCTGGGTCTTTTTAAAATCCAACCTCAAAATTTCTTACTTTTAACTGAATAGTATAATCTGTTTCCACTTTTTGTGACTTTTAAAATATATGGATAAGTCTTAATGACTTTTCTTCTTCCTGTGGCGGATTAGATTGATTGAGTAGCCTTCATTTCTCTCTCTTTTTTTTAAACTTTCATCAGATTTGGAAGTTTTGCTCTCTATTTATGCTCCTTTACTAGCAACCTTTAAAAATTTAACATTAGGTATTTAACTTTCAAAGTCTAAAATTAATCGATATATGTAGTTTCCCTTGAAGGAACATCAAGTCCTCAGAACTCCTTAACTCTGATCATCCCCTCTTAAATCTTCCACGTTCTTATTATTGGTATTTAATTTCACCCTCTTTATAAGCCACTCAAATTAGACACTTTCCCAGGATGCACCACCAGGATTTATAGAGATGAAAAATAAGAAGCAGAAGTTATGAGACCAGGAGGGTAAAATGAGTAGGTTCAAAAATACATTTAGTAGGATTTTCAGATATGACAATAAAGAGAATATAGGAGAAGCAATAATCAGAGAGATAATGCTTCAGAAATTTCCATAGTTGAAGAATAAGAACCTACACATTTAACAAGCACAATGAGCCCTGAACAGCAAAAATAATACACATCCCAATTAATCTTTTTGTGCTGAAATAGCAGGATACCAAAGAAACTGAAGAAATCACAAAAACAACCATAGGAGGAGAAATTATTTAAAAAGAAATAGCAATTAGTTACCAGATTTTTTTCATCAAGCACAAGAGAAGCTAGAAGAAAAGAGAATGAAAATTTCAGATCGCTAAATGATAAGTATCTAGCAGTCTATACCCAGATACGCTATTATTCAAGAGTGAGGATGGATAAAGAACTTTGCAGACATGAAGAAACTAAGAGTTTACATTTGCTGATTGTCATTGAATGAGTGATTAAGGGATTAAATTCGGCAGCATAATCTCTGTATTGCTATGGTTACAAATTACCTCTGAGGTCTCATGTATTTAGAGAACAACAAATATTTCTTTTCCTTACCCTGGTTGCACTGGCTAGTATAAAATCAACAATATTCACTTTTCTGCTCACATTGAACTCAACTGCAGATGGGGCTGCTCTCTCAATTCATGGAAAAAGAACTCAATTTCTAGATATCCACCCTAAACATCCTCACACATGCACAAGGAGACAGTATACACATATGTTTACTGTTGCATTTTTTATAACACAAAACATTGAGCGCAATTAAAAAATCAATAAGAAAATGGATACAGATGATGGTATATAACAGAATACTATAGACAGATGTCAGCAAACCCCATGGCCCACAAAGCCTAAAATTTTTACTCTGTATCTCTTTGAGAGAAAGGTTGCCAACTCCTGCTTTAGAGTATTTAAAATGCATCGGTCTAAATACATCTAAAGAATAGCAAAATTATAATGTGGCATGGGAGGAAAAGAAAGACTCAAAAGGTTATATACGATCTGATACACTTTATTTTAATTAGGTACGAAACACACAAAATACAACTACATGTCATGGATACATACACAGGTAGGAAATAGAAGAAGAGGCATAAAGAGGAAATCATGCATAAATTTCAGAACTCGGGCTACTTCTAGAGGGAGGGAACCAGAATGAGCAGGTGAAGGTGGGAACATTAGTGAAATGTTTATCAACAGTTATTGTCCCCCCGAATCTAAATGTGAACATGTGTTAAAACTCTAGGTCTTCACACATTTGAGCTACTCCCTAACTCAGAATTTAAAAATTACAAACTAAAACAAGGAAGCGCCCCAACATGAAAGCAGGCTAAGGATGTGAGCAAAACCATGCAAATGTGGGAGAAAGTGTATCCTGAATAATAATAAACAACGAATTAATTTTTAAGAAGAGTGTAATTTTCCTTCGTGAATTCCTAGTCAAGATAGTACTTCCAAGTGTCAAAGATGTGGCAATGTGACTGCAACAATATTCCATGTGTTGTGGTGTGTATGGTAACATTTGTCTTTGTGTGTCCCCATTCTCCCACAACCACACAACCAGACTATAGACTCTTTGTGGGCAAGATCCACGTCTTTTTTTATCTTTTTATCTCTGGCACCTGTCATGGTACCGAGCACAAATTGGCTATTTATCATACCTGTTTTGAAATAAAGGCAAGATTCTGTATTCTCTATTTTGAGCTTGAAATATTGACTTTGAAAATGTCAGCTGTGCAGAAAAAAAATATACCAACCATCTGGTGCTTTTCATCCTAAAAGTTTAGAACTTTGGTGAACTCTCAAAGTAGAAAGACTTAAGTAGAAGAATAGAGATAAGATCTTCATTTCCCAGTATGGGCGCAAGTGTTAGGAGATATTTTAATGCCAAACAGGTCAATCAGGGTATAATTGCCTCTGATAGACACTCCAGAAATCAGAAACATTCTTTACCTAGAGCTGAGTGCCACTTGAAAAGACGACAGCCTTTCCTGCCTTTGAAAACATCCAAGACAATCAAAGCATCAACTTCCAACCTGATCCTCAATATCGAGCACCCAGCGTACGAGGTGGGAATGAAGACAGCAGCAGCAGAAGAAAAACGATGTCACAGACTCCAATGCAAGTCACATGAAAACAAATCCAAATGCATCTCGGTCAGGAAGTCTGGGTTCGGCGACTCTCTAGTCACACCTTGAGTGGTCATGACCGGCACAGGACTAGATGCAGAGGCCAACGGGTGGGTGGGCAGTCAAGACAGTCCTCCACCAGGTTTGAGGGGCATTCAAGGAGATGTTTCCACCTGCTTGCGGTTCCACTGAAATTATTCTGTGGGTTAACGCTAAACTTTACTGTTGAATGCAAATAGCATCTGGGAGAGTTGACTCTATTTCGGATCAAATATTAACACCTAAGTTGAATTAATTTTAGTCGTCACTTGGCCCAGAGCGAAGTGGAGAAGCAGTGGGACCATCAGGAAACACATGCAATTGCTCACCGACTAAGCTGTTTGACTTAGTCTCATAGTTTGATTCTCAATTGTTGTCTGGCAAGAAAATTTGCTATTTCCTTTTAGAAAACAGTTTGTCAATGTACTTGTAATTGACTTTTATTTTGAGATAATTGTAGACTTAGTTGTAAGAAATAATATAGAGAGATCCTGTACACGCTATCTGGTTTTCCTAATAGTAATCTAAGGGAGAAAAAACATCTTCCTCTCCTAGATTCATTGGCTGGACCCTGAGAGTTAGACTAAAAAAAAGACAGAATAACAAGAGAAAAATAAGCAGAAATTTATTAAAATGTGCATCCTGCATACACATGGGAGTACTCAGTGATGAGTAACTCAAACGAGTGGTTACAACTTGGGCTTCTATAGCATCTTAACAAAAGATTATATTTTTTAAAGAAGTGACAAGAGAAAGGAAAAGGACTTCAACTTTCTGGGGGCGGCAAATTGTGGGAAGGTGATTATATGGGGGAGCTAATGGAGACAAGGGCTACATAGTAAAGTTTGTTATGCAGGTTCCTCTCGTGCCATCTCTGGGCTGATCAGCGTCCAGATTTGTCTCCAGTGGTTATCTTCTGTCCTTCCTAGCGGAGGCTGATGGGCACCTTTACAAATTTATGTCCTGCTTTTAGGCAAATAGAAGGAGGACAGAGAGTTTATTGCATCTGTTTCTTCTCGATTGCCTTCAGTTCAAAATAATCCTTATGCCAACGTGGCACGTTTTGGAGTGGCATGTTCTGCTGCCCTTCAGTAATATCGTGCAAAACTAGAGTACAGTATTACCATGAGGATGTTGGTATTGCTAAAGCCAAGATAGAGAACGTTTCCACCAACAAAAGATGCCCTCAGATTGTCCTTTTACAGCCACACTTTCTCCTCCCCCCAATCCCTATCCCTGGAAACCACTAATCAGTTCTCCATTCCGAAATGTTGTCATTTCAAGCCCATTATTTAAATGGAAATGTTTTGGGGGTTGACTTTTTCACTCAGCATAATTCCCTCCAGCTTCATCTGGACTGTTGCATGCATCGACGCTCCATGGTTGGATGCACCACTGTTTGTTTAAACTTTCATCCATTGAACCACATCTGGATTGTTTCCACTGTTTGGCTGTTGCCAGTAAAGCTGTTATGAACATTCACGTACAGGAGTTTGTGTGAGTATACATTTTCATTTTTCTGGACATTTTCAGTGTCCAAGAGCGCAACTGCTGGGGTGGGTGGAGTTGCATGTTCAGTTCTATAAGAAATTACCAAATGTTTTCTGGGGTACCATTTTACATCCTCACAAACAATATTTGTGTGTGCCAATGTATTCCAAAGGATTCAAAAGTTCATGCCCTTTAGCCCAGGGAATCTATCTTCAGATGACAGTTCAAAATATAGAAAACAAACAAAAACAAAATTGTACATTCTGCTCTTTTGACTCTGGAAATGCATAGGACAAGTTAGATGGCTATTTTGTATTTAAGCTGAGGAGAAAACTAAGTTTAAAAAAAAAAAAAGAACTATAATTGAATGGAAAAACACATTGGCTTGTGTTTCCTAGGCAACAATGCTTCTAATCAGTTATTTGTTTTGAACATATGGTCATATCGTTAGTACCACTGCGCATACATGCTCTCTAGGGAGAAAAATAAATCTGGAATATTGGGTGAGAAAACCTTAACCAATAAAAGTTAATTGAACGGTGAGAAGTTGGAGACTATTAAGGCCTGAACAGATCCTTAGACTGGAGGATGGGAGGTGAGGGTCACAGGAGGCTCCTGCATGTCTTGTCGGGGGAAGGGAGTCGAGAGTGGATGGGAGAAGGCTGGTGGAGGCAAGAGGAAGGGACGATGCGGAGGAACCTTTAATCCACTTTACAGTTTATGTGAGGACCAGCTGTGGTTGAGAACTGGCATCTCTGAGTTCCTCAAGGCAAAAACAAAACCAGAAAAAAACCTTTCTCAGAAACTACATTTTTTAAAAACTGTTTGAAATAATAATACATGATTTTTTTTAAGAGAAAATACTAAACTAGCTAGTGTCATAGGGGAAAGATTTTAATAATATTTCCTGTATCTTTAGGGTCTTTGGAGTTTGTTGCTGTGAAGCATTCAAGAAACCCAACACACAAAGAGATCAGATGCAGCAAACGTGTGGGTCTCGAGTGGTGGATCTGGGTACTGCATCGAAGAAGTGTCAATCAAATCAAATCTTAACACAGAAGTCAATCCGCTTTTTCAAAATCACACATATGAAACGATCCCTCTATTCAATCCATTTCCAAAGGAAACAAACAGCGCTTCCTGCTTAGGGAAACTTCAGGGATGGCTGTTTCAGACGCTGAGGGCGCCTTTCGCCGGATACTCAGGGGCCAGGGTCATGCAGGGCTCCTCCAGAGATCGTTGGGGCATGTATCCCCAGAAGCTGTAGGACAGCTGGGAACTTGTGGCCTTTTTACAGTAAGAGAAGAAGACACAAAAGCAACTTAGTCCCTTGGAAACCATTCCAGAAATCATGAGATCTGTTAGACCTGCTTAAAATCTTCCCCCACTAGTTGGAGAAGGAAAAGCTACCAGCTCACACTTTGGAATGAAATGGACCTGGATTGAAAGGCTATTTCTGCTACAGACTGTGTGATCTTGGGAAGTCTTGAGCAAGCCACGTAATCTTGCTGAGCTTTGGTGTGCTCGCCTGGAAACCAGGATGCTACTACTTGCTCTCAGGGCTGTCTTGAGGACCACACAAAGTGATGGATGTGAATCATGCCTCTGGAGGCACGTCTTGTGATATTCGCTGTTTTTGTATTGGTGGTGTTCACGTGCTGGTTGTTTGCCCCCTGTTGCTGGGATTTGCACATTGTTGGTGAGCTTAGACATCACTTTTACTTTAAGGTTCATTTGTCGACTAAATAGGGATTTGTCGAAAGCCCGGTGGGCACCAGGCACATTCTAGGTGCTGTGGATAGAGCAATGAGGTGCAAGGAAGCCAGCTTCTCAATGAGCCTACATTCTGGTAGAGGGAAAGAGGTTGTAAACCATGAATGACACATGCAAGATGTGAAAGATGCTGAAAAGAAAAGTAAAGCAGAGCCAAGGGATAGAGAGTGAATGTGTGCATGGCAAAGGATGCCATGTTAATGGGTTTGTCAGGAAATGCCTCCATGATGAGGGGATATTTTAAGCAGAGACCAGAAAGAAGCTGGGTTACATGGGGAATAGTAGGTGGCTATGTTGCGATTGGCCAAACACACTTTATTAAAGTACTTCAGGGCATCAGCTCTTGATTACTCCTGCTAATGAAGTGGTATCCAAAAGACTGAGCTGAAAAGAGTTTCCATTACATTTTGGGGAGTGCCTGTGTTTTCCCTCTTTGTCTTTAGGAGGCATCGGACTTGACTTTCCAGTGCATTTGGGTCCGGCCACTCTCTGACCTCTGCCCTGGGATTGCTTGCGTGCCTCTACGTCCCCGTCAGGCCTGCTCACATTGACTCAGACCTCACTCATTGCTCATGTCATTGCTTTTACCTGTCTACCTGCCCATCTCCTCCAACCGAAGTGTTTGCTTGAAAGTGGAAACTTGATCTTACCCAACTTTTTTCCTCGGGTATAGCATTTATATCAGAGTAGCCCTTTTTTCAACAAAAGTTAGGAGAATCACTGAGGAAAAAGGAGAAAGCTAAATGGGTCTGACTTAAAAAGCTCATATGCTGAATAGGACATCTGTAATAATAGAGTTTCTTCTAAGGTTGTTGACTTAGTTAAGACAGGAATCCACACTAACTTCTTCAAGAAAAAGGGAGGAGGATGTGTAAAGACCAGGACGAGTCTATAGCCAGACCCCGTAGAGTGCTATAAGTGGAAGGTGGGGATGCTGGCTACTCGCCCTCTCTTCAGGGCCCTGGTTCCCTCCCCTGTGTTTCATCCTCCGCTTAGTCATGAGTTCCCCTCTGCTGTAATGTCTGCATGTGTGTGGCACTGGCTGACCAGGGCAGGGCCTTGAGCCGTGAAGCTCTGTGGCCAGCCTCCTCAAGCCTTCTTAGTCTTACCTTTCCAATTTTCCACCCCAGGAGACAGACTTTGGTTTCTCTTGGGTCCGGAGTCCACACTGTGCCACTCAGCTGTGGACGTGGAGCAGAGTCTGCAGTGCCCAGATCTGCCCTTCTCCACTTCCTGTGGTTATTTATGTGCTGCTTCTCCTAGAAAGTTCCATGATGGCAGGGCTGATAATTAATGCAGAGGGTACCCACAGTGCCTCTTCAAAGGATCTAGAGTAGAGCAAAGGCTCAGTCACATTTGTTTTGTTGATTTAATGTTGAACACAGGAGAAAGGAAGGGATTAGCAGGACTTCTATACCCATGCATTTTTATGAGAAATTTAAAGTATGCTTTTGTCTCCTTAACAACAGCCCATTTTGCACTTACCTACCTCCACCCTGGCACCATCCTTCTTACCCCCCATATTTTTCCATGATAACTAACCCCAATCAGGTACCTCCACTTCTTCTCACACTACATTTAGGAATAAAAAGTAAAGATTTTCTAAACATTCTAGGCAAAGGACAGCATCTGTGCTTTCTACTTCCTGGGATGGAGAGCGTTCACATGTGTGTCTATTCTCTGAGCCTACTCTTCTTATCTATTCAACGGAGATGATGATAATAATAACAGGAGGAGGAGGAATGTACTTCACATGGCTCTTGTAAGGACTAAAGGAGCAAAGTGATCAGCATGGTGCCTAGAAGAAACTTCAGCCCTGAATGCATGGTTGCTGTATGTCTTATAAACACCATCATCACAATTATCATCGTCACCATGAATATCACCATCACCATCACCAGCAGCAGCAGCAGCAGTGACACTAGCATGACCATCATCACCATAGACACTCTCAGAAAAATGGATGCAGGGCCATCAACTGTGGTTTTCCAATATAGACAAAAGGACTCAACAAGCTCTATTTCTGTTATTTGAGAGGCAATATGAGGAAAGGACGAGTAAAAACAAATCATTGGGAAAAAAAGTTTGATTTCTGCCTACAGGAACATACAGTCAACTCTTGAACTACATTCATTAGCTTGTGTCACCTCTTGTATTCTCAGCTCGTCAGACACACTTCTGAACCCAGTGAAGGCTTCAGCTCACCTCGAAGATGAAACATGAAGCATGATCAAGATGAGACAGAGTGCAAGACCCATGGACAAGGAAATTGTTTGCAATTTAGGCGTTCTTCATTTTGTGATAGGAAGCGCTAGCCCACTTACAAATGACAATCAAATAAAGAGTTTTAAACAAGCATTTTCTAGAATGTTGATTTACTGGAGGAGGAAAAAAATTGTTGTATCCCGTCAAATGATTGCAGTACCTATAAAATGGTAAGGTCATTTTTCTGCTGAAATGTCACGGCGAGATTTTTAAAATAGATTCCTGGTGCAGTTTTAATAATGTCGAGGTTAAAGATAAGGGGAAAAAAGTACTTAACAATGAAAGGGAAGCAAAAATATCGATGTTTAAAGTGGATTTTAGGAGTAGCCTTTTATTATGTCACTGTAAAATATAACCTGTGTACTGTGAATGCTTTTATAATTGTTTTATTCGTAATTAATAACAATCAGTTCCACAGCCCGAGGCTGGTGCCCCCTGCTCTGACTTTCCTGCTAATATCACAAAAGCTGTCCCTGGAGGGGTTTGGAGAAGGGACAGGGCAAAGGGAGTGTGTGAAGCCACGCAAGGCACTCAAAGCAAAAGTCTCAGAGTCTGGTCTGCAGAGGACATTTCTTGGAGTGTCCATCCATACTCTCTTCTCTTGAACTGACCCCATGATTCAAAGCCTCCGGTGGTCAAGGTTGTGCTAATTCACCCAGACTCATCCATCGTTATAGATCAGTGTTGGGAACATGACCCAAGCTGGGGCAGGTCCTTTGCCCCTGGAATCTGTGCTGAGGAAAAGGGCCTGAGAGATGGAAATTGGGTGTCTTATTGGCATAGAGCTTGCACCTCAAAGTAAGTCTCCACAGCTCAACATGGATTCTCTGGGTATCTTGGAAAGTTTCCAGCAAAGTACCTTTTACCTAAAGCATACGAATTCAGATGCTTTATCATAAGAGGAACAATCAGTGGAGAGATGTGCCCATTTAAGGTCGCTAGAAGGAGGGAATCCAGGGTTAGTTGAGGGCCTCAGTACAGTTTTTAATTCTCTCAGCCTTCCCTTCAACATCACAAGGTGGCTGCTGAGGCTCCAAATTCACATCCAGCGTTTACCCAAGGAGGAAGGAGAAATATTTCCTTCCTGCCTCCTGCCTCTCTCCTCCTGCCTGACTAGAAGTGCCCAGCAGCTCTCCTCCTGGGTCAGTTCTGAATCCTCAAGCCGTCTCTAGCTGCAAGGAAGGCTGGGAAGCTTTCTTTGGTCTCCCTGGTGGAAGGTGTTCAAGGAGAAGGAGTCGAGAATGGCTGTTGGGTTAGCAGCCAGCAGCATGTGCCCCTTTGGCTTGAGTGGCTTTCTGTTAGCAATGAAAGAGTCCAAACACGACGCTCAAACCTGAGGGATGAGGGGCCCTTCAGATTCCAGGCTCACATTCCAGTAGGCTCTCTACCTGGGCCTTCAAGGGGGAGGAATTTGTGATTCAGCCTCTACTCCGCCTTCTCTATCAGACCACGTGGGCAGCTCCAAGTGCTAGGGGGGACCCCACACAACCACTAGGTCCACCCGCTGCATGGGATCTTTACTTCACTTTTTCCTGTTTGGAGCCATTATTCCATCCTCTCTTTCTTTGTCTTTCCCTCCCTCTTGCCCTCTCTCTCTCCAGAGGTCATGGCTATCACGAATTGGATTATCACATCCATTCATGGTTTTAAAATATATTTTCCATAAACATAAGTGTTCATAGCAATATATAGCATCACATTTTATATGATGCTAAAATATTACACAAATGCTATCATATTGCTTATATGGTCCAGCAATTTTTTCTTATTTTCACTCAATATTAAGTTTTTGAGGTTTATTCATGTCGGAGTTTGTAGCTCCAGCTCATTCATATTGACCACTAGGTTCTCTTCTACTGCGTGAGTTAATCATCATTTATTTATCTCCCTACTCATGGACTATTGAATTGCTTCCACTTTATTGTCTTTCCAAACAATGCAGGAAGGAGGTTTAGGAACAAGCACCGTTCTAGATATGTGCCTAGGATTTGAATTCATGGAACGAAATGAACCGGTGAACCAGCATCTTTTACCAGATATTGCCAAATGCTCCCCACCTCCAGTCGCACTCCCACCAGCAGCGCACAGAAGCTCAGGCGTGCTTAACATAGAACATTTCAATGTTTTTGCTGTTCTAATGGACGAGTGAGAAAAGGTGTCTCTCTGTGGTTTTAATTTGCACTTTCTTAGTCACCAGTGAGTTTGAGCACCTTGTTCTGTATTTAATGCTCATCTGGGTTTCCTCTTCTATGATTGTCTGCTCCTGTCTCATGTGTGTTTTTCCATCCGTCATTTGTTTTGTTCTTCTTATTACTTTGTAGGACCTCGCTCTGTATACCCCAGGATCCCTCTGTCATCAGTTGTGCGCACTGTCGGTGCATAATGCCAGAGTGTGGCTGTCTTTGGCTTTCATTAAGGTTTCAGAGATTTTCAATTTAAGTGTGATTAAACATGGTATTGTTTGTTTCCTTTATGGTTTGTACCTTTTCAATCTAATTCAAGAAACTTGTCTCCATTCAAAATCATAAAATAGTCTGTTATAATTTATGTTAAGAGGTTTGTTTTATTTTGTTTGAAAGTGCTTCACTTTTTCGTATTTAAGTTTATAGTCAACTTTTTGAATTTACTTTTGGGTATGATGAAAAGTAAGGGTAGAATTTGCTTGTTCTGGCTGGGGGGCAGCTATGCTGGCGCCATTTGTGGAACGGCTGTCCCTTCTCCTCACTCACAGGGGGCTTCTCACTGCAGTGCCCCGTAGGCTGGTGCTTCCAGGATCCCTATCTTGTCCCAGTGGCCAGTTTGTTTGTCCCTGGGCTAAGTCCACATGGGTTTTTATTTTTACATAATAAGTAATAAGTGGGGCATTTTACCTTGATGTTGACTATAATCATTTCAAAACTAAGTCTGGTATTTGCTTAAGGTTTTATTGTGTTAAGAATTTTCCCTTTTATTCCTAATTTGCTAGGAGTTTTTTGAAAATCATATTTGGATGTTAAATTTTATTACATAATTTCATGCATCTATTGATATAACTATTCCTTTAAGGGTAGTAAGTTGAATTACATTCATAGATGTCCTTTTTTTTTTTTGAGGATGATTAGCCTTGAGCTAACATCTGCCACCAATCCTCCTCTTTTTGCTGAGGAAGACTGGCCCTGAGCTAACATCTGTGCCCATCTTCCTCCACTTTATATGTGGGACATCTGCCACAGCATGGCTTGACAAACAGTGTGTAGGTTCACACCTGAGATCTGAACCGGTGAACCCCAGGCTGCCGAAGTGGAACATACGAACTTAACCGCTGCGCCACTGGGCTGGCCCCACATTCATAGATTTCTTGATATTAAAATAACAAATGGTAAATGAACAACGTCTATCTTATGGTTTAATAGTATGTGTGTGTGTGTGCATGTGTACACACACGTACAATCATCCAGCTTGCTGATATTTAATGTAGGATTCTGTGTCTGTGCTCAAAAGTGAGAGAATGTATCTCTTGTCAATGCTATAAATAATTCCATCCTTTACTTTCAATCCTTTTGTGTCATGAAGTGGATTGTGGGGTGGGGGGGATTTATCCAATCTGGAAGTTTCTGTCATTTCGAGGAGGTGCTGATGTCCAGGTAGGAATGTGGTGAGGTTCCTGGACTGATTTCTACCCTCTTGTTTGTGCTGTTGGTCTTACCTCACCAGGCGTGACCAGCACTCAGTTTGTTCTTGAGCTGAGGGGTGTCGGCTGAGTGATGCCCACCACAGTCCCAATGGGCAGGCCCACCTTTACACAGGAGCGGGCCTGTGCCCAGTGCCTCTTCTGCTGAGAACGTTCTTGTGTATTTCAGCAACTGTTCCTCAAACACTAGAACTGACTAGCGGCTGAGAGTGGGCGGATGTCCTGCCTGGAAGTTCAAGATTAAATTTACACAGTCCAAGCCGAGCAGACTGTAAATACATTACAGACTCAGACTTTCAGACAGGATTTTGAAGGCCTGTACAAAGGAAAAAAAGAAATCACTGGCAAAACCTATTAAAATACCCTTAGAAAACACGGCAAAAATCAAGTCAAAAGATCTAAAAGAAAAGATGGTCTCAGCAACTCGTGTCTCAAGACCTGCTAGCCTTGCAGAGATTGTAAAGTTCTTAGTGATTTCTCAGCCTTGATCATCGGATCGAGGGAGGATTATCACGGCGACGTTCTGCCAACAGTGCATTAACTTTATTTAAAGTCCAGTTCCAGGACACACACGAGAGACACAGCGAAGTTAGGTAGGCAGAAAGAAGCTCCGAGTCTGGATAATGTCAATATAAGGTGTGGCTTTAAAATAATAATTCTGTCTAATGTAATTTATAAAGTGGTTCTAAAGATAAAAGTGATTTGGAAAAGTTGGAAAATATTCCAAAGTAACATCCTTTAGGCCAACATTATTCATTTACATGTGCATTTTGGCAGGACTTAAGAAAAAAAAAGAAACCATTTATTCCCTTTCTACATAATTGTATCCTGTGACTACAAGCCAACTGAGAAAGTGATTGAAGAGGATTTAAAACATTTCTAGCAAAAATTAAATCTTGTTGAAATCTTAGATGTAGCACCAAACTAGACCAGTGAGACAAGGATGCCAACCTTGCCTGGGCCCTGCGGTTTATTGAATGATGACCCCCAAAAAGGTACATCCACATTTTAACCCCTGGAACCTGGGAGTGCTGCCTTATTTGGGAAAGGGGTCTTTGCTGGCATAATTCAGTTGAGGGTTTCCAGATGAGATCCTCTTGGATTACCTGGGTTGGCCCAAAGTCCAATAATAAATGTCCTTACAAAAGACGAAGGAAGAGGAGATGTGCCTGCTGCCCAGCCTCCTCCTCTCCCACCCCACCTGACCCACTGACAGATGCACCTGGGGGGACAAACGGCTCTTCAACGTGATGCTCCTTGCCTCAAGGTGAGGACTTTGTTGCGGTGGCACTCCAGAGCGCCCAGGGAGCCCACGTTCTAGTTCAGGTATTTTTCCCTGCCCTCTCCGCTCCCCTCTCTCTCCTCCTCAGAACACTTTCCCAAAACCAGTCGAATGAGAGCCCCTAAGGCGCACACTTCAGTTCCGGGGAGCAGCAGCCATGGCTTGAGGCCAAACTGAGAAGGAGACCAGGAAACATGGGTGTGGTCCCCGGCTCTCCTCCCACCTTCTGCGTTCCCGCTTTCCCCTCTTCCCAAATGTCACCTCCAGCCCATCTCTCAACAGAAGACTTGCCAGCCTGCTTCCTAAAAACAATGAAGTTGCTGGTTGTGAAATCCTTCTATCTCCTTCTATTTCACAACAGACTAGCCTTGGAATTTTACTTAACTATGTGCAAATATTCTCAACCTTTCTCAAACCTTCCCCGGACCACCACACTCCCATCTGGAGGCTGCATCCTATCATTAGCAGCTGTATGTAGAGGCAGGCACACAGGTTCTGATAAGAGCGTCCCAGCCTCCTTTCAGAGAATCACCCTCTTGTGCACAGCCTGGTTGTAATTAATTTTATGCCCTGCTTGTAGCATCCCGTGGCCCGATGAGGCCAACAGATGCTTCCTCCCACAATGCTGAATTCTGAGCCAAGGGAGGTGAGGCTGGAAAAGACACTGGGGCTGAGGCAATCTCACGGCTGCACTCCAAGACTCTCCCATCCTTCCTGATACAAGGATTCCTGGTGCTGCTCGGATCCCCATGCTTTCTGACACTGGGTTCTTGAGATTTCCTTCTGCTTCTTCCAAAATTTCCATTTCACTCAAGTTAGACCAAGCCATTTTGTTGTTTGTAACAAAAACTCCTGAAAGATATGCCGCCTGTGTTAGAGTCATTCACATTAGAAATCTCAGTGGATTAACAGAACTAATGCAAGATTCATTTCAGGTCCAACAACCCTCTTCCAATTTGTGGCTGAGCCACAGAAACAAGTGGACACTGAGGTCACTACTCTAGGACAGGGAAAGGAGAAGATGAGGAGATGCTCCTGGTTTTAACAGCCCTGAGGAAATGACCACACCAAGGCCCTTGAGATGGTAGCATCTGATTCCTGGCCACACCCATATGATCTGTCCTAAAAATGCACCCATGTTTCCCTCATTCTCTGTAGTTCCTGCTCTGCATCACCAGTCTCAGAGTTTCCAAACATCCTTCAGGGCCCAGATCAAACACTAATTTTCCGTAAAATTTCCCCAGCTATCACCCTCCAGCCTGCACCCAGAAGTATTAGTTTTCCATTCTTTTCTGCCTCATGGCATGACCAAATGAATGAATGAGTGAAGAATAATCGAATGGAGTGATCTACTTATGTGATATGGGGAGTCCCCCTCACTGTGTTTCAATTCCAAAGTTAAATTTAAGTTGTCAATGCAAGTTTTAGGCTGTGGCATTTACACGCGTTTTAAGATATCGGAGACGTTGTGGCAATTGAAGTAATCTTCCTCTGAAGCAAAATATATTGAGAAGTAGATCTCACTTCAAAATCTCAAAAACCATATCCGCTTGTCTACTGTTTCAGAGTCTCCAGCAGCAAACGGACAGAAGCCCTGGCTCTGTGGAGTGTAGACATCACCTGTGCGTGTCAGAGGGCTAATTGTCAACCAGCAGATCCCACCTGTTTGCCCCGACAGTTATTTCCCCCTTCATTTAGAATAGAATTATGTAGCATTTTATAGCTCAGGAATTTGTGCAAGGGGAATTTCTTTCACAGACAACATGACCTTATAGGAAAACAGCATCCACAGAATATAGCACAGACATGGCCACTTTTCCCAATGTGCATGTGGATTTTTATGACCAGTCACAAATAGAGGCTGGGAGAAATACAAATTTCAAAGCAGAAACAATGTCACCTATCTCCTTGATAGGACAGCATTGCAAGCGTATTTAGATTTTGCATCTGAATCAGCAGAGAAGTGAGCGCCTTGTGAGCCCTGGTTTAATGATGACAATGGTGTTTGTCTCTTTCCCTCCCTTCTTCTAGTCCGAGGTGAAGATGATTAATGGGCTGCCACGGGAATCGTACAGTAAGCTTTTCTGATCAGAGTGCCCCTTGAGCTAACCGTGTAACAGCTCAGGGCTGCACAACCGAGGATATTGATGAATAGTTTTATGACTCGTTTGGGCAGATCCATGAAGCCAATTACTTCATAAGGTGGCATTCATCGCAGCTGCCGTCGATCCACTGAGGCTAGCTCATTGATTAGAGTTTGCCAAGGAAAGCAAGTGTGACAGTCTGGCATCCAAAATTGCTGACACTTGTTTCTGGACTTCAGAATGGGTGTTCCTACAATGTGCGGGTGATTTCCTTAGGCTGGCTTAATTATCCTGCCATTAGATGAGATTCAGCAATTTGATGTAAAGTGGGAGAAAATCCACAGTAATATTAGACAGATTCTGTAATCCCTTGATTCTGGTAGGACTCATCTGTAACCTCCTCTCCACATACCCTCCCTTTTTATTGAAGAATTTGAATATTGAATCTAGACACATGTTCATGCATCATTTGGTTGGTTTGAAGAAGTCAATTAAATTAAAATTTCAAGCTGAAAAAAGTATACGTTGGCACTTACTTTTGATTTTTTTAGCTTAAATACAATAGAATTATATTTTGGTACAGCTTCGTTGACTTATTCCCGGGCTGTTTAAGAAGAGGAATAATTTGCAACTAGCAAATATGTGATTTCATGCACATGCATAGCTGGAAAATCAGGTGCAACTAAAATATTTTTCAAATGGTACATTGTTTCACACTTTGCTCTCCTTTAACCTCCTGCAGATGCAAAGTTAATAGAGAGATGTATTCACTTAACTATCGACTTTTGGAGACTGCCCGAGGGTGTCATTTCCATCTCAGAGCCCCAATGCTCTGTGACACCGGATGACACACAGCCATCGGAATGCAGAGGACCATAGTTAATGTTGAGGAAAAAGCTTCTTTTGATGGAAAATTGCAGGAGGAGGAAGAAGGCAGTTTTCTCTGGGGGGATGTGCAGCTTCCGTAGGATCACTGCCGTCTCGCTGGAAGGCAGGAGAGAACGGCGGGCGGGCAAGCAGAGCTGCCTTGTTTCTTTAACAATTTTTTTATCTTATGCTGAGGGTTTTAGAATTACAAAAAAATGTGAAGATGGTACACATTTCCTATAGATTCCACACCTAGTTTCCTCTATTGTTTTTAACAACTATACTGAGATGTAATTCACATGCCATAAAGTCACCATATAAAACATTCAATCTCACGGTTTGTAGCGTATTCAGACTTGTGCGACCTTCACCACAATCAGTATCAGACGTTTTCATTGCTCCCGAAAGATGCCCTGTACCTAGCACCAGTCACTGGCTTTTGCCCCTAAATCTCCGGGCCCTAGGCAACCACTAATCTACTTTCTGTCTCTACAGATTTGCGTATTTAATTCTGGACATTTCATATAAATGAGAGCATACAATACACGGCTTTTGTAACTGTCTTCTTTCATTAAACATGATGTTTTCAGGTTCAACTATGTTTCTTCTCGGAGAGTTGATTGCTTTATCATTACGTAGTGCTTCTCTTTATCCCCAGTGATCTTCCTTGCTCTCAACTCTGCTTTGTCTGAATCAACACAGCTACTCCAGACGTCTTTTATCAGTGTCAGCCTGGTCTGTCTTCCTCCATCTCTCTACTATGAACCTATCTGAGTGTTTATATTTGAAGCTGGTTTCCTACAGACAACATACAGTCAGGTGTTGTGGGGTTTTTTTTAATACACTCTAGCAATATTTTTTTTTTAATTAGTTTATTTAGACCATTCACACTTAAAATGATTGATATAGTTGGATTAAAATCTACCATATTTGTATTTTTCTTTTTGTTCCGTTGTTCTTTATTTCTTTAAACTTCCTCCATTTTTCTTTCTTCTCTGGTTGGATCGAGAATTTTATACAATTATATTTTATCTCCTCTTAGAATATCAGCTATACTTCTTTTAAAATTTTTTCAAATTTATTTAAAGGATTTGCGATATACGTATTTAACTAATCTACGTCCACCCTCAAGTGACGCTGTACCACAGCTATCTCATAACAGTCTTCCAAACCCCTCCTTACAGCTCTTACAACACTGTTGTCATTTAGTCCACTTATCCATATGCCGTAATCCTCCAATATTTTTGTTACTAGTATTAATTTAACATTTAATTTAAATGTAGTTATCTGTTAGATCAACTGAGAATAAGAAATAAAATATTTAACTTATTTTCATTTATATTTTCTCTGAAGCTCTTACTTTCTATATGTAGGTCTGAGTTTTGGACTTAGGTCATTTTCTTCTCCTTGGAAAACTTTTCCCATTTCACGTAGGGAAGTTCTGCGGGCAGTGAATTCCCATAGTTCTTGTTTGTCTGAGAAAGTCATTATTTTTACTTCACTTTTGAAGCATGATCTCACTGGATATAGAATTCGAGGTGGGTAGCTATTTTCTGTCAACGCTTTAAATATTTCACTCTGCTCTTTCATTTTCGCAGCTCCTGATGAGAGGTCTGCCGGACATCCTCGCTCCTCGAAGTAGTAAAACCTTTTTCTCAGCTGCTTCTGATTCTCTCTGTGCCTCTGGTTTTCTGCAGTTTGAATGTGTTATGCGTATGTGTGGATTTATTGATAATTATCGTGCTTGATATTGTCTGAGCCTTCAGGACCTGTGCTTTGGTGTCTGTCATTAATTTTGGAAATTTCTCAACTATTACTACTTCAAAATTCCTTCTGATCAGTCCTCTTCTTTCTCCTTCTGGTATTCCAAATATTCACATGTTATGCTTTTTGAAATTAAACTGGAGATCTCAGATGCTCCATTCTGGTTGTTTCTATGGTTTTCATTCTTTTGCCATCCTTCCATTTCAGTTTGGGAAGTTTCTATTGACATACCTCCAAGCCCACTGACCTCTCCCCTCCAGTGTGCTGGTGAGCCCATCAAAGCGCTCTGTATTTCGATTTTGGTATTTTGAGTTCCATCATTTCCTTTTGAATCTTTCTCAGAGTTTCCATCTCTTTGCTTCCATTACCCATCTATTCTTGCATGTTGTCTACTTTTTCCATTCGAGCCCTTAGCATGTTAATCACAGTTTTAAATTCTCGGTCTGATTCCAGCGTTGTGTCATATCTGAGTCGGTTTAGCTGACGGAAGTTTTGGGCCCTGTGATTTCACTTGACCAACATTTTCTAAAGTGAACCAAAGGAAACATCAAGCCTGTAAAATGATTTACATGGAAAAATAAAATATTTGGAAATAACACAAAATATCCATTCCCTTATTAGAGATCCACAATAAATATTAGTAAATCGAGGACTTATTGAATTAACTTTAGAGTTCAACAATGAAGAAACTAGTTCTCATCTGTGCAACATAGAGATTCCTAAACTTATTTGAGGTTAAAGTCATTTATGGACACTCGTTAACATTGCCTGAGTCTTTTTTCCCCTGGAATATGCTTTGGTAAATAATACTGTAACCTAAAACGTATTTCCCCACTTACATTATTCTTTTCTGGACTTTTGTTGGAGAGAGAGTGTGTGTGTATGTGTGTGCGTGTGCGTGTGCATGTATTTGCATGCCATTCTTTAAAAAATATTTGCTTTGATATTCATTATGTAACTGTCCAGGAGATGGTAAATGTTTGTTAAGGCTCCTATTTGTATATTTTTAGTTATGTATTTTTTAAAACTTGAGTGGCGAAATGAAAGTGGAAAGCATCGTTACCAGGTCAGCATGTGTGTAGGCTCTAGTTTCCAGAGAAAGCAAAAGTCCATCCATTCTTTCAACACCAAATATTGTCAAGTTCCTGAGGAGCGCCCAGTACAGCTCTGAGCGCTCTGGTCCAGCAGAGGCAAAAAAGTGCTTTCTCCGATGGAGCCTATATTCCAAGCTTATGCCTATGAGGCATTAGCCTGTTCCTGAGAGACACACAAGTAATGAGTTTTGCTTTTCCCGTATATTTTAAGGCCTATGAGTCATAATAAGGATGTCATGAGAAAGCTTGACAATCTTAATCTTTGCTTAGAAAAAGTTACCTTTAAGTTAGGAAAAGCAAGGTGTACACCACGGAGCACTAATTCCATAGACTTTAATGTAGGCAATGAAAAATGCATTCTAAGATCAAACATTCCGTAGTTTGTATTTAAGAGAGTCCAGCATCCTTCCTTATGAAGGTCCTTTTACCACCTTTCATAGCTTACTGTGTGTGTGTGTGTCTGCAGTTTCCCAAACTTGTTTTTCAGGAAGCATCTCATGAAAGTGGTGTTTCCTAATTCACATTTGGAGAAATGTTTTTCTATCCCCTATGTGATTGAGAAATGCCAGCGTACACAGATAAAAAATTTGTAAATATGCCAATTTTGGAGGCCCTGAAAACTATGGAAGGAAAAGGGAATCTCAATGGGAAAAAGTCATAGTAAGAATCCTGAAGGATTCGAAGCTTGCAGATTCTTTACATATTCACAAAAGTAAATCAAAAAGGGGGAAAAAAAAATCAAACCCCCAAGCTGAAAACAAGCTGAAGCAAACGGGCCTAACTTTATATCAAAGTACTAACCTAGTAACACAGAGGACTTCTTCTGAGTAATCTCTGAAAACAGCAACCTGACTCTAAATTCTTGGTGATTATAGTCTAAGGATGAAAAGGATTACAGAGATATCTTAAAATTCACTCAGTGGTTTTATTGTTAGTAGTAACTTTGGTATCATAATTTTGACACCATTTAATGTATCTTTTAGAATAAAGAAGTAACTGTGTTAATATTATTAGTGCAAATATATACAAATCAAAAAAGGCAAGAAAATATCCTCTCTCCAAAGGCTGTATCCAAATGCTAAATTTGAATAGGAAACAGTAGTAAAAACTCACGATTTAACACACAAGCATCCTGGCTCTCCGCCAAGAGAGTTTAGAAGTGATCACACCTCGGGGGCAACAGCACACAGGCTCAGATCTTGTTTTATAAACACCACTTCCCATTAGAAGGAAGTTGGGCTCAAAGACAGAGCACAGTGTGTCAAAGGCAATTCCATTGGTTAAATGAGGGGTTATTTGAGCATCCACAAACAAAAAAATTTGTATTGTAAAATATAGAACATAAAATACAAGAGCCCATCGTGTTATTAAAATATGAAATAAAGCAGAACAAACACAAAATAAAAAAACGCAAACAGAGAGAGCAGTAGATGAGGAGATGCTCTTGCCAGACTCAGCTTCAGAAAAGGGTCTGAAACTCTGCCACAGCCAGCGTAGTGAGCAAAGGGCAGCCAGCTGTCAGCGCCTTCAGGATCTCCCTCGAGTTCAGGGAACTGCCTGGCTCAAGGTTATGTCCTCTGGGTGGCGGGAGGGCTGAGTGAGGCCAGGCATAAAGTTCCAGCTATTGCAACCCAGCTTGAGGCAGCTGGGCGGTTGCCCAGTCCTGAAGGGCACGGCTTGCTCCCGAGTCCCTGCCACGGTGGCCGAGGCTTCATCGGCCGCCTCTGCAGTTCAGCATCTCCCTCTGCCCAGGCCAGCCCTTTCCCCTCACAGGTGCTGATCCCTAATAAACATTTTGCACCCCAAACACCATATCAGCATTAGATTGTGGAGAACCCAAACTGTGACACAGAAAAAGGAAAAAAAATTGTCGCCATTGACGGTGACAATCACAACCACTTCTTACCCTGAAAATCGGTCACTAATGGGAAGAATTAAGCATTTACCCAGAACCAGTTTTTCTTCAGTTAATCAGGAAAACTATTCTTTACAGAGAAGGAGCAGGTGATAAATGAGGAAGGAGCGGGGAAGTTGGCAATCCCCAGTGAAATCACGGACCCAGGCACGGATCTTCAGGGCGGCTACAAGCATTAAGGAGAAGCTTAGTGGGGAACGGACTTTGCTCAGTTCCAAAGTCCATGCCGATCCTATTTGCTATTTGCAAAGGAGCAATATGCATTTGCATGGCTAAATCTTGAGGTCACAAGCTGAGCCAGACGGTAAAGTTATCGTGACTATTTGTGGGATGGCCCTCAGTCTGTACTTCCTGATGAACTTCCATAAGGAGTAAACAGCATCACCTATGAAGTGTTTTTGTTGAACATTATTTAATCTAAAGTTAATCAATACTTTCCACCTATGTGGCTTGCAGGAAATCCAGAGATAAAGGATCAACTGTCCCAACAAGAGTAGAATCAAATATTCCAGAATATGGGACAGTCTGTGAGATACCTGACATAGTATCAAAGAAATCATTATCATTGAAAAAGGCAGTGAAGATGGTGGGGTGGCGACTGTGGAAAAAAGGAGACAAATGAAACACACAGCTACCAAACCAACGTGTAAATGTTGATTGGTTCCTGGAGAGCGGAAAGCCAGCTTGGAACACTAATTCTCTCTCTAACTGGCAGAATAGTACACCAGAGTTCAACATGCAGCCTCCTACCAATGGGGACATTTTTATCCGTATGCCCTTACGCCCAGAGAGGTGGCTGGGAGTAGAGATTTCTTGGTGGACATTTGCCATCATGGCCTGCCCACTGCATTCATTTTCCCTTCTGAGGATAATGGGACCTCAGTTTTCCTTCAATGAACATTCGTTTCCACCAGTCACCATCCTTAGGTTTGGGAAGAGGGTGACATAAGCCCAACCCCAAGAATGGTGTTGACTCACACCTGGCCATTCAGACTCATAGTGATGGGACACCAGTGGTCACACTCCCAAGGGACCCCAGGATTTTCCTGAACTGCTGGGAAAGAGATTTACTCTTTATAAAAAGTTTAGTAAATTAGCACTAACTCATCAGCCTGGAGCTACCATGCCCATCTATGCCACGAGAAGGAGGCCTGCCTGAGAATGATGCAAGCAGAGCCAGAGAAGGAGGGAGACAGGAGAAGGGCAACATTATTTGGGCCCCTAGATACAATCATACCTGAAGGCAACTCGCAGGACTTTACCAAAATAGGAGCCAGTAAATTCCCTATTTGGCTAAAGCTGGTTAGATTGTGTTTCTTTCCCTTGCAACTGTGAAAGTCTAAATAAAATAGATGTAACAGTCAAAAATATAGACAAATTTAGGTGTACGTGCGTGGGAATCTATTTTTTTTTTAAATCTAGTAGGCAAAAAGATGTGACTTTTTATTTTTAAATTTTAATTATGAAGCATTTCAAATAAGCATGAAAGTACAGAAGATAATAGAACAGATCGTCTTGCACCCATCTCTGAGCAGATATTAACATTTTGTCATATTTGCTTCAGAGCTCCTCGCTGAAACATTTGCATGGTTTAAAATGCAGGAAACAGAAGGGTATGGGGCATCTTATCTATTCTGTCTCCCAGGCACTGAGTTCTTTTCTGTGGAGGCATCCAGGATCACCAGTTTTCAGTGTATATTCTCAGAAAGATTCGAATGCATGCACTGGGAAGACATGTTATCATAAATGAGCATCACAAATACTGACTCACCCTGTGCTTTTTCCACGTAATTTATATTAGAGATTGTTCTGTATCAGTATCTGTAGACCAGCCTTGTTCCCCTTAACAGCTGCAAAGTATTCTGTGGAAGCAGACATTGATTTCTGTTTAGATTGTTTTCAATATTCTGCTACAGTGGGCAATGCTGCAACAAGTGACCTTGGACATAGGTCATTTCACACCTGTGTAGGCCTATTTTAGCATGCATTTCTAGGAGTGAGAAATCGAAGCCAAAAGTTTTATATAATTGTAATTTTGATAGATTTGTCAAATGTCCAACATAGAGGTCATATCAATTTACGCTCCCTTTGGTGATGTAGGAAAGAATCTATTCAACAAATTCTGGTCAAGTTTGCATTATCAAATCTTTGCCAATGTGATCACTGAAAAAATGGTATTTCAAGGTTGTTTAAAGTTCTATTTCATGCTGAGCATCATTTAATATATTTCAGTCACTTACATTTCATTTTCTGTGAACTCCCTGTATTTCGTGCCCATTTTTCTACTGGGCTTTTGTTTTTTTCAAGTGGCCAAAACTATCTATGTACCTACTACCTACCTATGTACCTGTCTATCTATCTATCTGTCTATCATCTGTCTATTTACCTAATTTTTTTAATTGGCCTTTTGTGACATAAACAGCAAATGTGTTTCACAGTTTCTCATTAGCCTTTTTGCTTCTTTTTCATGGTGATTTTTATTACATAGACTTTTTAAAGTTTATTTTCATGTAGTACAATTCATCAATCTCTTTTGAGGTTTTGCGTCATCTTTAGAAAGGTGTTATGGGATGGACTGTGTCCTCTTCAAATTTGTATGATGAGGTCCTAATCCCCAAACCTCAGAATGTGACTGGATTTGGAGACAGGATCTTTAAAGAGGGGCTTAAGGTAAAATAGGTCATATGGATGGGTCCTCATTCGATACAACTGGTGTCCTTACAAGAAGAGGAGATCAGGACACAGACAGACCCAAAGGCACCAGCATGTGAGGACATAGAGAAAAGACAGCCATCTGTGTTCCTTTGTGGTCCTCAGAAGGAACCAATCCTGCCAACACCTTGATCTTGGGCTGCCAGCTTCCAGGACTGTGAGGAAATAAATTTCTGCTTCAATCTGCAGTCCTTTGTTACAGCAATCTTAGGCGACTCGTGCAAAAGAATTTCTAACAATAAGAGTTTTTAAAGAGAGAAGTGTTCCACGCATCCTCTACACAGGTAGATTATCCTATTGTTAAAGTTTTCTATGTATTTCTTCCCTTCCATATCTTCTCTAGGGGGTAAACTTGCTTTTAGAGGGACGTTACCTCTTCCCAAAGAAGGGCCAGGAGAGGGTAGTCCAGCACTAGGTAGGTACCTGAGTCTCCCAGGGGCACACTTCCTTGCCCATCTGTGCCACGCCCTCCGTGGAGAGCCCTGACCCCGACAAGGTGTGGGCAACATCTACAACGAGCACTTAGTTTGACCCAAGAGAAAATAAAGTGGGTTGGAGATATGTTCATTCATATCCACATCGTAAAAATACGTCCAGTGACAAGCATCCCGGGCATCGCCAGAGAGCCCTTCTTCCTGTCTGGAGCAGCACATCTCCAGCATCCCAGGGCAGTAGGCACTCCACCGGACCCTGCTCAGCACCTGGGAGGAGCCCTGGAGTCTCGGTGGCTCATATCTTCTCCACCAGGATGTGCTTGCCGCCCCCAGGGAGAGATCAAGCTAGAAAAACCCAGCTCAAAGAGAATTGTGTGCACGGCTCCGGCATGCAGATCTGACTCTGTTTTCTAATCAAGCTCCTGGACTGAATATTTATTCACTTTGTGCTGCACAGAAGCTCATCATGGAGCTTAGAAGCGGGAGAAAATGTCCCGGTTCATTGTGAGCTGAGGCTGAAAGTGTTTAATGAAAGAGCCAATTTGTCCTTTTCCCCACTGGATTTAGATTTGAGTTAAGGCAAAGTCACCACTAAAGTAGTTGGTTGTACATCAAAGAGTTTAAATCTAATGGGCCTTTGAAGAGCGAGTGTAAACATGTGGGAATAGAGTTCTGAGGCAGTGATATTGCTTCAGAACACCACCAGGCTTTTAAGACTATGAACAGTGTTTAAATTTTAAATGGCTCTCTTAAATAAGTTCTTTCAACTTCTCCCTTTATTTCCTCATACCACAATTAGACCATAAGTAGGACTAACCAGGATAGTACAAAGCGTCCTTATTGTGGTCAGCGTGCAGCATTGCCAGAGGAGGGAACAAGAAGACATATCTGGCTTTCCGTGCCAAACACCTGAGGTTGTATGAGCAGACCTCTCCTCTGTGTATTTGCCGCAAGCTCCCTCAGCACCCTTCCAAGACTCCGCTCATGACATCAGATCAGTCAGTTCTATGGACCACAATGGTGTTTTCTGGATTCATTTAAAACCTGCCCCTATAAGGTATTATAGAACCAAAGGTCAGGTAGTTAAAACTTGGAACATCAGGCTACTAATGCCACCTGGACACACTTCTCTTCCTCGCTCTGGCTCACCACTGAATATCCAGCATCTAACATCGTTCCTAGCACATAGTAGGTGTCAATGTTTAATTAATGGATAAAGAATCTTTTTTTATAATAATGGTCAATTTCTTTGATTTTGTCTCTCTCTCTCTTTTTTTTTTTTTAAAGACTAGCACCTGAGCTAACATCTGTTGCCAATCTTCTTTTTCTTTTCTTTTCTTCTTCCTGTTCCCAAAGCCCCCTTGTACATAGTTATACATTCTAGTTGTGAATTCCTCTGGTTGTGCTATGTGGGACGCTGCCTCAGCATGGCCTGATGAGCAGCACCACGTCCACACCCAGGATCTGAACCGGCGAAATCCTGGGCCAACGAAGCAGAAGGTGGGAACTTAACCACTTGGCCCTGGGGCCGGCCCAAGAATCTTTTTAAAAATGGTGGACTAAGTAAATAAGACCAACCCTCAAAATGAGGACAGCTAGAAAAATCATACAACATATTAAAATCTCTGCAAGAGTGTACAGAAAGATAAAAAGATAGTGAAGATTCACTGGGATAAGATGTGGGAAGCTGCACTAACATTAAGAGATGCTTCTCTAAGGGCATTAAAGTAAACTAGAAGTCAACAGGCCGTTATAGCTTCTGCAAGTCAGCTTCCAATTATCTCAATCCTTCACATTGGACTGACAGGATCCCAGATTGCTATAGCGACATAAGTAGCATCACTTAGGACCTGAGTCATTTCTACTAACAACTGTAAAAGTACGATGTCTGACATAGTGTGTGAAATAACCAAGCACATTGAGATGGCACGACAACATGTATAAAAATCAGCAGAAAATACAGGTAATAGAAACAGATTCAAAGCGGATCCAGAAATTAGGGTTGTCAGACCTTAAAAAATTATGATTATCCTGTTCAAGGAAGTAGAGCCATTGAAAATTTCTACAAAGAACTCACAAACTATTTAAAAAATAATCAACTGGAAATTATAGAACAAAAAAATGCATAAACAAAGATTTAAAACAAAGCCTATGTAGTTAACGGACTGGATTCAGAAAGAATTACTGAAGTGGAAGATAGGTCAGATGTCAAGGTCAAGAGTACATCATAGAGTGACAGACTACGGAAAGTACAGAATAGGGTTCAAGACACATTGAGGATGCTGAGAGAAGGGCTAGCTTACATGTAATTGGAATCATGGAAGAGTGCAGAGAAAATTGGGCAGAAGCAATATTACATAGCTGAATACTTTCCAAAGCTAATAAGAGACAAAAGTCAGATCTAAGAAGCTTCACAAACCCAAATATACTAAATAAGATTTAGACACTCAAGTACGTTACAGCAAAACTTATGAAAACCAAAGGCAAAGGGAATTTTTTAAATTTTTTAAAATAGCCCAAGGAAAAAAGCCAGTTTCCTTCAAAAGAACAATATTAACTGAAACCGACAACTCTCTTCTCAACAGAAGAAACACAAGCCAGAAGGCAAAGAGATGACAAAGCATTGAAGAAAAAAGAAAGTAACCACCAAGCCAGAATTCTACACCCAGCAAAATTATAACCCTTGGTAATATAGAGACAATAAATACAACTTCAGACAAGTATCAACTGAGCAAGTCCATCATCACCAAGCCAGCACTAAAGGAAATACTAAAAATATTCATCCAGCAAAAGAAGTCAGACTCAGAAGGATACAAACTATTCCTTTCCTTCTATCTTATAGTTTAAAAAGTAAACTGTAATATACACAGTTGTATATTTGTGTGCTAGACCTACAAAGACAGTTAAGAAAGGGGTTACCGTAAGAGATGGGAGAGCAAATCACCCCGGGAGGGGGGACAATGGGATTTGGTGGATTCTAGAGAGCAGCACTGAGCGATGTTTTAGTCTGGATGGTGACATCCTGGGTGCTCAATTTGTGACCAAACATTAAGATTTACATTTAAAAATTTTAATCTTTTCTGTATATGACATATTCATAGCAGAAAACATGTTTTAAAAATGAAAGAACTGAAAAAACAACCTAGCATTCAAGTTAAATATCCTTTCAGGCAAATAGCTCCATCAGGAAAACGTCTTAGACGAGGTCAAGCAGGACATAAAGTGTGTATCACAAGATGGCAGAGCAGAGCACAAGCATCTTAGGACTATTCCCACTTTGTAACAAATTGGACGGTGCTGGCATATGCTGATGCAGAATATTATTTGATCTCTTATAATGAAAGAAAGAGAGATTTTAAATGTATTTCAAAAGCAATGCATGTTCACTTAAAAAAGTTTTAGAAAGAAATACATTTTATCAAATGAAAGGGATAAATACATGTGATCCTGCCATTTAGATAGTCACCTGATGATGTGGCATATGTTTTATATCTCTATAGTACGTCAGGATATTTGTCTCTCTATATGAGCACAATGCAAAGCATATAGGAGGTGTTCAATAAATGCTATTTTCCTCCTTACCTTCATCATAGGAAATTGCTTTTATTATTCTGTTTGAAACCTGTGATTCTGATCCAATGCTATAATCTAAGGGAAGAACAAGTTCTTTTTTTAATTCTAAAACTTTGACATTATGGAATTGAATAGCTGCTAGTTTTACAGCAGTGCTGTTTCGGTGATGCATATAATTATCATCATCCAACACGTATCGAGCACCCGCCAAGGAGCAGACACTGCACTAGATACAGTGTGAACAATATTTAAAAGAAAGAGGCACCCACAGCAACCTGCAGAAGAGGAATTATTGATGCAAAAAAGCAACTTGGCTTTCTTTGGGAGATATTTAATTACAGGTAGACATATCTGCATATTTTCTTTGTGACATGCTTACTTAAAAAGCAAGGAAAGATATATTAAAATATCAGAGGCTGGAGGGAAAGTAAGAAATCTAGTTATTTCCCATTAGGGAAAAATACGCAAGAGCAAACTCTCTCCTCTACTCTTTCTCTGCCCACCTCTCCCTGGGTCATCGCCTCTAAGAACCATGTCAGAAAGCTCAAGATTGTTGATTGCCACATTTATATCTCAGGGGATATCAGTTTTTTCAACAACTAACACTTATTTCCAACTGCCCACTGACCACATCTATCTGGATCTCCCACAGGAACTTCAAAAGCATCTGTGGAAACCCAAACTCATCATTCTCCCCTCCCCTCCCCCAAAGTTCTAATTTCCTAACTGGGACTGCAGCATCACCAATCTTTGCAGCTGGAGTCCTTGGATAAAGCTTTGACGTTTCTTTCTTCCTCACCCACATGTCCTGAGTCAATTGCCTTGTTGACACCTCCACAATGTGTCCATTCCATTTCTCCTCCCCAGTCCTCTAGCCATGGACTCATCCTCTTTCACCCTGGCTGTTGTATGGGTCTCCTAGATGGTCTTGTGCTTGTTCAGACTTTTCTCTGCAATAGCTGTAGTGTTATTTTTAACACATTTTTCATATCATGTCATCTTCAAGATCAAAGACATTTATGATTCCCCAGGGCCTCCAGGACAAGGTAAAATTTCCTCAGGGAGATAGCCAAGCCCTCTACCTTCCTCAGTCCAGGCTAACACCAGCTGCTTTCTTGTTTGTTGAAAATTTCACTGACCAGGGTCCTCATAATCTCCTCGCACACCATTTAATTTCATGTCACCATGTCTTCATTTATGTCCCCATTTGCCTGAAATATACTTCTTTTTTGTTTCAGTTATAGCAAACGTCTATTTATCCTCTAAGAGCTAACACAAAATTGGTTCCCCTCTCTTCCTGCAAAATTAATCGCATATTTCCATTATGGTCCCGAGTGGGACCTACTTTATGCTGTCCCCTTCATTTATCATTCGCCCTGCAAAGTGCTCATTCATTCTCTCAATAAGTCAATGAGTGCTGATTGATCATGTTTCCTGTGTCAGGCACTGTTCCAGGCATTGATCATGTTTCCTGTGTCAGGCACTGTTCCAGGCACCGGAGATACAAGCTAAACACTTGGGTGGACTCCAGTCCTTTAGGATCTTATATTCTAGAGGTGGGAAGCAGAACATAAATAAATACACAAGATCATTTCAGAGAGTTATTGTTAGAAGAAAGTAACACGGGGTGATGGGACACAAAGTGACGAGGTGGGTCTGTTTAGATGGTGTGGTATGGGAAGTCCTCTCTAATGAGACGACAGATGATGACATGCCTGGATGGTGAGAAGGAACCAGGCTCGTGACAAGGCAATAAAGTTTGCTCCAGAGAAACGAAGAGAATTTGCCAACTTGACCTGAGTTAGGAACATAATGGTGGTGTTTGCGGGAAAGAAGGAAGACCAGTACAACGGGAGCATGAACAGCAGGGAGGCAGTGATACAAGTCCAGGGCTGCATCACGTGGTCTTTCTTTTATAACTCCTTTCTACAAATTTTGGTGTTTCTCCTAAGGGTTACAATACACAGCTTTAATTAATTATGATAACCTTCTAATAACACTAAACTGCTTCACACGTTATGAAAGAGCCACACAGCAGTATAATTCCACTTTTCCACTTCCATCTTTGTGCGAATGTTGTCATACATTTTACTTGCACATCTGCTGGAAACCCATGATACATTGCTCCTATCTTTGCTTTTGGAAGTCAATTATCTTTTAGAGTGATTAAAACTAGTTTCTCATATTTACTTTCATTTTCACCCTTTCTGGAGATCCTCCTTTCTTTCTGTAGACCCGAGTTTCTGTATCGTGTTCCTTTTGTCTGAAGAACTTCCTGTAACACCTATTTTACTGCAAAATAACTTGTAATGAATTCTTTTAAGTTTTTTGTTTGGAAAAAAAATATTTCTTCTTCATTATTCAATGGTATCTACACTAGGTACAGAATTCTGGATTGACAACTTATTCCCAGCTCTTTAAAGATTTCATTCTCTTGTTTTCTGGCTTGCATAGTTTCTTACGAGAAATCTTCTGTGTTCTTAGTTTTCTTCCTCTCTATATGATGTGCTTTTTTCTTTAAATTCCTTCAAGATTTTCTATGTCTTTGTTTTCAGTAATTTGAGTGTAATATGTCTAGGTGTTTGTTTTTTGTGCTTTTTTTTTTTTTGTATTTATCATGTTTTGAGTTCTCTGAGCTTCTTGAATCTGCAGTTTTATGTATTTAATTATTTGGGGAAATTATCAAGCATTATCTGTTCAAGCACTTCTTGTGCCACGGTGTCTCTCTTGTTTCCTTCTGGGATTCCATTTACACCTGTGTTTGACCATTTGCTCTTGACCCGTGGCTCTGAGGTGTTCTGTGCTTTTTTCCTTATCTTTTTTCTCTTTGTGTTTCAGTTTAGGCAGTTCCTGTTGGCTTATCTTCAAATTTACTAATTTTTTTCCTGATGTGTTTCGAGTCTACTGATAAATTAATCCAAGGAATTCTTCATCTCTGCTCCTGGGATTTTTATTTATAATCTCCCTACTGAAATTCCCCCTCTTCCTGCATGTCATCTTCCTTTTCCTCTAAAGCCTTTGACACATCAGTCTCAGTTATTTTAAGTCTTCTGTGTGATATTTCTAAGATCTGCATCATTCCTGAGCCTATTTCAGCTGATTGTTTTGTCTCTTGGCAGTGTTTTGTCTCTTGGCAGTGTTTTGTCTCATTCGGTTTACACCTGAATGCTGTTTCCCCCTGAAAGTCAACAGAGATCAAGGTAAATAGTATTTATGCTTGGACGTGGCAAGCTCCCTCTTCTGCTGGGCTGTTAGTGTGGAGGCACGGAGCCACTCTAGCCAGGAGTTACGCTGGGTTTGGTTATTGCTGTGGTTACTGGCTTCAAATTCCTCCATCATCACCCTGGGCTTCAGGTGGGGTTGGTTTACTAGAGGGCTTTTTTTAGTGACACTGCTCCATGCTCAGCTCTAGGACTTGCCTGGGTGCCTCAGAAAGGGTTTCCTCCACTCTTTTCCTCCTTCCCCTAGGAGGCACTGCTGCTTATCCCTCTGTGCTTGTTAGCCTAGGGGCAGGGGCAGTTCTCTGCTGTCCTGGTCCAGCAACAGCCTTAGAAATGCACTGTGTCCCTGTGGTTAGAGGAAGGGGCTTTCTCGGAGATGCTGCCTCTCTCCTGGCTCAAGGACATCTGTTATGGTCTATGCCTAGGATGGATTCCTGCCACTTCCCCAGGAGCAAATGCTACTTCTTTTCCCTTCCAGCCACGAGGAGTCTCCACCTGTAACCAAGAGTCACCAAGGTTGACTTCCTCTCCCCCAGGGTTTTAAGACCTTTGTTCTTTAGGGGAGGAGAGCTTGGACAGGACTTTGTGCCACTCCTGGTGTCTCTTCAACTTCTACAAACCTGTACCACTGAGGGAGGCTTTCTCGAGTCTCCTACCCTCAATCTTTCTCCCGATTTCATGGTGGAGGTCAAGGGAAAAGGGTCTGCATGTCGGCACAGCCCCCTTGAGTCTGCAGCCCCTAGGGTTCTACGCTCTCAGACTATTCCACACCTGGCCTTTAGCAATCCACTAAACCCTCTAACTCAGTTCTACTTACCTGCCTTTGCGGCAGCCTGTCTTACTCCTGCCCTCTGCCCTCGGTAAACGAGTGCTGGTGTCCCCTCTCGCACAGATTTTCTTTTTCATCCCTTCGATTTCAAGCTAGTTAGCTGCCTTGCAATCTCAGTTCTCTGACGGGTTCAAGAAGAGTTATGACTTTGTAGATGAGGGTCTTTCTCTTCTCATGAGGTGAAGGCAACATTATTTCCAGCTTTCTCCATCCTGCGTGGAAGCTGGAAGAGACAAATAGTCTATTAAGCTTTGGCAAGAAGTGTGCTTGGCACACAGTCCATACTCAGGAAAAACTTGTGAATTCCACTCCTGATTCCAGAGTCTCACATTATTCCCGAGGGAGGGTCATGTTGATTCATATGGTCTATTCTCCAAACAGCCACAGTGATCTTTCTAAAACACAAAGACTCCTAAGACTTCCATTGCTCTTGAAGTAAAACCTAAACCCACTGTTTTCTCCCTTGGCCAGTGTGCATTTGGATGACCTGCTGTTGTCCCCCTGCTCCATGCACTGTAACGACTCTGGTCTTACATCTCAAATGTAACAAATGGTTTCCCGTCTCACGCTTTAGAGGCTGCTGCTCCTCTCTCTGGAACAATCCCCTGCCCCCACGTGCAAGGCTCATTTCCTCTCTTCTCTCCTCGAATGTCACCTCTGTGGAGAGGTCTTCCTTAAATAGAACCTCCATGACTTAACACGCTCTCCCTGATGAATTCCTCTTCCTTGCACTATGTGCTCCTAGCACTTGGCTGTACATTGCTAACTTTCGCCCTTGTGAAAGGTGACTTCCATGGGAGGATAAATGTGGTTTCACTCCCTGCTGTGTTCCCAGCACCTAATACTTCCTAGGAACTCAAGGTGTCAAGGACAACTAGATCAATGAAAAGATGCATTAACCATTGTTAGATTAATAAATCCCTTCCATTTCTCACCCCAAAACACACTATGTGAAGCAGCCACTGAGAAGCAGCTCAAACACTAGCTACCACTTACACACAGGAGGTCTGGGCTCTTAGTTCATCACCCCGTTTAATCTCCATCTGCAGCAGTGTAGCCTGTGGGGTTCATTTCCCCATTAGCAGAGATCCAGCCTTTGCTTCCATTTCAGCTGTACCAGGGCTCAGGTCAGCAAACTATCCATAAGTGGCCATGAGTGATATATGGCCACACTGTCATAAGTCCTCAACTCTGCAACATGGCACAATGGCAACTGTAGACGCTGTACAGAGGAATGCGTATTGCTGTGTTATAATAAAACTTTAATTACAAAAGCAGACATTAGGCCAGATTGGTCCACAGGTTGCAGTTTTCAGATCCCTGCTCTATAGGGTTATTGCCTACCTCCTTTAGGTGCTATCTCGAGGCCCTCGTATTTGCCTTAGATAGATAATCACATGGCTTATACTTTAACCCAGACTATTCCAAATATACATCTGAATTTTTGTGAAAATGAGTTCAGCCATGTTGGCATGGCATGTTTTCAGATGGACATAAACTTAATTTTACTAGTTAAATGCAGTTTATTGAGTTCTCATTACGTGCCCGGCTCTGTGCTGAGTTCATGTGCATGATCCTGCTTGATCACCCAGGAGCATTGTGTGTGTGCATCATCGGTCCCGTTTGGCTATGAAGGAGCCAGCCTCAGTGTGTTGTTGTGGTTGGTCATGGTGCTCAGAAAGAGTGGCAGTGTGATGGCCCAGTTGGCACTCCTTACATTTCTGTCCCCGTATAGTGCTTGTTCCCCAGCACGTGCTAAATGAGTCCCTCCCGAATCTAACTGAAGTGGACATCTATGCATTGACATAAACAGCACAGTGTCCCGTTGTTCAAGACAGATCCACCTCTGGAGATGCCAACCTGGGGCCGGTGCATTTCCAACCCTCCTGCTCCACCGGACTCGGATCACCCAGGGAGAGTCCGTTCCTGGAAAGGAAAGTGCTCTGTGAGGACCCTGACCTGAGGAATGTCCATCCAGGGAGAGGCTCTTTATTTTTACACAAAAGATAATTGGGCGGAATACATCAACCCAACCAACTTTGGGGCTGAGCCAAATAGTTAGTGAATCCCTTGTTTGATCCAGTTACAACAGTAGATCTGATCAGCCCAGGCAGAAAAGAGACTAGAAGAGTAGCTTTATTTTTCACTAAAAAGAGATGCACAGGCTAATGTGAGAACTGTCACCAGATTTCTGAATGATGCCACATGGAAACGAGCGCATTTGGTCCACATAAGTGCTGGATTAAGGAAGTGTACAAACGAGTACAAGTTATCATAAGGCACGTCTTCGTTCATCATCACTCGTTTCAGGTTAATAGAGCTATTTGAGCATTTGCTGGATACATGGTGAAGTTATGGTTGCCAGCATTCTAAGAAATTCATGTTGATCACCTGTGTTAGTCAGGATTCTCCAGAGAAACAGAACCAATAAAAGAAAGGTAGATGCATACATACATATGTACATATGTACATTAATATGAGGAGATTTATCATAGGAACTGGCTCACACGATTATGGAGGCTAAGTCCCACCATTTGCCATCTTCAAGATGATTTGTGAACACAGGACCATCCATCTTCAGCGAGGCAGGGGTTTGAGTAATTAACAACCGTCAAAGGTGCCTTGTCTGGAGACGGGCAGGAGAGCTAGGGGAGAGCCTCTTACTCTTCAAGGGCTTGATTTGCTGATCAAAATGTTCGATGAGAAAGGATCCTTAGTCTGGCCCTCTCACCTTGCAGGTGGGGAAATGGAGGCTGGGTCAGTGTGGACGGTGGGACAAGCGCTCATAACTCCCTCTCCTGCCTCTAAGACCAATATTATTCCACCTATGCTGCAAAGGAGAAGACTGAACGTTGGGGAGAGAAAATGGCTTTCCTCTGATTGGAGTTCTTGAGAAATCAATTTCTGTGCTATATGTAAGCGCCTGGGGATTTCATTTCATTCTCCCGACCCAGCCAGTCTTCAGAAATGCCTCTCCCACCCCTGGAGGAGGAGTGAAAACTTCACCTGCTTCTAGACCCTACTTGGAGTGCAGGCTGACAAATGGCTGTATTGAATACAAAAGTGCTCAACGAAATAAGGGCGTATATCTGGGAACCTTAGAAGCCACTCTTACCTCTTCTAAATTAGATCTGTGGGATTACAGGCTTTCTGCTGGGTTAGAATTGGTCCCTAAACAGCTCTGAAAACCTGCCTCTTTCTCTTCCTGTCCTAAATTGGAAGCAAGATTCGAAAAGGCATATTAACCAGAAGGGTAAAAACATTCTCAAACAGATGTGATTTGAGAGATGAATTCATACAATTTTTAAGACCATTGAATAAATATTTATTATGTATGGACCTGTGTTGCTCTTGGAATTTTCTGAAACAGTTCTCATTTCAAACATTGTCTCATTGCCCATGTAGGCAAACATGCACACAAGTGCATGTTTCCTGATGCCGACTTATGGAATATGGTCCCTACTAGTTTAAGGGACATGGAGACTTCAACTCAAGTCCTTGTCCGCAAAAGTTGCCTCTCCAGTTGGAGAAGAGCATGTCAAACAGCAATACAAGAGATGCTTACCTGCAGGATAGGACTCAGGGCCACCGAGCGAAACAGGAGACGGACTGTGGGCAGTCTTCAGCCACTTGTTTCTGATGCTTGGTCTGTATTTGGAGAAGGAGTGTGTGCCTCATCTCATGGGACAGAGAACACAGCTCAGCCGGTGACAGTTCCTTGAAGGTTAATGGAGCTCTGTCTGCCCACGGAACACCATCAATGTGGACGAACTTAGATTCCTCTTGTTTTACTGGTGCCATATTGGCAGATTCTACTCTTATTTTATACTCAATGACTGAGCAAGGCAGGAGTTTGTTCCAAATTTTGCAGCTGGAAGACTAATTTGCTTCCTGGAGGACAACGGTAAAATAAATCCTCAAGTCCTGTCTCTATCCAATCTAACTTTGGTGGTGTAGCTGGCGTCTCCACTTGCGGTTGATGTATATGTTAATCCCTTTATCCATCGTCACTGAGGGCTGTGTTCACGCTTGTATTATACGTCCCCACACTATCCCAGTATAAGGACCATGCTATTTTATTCTGCTCCCTGGGAGGCTGGTCTAAATCCATTTTCGTTGGGGTGGAATCTCCCTTCTCCCAGATGCACTACGATTCAGCTTCCTCCAGGTCATTTCTTCTTCAGCGTCAACTGTTTATCATTTTGTAGCACCCTGATGTTAATCACTGAAATACACACATTGGCCTTAGAGGCAAATAGCCGCAGAAAGCAGTCAGTCCCTTCTTCCAAGCAGGTAAATAACAGTGACAACAGAAATAGCTTGCATTTCTCAAAGTCTAGGAGCCACAACTTTTCCTATAATTTCAGAATGATTTTATTCACCATTGGTAAAGCAATCTTTCCCACTGACAACTCAGACTTTTTCTACTTGAACTTCTGTGATCTTGGAGAATGCTACCCCGAGTCACAAGTTCCTAGAGCAAAGACAGCTTCTACATGGAGGTAATCAAGGCATCCATTTGTGGGCGGTTGCCCATCACCACACCCTGCGTTCCTTTCCTCTCACAGTCTTCGTTGTGGCCCGATGAGCTGGGTTTATTCTTATGTCCAGTCTGAAGACGATCACACTGAAGCTTGGGGAGGTTAAATAATACACCTCATCTCTCATAGTAAGAGACAGAGCTGGGATCGAGGCCCAGGACTACCTCACTTACACTCCATCCTTTTTACCACCAAATAAAACAGCATCCCATCCAGTTTCTCCAGGACAATCTCAGGCCTGATGCTTGAATACTCTTTACGATATTCCCGTGAAGGAGTCATCATCCCACCTCTACTTAAACAACCATAATTATGGGAAACTCATTACTTCCCGAACCCACAGCTTCATCGTCAAGTTTTAATTGCTCCCCTAATGTGTCCCTTGTACCAGAATGGGTTCCTTGGGATATTAATAGAGGTTCCTTGAATAAGTATTCAAACATATTTGAATAATACCAAATTAAACAAAGTTAAATGGATATTCCTACAGAGGACTTCTCAAAGCCTTTAATATGCTAATGTGGGTTGTGAATCTTCAGGAAGGAGACGTATTATTCAGAATCTGCCAAGTGTGTTTCACTTAGACTGTGTGTTTGTTTGTGAAGTGTCTTGTAGAGCTAGAGTGGATCACACTTTGGGAAAATGCTGTTCCAAGAAAAGCGAAAGAATGTGCCGTCAATTCTCGTGATGCGCGGTGGTTCTCTTCCATGGTCCCAGTGAATGCGGAACTGATGAACGCTGAATGACTGCTGCTGGGGGTTATTTACAGACAGAGTATTCCATCTACCTAGCTATACAAAAAAAAAAATGGAGATATAGATGCAAACACACATAGATTATTCTCTTAAATCCTAAAAAACAACTCATCCTGGTAGATTCTATTTTCATTATTTTACAAAAGTAAAAACAAGGTTCAGAAGCCTTAAGTGGCTTGCCCTAGGCTGTCCACCAACAGGTGCCAGAGTTGGGATTCGAACCGTCACCAAGTGGCCCCAGAGCTGGAGCTCCTTGCGCTGGTCGGCACTGCCCCTCCCTTCTCCATCCTCTGGTCATCTCTGTGAGGGTCTCTCCTCATTCCACCTCCGCTGGGAACATACCTTCAGATGACTCAGGTTTTTCACCACCCTGCCAATGTCTGTGGATGACTGCTGAAATGCTGCGTGTATTGATTTGGGGGGTTATAAATTAATCTTAGCTGGTAGGCAAGTTCACCAATACAGAATCCACGAATAATGAGGATGGACTGTAATTCACTGCCCTGTCTTTGAGCAACTCCATTATTGGGCAAAACATTATGTATGCACATGGACCCATCTCCAACTTAATTTGCTTCAGTTAAGAGAGAAAAAGTATTGAACGAAGAAGTTAGTACCACTTATTTCAGTGAGAAATATTTTAATTTAAGACTTCCAAAAGTCACACTCATTTTTCACACAGATTTTTAAAAGTATGTAAAAGAAACGTGTATGTGTGAATAAAGAAAATATTAGAGTGCATTTCTTATTAAAACAGCAGTTATTTATCAAATGCAATTATAGTTAATTTGGTAAAAATAAAAGTTTATGCGACACAAACATTCGAGAGAAGAACACTGGATTCTTCATCTTTTTTTTTAAGAAAGATTTTATTTTTCTTTTTTCTCCCTAAAGTCCCCTGGTACACAGTTGTGTACTTTTAGTTGTGGGTCCTTCTAGTTGTGGCATGTGGGACGCCACCTCAGCATGGCCTGATGAGTGGTGCCATGTCCGCGCCCGGGATTCGAACAGGCAAAACCCTGGGCTGCCGAAGTGGAGTGCATGAATTTAACCACTCGGCCTCGGAGCCGGCCCTTCTCTTCACCATCTTTTGAACTATGGACTTTTGAAGCCTTTTGACTATGGAAGTCTGTTGCAGTCTTGCCATTTGGGGGCCCCTCTCACAAGAGCCACAGAGCAAGGACAACCTGTGTGACCCCACTGTGGCCTCGTCTGGCTTTCTCATATTTTCTCTGCTCAAAGCAGGTAACTTGACGCACACACTCACTACTTCCAAGGAATGTTTGGGAGCAAAAGGAGTGAAGGGAAAGGTGAATCCACTTCCCTGCAAAAGCAAGGGAGGAGGAAAGAGGTGAAGCTGGACACGTCTCTGAGTGACTTTTCCTGGCGTCTGAGTCCTCCTGCACCTGGGAGTGGCTCCTGCACGTGACGGCATGGACGCGGGGGCTTCCCTGTGCTGGAGTGCTGCGGATTTTTGTCTAAGTACCTGAAGAGTTTCCTTAACACAGGACTCCTTAGACACAGACTGGGAATGAAGAGCTCAGCGGGCTACTCAAAGTGCTGCTGGGGGCCCACAGCGTCACCACCAGCCAGCTTCTCAGAAATGCGCAACTCAGGCTGCCCCTCAGGCTGCTGGCTCATTTCCACATTGGACCAAGGTCCCCATGTGACGTCACAGAATGATAAGCGCTAGAAAGCACACTGCTCTGGGGGGCACAGAGAGCAAAGCTGTGTCTCCCAGGGGAACAGTTCAGTGCATATCGGAGGTCAGGGTTTGGCTTCTTCCACATCAATATAGAGTCATTTGTTGATAGCAAAAATCCGCATCAATTTTTCCAAGGTGGTATTACAGGGAAAATGTATTAATGAAGCTGTTCTTTTATCAAGAGCCGTCCATAGGTGTAGGAACCTAGGCACCCCTGACTCCTTCCCACCTGGGGCGTCCCCTGCTGGCGGCAGAGTCCTGTGCACGTGTGCTCATTCTCAATCAGGACGTTCCGTAGAACTTTGAAAAATGCAGACGTCTGGGCCCTACCCAAAAACAACATAGTCAGAATCTCTGGCAGTGAGGTCCAGGCCTTGGTGCATTTTCAAATTCCCCCGAGTGATTCTAATGTCCACCCAGAACTGAGAATCACTGACCAAGGTTTGGTTTCAGAAGGAAGTTAATTCAGGGGAATTTGAGAAGAGGAGGCTGACTTTTCTAAAATCCTCAGTGGACCAAGATAATGTACAATCATGTGGTTTTCATCAGAGTCTTCGATAAGAATAGTAGTTAGAAGCCACCTAAGCATTTAGATGCCTCTCTCCTTTATGTATAGAGTATATATATAAAGTATACCTATAGTACAGTGTATATATATATATAAAACAATCTCAATCGCCACTCTAGCCCTCACCCCTTTTTCAATTTAAGGGCACAGTATAATTATGTAAGTTACCTGAACTGGGCAACCCCAAAATTACAACATTCACGAAACATTGGCTGACAGATTCCATTAAAGCATTTTTTGGAACTCTGTTATGCATACTTAATTTTCTCTTCGTTGGGAATGTATTCATAAAAATAATAATAAACTATATGCTCTAAGGACAGAGAAAATAAGATAGACGTGTAGGGCAACATCAAAACTGTCAGAAAGGAACCCCCATTGCATCTTTATAATCACTCATTGCACGTTCTCGTCTGGTCTAAGGATGAGACCTTATATCTTCACCGCAGAATTTGCCAATACCCCAGAGGCACTCACAGCATTTCCGTGATTAGGCATTTTCCCAGCACACCATGAGCAGCAGTCAACTCCTATAAAACACCAGTCGTAACCCCAGTATGGGGTAAATACTGAGTCCACTGTCCTCTGGACAGTAGAGATATACATACAGACATCCCTCAGCATCCATGAAGGATTGGTCCTAGGAACCCTGAGGACACCAAAATCCATGGATGCTCAAGTACCGTATAGAAAATGCATACTATTTGCACATAACTTATGCACATCCTCCTGTATGCTTTCAATCATCTCTAGATTACTTATAATGTCTAATGCAATGTAAATGCTACGTAAATAGTTGTTATACTGTATTATTTAGGCAGTAATGACAAGAAAAAAGTCTGTATATGTTCAGTATAGATGCAACCATCTTAGGCCTTTCCATCCATGGGTGGTTGAATCTGTGGATGCAGAACCACGGATATGGAGGGCCGACTATATGTTAACCTATGTCTATATATAAGTGAAATGAGTTGACAGCAATCACACAAGGGACAGAGAAAAGTAATTAGGATTATTTTGTTATCATGAGGTACTCACACCACCTATGAAGTGGTATGGTATTATTTGAAAGTGAAATCATATAAAATGCTCAATTAAAACCATGAAAGGCAGAAAAAGAATGAAAGACAAAAGTAGGAACAAACGACCAGGGCAACAAATGAAAATAGAAATGAATGTGATACATATTGATGCAACTATATCAGTAATCACTTTGCATGTCAATGGTCTAAATGCACCAATTAAGAGACAGAGATTGTCAGAGTGCATCACAGAACAAAATCCAATTATATGTTGTCTACAACAAACTCATTTAAATATAAAGACACATATAGATTAAAAGTAAATGGATGGAGAAAAATATCCCATGCTAACGTCAATCAAAAGAAAGCAGGAGTAGCTATATTAAATTCAGACAGAGCAGACTTCAAAGAAGGTTGCCATGGATAAGGAAAGGCATTAAATAATAATAAAGGGATCAATTCTCAAAGGATGCATAACAATCCTTAACACACATGTGCCTAACAACAGAGCCTCAGATAACCTGAAGCAAAAACTGAGCTGCAAGGAGAAATGGATGCATACACTGTGGTAGTCGGAGACTTCAACATCCCTCTCTCAGAAATGGGCAGAACCATCAGAGACAAAATCGGTAAGGACATAGCCGAACCCAACCACACCATCAGTCAGCGTGATATCACGGACTGAGTCATGCAAGAGCAGCAAAACACATGTCCTTCTCAAGCTCACACGGAACAGTCACAAGACAGACCATTCTGGGCCATAAAACACACCTTAACATATTAAAAGAGTAGTAATCACACCATGTCTGCTCTCAGAACTCAATGGAATTAAACTAGAAATCGATAAGAGAAAGATAATGGAAAAATCTCAAAATATGTGGAGAAAAAACAACACACTTCTAAAAACCACATGGGCCAAAGAAAACAATCTCAAGGGAAATTTTAAAATATTTTGAACTAAATGAAGATGGAAACACAACTTACCAAAAATTCATGGATGCAGTGAAAGCAGTGATTAGAGGGAAATTTATCGCATTGAATGGGTACATTAGAAAAGAAGAAAGATCTAAAATCAATCAGTTAAGTTTCCACCTTAGGAAACCAGGAAAAGAAGAGCAAATTAAATCCTGAGTAAGCAGAAGAAAAGGTATAATAAGAATTAGAGCAGCACTCAAGGAAATTGAAAACAGAAAATCCACAGAGAAAACCAATGAAACCGAAACCTTGTTCTTTGAAAAGTTCAATAAAATTGATAAGCCTCTAGATGGGCTAACGAAACAAAAAAGAGAGACAAGGAGGATGGGTTGTTGATAATTCAAAAACTAGGCGTTGAGCAGTTCTTCCACGCCCAGATGTCACAGTGAGCAAGATAGACATCATGCCTGCTTTGCCGGACCATGCACTTCAGTAGGGGGCATAGACAATTTGAGTAAATATCAAAAAGAGGTCATTTTAGGTCAGTTAAGGGCAAAAATTCAGGATGTTATAGAGAATGACAGAGCGGGTGGGGAGTTTCTTTAACTGAAGCAGTCAAGGAGCACTTCTTGGAGGAGGTGACATTTGAGCAGAGCCTGAGTGAGCAGGAGGTACCTCGGTAAAATGTGGAGGGCAGACAGTCACAGCTAGTAGCCACAGGCAAATCCAGAAGCCTCGCAGGAACACCTTTAGTGTGTCTGAGGAATGAAGGGAGAGCTGTCATGGCCAGAGGGTGGTAGTCAGAACAGCGGGTGGACAGAAGCCCAATCAAGCGGGTGGGGAGGTGGGCCATGCAGAGGAGGTTGGGTTCTAGAGCTCAGTGGAGCCATTGGAGGGTTTTAAGGAGGGGGGTTGCGTTGTAAATTATCTCCCTGGAAACAATGCATAGATTGGATTTGTAAAACAAGTGGGCATCAAGGAAACTCATGAGAAGTCTGTTGGAGTGGTCCAGGAGGCAGATGATGTCAGCACTGAGCAGGATGCCGACCACGGAAATGAGACAAGTGGACAGACATGGGAAAATCAGAAGATACAGCTACCAAAATGTGCCTGATGGGTTGCATGTGGGCAAGTGAGTGAAAGAGAGGGAGTGAGGCTGATGCTGAGGCTTTTGGCCTGAGCGAGCAGTGGGTAGTGGCATCTTTTACTGTGATGGGGACGTGCTGGGTGAGTTTGTACATGTGCTGATCCAGGAGGGAGGGGTCAGTAGATTCTGCTAGCTTACAAGAAATTGGCAGGACAGAAAGTAACCTAGAAACCAAACCAGGAGAATAGAACTGGGAGGGAGGGAACAAGGCTGATTGGGTCGTTTAAAAGAATTATATGCAGAGTGTCAACAATTCCATATTTGACACCAATTAGGACACATTCTTTTTTCTTTTTCTCTTTTTTTTGGTGAGGAAGATTGGCCCTGAGCTAACATCTGTTGCCAGTCTTCCTCTTTTTCCTTGAGGACAATTGGCCTGAGCTAACATCTATGCCAATCTTCTTCTATTTTGTGTGTGAGATGTTGCCACAGCATGGCTTGGTGAGTGGTATGTAGGTCTGTGCCTGGGATCCAAACCCATGATCCCCAGGCAGCCAAAGCAGAGCACATAAACCTAAACATTATGCCACCAGGCTGGCCCCAGGACACATTCTTTCTGTCAAAAGGTAATTTTAACCCTGACATCCTACTTGACAGGGCTCAGATCTCTTTGGGCATCTTTTCTGGACACTTATCAGCTCTCTCCATTGATAAGAACCTGGGGGCCCAAGTTTCCCAGGCTGGGCCCCGAGGAAGTGAACACGGCAGCTCCATGACTCGCCTCCATCAGGCCAGAGCTGTGGGGTTGATGAGACAGGAGGACAACCCGTAGAGCGTACCCTGGACCCGTGATGGCCGACCTCCTTTGGGAAGACAGGTGGGGACTCAGGCACATGCGAAGGGTACACCTCCACCTCTCTGAGAGGCCTTGGACAGGACTCGGATCTTAATTCAGGAGCAAGTCTGCAACCCCGCTTAGTGGGTCTTTTGACAGAGGCAAAGATATTTCAGACAAAAGTAAAAGAAATACCCTCAAAGTTGCTGAAGGAACAAAGGATAGATTTACTAAAAAGATACAGGGTTATCTGGCAAAGCCAAGGGCGGGAAGTTCGGTGGATGAGAGACAGGGTGGAGCTGGACATCAGCGATTTCTGCTGCCAAAAGGACTTTCTCCAGGCTGCAGAGGCTCTGGCCAGCGTCGCTCCAGATCGCTGTCTCCGTCTCTCTGTCTCCTGGCACCTGTCTGTGCTTCTGTCTCTGCTGTTGCGTATCAGTCTGTTTGTGGCTTGTGTAGGGGTGTGAGCACCTAGCTCTGTATCTGTGTGTGTTGCTGGGTGTGTCTCTCTGTTCTCTGTCTCAGTGTGCTTCTTCTGCCTCCTTCTCCAGCTGTCTCCATCCATCTTCTCCTTCCACATGGCTGAGGATGACTGACCCAACATGGCAGCCTCAGATCTAAAAGGTTAAATCACTTCCAGGTTAAGTCCTTGGCAGTGGCTATCTTCCACCTGACTGAGCGAGCGTGCGTCTGTTATCCACCCTGGTCCAGGCAGCAACCATCAGAGAGAGGGACACTGCCGTCCTAATGTGACTTCAGGGATGGGGACGGGGTTCTTGTCAATGTGAGGGCTGTAGACGGGCAGAAACTCCCCCAAAGGTCCCACCTGGACTGGCACTGCGGGATGCAGAGTAACCAGGTGGGAGCACAGAGCCCCGGATTCAGTTCTTGGTCGTGTGGTTCTCTCCGGGCAGCTCTGTTTGGGTGTTTTACCCGGCATCTATGCCAAAGGAGATTTCCCCAAAGGGAAAATTACAGTGGTGGCAGATGCATTACAATCCAGTTACAAACTCTCAGACACATTCTTTCTCCTGTTTCCAAACCACAGGGGACATAGAGAAAGAAAACAGACAACCTGGCCAGAAGCAGTTGCATTTTGCGCTGGCAGAGCACTGATCCCCGTGTCTTTAGACTCTGGGGGCTGCCCCGTTAGGACCCATGCGCGGCTCCTGCCCGGTCTCCTCACTGCCTGCTCCTCGTCCTGCCCAGGGGCGGGGCGTGTAACTGCTTCTCACAGCCGGTGGAGATGTGCGCAAGCAGATGGCTGGTTAGCGTAAGTGGAACAAAATATTTTTAAAATAATATTTAACAGAAGGGAAGAAAGAGGCCTCACAGCACTCAAACCAGCCATGGTGTCGCTCGCGTTCCACACGTCGTCCCTTAGCTTAAGGCCGCCCCCCGCTCTCCGGTGATGAGTGTGGGGTTCCGTGTGTTCTGCTAAATTCAAAGAGAGGAAACACTTGGAGGCATCTTGAAAGATCTGAGTTCTTGCCTCCTGGGCCCCGAGCACCTCGAGGAGCACCTGTGTGTCCAGACGCTCCTTCCTCAAGCACGTGTGTCCTTCTGTCATTTTATTTTTAAGTTTTTCATCGTTCTGCTCTTTGGGCCATTTTCCTCCTTTGGTTTTTATTCTATTTTTGAGTCACATTCTATAGCTGCTTGATTCCTTACCCAAGATGTTATTTATTCCACGTTATAAGCCGAGACATCTCTTTCCCCTTGTTCGGAATCTGTCCCCTTGTGTCACGAGTTCTGGTCACTCCAGCCTCCAGGCCAAGGGAAAAGAGTGAACGTTCAAATGAATTGTTTCAAAGATAGAAACGTGGGAACTTCCCGTACGTTTTGCATATTGTTCACATTTTTTGAAACAGAAGAAAAAGAAAGGGAAAACAACTCCCGTACAGTATTTCCCCAAATTCAGCCACTTAATTTAATATTGTTTTCCTTAAACAAATCACCTTTATATTCTAAAAGAAATTATGTCAACAGGCACTTTGTATCATTACCGTAAGTGGCCCACAGCACCCCTGCCCGAGGAGAAGGTAAACCTAAAACTCAGCCCAGGGACGTGAGAAGCCCTCCTTACGTTCTTCAGCCCAGCTCTGAGAATCGACTTGAAGGGGGCGTCCTCGTCCCTGGCCTCCAGGCTCCTGGTTGAAAGGCGGGATCCTTGATGCTGGAGAGGCCTTGAAATCCCGCAGACCCGAGACTGGAACTCTCATCTCCAGATAATCAGAAGTTGTTTCTCGAGTGAGATCGACTTGACACTTCACACCACGTCCACGTACTTCCGAGAGCCTGCTGGCATGCCTCCGTCCTGTGACACCAACTGGGACGGACCTGAACCACGGGTGTTTATTGCTGGAAGGGTCTTCAGCGCCCACTAATCCCTTCATTTTACCCCTGAAGCAACCAAGGCGCAGAGAGGTTAAGTGAATCTTTGAAGGTCGCACAGCTCATTGGTGGCCGACCTGTAGTGAGACCCAGGCTTCTTGACACCAACAGCCCCACGTGCACACGACAATTGTTGACTCTTTGGGGTGGAGTGTTCTTTCGGAGCAGCATGTTAGGGTCTAATTTTCAAGGGACTGGGCTTCCAATACTGTCTGTTAATCTCACCAAATGTGAGAGCATCGTTTGCACCATCCCGGGTCGCTGAGTCTGGACACAACCACATACAGGCAGGACTGGCCTCCAGCTGGATGTCCAGGCATCCCCCAGGCGGAGGCTCTGGGAGAGTCCCTGAGCACTTCTCACTAGCTTATCTTCTCATTTAATGAGGAAGAAGCAGCAATTCAAAGCCATCGCTTTGCCATTATTCAAAGTCTCACCAGCCTGGACTGGTGTAGCTCTGGACCCAGCAACACAATGATATTGGAAGTGAAAACCCAAGTAATTTGTAAACTGTCAAGCTTAATACAAGATCTTTGTGTTAACAGGATTGTATCGACTCGAGCATCGTCAGAAGGAAAGGCGGGTGGAGAGCCAGGGAGGAAGTGAAGATGCAGCACGCTTCCGGGTGCATATCTCAGACCAGTAACACAGCAGTTCGCTGGCCATGACCACAGCTCACCAGCGCCATGCCCAGCCGTGGAGTTGGCCGGTTGATGACGTGGGCTGTGAGGAAAGATTAGAGGTTTGCTGTCCCGTCGGAGGCAGAGAGCAGCAGTGCCGTGCGCACGTGCTTTGCACACCTGTTCCCCTGGCGCCTCGCCAGCTCCCTTTTCCTCTCCATTTCCTCCCATCTGAAGCTCCGTTTGCCCAGCGCTGTTCTGCAGTGGATGCAGATTCGATGCTATGAGGACACTTTGTTCGGGGGAATGAGGTACCGTGGAGCTCAGGGGAAGCTGTGAGTGGGAGCCAACAAAACTGGCTAGCTCGCTCTCCTCCATCTTCCTTCCCAGGCAGCTGCTTAATGCGTGGCGGGCCTGGCTCTGCCTCAACATGGGAAAAGCCAGTTCTCACTTTCTAGACCCCAAGGCAGTCATGGGCCCACATGCTGGGCCCCAGAGGAGGTCAGCCCAGGGCTTGTGGGAAATCCTGTTTCTTTCCTGATAAAGGGATGTGGTTTCCGGCACTGCCTTCCTCCTCTTGCTGTGGGGGAAGGCAGGATGCCCAGGTGACAACATCTTCCTACCTTGATGGAGAGGCCGCTGGAACTGCTGGGGCTCCCGTGGGACACTGCTGAGTTGCAGAACCGTCACCCGCAGCTGCCTCCCTCCAGATTCCCTGGGTGCGTAAATCCCAGTTGAGTGGAGCCTTTGGATTAATCAATCAAGTTTCTGCTACGGCCACAGGCATAGGAGGCTGAGGAGTTGTGCGGACCTCAGCTGAAAGGCAGCCACCAGTCTTTGGTTGTTCATCTCACATCTCTGCTGCCTAGGTCAGAGGTCCCAAGACTTGGCCATCGAGTTACACCTGAGTTCTGGGCTGAAGAGACGCCTCCTCTGCTTGAATTGCCCCCATCCCCTTTCTGGGGGCACCACTGTGCTTCAGTGCCCACTCACCTTTGGCCTTGGACCTAGAATCCTGTCTCAAATACCACCTTCTGCTGCCGTTGAGAGTATTTCTGCACAAGAAATCAACTGGATCCTCAGCCACAGAAGGCAGCTCCTGAGGGCGGCCAAGGCACTCTGGAGCCTGTACTCACACCTCGGGCCCCTGCCACTCGCTCGACCTCCTCTCCACTTACTGTTACCCTAGGGGGCAGGTGCAGACAGGGTCCTCCTGGTGTCAGAGCTGAGTCCTCTCATCTGCTATCGGGGGCAGGAAGACGGGGTGGGACGGCTGCGGCAATCCACAGAGTGGACCACCCACCATTCTGCTGTGAGGAGGGCCTTCCTGGATGGACGCCACGCTTATGAAGGACAGGAAGGAGGGTCTATTGGCAGGAAACAGCTTCCAGAACTGACCACAGACTCAGCGTTTTCTGTTTTAGTTTGTTGTGTCAGTGAGAACTAAGAACCTGGCTCAAGAGTCTTCTCTCTGAGAAACTTGCTCTTCTTACTAACGATCCAGAAATATCAGGTCCAAAAGGCTATAATTTTTTATTAGAAAATATGAAATCTTAAAACACATAAAAACGTATGAGGAATAACACAAGGAACCGCCCTGCACACCCTCATTCTGAGGAAAAGCAGCCCCTGATGCCCTTGGGTGCCCCTCGTGTCTGCCTCCCTCCCTGCACTTGTGTCCATTCCCTTGGACACCGTGCTTATGATTCTCATGCATTTTTCTACTTCTACGTGTATGTGTTCCTAAGAAATACATAATATCATTTTGATGCTCTATACTTTATGCAAATGTCAAAAAAATTACAGCTTTTTTTTGCTCGACATTCTATTTGTGTCACCCATGTTGATATTTATAGTTCAAGTTTGATCAATATTCTCTGTTGTGTGCTATTTCACTGTCTACATATATGACCATATATATCCAGTCTCCCAGTGCACACTTGGGTTGTTTCCAATTTTTTTCTGTTACAAACTATGCTGCTAAGAACATTCCAAAATAGGTCTAATATGCATGTGAGAGTTTCTGCAAGGTATATGCCTGGAGTATATAGATAGATAGATAGATAGATTTTTTTTCTTTTCTTTTTTTGGTGAGGAAGATTGGTCCTGAGCTAACATGTTTCCAATCTTCCTCTTTTCACTTGAGGAAGATTGTCACTGAGCTAACATCTGTGCCAATCTTCCTCTACTTTGTATGTGAGATGCCACCACAGCATGGCTTGATGAGTAGTGTGTAGGTCCACACTCAGAACCAAATTCAAAAACCCCAGGCTACCGAAAAGGCATGTGCGAGCTTAATCACTATGCCACCAGGTCAGCCCCTATGCCTGGTACCTTTTTTAAAATCTGTTTTTGGAATTGCTGTGCATCATCCACTTACTAACCATTCCCAAACTGTCATGCAGAGCCATCGTACCAATTTGGAAATTTCATTTTTATTAAGTTCAATGGGTGCTCCTTACATTTCCCAGTTTTGTACCCACTGGTGTGGTGGTTATAAGATTTAGGTGTTAGAGTCAGGGGACCGAGGTCTAATCTTGATCCTTCTATTTAGTTGCTGAGGTCAGTAGAATAATGACCTCCCAAAGATACCCTCAGGACAATCCCCAGAAAGTATGAAGCTGTTAGGTTTCATGGCAAAGAGGGCTTAAGGTTGTGGATAAAAATAAATTGCTAATCAACTCACCTTAAGATAGGGGAGATCCCCTGGACTATTCAAGTGGGTCCAGCGTAATGACAGGTCCGGGAGAGTGGAAGAGGGAGGCAGGCAGAGAGTCAGAGTGACATGACACAGACTCCACTTTTTGAAGATGGAGGAAGGGAGTCAGGAATGTAGGTGCTTCTAGAAGCTGGGAGAGGCAAGGAGATGGATTCTCCTCTGAAGCCTCCAGAAGGAAGAGCCCTGCAGACACCTTGATTTTAGCCTGTGAGACCCACTGAGGACTTCTGTAAGACAATCTTGTTTTGTTTAGGCACTAAATTTGTGGCAGTCTGTTACAGCAGCCATAGGAGACTAGTACAGTTGTCATGTGATGTGGTCAAATGGGTTAATAACAGGACCTACCTCATAAGGTTGTTGATCGGGTAAAATGAAATCTTTCACATAAAACCCTGCCACGGTTCCTGTCACATAGCGATTGCTCAACAGAGCACTTACCATCGTTACTGATGTCACTGCTGCAGAGCGGTTCCTATCTCAGCTACATGTGCGTGTGGCAGTTTCGGGGCACCCTGCTGATATCTCATTTGTTGTCTTCCAGTGAGGATGCGGGCAACCCACAAGAAGGGACTAATGTGTAATTACGACCACTTGTTAAATTCCCACACAGTACATGGCTTAGTGCTGGGCCACTGACTGGCCCTCAGGGAAGGCTCTGGCCAGCCGGGTCGGCCCCAGCTCAGGACTGATGTCCCAGCATGGGGGCTGATGTGTCCACTGCCCTCTCACTTTTCTGCACAAGCCATTCCTCCCTCGTTTCCTTCTTTAACAAGTGCTTCTGGAAAAAGTAGGTGCAGAGTGTGACACGGACTTACACTTCCATCTCCTCGACTCTTCCTCACGGCTGGGCTCCGCAGAAGAAACTCTGTAACTGAATTCCCAGGATTCCTGTCAACCCGATGGTCCCCAACTCCAAGGGCTCCATCTTGCTGTTTGCTCTCTCTGCCACCTGGTTTGTCAAACCCAATCCTTAAAGCCCCAATCCCTCTCCAACTGTGTCTCTAACTTCCCTCTGGCCCACCCTGCTCTGTTCTGCCTCTCTCCTCACTCCTCTGACACCCCACGTCGGTCAGTCCCGCCCTCACAATGTGGCCCACATTTCTCATCTTCCCATGTTGTTTCTGAGGGCTGGTGCAGGTCAAAGGGCTACTTTTCAACTCCCCCAACATTGAGCATGTGATGTTTTTCTCATAAAGTCTATTTATTAGCATATAGTGTCCTCCCAGCACTATGATGGGAATTCCCACAACTATTTAGTTGAATGTATAAGTTAAATATATAGGGTACATGAATGAAGAATGAATGGATGGATGATGAATGCATTAAATGAGAGAAAGAACACTGTAAGAATTTGGACCAGTGATGACTGATGTGATTTCTAGTCTGCTTTGGTTAGGATTTCGAGTAAAGCAGGAGAAGAAATATTTTCAAATCAGTCAGCAGCTGGAGGGCTGAGAGGAGAAAGACATCTTGCTGTATGAAAGCTCACCATGAGGGCAAAATCAAAGGACAAGTGCTCTCACGGATTCTTCTAGAATTTCCCACAGAGAAGTGCCAGTGGGCACCACCAAGGACAAGATTCCTAACCTTTATGGCGTCCCTAATTGCTGGTTGCCCCAAAGTCCAACAATTATGATTTAAAAAAAAGTGAGGGTTAGAAATTAATCTTTATTATAGAAGATTTTTTATTGTGTGTGGATTTAACCAAAGATTAAACTTTGCACCAGTTCTGTACCCTTTTTTTCACATCGTAAAATGCATTTTATAGTTTCCTAATTGATCAGCAGTCTACACCGTGTGCTTGGCCTTTTGCCAGCACACCCTGTTGATCATCTTCTCCTTGTGACCACATGGCTGGGTCCCCTGCCCCGGGTGGCTTCTTTCTCCTCAGTCCTCCCACGGAGTTGGCAGCCTCATCCCCAGACGGCCACAGAGACTCTGGCTTTCCATTGTTCTCTTTCCTTGGCTTCATTTCAGACCATCAAGTCCCTGAAGCCAGCACACGGGAGCACTCACACGGGGACACTCACATGGGGACACTCGCACAGGAGCACTCTCATGGGAACACTCACGTGGGAACACTCACATGGAAACACTCGTATTTTGGATAGGGTACGTTAAAAAATCATTTACCGAAAGTCAGTTCGTCATCTTGAGATCAATTTTCAACGTCTTGACAAAGGATAAGAGAATAAATAAGTCATTCTCAAAGGTAAGGACAGTTTTGCCAGCTATTTTTCCCAAAAATTCTAAAAATAATGTTTTCTGTGTGGGAAACTGGTCAATAAACACTAATCCTGGTGAAAGAAAATGCGTGTTACATGATTCATTAAACCCCACAGGGTTTCTGCACACCCCGCCATTCAGAAACATGTTAACATGCAGAGCAAATGATTTTCAGTGTAATTAAGGAAATGAATTGTGGTGCACAACTGTGGGACTCTGATCACCAAACTTCGTTCCAGCCACCTCTTGTCTCATCGTTGATTTTATCCTGAAATGCTGCACAGAGGCGGGCAAGGAGAGAGAGGGAGAAGATGGCCTGGGGGAGCCCCCGAATCCCAACACTTTAAGAAGGTGACTGAACCTAAAATCCACCTGGCAAGATTTTTGAGTTTTTTGAAATCAAGGAATGTGGTGCCTCCAGCTTTATTCTTTTTTCTCAGGGTTCCTTTGGCTCTTCAGGGTCTTTTGTAGTTCCACATAAATTTTAGGATTCTTTCCTCTATTTCCATGAAGAATGGGGTTCTGATTGGGGTTGCATTGAATCTGTAGATTGCTTTAGGTAATATGGACATTTAAACTATATTTATTCTTCCAATTCATGACCACAGAATATCCTTCTATTTCTTTATGTCTTCTTTAATTAAAGAAACAAATTTTGAAAACCCATATAAAGCAAGACAAAGCTTACATTTTTTTCTTAAGCACGAGATAAGTATATATACATGTATATATATTCATTATATGTTATATATATTAATTATATATTTTACATATATGGTTACTGGTCACATACATATGTAGCGAAGATATGAGAATATGCCCAAATGATACCACCAAATTTGGAAGATGGAAAGTAAGAGGGCACGTATTCTGAGACGTCTTCAAAAAAAAATTCTTCTGTCTCTGTACAATTCTATTTCCTAAAAATATCTGAGACAAAATGGAAAACGTAATTTTGCTAAGCTGTTGGCTCAGGTCCATGGGTCTTTTGATATTATTCTCCATACTTTTCTGTACATTAATCTTTCATATAATAAATGGGACAAACTTTCGTGGAAGGAAGAAGGGTTCTAATTGACCTTTATCTAATTCTTTGGAACAGTAATGCAAAGGCCAGCTGGCCCGAAAGAATGAGCACCAATACCCACCATCCCCACCTCAGACTCCTCATCACAAAGGACTGAGCATCAAGGGAATGGGGAAGAGTTTAGGCAAAAGACAAGTTTTGTACAGTTGTTTTTTGATAATTCATAAAAATTAGGAGCACATGCAAATTCTTCTTAATACTTATCATTCACTGACTCCTTCACTCACCAACTCAATACTCAGATATTCTCAAAACATGCCCTCCAGCACTGTGCTAAGGTTTTAAGGGAGCTGTAGCGTTAATTAGGAAATAATAAAGCTGGTGCTCACATTCCAAGAACTTTCCAATGGTGTTGATGCTCTTCAATAAACAGATAGACACAGGAATGGAAAAAACAGATTTGTTCTGTCTTTATGGTGTATATTCCTCCATACATTTTCCCAATTATGTAGTTTACCAAATGCACATGGGTACTGCGTTAGTTATCTATTGCTGTGTAACAAATTATCCCCAAACATAGCGGCTTAAAACAAGAAGCATTTATCATCTTAACTGTTTCTGGGGGTCAGGAATTATAAAGTAGCTGAGTTGGGTATTTCTGGCTCAAGGACTCTATTCAGGTTGTGGTCAAGATGTGGATGAGGGCTGTGGTCATCTGGAGGCTGGACTGAGGATGGGGAATCTGCTCTCAGACCTGCTCTCAGACCCACTCTCGTGGCTGTGGGCTGGAGGCCCAGTTCTTCACCACAGAGGCCCGAGGTAGGACACAATGAGCCCCTCCTGTGCCCCGTCAGCACAACTGAGAGAGGCTGGTGTTTGCCCAAGAGCATCTCACAGTCCTGACACAACCTTTAATGAAACAATTTCAGAAAACGTACTCAGCCACTCTGAAACATAGACTGAGGATTTCCACACTAACTCTTCTCTATTCCCATAGGAGGCTAGGAGGCGACTGGGCCAACTTCCTTCCTTATCAACTCCCCACTGCATTGGGAAGATGCCAACATATTTCCTTCTCAACATTCGGATCACAACTGCGTCCCAGACCCCATCAGTTTCAGTTGTCTGTGTTGTAGCCACTTGGTTGATGTCATCGTGAAAGACCTTGGCCTTCTTACAGGTACTGGCACAGTGCTTTGCCCATCGTTGACCAGGGTATAACACCCTGTGATCATTCTAGAGCCATGGCTCCCCTTCATGTTGGTTTTCAGTTTTCATCAACATGATGCTTGGAGATGGAAGAGGTCCACAACACACAAATGGGTGAACGGGGAAGGCCAAAGGGCTCCAGGTGCGGGTAAGGGCTTAAGCCTTAACTGTGGATGGAACCTCAGCCCTGAACAATGTGGCCTAGAGTCTGTGCTTGTGCCTGATAGTGAGTAGGGAGAATGAGGCATGAAATGGGCCATGTGTTTGAAAAAAGCAGCTGTGGAGATTTTGAGACTTGGACCTGATAGGATTTGGGAGGGGCTAAGGTGCTTAATTAGGGTGACTTGGAATGCATTGTACTCTGAGTATATGTGCATACAGACAGGTCAAAGAACGCGGAAAATGGTCTAGGGAGGTGATACTAGACTATCACATAGGGTGATGCTTACAACTCATCAGTGTCTTCACAATGCTTACAGAATGAAAACAAAAACCCTCCTCATGACTTGTTGGACCCCACATGACCTCCTGCCCATCCCCCATCCCCCATCACACTCCTGCTCCACGCCTGAATGCCAGCACACACACACCCCCACACACACACCTGCTCTTGGGACCCTAGTCCTCTGGCCACGTGGTATGTGTGCCTGCCTTTCTCTTTGTCTGGGGCATCTTGCCATCTCCCCACCCCACTTCACTGGTTAACTAGGGAACCTTTAGGCCAGCAGTTCTCAAACACGGGTGAGTTTGGCCCTGGGAGATATCTAGCAATGCCTGGAGATGGTTTTGGTTATCACAAACGGGTAGTAGATGCTCTGACATCCAGTGGGTAGAGGCCAGGGATGCTGCTCATCATTGTACAGTGAACAGGATAGCCCCTGCCTCAGAGAATGACCCAACCCCACTGCCAAAGTTGCGGAAGAAGGGAAATCCCAATTTAGATCTCCACTTCAGTGTCCCTTCCTCCAAGAAACTCTTTCTGACCAATAAATTTCCATTGTATAGTCCTCCAGACTCCCTCCTCGCATCATTTGTTTCAGTTGGAATTCTCCACTCACGTATGTGAATATGTGATTAGCATCTATCTCCCCACCACTGTCCCATGGGGGCAGCGCTGTGGTTTCCTCCCTACTGTATGCACGGGGCCTGGCCCTATAGCACAGGCTTGGGAAGTATTTGCTAAAAGTAGGAATTACTAAAGAGGACTGTAGGTTCTACGGACTTCTGTGGAAGCCAGTGTGTAACCACTCAGATTGGGGATTAGGGGACATGTTTTCAATCAAATCATACTTTCCGGCTGCACAGAAAGAGAGCAGAGCCTGGAGTTCGTGCATACGATGCACTGGGAGGCTCTAGGTGAGTGTGTTACGACATGCAGTTGTTCAACAGAGCAGGGATGTCACACGGAACATGAGGTTAGGGATCCTTGAATGTATAGCAGGGAGGGGCCGGGATGGCCCCACAGGTTTGGCATTTGTGGAGCCAAAATGAGTTCTTGTCATGAAAGCTCACTGACAGTAAGAGGGGAGAGACTCTCTCAGTGTGGGGCTGCCCGCCACGCACAGACTGCATGAAGCCTGGGGAACGTCATAAAGGTCCTCTATGTTTTTTGAGAGTCTAATAAAAGCTGTAATCTTTTCCAAGAAAGGTTATTAAAGGGAGCAGCAGCCAAACCAGAGGGCAAGTCATCAATTACAGGAATTACGGTGGCATCCCTAACCTCCCAGGGGGAGTTGGGGGGACGCTGTTCTGCCTGTGGGCGGGCCTGTCAGGGATGTCCATCCTTACAGCCTTCTCTGTTTCTGCGCAGTGACCCATCTCTGCCCAGGACCCGAGGACAGAGTTAACCCATCATACAGCTCAGAATTCAAACACGAAATGCCAGTTGCCTCATCAGTTATCAATAGCAGTGGGAAACGTGTTCATCTGTGAGTAACAGAAATCCCAACGATTAGTGACTGAAACAAACAGGAGCTTGTTTTCTCATGTTGTAAGTTGTCAGGAGGTGTTTGGCTGTCAGTTTACGTTCACTGACTCACTGGTGCCGTCAACTACCCAGACTTCTTCTATCTTCCACTCTGTTATCTTCCTTCTGTATTGACTTTTGTCACATTTGTTGAACATCGTCACAAGATGTCTGCCATCACCCCACTCATCCAAGCAATGTCCAGTGGGAAAGAGGGCAGCACCAATAACGTGCTCATTTCTTTTAAAAGAAATTTTAAAACTCTCCTAACATGCTTCTGCTCACTTCTTACTCATCAGAACGTTGTCACACGGTTGACCCTTGAGGTAGTGGGGTGAGAAAACGAATATTTAATTTTCAACTCTTTATGGCATCAAGGGAGATTGAGGATGGAGATGACTGTTGTATCAGCCAAGAGACATTTTCTATCATACTGTCCAATTTATTCCTTAATCCACATGCCTCTTTTTCCACTTTTTGCAAATTTTTCACACTGGCACACTGAGGGCACAATAATACCATTCACACACGCGTGCGTTCCTTTATCCATATTATAGACATGCGTCGGTGGCCTCCTACATTTCGGCCTCTGTGCTGGGCCAAGGAGATACTGCAGCAAACAGGGCACAGTGCTTTCCCCCTGGAAGTGGGCCATCTGCACAGACACCCTGGTGGCTATTTAATAATGTGATGAGGTCCCCGGAGAAGAAAGACCGGCCAAGTGGACTCATGCAGGAGCAGGCAATTTAGATTGCTGAGTCATGTTACATTTTCCAAAAACAGGTAAAGTTTATCTGAGATCTGAGAAACATGCCAACAGGCTATTGAGGAGGGTCTCCTCTGTCCCAGGCCAGGGGGACAACAACATGCAGAGATAAAAGAAAGCAGGATGATTTCCAAGGACTTGAAGTCCTGCTTGGCTGGAGTCCAGAGCCTTAGGGCAGAAACTGGTGCAAGACACAGCAGAGAAAAAAACTCACAGGAAGCTTTCCCCCTGCCGTCCTCACTTCTGACATCCCTGCCAAGACTCAGTTAGGAGATTTGCTTCTAGAGCACTGTGTCCGCATCACCACCTCTGGAATACGGTGGGCAGTCAAGCATTGGTGGAATGAGTGAATGAGTGCACGGGTGATACCGAGCTGACTCTCTTAATTCCTAGCTTCCCCTTGCATCTCCTGTCAGACAGGAAGCTTGTGAGAAGTCAAGCTGTAACCTAGCAAAAAGGGGCTCGTCCTGCTCACCACAATCCAGTGGCAATCCTCTGCAAATGAGCAGGTGGGTGAGAAAGGAAAGCTGATACGATTACCCAGCATAATCGGAAGATGGCAGACTCGCGTCCTAAAGAACCATCTTAAAATCATACAGAATGTCTAGGCACTTATATAGGGGAAATGGGCAGGGAAGGAATGGGGTTAGGGATGTTGACCATCCAGTGTGACAAACTTCAAGACACTACATTATCTCTTCTGCCATTCCCAATGGGTACCAACGCAGAATTTTTCTTTCTGGAGGTTGTCATGTTCCTGGGGAACTCAAAGAACGAAGTTGTCTTACCACGGCTGGGAGATATGCGTAAGCAAGAGTCACAGAACTAGCAGATTACATATTTTGTAAAAGCGAGAGGTGCTTAATCATCTGGGCTCGGTGCAGGGTGGAATGTATCCACAGAGACTGGTGAGTCAGGGTCCTGGTTACAATGTTGCTTCTTTTCCCTGAGATGGCTTCCCTCATGCTCACTTAAGATCTAGCTGGTACAGGGCTGCCCCCTCAGTTTTATTGTGTTTTTCTCCTGTGTCCAGCAGAGAATAGATGCTCTTAATATTTGTGGAACTGGCTTGAATCTCATGCGAACTCCCTCAGAACAGGATCCATATCCTGTTATCATATTGATCCTCCATCCGCTCAGTTCAAAGCCTTGAGAATGTCGGTCCTGCACACACACTGCTGAAAAAAGGCAAAGGACGAAACGACACAACCAAGTTTCCGCACTCTCCCCTCAGCAGCCGCCAGCCACATAGGGAGGCCAGACTGGTCTCTCCTGAAGGCCCTGGTTAGTTATAGCTGGATTTCTGATACAGACCCCTCCAAAGAACCCATTAAAAACGAGTTCTGATTAATAAATTTCATACCATGTAGCAGAACCAACCCCTGGTATTTCAAATTCCCGGCCCAAACATGACAATACACTGGAAGCCAATTTGTTCTAAATACCCAAACTACAAACTGTAATTATTGACAAGGCTGTTTCTGAGGATGTGTGTGTGTGTGTGTGTGTGTGTGCATTGATAGGTTCAGAAGCAAGTTACGCCCATAATGGTGTGTACACATCAGTATTTCACACAGCCTCCTTTAAAACCTGCAAGGGAAGCTATTTCGATTCGCTGCAGACTTTCGGCAGTCATGAATGATGTGACAGAAGGCCCTACAAGACAGAGGAATGCTGCTCCTATCGCTCTGCCAGGCTGAGCAGAGAGAGCGGGGAGAGTTGGCGTGAGCATACTGGCCACCTCCTCTCCTGTCTTCCTTCTCTTGTCCTTCTCCAAGGATGGAGGACCTGGAGACTGCATGGGACCCCTGGGGGGAGGCTGAGCTGGGGAAGCTGTTCACAACTTCTGCAAGATCTATAGGAAGAACCAAGAGTTTGGGGGTGAGTTAAGGTTGCAATCTCAGACCCATCCTGTTCCAGCTGGGAGCGCCGGACCCAGGCTCCGTTCCTTCTGAGTCCAGGTTCTTATCTGAAAGTCGGCATGTGTATCCTGCAGGAATGTCCTGGGCATTAACTGGGGCCTGTAGACACAAGAGCCAAATGCGTCCCGGCCCTGGGATGGGAGCCCGTAGTCCTGCTCCGTGGACGCCTCGCCTCCCCTTCTAAGACCCCACTGGCTTCCGCACTCCTCTGCCAGCTCCCAGGGCCCCCGTCCCTTCAGCTATCACTTGCCTTCTCTCACTCTTACACACACAGAAGCACACATGTACACATGTGCACACTGAGGCACACTCACTCTCACGTATACACACACTCCTCCACATACACTTGTGCTCACACTTCCACACTCTCACACACATGCACTCACTCTCAGACACACCCACTCTTCTGCACACACTCTCTCTCTCTCACACACACACACACTCACCAGCCCTAACAGGCTTCACAGCAACCACTACCTCTCCTTTCATCAGGGGCAGATCCCGGTTTTGTGGTGCTTAAAGCTTATTATACAACTGTTGGGGCTTTCTTTAAAAAGCAAATTTGGTATGAGAGCAAGCGTTAATTTAAAATGAGAAAAGAGATCACAATGAATTCTTGGAGTCTTTGCAGCTCAGATCCTTTCTCCTAAGATTTCTTTAAAACCATTGTTATGGATACGATGCCTGACTGCATCCTGGTTTCCCCTCCCCAGCTAGAACATTCTGTGACTCCCAGCAAATCCAGGCCCTCACAGGGCCCCAGGGAAGTGACAGACCCTGATGATGTGATCAGGGTACTTAGCTTCAGGACCAGCCCCACTCTGCCCTCCCTTCCTGGAAGCTGGTGTTGGTTGGAGGTGATGATCCTCAGATGACAGAGACCCACGCACTTCCCGGATGGCACAGTCCTCTGCAGGAAGGACTCCTCACACACACCCCACACCAGACAGACACACACACTACACACAACCTGCGCCAGACACACACACACACCACACACACACCACACCACACACACACACACACCCCGCCCCAGACACACACACACACACCACACATACCCCACACCAGACGGACACACACACACACCACACACACCCCTCACACCAGACAGACACACACACCACACACACCCCCATACCAGACAGACACACACACCAGACACACACACCACACCAGACAGACACACACACCACACCAGACACACACACACACACACCACACACACCCCACACCAGACAGACACACACACACCACACACACCAGACACACACACCACATACACCCCACACCAGACAGACACACACACATACCACACACACCAGACACACACACCACACACACCACACACACACCACACACCCCCCACACCAGACAGACACACACACCACACACACCCCGCGCCAGACAGACACACACACACACCACACACACCACACACCAGACAGGCACACACCACACACCAGACAGGCACACACACCACACACTCCCCACACCAGACAGACACACACACACACCACACACACCTCACACCAGACACACACACACCCCACACACCCCACACCAGAAACACACACCACACCAGACACACACACACCCCCCCACACCAGACAGACACACACACCACACACACCCCACACCAGACAGACACACACACACCACACACCCCACACCAGACAGACACACACACACCACACACTCCGCACCAGACAGACACACACACACCACACACCCTGCACCAGACAGACACACACACCACACACACCACACACGAGACAGACACACACCCCCCTACACACAACAGACAGACAGACACACCCCATACCAATAGACACACACACCCCACATCAGACAGGCACACACCACACACACACACTCTCACACACACACACTCACACATCAGAATGTATCCAAGCCTCCAGATCTAATTTCAGGTCAGCAGGTCACGGGAAATACAGGGGTGGAGAAACCATGTTAAACGGCAGCATGGGGATTTATCGGCACCAAATACAGGTGCAGGGATTTCTACAGGACAGAGCACCCAGTTTCTTCAGTAAATAAATGTCAGCAGTGTTGGGGGGGGTTCAAGAGATAAAAAGAGACTTGAGAGAAAGAGCAACCAAACACAGTGTGCACGTTCCTTGGATTTTGATTGGAACAAATTGAATATAAACATGTATTTATGAAACTCCAGGAAAATTGATCACTCAATAAACATTTAATGATATTAGGCAGCTATTAATAGTTTCAGATGTGATATTATTGTTAGGTTCTGTTTAAAAAGAGGTCTACTCTCTTAGAGATATGGACGGACATAGTTAAGGGTGAAACACAGGGCTGCGTGGGATTTGTTTGGGAACAATCCCGTGGGGCAGTGGAAGGAGGAGGTGAGGGGACGTGTGGGCTACAGACGAGACAGGATCAGCCAAAAGCAACACTGACTGTCAGAAATGGTTACTGGAGGGTTCATCGTTTCATTCTGTCTTTGTTTGTGACTGGAAACTTCCATAGTAAAAATAAATAAAGCAAAAGTGGATGCTATGACCTCAGGTGCCCCAGGACCAGAAGCTCACAAGAAGGCTTACCCGCCAGGCACATGGCCACAAAGAGTAGGGCTGAGGGACAAGGGAGGGACTCAGGGACGTGGACACAAGTTGGCTACCCTACTGTGACCCATGCTCCCTCCTCTAGGGCCCTCTTTGGAGCTTAATTCAATGCATCTCACAACTGTTTGCTCAGGACTTGAAACGGGGAGCATTTATTTTTCAGCTACTGGCCCCCATGGGGTAACAGTGGCCTCATGGATGTTGACTCCCCGGCACATCTATCACAGGTGGGTGAGTGCCCAGATTTCCGCAGGCATCTCACATGGTCAGGGAGCCCCTGAGCAGAAAGCAAGCAGTACAGCAGGGAACCAAGGCTCACGGTGGGAAACAAGGTGAGGGTGCTCAGGTTGTACCTGCAAGAAGCTACCCTAAGCCTGCGTGGAGCTGGTGACTGCAGCTTGGGAGTAAGACCTGGTGCAGAGGGGCCATGCAAACCTACAAGGGAGGTGGCCAACACAGGGAGGATGCAGGAAAGAGGCTCTGGGATCATGGTTCTTTGGCTGCAAGTAACAGAATTAAACTGTGGTTAAACTAAGCTAAAAAGCAAATCCCTAGAAAAAGATGAGGAACTCAAGAAATCAAAGGAGCAGGGAAGACTCAGAAGTGGTCAGGGACCAGAGCTGCTCTGGCCATCAGGGGCAGGAAACTTTGGCCAGACTCCTCATAGCACCTTCAAAGTATGGATCTGCACTAACCATTCTCCAGTCTTGGGTCATTCTGAACTAGATTCACCTTCCGGGGGGGAGGAACATGACTGGCTCAGCACGACCTCTGGGACACAGCACTTGGCTAGGAAAGGCGGGGAGGGGCTTGTTTCCCAGAATGAAAAGTGGCTGCTGTAACAGAGAAAGAGGAGCAGATGCTGCGCCATCCCCAACATGGGATGACCCCGGGCTATTTTGAAACCATCAATTGTTAACACAAATTCCATTTAGTTGATGGAGTTGATGAGTATGAAGGTAAGATATTTTTGAACAAGAGATCTGTAGGCACTCTTATTTTCGTGTCTTATTTTATTTTATTTTTTTTAATGTATCAACTGTTATGGGCTGACTATATCATCCCCAAATTCGTGTGTTGAAAACTTTACTCCCAATGGGATGGTATTTGGAGGTGGGCCTTTGGGAGGTGACTAGGTTTAGATGAGGTCAGGAGGGTGGAGCCCTCATGATGGGATTAGTGTCCTTATAACAAGAAGGTGTCTGTGTACCAGCCAAGAAATGGGCTCCCACAAGAACCAAACCTGCCTTGATCTTGGACTTCCTAGACTTCAGAACTGTCAGAAAGAAATATCGGTTGTTTAAGCTGCCCAGTACATGGTATTTTTCTTCAGTAGCCCAAGCAAACTAAGACATGACCCACTGAGAATATTCAGAAAGCAATATAATAGAGACCGCCAAGGCTAATAGAGATAAACACCTTTATTTTACCATTTAAGAAAACAAAATTAAAAAAAAAAAAGATAGACAGCTAAAACCCAGTGTCTGCTTTCTCCCCTCCAACCTGTTCCCTAGAAATACCCACTCTCCTGAAATCCATGCATTGCTTGGATCATTAGGCTAACAGCATATATATGCATTCATTTATAACAGCTACATTGATTTTTGTTTTTATTATTACCTAAGTACAATGATATTCCTCCTTTTGCAAGATACTTCTTGCACTCAGCAATATATTTGAGACTTATTATTCATACATGTTGATACTGTTTATTTTCACTGATGGACAGCATTCTACTCTATGAATACACTCCAGTTTATTTATACATTCTTTTTCTGAAAGTCAATTTGTTTCTTTCCTTTTTTTTGGTTACTACCAACGGTGCCTCTGTGAACATTCTTGCCCATGTCTGTGTGTCTGCAAGAGTAGCTGGAGGGTAGAACCTAGAAGCGGAATTGGAGGTGATGGGGGTACATATTTTCAATGCTACTAGGTGTTCATGAATTGCTCTCAAATTGACTAACTGACTTATAACTTATGGGAGTGCATCACAACCCACATCCTCTCAAATGCTTGTGTGGTAGGCTGGGTAATGCCCCCCAAGATGTCCACTTTCTAATCCCTGGAATTTTTGTTGTTGTTGTTTGTTTTTTTAGGAAGATTGGCACTGAGCTAACACCTGTGCCCATCTTCCTCTACTTTATATGTAGGACGCCCACCTCAGCATGGCCTGGTAAGTGGTACACAGGTTCACGCCTGGGATCAGAACCTGCAAGACACAGGCTGCCAAAGCTGAGTGCACGAACTTAACCTCTATGCCACTGGGCTGGCCCCAGGAATTTGTGAATGTTACTTCATGTGGCAACAGGAATTTTGCAATGTGATTAGGTCAAGGATCTTGAGACGGGGAGATTATCTTAGATTATGCGGACAGGTCTGATGTAGTCATAGGGGTCCTAATAAGACTGAAACAGGAGATCAGAGAGATAGAAGGTGATGTGATGATGGAAGCAGAGAGACTTGAAGCTGCTCCACTGCTAGCTTTGAGATGGAGGGAGGGCCATGAGCCCATGAATGTAAGCAATGCAGCTCTAGCTTCTGGAAAAGGCAAGAACCAGGACCCCCCCTGTGGAGCCTCCAGAGAGCAACCAGCCCTGCTGACACCTTGACTGTAACCCAGAGAGTGATTTCTGACATCTGCCGTCCCAAACTGTAAGATCGTAAACTGGTGTTGTTTTAAGCTCCTAAATGCATGGTAACTTGTTACTGCAGCCGTAGGAAACTAGTACAGCGTGGTATTAACCTTACTCCTTTTCGCCGGGCTGATGGGAAATGGTCTGCTGATGTTTTATTTTACATTTCCCTCCTTACTCACCAGGCCAAGCATTCTCGTGCCATATGTTTATTGGACATTAAGGTTTCCTCCCCTATGGATTTCTTGTTAAAATATTTTGCCAGGCCTTTTTCCCCCTATCACTTAAAAAAAAATATTTTCTTATCCTGAATATTCTGAGTTTCAAACTTTGTCCCTGGTGCAGTACGAATATTTTATCCCAATTTATGAAATTGGCTTTCATCATTCAAATATTTTAAATTTTGTTGTAGTCAAATCTATCAATCTTTTTTCTTGAGTTTTTTTTAGTATCCCAGTGAGATACAGATATCATCCTATATTTTCTCTTTAAACATTTCTTTTCACATTTAGCTCTTTAAGCCATCTGGAATATATTTTTGTATATGGTGTTATGTAGGGGTCTAAATATATCTTTTCCATATGTCTAGACAGTTGTCTCCACACTGGTTGCTAAAGGGTCCATCTCTTCCCATTGACGGGAGATGCCTCTTCTCACGCAAATTTCTTGCAGCAATTGTGGTTTCTACTGAGTTTAATCTTGCCTGCTTCTCTCTCACAATCGTCTTTCTTATCTGTCTTTGTCCCTTTACTCTTTTATTTACTTTTAGAATCAGCTGTCAAGCTCTGTTAACTTCCGAGATTTTGGTTGGGATTGCACTGACTCTACATTTATCTGGGGAGAATTTCCATCTTCCTGGAATCAACCTCACCTGCTTTTCCTTCTCCGTCTCCTCTGCTGGTTCTTTCTCCTCTCCCGTTCCTGAGCTCTGAGCCTCAGCAAATCCCGAAAGCTCTGGGCTCAGCACCATCCTGTCTATCTGCGCAGAATCACTCGAGCGGTGACTCCAGCAGGCGTCCGATGGCCTGGAGGGCTCATTCATCACAGATCACAGGACCCCACCCATGGAGTTTCTGGTTCAGGAAGTCTGGGGTTGGGCCCAAGAATTTGCGTTTCTAACAGGTTCTTAGGAGTCGCTGATGCCGCAGGTCCTGTGAGCACTCTTTGAGAACCTGTGTCTCATGGAGTGTCTTTTTAAAATACCATCATAAACTGATAAACCCTCAACTTTTATATTCAGCGTAGGCTTCCCTCACCTCCTTCCCAACTCCAGAATGTCGCATGTAACTAACGATGTGATCTTCACCTCAAACTTCACAGATTTCAAAGCAAACTCGATACTCTTCCTCCCACACCAGTGTGCCCCTTCCCTGATCTTGTCGTTTCAGGCCATGGGAACACTCTCCTTCCAGGGGTTCTGGGCAAAGCCTGGAGTCATCCTTGACCATACTGTTTCTCTCAAACTCCATGTACAATTCATTAGCAAATCCCATTGGTTCTACCTTCAAAATGTGTCCAGGATTTGACCAATTCTCACCCCCTCTGTCACAACACCCTGGAGGCTCACCACTTGGATTGGAGCAACAGCCTCAAATTTGCACCCAGGTTTCCACCACTGCTCCCTTTCGATTTATCGGCACGTAGAAGCCAGATGAGTCATTTAAAACTAACTTAGATCATGCTACTCCCTTGGGTAAAACCATCCGATGGATTCCCATCTCACTAGTGAAAATAAAACTCCTTATCGTAGCCAACAGGACCCAGCCTGAGCTGCACCTGCTGCTTGTCCTGCCTTGAATCCACCGCTCCTCCACGGCACACACCCACACTCCTAGCATCCTGAGATACCTGCTGTTATCCTTCAACTCGCCAAGCATGCACCTTCCTGGGGCATCAGTGTCACTTTATCCTCTGCCTGGAGCAGTTTTCTCCAGATATTCTTCTAGCACACTCCCTCACTTCCTTCTCATCTCTGTTCAAGTCACATTATCAAGATTCATTATCAGGAAGACCTTTCAGAAGTGCTCTGTAAAAAATAGCAAAACCCCTCCACTCCTACATTCCCAACCTCCTTTACTAGGCTCCGGTTTTCCTCCATATCATTTATTGGCATCTGATATACATACATTATATCATAAACTCCGTTAAGTAGGAAATTTGTTCTCAGAGTAGCACCTTGTCCTGAAAGGTGTTTAACACATATTTGTTGCATGAATTAAAATACAGAGTCATTTGTCAATGAACATGGTACATCTGATAGTATACTTGGATCTTTTTTTTCTTTGCTAAAATTTTCTAATTTTCTCTATAAAAGACCTGTTCATTTTTTGACAGCTTTATTTTTAACTCCCTTTAAGGAGTTTTGGGGTGCTAAATGCCATTTTTAAATATGACATGATCTAATTGTATTTTCTATTATTTAAGAACACAACTTATTTTCTTAATGCATCTTTTTTTCTGCCTACCTCACTTTTTTATTAATTCTCATAGTTTTGTTGATTCTTTTTCATTTGCTGTGTGGAAAATCATGCCATCTGTAGTTAATGATGATTGATTGATTGATTTCTAATTTCTTCAATTTTTATTTCTTTTCCTTGTCTTGCCACATTGTCTAAGGCACCCAGTACAATGCTGAATAAACACAGCGACTATCGGCCTCCTTGGTTTGCTTCTGACTTTAATACGGGAATTAAAACCCAAGATTACAAATCAACTTGACTGCATATTAGAATCACCTGGGAGAACTTATTAAAAATGCTGATGGCTGAGTCCCATCCACAAAGATATTCAATTAACAGGTTTGGAGTAACACTGGGCATTAATGTGGTTTAAAATCTCCCCATATCAACTTAACTAGAACCCTTGATGGTGTGGCCCAGGTGTTAGTGTTTTTTAAAAACTTTCCAGGTGGTACCAATGTGTGGCCAAGTTTGAGAACCAGAGACAAGCAGCATCCTAGGTCCCATCCCAGACTCCCTCAAACAGAATCTCCGGGGGACGGCGCTTGGAATCAGGTTCTACGAGAACGTCAGGAGATGAGTAAAGTTCAAGGCAGCACCTGTCTTTCCCTGGACCGCTGTGTCCCTGCCAAGTTAGCTGGGAGCTAGAACAGCACCGCAGGAACAAGACGCTCTCATTACAGCTTAAACATGCTGGGTCATCCCTTGATTGTGCCATTAAACAACCGGAAGATCAGGAATCCACAACTGCAAAGAACTGCTTGTTTTTTCTGAGTCTTGGTTCATTCATCCATTCTTTCATTCATTGAGCTTTTATTGAGCTCCTCCTATGTGTCATCATCTGCTCCCTTATTTTGTTTTCAGAGAATTTGCCTTGCCTAAGAATGGTTGAATTATTAATGTTTGACTCCCCCTCTCCGAAGCCTCCATTTCCATAGCAGAAAACAAAATTAGTTCAATTTCAAGTCAAATTGGAATTTTTAAAATTCATATAGTAAAAAATGTCAGGAACCCATTCTCCTGTTTTCTATGCTGATGCCTTTTGAGTTTTAATCCAACAAATGACGCTGGATCTCACTGCCTGTACGCAGGGGTGAGATAAAAGATAAATAGTCCTCATTAATAGAGTAACAGCCCCCCGGGCAACAGTGAAGAGCTGCTCTGATACACAGCACTTCCTCCTGTGCACAACTCTCCACACACTCTGTTTTCAGTGACTACTTTGCTGGAATCTGACATTTCCAAAGGAGAACTAAAGTATTCATTTTACCCTTGCATATTCCAGAGAATGTCTAGAAATTCACACCCACCGTCCCTTATTAGAGCCCCATAGAATGTTGGTTTCATAGCTGCAGGGGCCCTGGTGGTCATCTCGTCTATACTCTTCCATATGGAGGAAAAAACACTGAATCTCAGAGAGGAGATGAGATGTGCTTCAGGTCACACTGTGACCTGTGGCAAGGCTGAGATGGGAGAAAGATAGCCTGTTCTTTCCATCGGCCCCACTATCATCCAAATACAGAGGAAAATATCAGTGTCACCAAGGAGAAGATTCATGTGACGCCTACCCACACCCTCCAGTTCAAATAAAGGTAGTGAAAAGGCAAATATAAGCTTTTTGAGTTCAGCCAGTAGACTGCTTTTACAAGCAGTAAGAATATATACCACATGAAGATAATCTGAACATCACTTGTAGTTTTCAGTATGTGATGCAGGGCAATTGAATTTACAAAATACTTCATGACCAAGATTCCTGTTTCAAGATGCAACACTTGTCACCCACTTTCATCTTTCCTTGTCTCCCAAATTTTTATGACAATATTCAAAACTGTGTTTTAAAAGTAACGAAATATTTGAATCAGAGAAGGGTGCTATCCACTTGTCTGAAATATCGAAGAGTTCGTGTAAGATGTAGGCTAAAATAGACCAGATCAGCTGGGCAAATCACTGAAAGCGAGGGAAATGCCTGATGGAGAATTAAGAGATGGGGTCATGTGCAAGAACCAGCAACACCAGATGCTCCGCAAAGGCAGGAGGCCCTGAAGGCTGGGAGCTGGGCATGAGGAAGCAAATCCACTAAGAGTATTCCATGCTGGCAGGGCCCCCATGACCTTCTCCTCCATGACTCCTCAGCTTATAGACAAAGAAGCAGCTTTCTGGGAGCAGGAAGTCCCCACCGCCAGGATGTATTTCCCCCAGACTCGTTATCATAGAGCTGCATGCTCACAAAGGATGATCGTAAGGCTGGCCCATACCAAGGCTTTTTGATGATAGGAACATGGTTCCTCAATTCAGCTAACACTCAGGTGCCTGTCTGGGCACCGAGGAAGCAGAGAATCATCACCCACAGGCTCTACTCTCGAAAAGTTCACAGCCCAGTTAACAGGATGGAGAAACCATGAGGAATGTCAACACCGCTCAATTACCATCATGATGGGCCACCTTAGGAACATGCAGAAGGGGCGCCTAGTGCATTTCCAAGGCGTCAGGGATGGCTTTTCTCTCGAGAGCCCTCTGAGGAAATGTGTCAGGACAATTTAGGCGTCCATCATACTTAGGGTCAGTTTTCCAAGGGAGTGGAGTTGGAGGCTGAGTGACAATCCAGTGGAAGTGGTCAATCCTGGCATTCCCCCTGTGCTATGAGCATGGGGAAAGAGAGAAAAGTGGCCCCATCACCTGGGAGAAGATGCCCACAGAAATAGCTACATAAATCCCAAGATTCTGCATGTTGCATCATCCTCATTTTATTCTTTACTTAGCTCACTTTATCACCAGAAAATCCAATGAGGATGTTTATGAAGACACACACATAATTAATGGGGATAACTCATTAATTTACAGGCCAGCTAATCAATAGTCAGGTTAATCTACTTCGGCATCTGAAGAATCACACCGCGTCTCTATTTACCTTGCTGTTTAGTCTTGTTCGGCATCATCAGTTTTTTTGGTGTCTGTTAAGCTGACAGTGTTGGTCACCACATAGAAGGTTGATAGATTAATTTCTGCTAACATGATACTCTTCTAGTATACAAATGGCGTTTTAATAGCCCACAACCAGATGATGGCATTTCCCATCAGGACAAAAGATATATTTCTCTCTATTACAAAATTTCTAATCAATCTTTCTTTTATTCTATTTAATTTCCTTGCTTGCTTTTATGTATTTCCAACATAAGGAAAATATTCCTTGTTCTGTTTTTTGGTGAAGAAGTTTGGCCCTGAGCTAACATCTGTTGCCAATCTTCCTTTTTCATTTTTTCTCCCCAAAGCCCCAGTACACAGTTGTATATCCTAGTTGTAGGTCATTCTACTTCTACGTGGGACGCCACCACAGCATGGCTTGATGAGAGGTGTGTAGGTCTGTGCCCAGGATCCCGGCCAGCGAACACCAGGCTGCCAAAGCTGAGCATGCAAACTTAACCACTCGGCGACGGGGCCAGCGCTACTTGTTTTGTTTTTTTTTTTAATAATTTATTATATCACTCAGAGAGTACTAAGAAGAAACAGACAAAGCACAGAGAGGTGATTAGGTACCTAGAGCTTCTGGTGATCATCGTGTGAAGGACCCTGTGTGTTGGCGGGGTTTGGGGTCAGATGCCAGCTCAAGTGCGATGGATGGGAAACCAGACAAGTAATGAAATGAATGAGCCAGCCAGGGGGTGTCCACGCTGACTTGGCCAGCACTTGGATCTTCTCAGTGAGACCACCTCCATGTGGCTCAGGTGGTCGATGCTTTTAGAGATGTTCAAAGGTTTTCAGGAGAAGCCAAACCTCTGGTTTTGGCAACTTTATCAGAGTTCTTAGTTGAAGGCAACAGAATCCAGTGGAGCCGGTTTAGACTGAAATGAATTTATTATAGGAGCTCAGATAGTGTAGAGCACTTCCAGGAAGGCCAGAGGGTCAAGCCTGAAGCCACGCAGCCAGGGCAATGCCGTCAGGGGGAGGATACAACCACCTAGGGGCTGTGGCAACACCGTGCTGCCAGGGCACCTGAGTGCCCTGCGACACCAGGGACTGGACACAGAATGTCAACTGCAGCCCCAGCTGTGCTCTCTTCTGTCCTCCAGGACTTGGAGAGTGTCTGCTTACTCACCTGCAGTGCCAGCTATAGAAGAGTCTGGAAAATGTACACTATTTTTGCTTTCCAGGCTCTGTTGTAGGTTAGAAAGAGGCTGAAGTCGGCTTGAGTGAACAACCAATGTCCAGTATTTTTCTCAGCAACTAAACAAAAAACGAAAAACAATCCCGTGCAGATGAAACAATATGCCCCCATGGGCCACAGCCAGCTGCGGTTGCTGCCTGTGCAGTGAATTCTTTGCAAGCAGACGTCTTCCTTCACGCGTCCTGGCACCCTTCACAGCACCTAGCCCGAGGCCCGGCACTCGGCAGGCCTGCAGCAGCCGTGAAGCGAAGGAAAGGAAGCCTGGAGGAGACAGGTGCCTTCTCCCAGCTCATCTCGGCAGACCCTGAGTCTGCCCCTCACCCTGGGCAAACTGAGCTGCTGCTGGCTGTTCTCGCGCTCAGCCTTATATTTGCACAGACATTGCCTCTGAAACATACCAACACTCTCAGAAATATTTTTTATCCTAAAAGAACAAGTTTAAATTGAACCTTATCATTTTAGGAGCTGTTTAGAAAAGAACTTTGCTTTTATTGATTATCAATTTTTTAGCAGTTGGAACCAGGGATGGCTGACATTGCCTGGTGTCCAGTCAGGAAAGGAGCCTTCTAGCATCCAGAAGTTTCCTGTGACTCCAACCTGGCCCGGTTTTTGTTCATCTCTGTAACACCAGGAAGGATGCCAGCGTCTTGAAAATGCCAGGTGCTGAGTCAATGTTTGACAAGTGAAGGAAGAAATGAATGAAGAAGAACTCAGTGAATTAATGAATGAAGCTAGTTGGCCCTGTCATGGTTCCAGAGCCTTCCCTGGTAGATTTCTTATTCCCTCTTCTTGTTCTCAGGTTTATTCAAAAAAGAATGCTACAAGTTGAATTCCAGTCCACAATACTCAGGGGTACAAGAAAGGCACCTTGCCTTGTGTCTGATTGACTCAGTTTCTGTGTCAAGGTCCCATTTTTGCAGGAGGGAGAAAGCAAAGCTCAGCTGGTTCAAGGTCTCCCATTCTCCGCCGGCCGGGGTCTCGTCTGGGTTTTACAGGGAGCCACTGCATCAAGGGAGACGGGAACTTGTTCTCCTTGCCATCGCTCCACCCTTCCATCCCCTGAACTCCAAGGCCCAGCCCCCCATATGCCTCTCAGGGACACCCTCCCAGGGCGCACTGAGACCCCAGTGTGGAGGCCTGTCAGGGTATGATGTCCTCAGATGTCCAGGAACAGGTCTGCTGCTTCCTACAACACACTGGAGACACACAGGCATGTGAGCAGCTGCCCGGAGTACACCTGCCTCAACTTGTCCAAGGCCAAGTCTGGGCCACTGGCAAATGGTGGGTCCTCTGTGGCCACATCAATTTCCTAAATCCTGCCTCGAGTTGGTGCAGGTCCCTTCCTAGAATCGTTTTGCAATTCCTGTCATCCTCAGCCCAGGCCTTCCCACCCTTAGGAAACCTGCCTCTCTCCCTTCCTGGCTTCCTCTCCACCTCTCCCCTCCTCATCCCAAATGGGGTCTCTCAATTATTGGGAGGCGGGAAAGCCCGGCTCTGGCTACTGATAAATCCTACATGGTCTGAATCATCTCAGTGATTCATTCAACAGCCAGGGATGGAGAGGCCACTCCAGATGCACCAGGTGTTGGGGACCCAGAGGTGATGGTGATGAAATAGACCAGTAAAGTTTGAGGCTGAAGTGTGACATAGCTTGAATTACTTAAAATCAACTTTATTGAGATATCTTTGCACAAAATGAAATGCATATATCTTCAGAGTCCAGTTTAATGAGTTTTGACAAATGTATGCGCTGCTGTAACTACCACTCGGATCAAGATAAAGAGACATCATCACTCTGAATATTTCCTCCCGCCCCTTTGCAGTGACCATCTGCCCACACAGCCTAGGCGCCCCCACCTGCTTGTATGGCCACAGACTCGTTTTGCCTGCTCTTGAGCTTTGTATGGATGGAGTCTCACAGTCTGTACTTTCATGAGCCCGGCTTCTTCCTCTCTACAGCAGGGTCCTGGTTTTCGCTCGCGTCCTTCCACGTGTCAGTAGTTCATTCTTTTCACAGCTGAGGAGAATTCCACTGGATGAATACGCCATTAGTTGTTCATCTAACACCTGTGGTTGGACCTTCTTTTCAATTTTTGGCCATTATGAATAGAACCGTAAATATTTGCATACAAGTTTTTGTATAGTTACGTACTTTTAAGCATCTCGGGTAAATGCCTAGGAATGAAATTGCTGAGGCCAAGAATAGGATATGTTTAATTTAGGAAATGACCAACCAGTTTTCCCAAGTGGTTGTACCGCCGTATCCGTCCACCAGCAACAGTGAGAGCGTCAGGGACCCGCACGCTCGCCAGATTCTTGGTGCTCGGCTGCCAGATTCTGGGGCTGCTGGATCGAATCACAGAGTGAGGGGAGACCACTGCAGAGGGGTTTATACCCAGCCCACTCCATCAGCACTTTTGAGTCCTCCTGCACCAGCGTCTCCTGAAGTGTCTCCATGAACGACTGCCGTTTGCTGAAATGATCTCTTTTGTCACAGAAAGGGCATGTAATACACGGAATCGCGCTGTGAGGAAGGTCTCCCCTTTCAGTTCTTTGCAAATGCTCCTGATGCAGTGTGGACTCTGTGCTGCTCGCTAACATCTCTGTAACACTTCTAATCTCCGTTTTATAAATTAGACTCTTTATAGAGGTGGTTATAGATTCATACGCAGTTGTAAGAAACAATACCGAGGGATCCCATGTACCCATCACGCGGCTCCCCCCACGGTAACATCTTGCAGACCATAGCGCATGTTCACTGCCCGATCTCCTCTTGTGACAAAGAGGGAGTCCAGCCTCGAGCTCAGGGCCTCCCCGACGGAGACAGGATTGAACAAGTGTTTTATTTTACTACATTTAGTTTCAAGTGTTATGTCTTATTTATAACAAATGATACTATTTTTCCATTTACAATAATGATAAAAGTTTTATTACTAAGTAAATTAATTTAGCTTTAAAATTGAATTATTTTAAAGAATCTATTACTCAAATCATAGTGCTAGCAGTAGGCAGATATAGAAAATCATGAAACTGAATGATACATAATTGAATTGAGGGAAACACTAAAACTCTACTATCAAACAGCATTTTCCCCAGACTCTACATTTTTTGCATTGAGCAACTGCTATGAATCTAAGGCATCCTGATCAAACCCATTCATTCACTCATTTCATTCATGCAACAAATATTTGTTGAGAACCTTTCGATGTGAAGATTTTACTAGGCCTTCTGGGTGACACAAAGTTCAGATGAATCAGACAGATGGCCTAGATTCAAATAATTGATAACATCCCAGGGAGACATTCACTCATGCGTGAATATTTATGAGCACCCATCAGGGGACAGGTGGTGTTCTAAAAATGATTGAGTAGCAAAAAAGACCAGAGGGGGTCTCTGCCTTTTTGGAGTTCACACCTAGCTGCTAAGACAGACAAGGAGCAGTATTAGTGGCACATTCTGTCAGGGGGGTTACACTTCATAGAAGAGAGAGTACTTGGGGCTGGGGAGGGTATATAAGAGGCTGGTCAGAGACGGTCCACAGGAGAAGGGGGCGCTGGGCCTGAGGCTGAAATAATAAGAAGGAGCCAGGGGCCGGCCCCGTGGCCGAGTGGTTGAGTTCGCACACTCCACTTTGGCAGCCCAGGGTTTCGCCGGTTTGGATCCTGGGTGAAGACACGGCACCACTCAGCAGGCCATATTGAGGTGGTGTCCCACATGCCACAACTAGAAAGACCGCAACTAAAATATACAACTATGTACTGGTGGATTTGGGGAGACAAAGCAAAAAAAAAGAAGAAGAAGGTTGGCAACAGTTGTTAGCTCAGGTGCCAATCTTTAAAAAAACAAAAAAAACAAAAAAAATTTAAGAAAAGAAGGAACCAAACATGCAAAGGAATAGGGAAAGTGTTCCAGGCAGAGGAGACAGCAAGTGGAAAGGCCGTGAGGAGGGAAGGGAAAGTGTGTAATCATTGCACAGCAGTTGTTCACGGAGGGAGGAAGGACCAAGAGTCTGGATGGTTCAGAGGTTGGAGGCAGTCATGAGGAAGGCCGGAAGCCCTGTGAGCTGACGGAGGCTGCACATGGGCAGTGCAGCCAGCCAGGGGCTGGGGGCGCTGGGACAAAAGCTCAGGGGAAAGGCAGGTTCTGCCCTGAGCTTGGGAAACAGAGAGGACATTGAAAAACCTATTTTCCAAATGCCTCAGGCACAAGTGCCATTTCCCTGTGGTAGGTTGAACAGCATCCCCCCAAAAAGATGTGTTCAGATCCCGACCCCGGGACTTGCGAATGCGACCTTGTTTGGAAACAGGCTCTTTGCAGATAGAATCAAGTTCAGATGAGCTCATCCTGGATTAGACTGGTGGGCAGGCTCTGCGATGGTCTCGATGATCCTGCCTCCTGGGACTCTCACCCCAAGATTCTCTCCCCCAAATGTGGGCTGCACCTTGTAGCTTGGTCCTGATAATAGAATATGGCAGAAGGGCTGGGTGCTGCTACTGAGACCAGGGCGTAAAAGCCAGGGGCTGTTGTCTTGGGCACCCTCGTGCTCTCTGGGGGATGCCACGTCCTGAGACAACCTCGTGGCCAGGCTCACATGGCCAGGACCTGTGGCCTGCCCACAGCCATGTGAGCAAGCTTGCAGACAGATCCCAGGAGAGCCTTGAGATGACCACAGGCCCGTGGACACGTGGGTGCAGCCCCGTGAGAGACTCTGAGCCGGAGCCACCCAGCTCAGCCAGGCCTGGATTCCCAGCCTGTGGAAGCTGTAAGATAAGACGTTTTCAGCTGCTGTATTTGGATAATTGGTCGTTCAGCAGTAGATAACCAATGTACTCACCATGGAGCTGTAGAGTGCTTCCAACACCAAAGAGTTTGTTAAAGAGGAAAGTTATCTCAGATGAGCAGATCAGATAGAGTTAGACAGAGTGACACATTTCATTCATTCATGCAGTTAGCCAGTCAGCCGCACTCATTCCTTTATTCACACCACCATGTGTCAAGTGTCGTGCCAGACACTCAGGATATAAAACTAAATAACAGCCCCTGTCCACGATGAAGACGTAGCCTGAAGAAGACACTGTGGAGATACTTAATAATTGTACTCGTTGAGATAAGTGCTGACACGTGTTCATTCATTCAACAAACATTTTCTGAGTACCTGCCACTGTGCCCAGCTTTGTGCTGAAGGCCGGGCACAATGCAGTGGGCAAGGTAATGGGGGTCCTGTCCTCGTGGAGGCTGCAGTCCGACGCAAAGGCGTCACATACTGAGGCGCACAGAGAGAGAACGTCTGCTGAGCTTGCGCCTCAGGAGGGCTTGAGAGAGCAAGTTCTTGTTGGAGGTGAGGCTTGAAAGAAGAGTAGAAATGCTCTGAGCAAAGAAGAAGGAGGAAGGAATTCCAAGGGACAGAGGTGCACCGTGCGGAGCATGTGACAATGCAGCAGGTCTGGGGTTCAATGAGGAGCTTGATCTGGCCTGAATACCCGGCCTCTGACATCTCACAAAAACGTGTTCTGGATCCCCAGCACAGCATGACCTTGCAGTGAACACTTAGAAACCACCTGGATGTTCACCAGAGCCTGGCTAATTTGCTTCCACACCAGAGGGTACCACTGCCACCGAGGGGTGTCTCTGCTCAGCACTGCCGACCCTGGGGGCCGGGTGAGTCTCTGTGGTGGGCCGTCCTGGGCACTGCAGGAGGCTGAGCAACATCCCTGACCTCCACCCACTAGGTGCCAATAGCAACCCCCCACTTTGTGACAACCAAAATGTCCCAGACGTTGCCAAATTCCCGCTACTGGGGGGAGGTGGGGAGCAGAATTACACCAAGGTGAGGGTCGCTGATCTTTAGTACCAACATGCTATTACAAAACCAGAGAAAGACATTATCTTACTTCCTAATCACATATAAAAAAGGGAAGCATCTGCATGTGTCTACCCTTAACTATGGCTACACTCTGTGAAGACTGAAGACTTCATGACTCCCTCTGTGAAGACAGACTCTACCCTCTTCAAGGTTAGAGATTCCCCCGAGGAGGAGAGGGTCATGAGGGAGATGTTCAAAGGGGGCTTTTCCTCTTTCTACTCAGTATATTCCTGCAATGTTTAATTTTCATAATGAGAGTGTTTACATCTATTAGGTGTGTAATTAAAGAAGTTTGCATATGCACGGCTGTATGGCCAATGCTGTTGACGATCCCTTCATGCCACAGATGACTGTTTTAGGTATTGGCAGCAAGAACTTCAAATGTAGAAACGTATGTGTGAGTTCCCCAAGATGAAGAGAGAAAAATAATACTACAAGCTAGGAAAATCAGCTGAGAGGTTAGGAAGCAAAAGTATTAGTCAATATATAAATTAAAAAACGAGATGGGAAATTACTTTGGGAAAATATTCTGTTGTTTTCCAAATGTGCTTGTTGAAGCTCTCAAGGTATAAGGTCCTTCAACGCAAAACATGACAAAATGAAGACAAACAAAAGAAAAGAGCATTACTTTAATCCATCTGTCATAAATTCCAAGGGGAAAGGGTCAAGACTCAGACCCCGGACAGGTTCGAGGCCAGACTCTGCCTCTAACTGGCTCAGTGTCCCTGTCTCCCTGTCTCCCTGGACCTCCATTTCCAAATGAAGAGGTTGTCGCTCCGGGTCTCCAGGGCGCCTTCCTAGAGTCTTGATATTGGACAAGTCTGAGTCCATAGCAACCAATTCCCCAGCCAAACCTGGCTTCTCGGTGTAATTTAGAGAAGCCTGTCACTGTCCCCAGGGGCATTTGTACCAACAGGCCACGCCAGACTGAGGAATTCAGGTTTGAGGATGGACCCAGAGGGGGGCTGGGAACAACGAGACATTCACGCTAGAACAACCGGGAATCAGCCTCAAGAAAGAAACCACAGCCTCCCCGGCTGAGTCTCTTCTCATAGTGGACATCACCTTCAGGAGTGCAGCCCAGAGTCCTCAGGGCCAATTCCACAGCCCCAAAGGAGGTGACCCTCATTTTCTTGCTCTCATGTTCATGCTTTCCCTCCCTTGGAACTTAATTTCCCAATAGACCACTGGCTTCTGGAGGGCAGACCCGGGTCTCATCCATCACTGTGTCCTCAGATGGCCCTTCCTGACAGGCGCTGTCATGGACTGTATGTCTGGGTCCCCCCAGATTCATGTGTTGAAGCTCTAACCCCACTGGGATGGTATCAGGAGGTGGGACCTTTGGGAGGTAATTAGGTTTAGACGAGATCATGAGGGTAGAGCTCCCATACTAGGATTAGCATCTTTATAAGAAGAGGAAGAGACACCAGAGTTTCCTTTCTCCCCAACGTGAGGACACAGACAAAAGGAGGCCACCTGCAGGCCAGGAAGCGGGTCCTCAGCCAGACCTGAATCTGCTGGTACCTTGATCTCAGACTTCCAGCCTCCAGAACTTTGAAAAATAAATGTCTGTGGTTTAAGCCCCTCATTCTGCGGCATTTTGTTAGAGCAGCCTGAGCTGTCTAAGACGGGAGCTCAGCAACGGAATGCAGGGTGGGGATCCGGGGCCATGTACCCCTGTGCACGGACAGAACCAGAGACCATCTGCAAACGAGGGCAGAGAGAAAGGCTCTCAAACCCCCTGGTCTTTCTTGTGCCACAGAACCATCAAGTTACACTATTCCTGATTCTTAAGCATTTCACCGACCCGGGGGATGTTTCAGTGGGTGCTAGCAAGCCTTCCAGAAGCTGATGATTTCTTTGTTCTCGAGAATGTAAAATATACGAACATATTCCGGGTTAAATCTACAAGGTTAGAACAAAGCTGAAACCAAAGCAGAATAATGGTAGAGCAAGAAAAAAAATACCCAAATCTCACTGATGAACGAAGATGCAAAACGCATTCATAAAATATCCATGGTCCCATTGAGTATTAAAATGTGTAAAATACACACTGACCAACAGACTTCATTCCAGAAGTGGATCATTTCTACTAGGCATCCACAAGAATCATACCGATATAACTCATATCGATAGACTAAAGGAGAGTAGAGCTATAATCGCCGTGATAGATGCAAAAAAGGACTTGATGAAATCAGAAGAAATTAGATATCCATTCCTGATGCTGTTTTAGTAAAAGAGCAGTGAAAGCAAACTTCTTTAATATGTTAAAAAAAAAAGCTATCTCAAAACATCATCCAGACTTAAACCCAGCTACTAGAGAGAGTCCCAGTAATCAATGCTGGGAAAAACAGTCAGCATGGTACATCACCTTTTCCTGGTGATGTTAGTTAATGCATTAAACAAGAAAAATGTCAGGTTGCTGTCCTCGGGCCTGAAACCCACCTCCCCAGATCTCTAGATGAAGGTTTCCTCTTTATCATTTAGATATCAGCTTAAAGCTTCCCCTCACATCATGTTTCCTAGCCACCTTCTCTAGTCATCTCTCTGACACCACCACCATACCAAGATCTTTCCTAACTCTTCTTCTGTGTCCTTTGTAGACCGTACCCTCTCTGACACAGCAACATCTACTCCAGCCACCCCTTCCTTCCTGACCGCTCCATCACAGCCTGGACCACAGACTCCATCACATCTGAGGAGAACCAGTTTGTGCCCACGGCACCTAGGAGAATGCCGGCAAGTGTAGGCAGTCTGCAAATAATGCTTAACAATACACAAAGTATGGATGTGTCAGTTCTGTTCAGCATCGTGCTGGGAAATTTAAGGAACATATAGAACCAATTAGAAGGTTCTTTAGAAGATCTTATTAGAAATCCATACAGCTATAAAAGCAAAAATTCAACCTTTAACTAAAGTGCAAACCTTAACCGTAAAGCTCCCATTCTTCACGGTGCCTCTTTCTTCAACCAGAAGACTCTACTTGATGCCCTTTGGTGTAACTGGAAAAGTATGCAGGCGTATATTACAGCCATGAGCCCCATAATGAGGTTTTGATCAACCACAGGCCACGTATACCACGGCGGTCCCATAAGATTAGTGCCATAGAACTAGGTGGGCAGAGTAGGCTGTACCATCCAGGTTTGTGTAAGTGCACCCTACGATGTTTGTACAATGACAAAATCGCCTCACAACGTAGCTTTCAGAAGATAGCCCTGTTGTTAAGTGACACATGACTATATTAGCATTTACTGGTAGGACAATTTCTTTCCATACAGACATGGAAATGTGTATCAAATTCTGATGTTTAAGACTTAGTAGGGTGTGCTTCTTGGGACAAATAACTGAAAATGTAATCAAGTAAAATCATTTTATAAAAGATAAAGTGAGAAGTTTCTCATATCTCTTGACCATCAACCTGTAGAGAATTATAGAATCTTTAAAGAAATAAATCAAAACAGCAAATGAAAGCCCCACACTCTAGTGATTACAACAACAATGATTAGTAGCTGTCACTCCTCAGTACTTATTGTACGCCAAGCACAGTCCTAAGCCACTTGCAGGTATTAATTCATTTAATTTTGATAATAACCGAGTGAGGTCCATTCTGTTAATAACCACACTTTACAGATGAGGACATTAGAACCCTGGCATGTTACATGGCCCTGCTCAGGCTCCACCATTGGTAAGATGCGCAGATCTGAAACTCACCCCAGACACTCTGGCTCCAGAGCCACCTCTGGCAATAAAACACGTCAGAGACTTCCAGAACGATGCAGACAAAGAAAGTAACATGGACTATTTTGAGAGCAGAAAAGTTTCTCAGAAAAAACTGAGCAGCTATTTTTTTTTTTATTGCCAAAACACCTGGGTGAAAAGGAAAAATGAAAAAAGGAGTCTGCCATCTGGACAGGACATTGATGTTTGCCATAACACCTGTATCTTATGCAGATGTGCACGGCTATCGGGTGCCATGGAGACAGCTCCCAACTGGAAAGATAGACGAGCCCCTCCTCTCCCTCACTCGGATCCTAAACAGCCCCAGTGTTAGCAGCATGCCAAATCCACCACCGCCAGGACATCAGCAGAAGCAGTTTGGACATGCAATTAGGTATCATTTGTAACGTTTAAGGTGGTTCTTGGCTTTCTAAGCTGAAAATGAATTAAACTCTCAGTTTTACAGACATTTAAAAAAAATTCTGGAAAGTCAGGTGCAGGGCTTGAAAGAAATAAAACTTGTATGTGTGGGAGCTGAATGAGAAATCGGTTATTCTAACCAGGGAAATGGGAGGCCGGATATGTCTCAGCGTTACTGGCTATGATGCGATATTTTTACACACGTAGGATCTAAAAGCTGGAAGGAGTTTGAACACTGAACTATTCATCTAGGAAGATCAAGCTGATTTCGTTTGACTTTTCACTAAGGTGCCGCTGAAATGTGATTTATCAGGCTGTCAGCTTTGTTATTTCTGGAAGGCATTTCAAAACATCCTACAAGGATCTGAATTAATTTTGTAATAATGAGATCATATCAGAATATCTATCTGATATTTTAGATAACACTGCCCAATGCTTTTGGTTATGTAGTCAGTTTCGGCTGGATATTAGCACGCGTTAGTAAGATCATAATGTCAGTACATTTCACAGAAACACACATTCTCAGCCATGCTCCTCCACCTTGGAATAATTTTCATCTCAGTGGGACGTTGGCCATGACTTTGATTCCAAAACAAGTAGTAAAATTGAAACCTATTTCTCTTTTACCCCAATTCTTTATTTCTTTTTTCTTTGCTGGAAAACTGCTTGTCTTTTTTTTGAAATACTTTTCCCAAGAGGTCTCATTTACTACTAAGAAAATTTAGCTTAGTTTCAGAGCTGAAGGAAATGTCAACACAAGCAAGATTTTCATGATCACCTGGTTGCATTTAACTTTCACAGAAAAAAGTCTCTTGTTTGGGAAACTCACAATAATTGAAAATATATAGTTTTTAAATTACGTGTGTGCTTCTGACACTGGTGCTGTGATAAAAAGCACCCTCTGAAATGCTTTTCTTCCCATGTTGAAGTTGGAGACGTTTGAATTTCTAAAGATCACAGAACCATCATATAGTCCACGTGTGTAAGCCTCTGGTGGGTGGGGTGGCCCCTGGGGTGGTGGCCGAGCTCATGAACACTGAGTGTGACCACCAGAGGAAGAGAGGGTTTGGCTCCATTCTATTAGCATCGGGAGGGTCACCTTGTCTGCTTAACATCAGAGACATTTGCTCATCCTTCTAGCAGGACCAGAAAATTCAGTACAAACGCAGGGACCATTCAAAACCATCTCGAACAATGCTTGCAAGACAGGACCACTGTGCACATTTCAAAACAGACTTGTGATCCTCACTCTTGGCTTCAAGTGTCATCCCTGGTTCCTGCCTTGTGCTCAAGCTCCACGAACCTAGGACTCTTCCAAGTAACATGGACACAACAGCTAATTCACTGAGCCATGAGGACTAGTGAGATTTCGTACTTTAGCCAATTGTAAAGCATTCTATGATAATCTTAATTATTGTTATTATAGTTATTGTAACTATTAACAACAATAAAGAATAACTATGAGTATTATTGACATTTACTCTGTGCCATTGTCTCAGTCAGTTTGGGCTGCTGTGACAAAATACCGAACCTTGGTGGTTACAGACATGTACTTTGCACTGTCCCGGAGGTGGGAGGTCTGCGGTCAGGGTGCCACCACACCTGGGTTCTAGTGAGGCTCCCCTCTGGGTTGCAGACAGCTGCCTGCTCCTTTTATCCTCAAGTGGTGGAAAGAGAGAGAGCTAGCTCGCTGGCTCTTTCTACAAGGGCACTGGTCCCATTCATGGGGGCTCCACCCTCATGACCTCCCACCTCTAAAAACCGTCATATTGGAGATTCAATTTTAACATATGACTTTTAGGGGGACACAAACGTTCAGTCCATATAACAGCCATTCTGCTGAGTGATTTATCTGGAGTCTCCCATTCAATCCCTCAGGGCCCCAAAGAGGCGGAAATATTATCTCCATCTTACAGATGAGAAATGGAAGCAAGGCGAACCTGGGCTGGCACGGACTGAGCTGTCCAGACTGCATTTCCCAACAGCTGCTGGGGTGCTGTGGGCAGGCGACCTTGGTCATCAGCCCTCAGGACTGCCTCGGAGGCTGAGAGCTTCCTCGCCCGAGGTCATACCCCTCCCCACACAGTGCAATCTAATGACTGACAGGCAGAAGCATAAGGACCAGGCCATCTCAGTCCCACGCAGGGGAGCTTTAATAGGCTGCTTTAGCTCCAGAGCTCTTGAAAGGTCGGCTGGGGCTGCCCGTCAGGACTCCATCACAGCATGACTCCCCCTTCTTCCTGCTGCACAGGGTGGATTCTAAGGGCACGCCCTAACAATCCTCCCACTGCATGCCAAACTCCATCTCAGCATCCGGAACTTAATCCATGAACCTGGTTGAGCAACGTGACCTGGCTCACATTGACTAGCCAAGATCCACACCCGCTCTACCTGGTTCCCACGCCTTTACTGGCAATCTTCATGCTTTTCCCCTCCCTCTTCCTCCTCTTCCTCCCTAAAACCTTCAGAGAAATAGAAGTTCGTCTTCATGTCCATCCTGTTCACTACTGCTAGGGCTTTTTCCAGAATCCCTCTGCCACTGCAAGTCTAAATAAAGGAATAGAAATCTCTGAAGAAAAGTATTCATGCAATAAAACTTCATTAAATTAGGAGAAGATCCGTGTTAGCTAGAGAAAACCCCAGATCATAAAATGCTTTTAGATGTATGTTATTTTATTCATTTTTAGTAAATATGTCAAGAAACTAGCAACTAAGGGGAGGAACTCAAAATAGACTTCTTACTTGTTCTCTTCCAATCGGTCTGTTTGTGACCACAATAACCTTGAAAGCAATTTGCTCTTCTGCAGAAGTCAACATACACCTTCTGCAATCAGCCCTGATTCACGATTCATTTGCTGAACAAGTTTTAACAAGGAAAAAAGAACCTTCCTTCTGACCCACGTCTCAATGTTCGCAAATTTCAGGTCACCAGACTTAGAGTTAATGAGCTTTTTCTGACTCTCCTTCACTCGCTGTATTTCTCTTACTTTCAGGTTCTTCTTTCCTCCACACTAAAAAATAATAATACACTTTTGGTGATGTGTGTAACCATCATGTCATCTCAAAGCCCTGGAGATCCCCAATCAATCCGGGAAAAGCACAAGTCTTGTCCCAGCCTGAGCTATTTTAGTGACAGCGTGTCTGACTGTTTGAAGATCGACACCATCAGATCCAACATAATGTCGTCAGTTCTTCATTCAAACACTTCATCTTCTGAATGTCATCTGGATGCCTCAGGGAAAAGCCCACATGTTCCTAGGGGCACAGATAGTCCCTCTGGGAGACGCCTCTTCTAGGAAGGAGCTCAAACCCTCGGTGGGGTTCTCAGACCTCTTCTCAGGTGTAGCCCTGCCCGTAACTCCAGCTCTGCTGTGTGGTTCTAACTGACCTCTTTTGCATGTTAATTTTAATGGGATGAAGAGAAGTTGTAACTCATTATAATGGCATATGTTATTTTAAATGAATGTGGACTCCCGCTGTGGACCAGTCTGGGCCAGTGAGAAACAAAAAAGCAGATGCGTCCTGATCTCTGGCCCGGGGAACTCACAGTGAAGTGGACAGAAGTTTGCCCCGGGCCAAGATGAGTCTAAGTGTCCTTCACATACCGTCTCAACAATAGCCCCTCCCTGATTCTGTAGGTAGGTACCATTATGGTGCCCAGTTTATAGATTAGGGGAGGAATTGCACACGCATTACAAATAACTAATACAGCCAACAGTAGATGCTCAGTGGGCTGTCAATGAGTGAATCAAGGAGCGAGTGAACACTGGAACAGGTTTCACAGTGGAAAGAACATTGCTTGGAAGGACAGGCCCAGAGTCTGCCTTAGTCCCCTGCTGGCTGGAGCAGCTCGTCGAGCTCTCTGAGCTTCATCACCCTTAGCAGGTGCAGCGGGGATTTTGTCCTTCAAAGTTGCTACAGGAAACAGATACAATCTACGGGAGCATTTCCTGGAATTCATGCCTTCCCTCCACAGATTGTATTGAGCGATGACTATGACGCTGGATTCGAGGCAGGAACTGGGAGCACCGAGGTCCCTGCTCTTGCAGGCTTTCGGGAGTCTGCAGGTGAGAGGAGCACAGAAGATGCTCCATGAGGGCACCGCGTCAGAAGCTGCCTAAGGCGCTGTAGGAGGATGTTCCTCTGTGACTGGGGGATGTGGGAGACACAGAATGTGAGCTTGACCTTCAAACTGGGCAGCGTTTTGACTGGTGGAAACCAGTGGTAAAAGCTTGCCAGGCAGAAGGAACGTGGGGAAAGGCAAAACGTGAGCAGGCTTTTAAGATGCTGCCTCTATAGAAGGATAATGGGAAATAAGGCCTGGTTCCCTGGGGAGTGACCGCAGCCGCCGTGTGAGCTCTGAGGAGGCTGGAGGCGCCTCAGCGGGTGAGGACGCTCCTGCAGCCGCCTTGTGGGCCGAAGTTCCTCTTATCCTCTTTCGCCTCTGCTTTCCTCAGCCCGGCTTCCCTTTCTCCTTTCCTCAGATGGTGACGTCACCCGCTCCGAGCTCAGCTCGCACGAGCCCCGCGGGCCAGCGGGAAGAGCGCCTTCACCAACTGCTCCGGCGGAAGCTGCAGCTGAGCCGAGGAGGGTGCAGCCTGCCCGACCCCAGGCCAAGGGGACGCGGTGGCCTGTTTGCTCAAGTTAGTCACCTGTCCACCCTTGAGCTAGAAATGGGTTCAACCAGCTCTATCTCATAGGCTGAGGGTATGGAAGGGTGTCCTGGAGAGTGTGGAAGGGTATCCTGAGAGTGTGGAAGGGTGTTCCCGAGAGTGTGGAAGGGTGTTCCCGAGAGTGTGGAAGGCTGTCCCTGAGAGTGTGGAAGGGTGTTCCCAAGAGTGTGGAAGGGTGTTCCCGAGAGTGTGGAAGGGTGTTCCCCAGAGTGTGGAAGGGTGTCCTGGAGAGTGTGGAAGGGTGTTCCCAAGAGTGTGGAAGGGTGTTCCCAAGAGTGTGGAAGGGTGTCCCTGATAGTGTGGAAGGGTGTTCCCGAGAGTGTGGAAGGGTGTCCTGGAGAGTGTGGAAGGGTGTTCCCAAGAGTGTGGAAGGGTGTTCCCGAGAGTGTGGAAGGGTGTTCCCGAGAGTGTGGAAGGGTGTCCTGGAGAGTGTGGAAGGGTGTCCCTGAGAGTGTGGAAGGGTGTCCTGAGAGTGTGGAAGGGTGTTCCCGAGAGTGTGGAAGGGTGTCCCTGAGAGTGTGGAAGGATGTCCCTGAGAGTGTGGAAGGATGTCCCTGAGAGTGTGGAAGGGTGTTCCCGAGAGTGTGGAAGGTTGTCCCTGAGAGTGTGGAAGGCTGTCCCTGAGAGTGTGGAAGGGTGTCCTTCAGAGTGTGGAATTGTGTCCTGGAGAGTGTGGAAGGGTGTCCCTGAGAGTGTGGAAGGGTGTCCTTGAGAGTGTGGAAGGATGTCCCTGAGAGTGTGGAAGGGTGTTCCCGAGAGTGTGGAAGGGTGTCCTGGAGAGTGTGGAAGGGTGTTCCCGAGAGTGTGGAAGGATGTCCCTGAGAGTGTGGAAGGGTGTTCCCGAGAGTGTGGAAGGGTGTCCTGGAGAGTGTGGAAGGGTGTTCCCAAGAGTGTGGAAGGGTGTTCCCGAGAGTGTGGAAGGGTGTTCCCGAGAGTGTGGAAGGGTGTCCTGGAGAGTGTGGAAGGGTGTCCCTGAGAGTGTGGAAGGGTGTCCTGAGAGTGTGGAAGGGTGTTCCCGAGAGTGTGGAAGGGTGTCCCTGAGAGTGTGGAAGGATGTCCCTGAGAGTGTGGAAGGATGTCCCTGAGAGTGTGGAAGGGTGTTCCCGAGAGTGTGGAAGGTTGTCCCTGAGAGTGTGGAAGGCTGTCCCTGAGAGTGTGGAAGGGTGTCCTTCAGAGTGTGGAATTGTGTCCTGGAGAGTGTGGAAGGGTGTCCCTGAGAGTGTGGAAGGGTGTCCTTGAGAGTGTGGAAGGATGTCCCTGAGAGTGTGGAAGGGTGTTCCCGAGAGTGTGGAAGGATGTCCCTGAGAGTGTGGAAGGGTGTTCCCGAGAGTGTGGAAGGTGTCCTGGAGAGTGTGGAAGGGTGTTCCCGAGAGTGTGGAAGGATGTCCCTGAGAGTGTGGAAGGGTGTTCCCGAGAGTGTGGAAGGATGTCCCTGAGAGTGTGGAAGGGTGTCCCTGAGAGTGTGGAATCGTGTCCTGGAGAGTGTGGAAGGGTATCCCTGAGAGTGTGGAAGGGTGTCCCTGAGAGTGCCGAAGGGTGTCCTGAGAGTGTGGAATTGTGTCCTGGAGAGTGTGGCAGGGTGTCCCTGAGAACATGGAAGGGTCTTGCTGAGAGTCTGGAAGGGTGTTTCTGAGAGTATGGAAGGGTGTTATTACTGAGAGCATGGAGAGGTGTGTTACTGGAAGGAAAAACTGTTGTCAGGAGGGAGAAGAATGGCTTCTGAGAACTGCACAATGGTAGCCGAAATAATAAAAATAAAAGACCCCGTTTCTTCTCTGTGCCCAGCCAGTGTTCTCCCTTCTCTCACCTACGGGAGCGTGGCTCTCCACCTTTTATTTATTTTTTTCGTGAGGTCCTTATGCTGAACCCCAAAACCATAAAAGGGTGGAAGAGTTGACCCGCAGTGACGAAGAAGTTCTCGGCATAGTCTCGTTTGCACAGGAGCAGGCTGGGGAGTGAGAGTATCTCGCTAGGGTGATATCAGAGCCAAGGGAAAGAAGCTCCCCCACCGCCATAAGGGCAGCAAAACTTGGTTTCCATCGGCCTAGGATTTGGGGGGCTCCTTCTCTCCACAAGGGCCCTTTGGACAGTGGGGAGAAACACACCTGACAGAGGGAGGGGCCTGACACCCCATAAGACCCTGGATCTAGCTTGACCACAAGTCAGGCCTCCTCATCCTCCCTCTTAGATCCTCTTTCCCTTTTGAGCTGTTCATCACTGCAAATGTCCTGACCGAAGGCATCTCTATTTGTGAAATACGAAAACTCTCATTGATGCCCGCCTTTTCTAAACAGCAGGGCCATCTGCGGAAATTCAGTGTACGACACCTGCAGAGGGTCGACTTTCACTGGCCCAGGGAGTGGTGACTTGAAAATCTTGATCCACTGTAGCCTGGTCCTGGGACACCTCTTCATACACAGCAGGCGCTCAGCGACTCACTAGTCAGTTAAGCTCTGTGATGGGCGTCCCAGCGCTGGCTGCCACGTCGCTCGGACCTCCGCAAGGCTCTGAAGGACGCGGCTGGGAGGCTGACAGTGGGGGCTCTTCCCTCCATGCTTCAACACAGCTGCTTCTGTGGAGCCCTGCTCTAGTCCTTCTTTTGACTTTATTTAACTTTTCCGGAGGAGCCTCCTTTCCTCTGCATGAGGTTAGACCAGACTCCCGTGCGACACGGCACAGCCCCCAGCCCAGGGTAGGAATCCCCGCAGACACTAAACATGTGGGTTTTTGAGCAAAGTGATAACAGGACTTAATTTTACCAGGTGACTCTCCTCCTCAGCATTATCCCGATGATGATCTTCCCCACAGCCCCGTGGCCCTCTGCATGTGGATGACAGGAAACGTGTGCCCACCACCAGGCACCCCGTTGCAGGGAGAGCAGGCACTCAAACCTAGTTCTCTGCCCTGCGTGTCTTATATTCGTTGAACAGCAAATGTAAGAAACGCTTCCTGTACTAGAGCGTGTCCGTCCATTTCCTCACCCGCTTCACATAAGTGTGTCGAAAAAGTGAGTGTACCCCTTTCCTGTCGCTGCTGTAACAAACACCACAAACTCAGTGGCATCGAACACCATAAATTCATTACCTTACAGTTCTGGAGGGCAAAGTCTGAAACAGGTGTCACCGAGCTGAAAATGAAGGCGTAGGCAGGATTGCCTTCATTCTGGAGTGTGGTGGGTGACTGTGTGTCAGCTTGACCGGGCCAAGGGGTGCCGAGACAGCTGGTACAACATGATTTCTGGGTGCGTCTGTGACGGCGACGTCTCAGAAGAGATTAGCACTTGAATCAGTAGACGGAGTGGAGAAGATGGCGTCCCCAGTGGTGGGCGGCTTCCAATCCCCTGAGGGCCTAAATAGAAGAAAATAGTGGAGGAGAGCTGATTCATTCTCTCTTCTTCAGCTGGGACACCCATCTTCTCTTGTCTTGGGACATCAGAGCTCTTGGTTCTTGGGCTTTTGGACTCCTACCAGGACTTATACCATTGGCCGCCTGGTTCTCAGGCCCTTGGACTCAGGCTGAATGGCACCACTGGCTTTCCTGGGTCTCCAGCTTGCAGCTGGCAGATCGTGGGGCTGCTCAGCCTCCATAATCATATGAGACAATTCCTATAATAAATCTCTTCTGATACATATCTGTCACCCCTATACATGGACATGGACATAGAAAAAGACAGATATAGGTATCCTATTGGTTCTGTTTATCTTAGGGCCCCTGACTGGTACATGGAGGTGCAAGGAAGAATCCAGTTCTTTGCCTTTCCTGGCTTCTGGAGGCTGCCACATTTCTTGGACCATGGCCCCTTCCATCTCAAAGCCAGCAATGGCCTGTCGAGTCTCTTTCATGCTACGTCTCTGACCCTCCTGCCTCCCTCTTTTAAGGACCCACTTGAGCCCATGTGGATAACCCAGGATAACCGCCCATCTCAAAATCCTTCACGTAATCACTCCTGCAAATTCCTTTCTCCATGTAAGGTGACACATGCACACGCTCTGGGAATTAGGATGTTGCATCTTTAGGCGGCCCTTATTCTGTCTACCTCAGTGGGCGACTAGTCTTTTGCCCACTTAAAGGGAAATGACCATCCCATTATCGTGGTGAGATAGAAAATAGCCCCATGCTGATTTGGCATCATGGTGCAGACGTGATGAGGTACATCAAATGAAGTCCCACACTGGGAAAGAACTCTGACCCTCCTGGCTGTGGTGCTCAAAGAACGCCAAAGGTTACAGACTGAGTCATTCTCGCGGCTCTCGTCCACCCCTGGCCGGCCTCCATCACGTGCCGCCCGTCCTTGCCTTGGCATCAGTCAGTAACCCTTGGCTGGAGCGGGAAGACAAGCCGGCACACACAGGGAAGCAGCTTCCTCTTGCCTTCAGCATCTCACGCATCTTGAGCACATTATAAGCACTTCTTGACTCCTTGGAACTCACTTTCTTTATCAATCCTGATGATAAAGAGCATTGCTAAAGGGTAAGAACGTTCTGGTTTAATTTTTCATAAGGGCAAACATAAAAAATTCAAGCTAATACAACCCAAAGTGAGCACTCAGGATGCCAACAAGCCCTGACACTTGCCTCTCAGAACAAACACCAGTGCTTCCTGTGTCCGCCCCCAAAAGCTGCTGCAGCTCTAATTGGAGCCAGGACTGCTTCTGGTCAGCTAACCCGGGACCACCGGGGTGAGACACGTGTCCCCTGCTTGGGGGCTGGCAGCTCTAGGCGTTTGTTTATCAGAAGGTCACTGCTAATAGTTTTAACTTAATTTTTTTATGTTTTTCTTCATGAAAAAATTTAAAAACTTTGTATTCCCTAATACAATGTATTCACATTAAAGAAATTCAGATGGAAGAACAGCCCGTCCTGCCTTGAAAGCCCAGGCATTGTTGGCCACATTTGTCGTGCATGATAGGGCCTGACTAGAGATGTGCTGTTCTGTCTCACCTGTTGGGAATCCCCCCGGGATGCTTGACCAGGGACTCCCGACCCTCGTGAGCTGCCGAGAACAGTGAGGGTGGACTGCTCTGCGTTGCATCCTCCACAGATCTTGCCAAATGCAATTATTTCTTATTTTCCTCCCAGAAAGCCCCTGTCCTGTGTGCCACCACATGCTCTGAGTTTCTGGGGTTGGCAGAATCTCCCTGAGCAGATGGAAGTCTCTATGGGACACTCACCAGGGAGTAGGGTGGCCTGTGTAAGTCACAAGGCCAATCAGCGTGTTGGTTCCACACAAGGAGGCTAAAGTGAAAGTAAACCAAGAGCTTGAGCGGGATGGTGTTTGAGATGCGTTTTCAGAGAATGGGGTGGGGCACGCTGATGTCTCAAGATCAGAACTCCCAGCAAGGCACCAAGGCAGCCTTCAGAGTAACAGTCACTGGGTCAGGAAGGCTACGAGGGCCTGGAGCAGGGCTGAGGTCAAGAGAATGTAGGCGTAGCTTACCCTTCAGCTAATGAACTCACAGACACTGCATCACTGCGTTGACTCATTCTTTGAACAAGTAACCGTTGACCATGACACGGGGTCACGCACTGTGCTAGGCTCTAGAGACACAACCATGAGAAGGACACGGCCCCACGCTCTCAGGGCTCCTGTCCATCAGGCAGCCATCCAGAACTGCTGCCTATGGAGCGAGGGAAGGATTTGGTGCCACAGAAGCACCTCGCTCAGTCTCGGGGGCTCGGGTGAGAGGCAGCTTCCCGGAGGATGGGAAATCTCAGCAGAAAATTGTCCAGGCAGAGGGTAACCTGAGCAAAGGCAGTGAGGGAAAGCCAGGGGTGTTCTGGGGATTTTCTGTGCTAGGAAGAAAATGAGGAGACACAAGGGAAGCACCTAGGTATCAGGGCAGGGACCAGGTAGTGGAGCCATGCAAGCTTATTAAAGAATTTTATTTTAAGAGGAATGGGGAGCCCTAGAGGTTGTTTGCTTTTTTCACATTCAATAAAAGACATCCATTTTAATTGTACACTTCACTAAATTTTGACAAATGTGCACACCTGTGTAACCATCACCACCATCACACCCAAGGCATTTCCATTGCCCTAAGAAGTGCCCCATCCCACTCAGTTTCACCCTTCCCCTCCCAGGCAACTGCTCATCTGCTTCTGTCTCTATAGATCATATTTATTTTTTCTAGAACTTCGAACATGGCATTTATACACTCTTCTGTGACAGTCTCAACACAATAATCCAGATTCCTCCATACGCGGTGCTCGTTCACCCCTTTGCATTGCTGAGCAGTATTCCATAGTGTGGACATGCCCCAGCTTTTTGTCCATTCACCCTTTGGTGGACACATGGATTCTTTTTGTTTTGGGGCTACCACGAATAAGGCTGCTAGGAACACGTGTGTATAAGCCTTTGTATGGGCCCGTGGGCTTTTTCCCTGTTGGGTGAGAACTCTAGGACTGGAAGGGCTGGATCCTTTGGTAGATGCATTTTCAACTTTGTAAGAAATCAACATGCTGCCTAGAGGCATTTAAGCAGGGGTATGAGATTATATTTCTGAAGTTTTCTGACTTCTGCGCTGAGAAAGGACTGGTGAGGATCAGATGGTGCAGCTAGGAGGTGAGAACATACTGCCAAGGAGCAATGGTGTGGACCCGGCAGACGGGAAGACACTGGAAGAGCAGAGAGGAGCCAGAGCTGACAGAACTTGGTCATTGATGGGGGGGGGAGGTTGGAGGGTTGGAGCAAGGATGTTTCTGACGGTGGTTAGCCTGGAGAGGGTTGGGTCCTTCACCAACTGAGAGAGAGCAGGAAGAGTGTGCTTGGGAAGATGAGGAGTTCAGCTTTTGACATGGTGAACATGAGATGATCATGGGAAATCCAAGAATAACTGGCTGAACCCATGGGGACGCGGAGGACAGCTCTGGAAGGAGGGACGCATGTCTGAGTCACCAACGCTTAGTATCAAAGCTGCTGAAGAATCGTACACCCCATCTATCCTTGGTGGAACAGCTGCCTGAGAGTTCCAGGAGACACAAGAGTGTGACTATCAAATCTGCAATGAGTTCTAGTCCCTAGAGATGTGACAGGAACATGGATGGAATTTGAGAATGACCCTGAGAAGTAAGTTAACTGGTGTACAACTATCAATTAGAGAAGAGAGGCCACTCGCGTACATTGATGTCTGATGGAATTAATTTAAACACCATACATAACCCAAATGTGGCTCCAATTTTCCTCATTATCAGTTACTGACAGTTGCTGGGGGGTTGACACTAATGAACAGCTGACTATGAAGAAAAATGTGCCCTGCATCCCAGGAATGGAGAACACACAGGGGCTTTCTTCACTCTGCTCGGTCCGTTTCTTGGTAACTAGAGTTTTGCTTTTTTCTTGGCGTTGTGGTTCAGCTCATAGAGTGAGCATCTCAGTCTATGTTACTTATCCAAGTTCCTGAGGGAGGAAGTAATCTGCCCGAGTGCTGAACATTACCCCCCACAAAATAGAACTACACAGTTCTCCACAGCCCTGGGGTGAGTGAGAGCCCTGGGTGGGTGCTCCTGTGCGGGGACAGAGTGAATAATGCATATGCTTTATTGATTTTAAGGTATCTGAGAAAGCGTGTGGCTGAGATGAAAGAAGCAAGACACACACACACACTTCAAAGAGGGGAACTTCCAGGGCCAAGTGTGGAAATAGTGATCAACAATGACAGGAACACATGTATCCACTGAGACGGGCTCCTCCAGGGGACTGAGAAATTGCCCAACGAGATAAAGCACGAAAAAGTGAGTGAGAGCTATACGTAGTAAAACATCATTTGTGCATATGTTCTGAAACACGTAAGGCATAAACAAAGAGTGTGAAGAACACTACAGCAAATATTTATGTACCCACACTCAACTCACAATTAAAACTTTATACAATGCATTTGAAGATACTCTCTGTTGCTATGTTTGTAATAGTCGTTAAGGAGAAGTTAAGTGAGTATTGAGTAATTGGTAAATTTGGAATTTGTCCTCACTTTCCCTCCTCCTTTTGCATTTTTCTTTATAGTGCTCATTTCCCTGCTTCTCCTCCAGATCCCGGCATGCGTCCTGGGCAGCCACACAGGGGTCCACACTTAGAGGGACCCTGCTCTTGACTTACTGCTTTGCTGGTACCATCTTGAAATTCTTAATGAGCTTCAGACAAAGGGCCCCTTATTTTTGTTTTGCCATGAGTCCATAAATTATGTAGCTTGTCCTGTCTGGATCCACATCTAAATGTCTCCCCCACCAACCCAGTTGTTACCAGTGGATGCCAAGGATGCTGCCTGTTAGGAGTTGAATTGTGTCCCTCAAAATTTATCATTCTGAGACTGCTGTACGTGTGTACTGGAGTCAAACAAGTAAAGAGATGGTGGACAGTGGGAATCTGCTTTCTCGCTGTCAGAGTGGAAGTTTACAGACCAGCAAGCGGAAGAGGCCAGTTGGAGACGTCAGCATGAATTCATGTTTAGAGTAATATAAATAAAGATGGTTACCTATAGAATTATTTATAGATATGTGTGTATACAGGGCTAGTATACACGCGTGTATTCCCTTGCTCTGTCAAGTGACAATGATACCCAGTAACAACGAGCAAGAGGACTAGCTCTTGGTTTCTAAAACCATTCTCCAATAAAAAATGTTGAATGAATGAATGAACAAATAAGAATAGACATATCTCTCATGCAGAAGAATCCCAGATAGTTTGTGTAGCCTCTCCCCTTTTCAGGAAGCGGAGCATACTCCCTACTCCTTATGTGCGGGCTGCAAGTAGTTACTTTTTCCCAGAGACTACAGAATGTAAAGAGGGAAAAAAATAACTTTACAATGCGGGAATCTGACAGACACGACCTCAGCCAGGCGATCAAGGTCAACAGCACAATAAGTCACGTTGATAGTATGTACTCTTGATAAGAGACGATGAAAATGGCGCCGTTGCCTCTGTGACCTTCCTCCCCGAAACCCAGGACCCCAGTCTAACCATGAGAAAAACATGGTTTTTCAAACAAATCCCAATTGAGAGACATTCTACAAAAAACCTGATCAGTCCTCCTCAAAATTTTCAAGGTCACCAAAAACAAGGAAAGTCCGAACATTCTCCTGGCCAGGAGGAGCCTCATGAGATACGACATCGGCTAGAGATTGAATCCTGTTTCCCCAAGAACCGGCGGCTGAAGCCCTAACCCCAATGGGACTGCATCTGGAGATGAGGCCTTTATGGAAGTAACGAAGGTTAAGCAAGATCCCAAGGGTGGGGCCCTGATGGGACAGGATTCATATCCTTGTGAGAAGAGACATCAGAGAGCTGGCTTCCGCTAACGCGTGAGAACACAGCGAGAAGGTGGCCATCTGCAAACCGGGAAGCAAACACTCGCCAGAAGCCAGCCCTGCAGGACCTTGATCTCGGACTTCCAGCCTCTGGGTCTGTGAGAAATAAATGTTTGTGGCTCAGCCCCCCAGCCTGCAGTATTTTGTTATGGCGGCCGGAGCAGACAAATACAACATCTAAATGTGATGTGTGTCCTGGATGGCACGCTGGGACAGAAAACAGAGCATTAAGTAACAAAGAAGGAAATCTAAAAATGTAAAGACCAGTTAATAATAATTTCCCAGTATTGATTCTGGTTTGTGACGAACACGCCATATTTAATACAGGATGTTAATAATGGGGGAGACTGCTTGGAGGATGTGAGAACTTTCTGTACTATCTTCCTAATTTTTCTGCAAATTTAAAACTGCTCTAAGATGAAAATGTTCATTAAAACAGATTTGTTGCTGAGATAGGAATAAAGACATATAAAAAGTCATATTTTGCCAGGAGGTTTAAATAGAGCTAAAAAAAAAAAAACTTAGATAACGGCATTTAAAGCAATAAGTCCTTTCACCATTTGATAGATCTGGATACTTATTTTAATGAGACTGAGTCAGGGACTGGAAAGCCCTCATCTCTGGATGTCTTGGAGGGTCCACAGCAGGACTCACAGAAAGAGCCCCAGGTAAGCTTTTGTCCTGGGCCGCTCCCCCTAGGCCACGTGGATCACTGAAGCTGCGTTGGGCAGAAATCACTCCAAGGCTCCCATTTTTCCTGCGTCGGTGCCCGTCTAAAGCAGAGCTTCTGAGGCTCCACAGCTTCTTGCTGAGAGATCCAGTTGTCTCCTTCATATGGTTATCTCCAACTTTCTGGGAGTGTTCTTGATGCCTGAGGGAACTCCTCAAATATTAGAATTTCAGATTAGAATTTTCTAGAACAGACAATCTATCTTTTGTATTCCTCCTTGCTAGTTTATTCCAGGGCTCCTGCCCTCAATCCCTCCTGACTTTCAGTAAGAACATGCATTTTACCCGATATGGTGCGGGCACTCAGCTGGGTTAGAGACAAGAGATCAACAAGGAAATGTGCTGCCCTCAGGGACCTCGCAATCTGCTTGGGAAAACTCATGGACAGGTGGTTAACCATCATGAAATAGGACATGCAGAAAATCCAGGATTTCACAAGTGCTACAGGAATGAGCAGAATGGAGAGATTAGCCTAGAAGAGTGGGAACTTGGCGGCTGGGTGCTGGCCTCTAACTACAGCGCTGGGGGAATTGTCTCTTGCTGGTTTCATGTAATTCCTCTGGGGACTTGCTTCTACCATCAGGGTCATCCCACCCTCCACCAGCCAATCAAAGCACCCCCACCCTTTGGACACAGTGACTGGTCCAGGGATGGACACGTAGTAAACAGGGTTGATCCCATCTAAGCAGGTCACTTAGGGGATTGATATAGATCCTGGGAAAGAGAAACATCACCGCTTCCTGCACTGTCAGCACTGAGCTGCATGGAAGCCCAGAGCAGCAAGGCCCATCTTTGCTTCCATTTGGGAACTATCTACTACAGAGTGAAGCCAACAGAGAGGGAAGCGGGACCAAGAGAGGGAGAGACCAATGCCTGCACAGTGTTTGAGCTCCTGGATTCAACCATGCCTGAAGTGAGCCCTGTTTCTTAGCATTCCCAATTAGATAAGTCAAAACCACCTTCCTTGCTTAAGCAACTGCGATGAAGCAAAAGTCTGGGCTAGTCCTCCTAGCCTATGGGACAGACTTCTGGCTGGACGTTGTTCTCCTAGCCATTTTACTATAGTCAGCTACTAAACAATCATATAATTCATTAGCCTGAGGAAACACTCAGATTATTGTCACAAAAAGTCAGAAAAGTTTTAAGCTTACTGAATAAAATCTAACCTCCTTAGCCTGATAGTCAAGGCTTCTAGGAACTAATTAAGACTTCTCCTTTCACATGTTTTACGATCCCATGGAAACGGAAATACACCTCATTCCTCTGAACATGCCCCATTCTTCCTTATCCATTAGCCGTTGCTCCTGCCATCCCCACATTTAGATCCACCCATCCCATCTGCTCCTGCGTGGCCCACACCAACCTCACTCCCAGGCGAAGCAGTGCTCCCCACATTCCAGAAGCGTTCCCTCCATTTCTCACGTCGCGGCTCTGCCCACCTCATGTTCTGTTTGTTCCTGTGTTCTGAAACAAGGCAGGTGCTGTGTTTCCTCCCACTGAACCGTGATCTTCTTGAGAATGGGGTTTCAACGCAAGCCTGAGTCACCGTTGTATTCTCGGAAAAATCTGGAGCACTGCCTTGTATACCGTAGAAACTCAATAAGTGCCTGGTGGATGGAGTGAATAAATGAACAAAAGGATGATCATTTTGGGTGCAGATCAATGATATTAATTGGCCCAATAAGGACGAGAACTCGAAAGAGCTCCCTGTTCCCTCTTCCTCTGTCTGCCATCGTGCAGCAGAATAACCATAAGGAGCACAAGGACGTTCTTCACGTCTATTTTTTTTGGAGCTGAAGTTGTTAAAACTTCAGCAGCAATTTCAGCCCAGGTTGCCAGGGAAAAGGCAACATAATCTTTTCAGCGTGATGGCAGACACAGTTGGCTTATCCTGCAGTTTATGCCAAACCCAGATGTTTACGTGATGCTTGGCGATTATTTTGTGTTCTGGATCCAAACCTTGCTTAGTGACTCTAGAGCCTGGCGTGGGCAGAGATGCACGCTTGGGCAGTTCCGAGTCCAGGACAAGATTTGGGTCTTTGCCATGAAACTTTCCACCAGGTTGAATGGGTTATTTTTAAAACCAGCCATTCCTGCTCAGTGTCTTTATGCTTACTTGTCTTGTCTCTTGTTTTCCGCCAGGTGTTGGGCCAATCACTGCAAGCCTCCGGCCCACAGTTTTTTCCTCTGTAAAATGGGGCGTAGCGACAGTTACCACTCCATAGGATGCTGAGGATCAAATGAGTTAATACATAGAAAGACTTTGAACAGTGGCCAACAGTCAGCAAGCGTACAAAAGCAGCTGAACAGGATGATGCTAATTATCACCAACATCTGAGTGAGGGCACAGGACGGCGCTGTGGTAGACACTCAATACTGCTTATCGAAGGAGAGGACGTTTGCTGGCTAAGAGGAGTGGGTTCTGCAGAGAACATGGTGTGGGTGGTGGTGGTGGTGGTTGAGGTAGTGGCTGAGGGAGGGCATGGAGGGCAGGTGGACACACTGCTCCTGGGTCACATTCCTGCCTGTCTAAAGCACGGTCTGCCCACAGTTTTCTGGCATCTACCAAGACCCTGAACCACGACCAGGCTGGTGGGATTGGCACAGGGTGAAAGAGCCACCAGGGACCCTCCTGGCTCCCAAGCCCCTTCGAGCTCTCTGTGGGTGGCGCTGCCTTCATTCATCTTCCCTCTTCGGGACAACAGTCCATGAACTTGCTTTGGGAGACGATCCCCTAACTCTTACGCTGTGTGCTTGGTGTTTGCCAATTCCAAGCCCCAAACCAGAGAAGGTTGCTTTAGACGCACAGCGTGGAGGGGTCTTGGGGAGCAGATCCCATCAGAGGCAGCAAAAAGGGGGATGTAGCATGAGCACTTGGCATGTCTCATGGATCCCAAGTGCCTGGACACAGTAGGGCGAGGCCTCTGGAAAAGGCGAGAACCAGCCCCAAAAGGACCTTTCTCCTCCCTGCTTCTCTCCATACAGTAACTTCTTTCTTTCCCTGGGCACTGGTTCCGGCTAGTATGTCATTTCCTCTGAGGCTCAAAGGCCAGCTCTTCATCTCCCACTCCGCATTCCAAATTCCTGAAGGGCGAGAATGTGATTCACCCGCTTGAGTTTATGTATCTTCACTGATTCGACCCTCCAGGGCCTCTGAGGGTCCATCCTGGGGGCCACCAAGGAAGATGAGTCATTTTGCTAAGCCAAAATTCCCGCAAAATATTGGTTCCCCCGTCAATGGAAGACAAAAGATGGAAAACCAGTGATGCTGTGGGACTTTGAAGTCCTGCTTGTCCCTCAGCTTCATCCTCATCTCCGGTCACCATGGCTGGGATTTCACTTCTCAGCAGCATCTAGGAGTGGTAAGGCAGAGATAAATTCACCCCCACCCCAAGTCAGGACAAACCACCGAAGACAAATGATTCCTGGGGAAAGGAGGCTGTTCTGCTGGCTAATTTATATGACACCTAGAGGAGAAAGGGGAGCAGAGGAGGTAAAACTCCCAGCTCTGCCCCTCCCCTCTGCGCAGGCTGATCAGAACAGACAGCGCTGTCGGATGGAATTTATTGTTTTGCACCCTTGGACCTAAAACTTTGTTTTGTACTTGCAAATCTAGACCCCACTGTCACATTGCACAACTCTCCCCCTGAGATCTTGAATGTCAACAGGATTGATTAAAAGACGGCACCAGCTCGCTCCCTTTTGCATTTTCATCCTGCTCTGAGGAGAATGTGGCTCTCAAGATTTGGAAATGGATTCACACAGCTTTGGCCACAGTCTCCTTTTGGGCTCACGGTCCTGGGTTGAGAGACGGATGGCCATGGTCGAGCCTGAAGCCACAGAATTATTTCACTTTAACTGGACTAAATCTATAAATTTGGCATTGGTGCTTCTCTGACATTAGGAAATACGGTGTCGTGGCGGGGGTTGGGGGAGGTGTTACAGGTGCACTGACTTAAATAATTGAAACTTGGAGCTCTGTAGGACTCTAGGATGAGCCGTCATTTATTTTCTAAGGTAAAAGATGTGTCTGTTTTCTCTGCTAAGCGCCGCCTGGATTCCTTTACTGAGCTGGCAGATTTGCCCACACCTCACACCCGCGTGCACTGGGCTGAGTCAAAACCCCAAGCTGGGAGGAGAAATGCATAAAGGAAGAGGTTGCTCAGGACGCTTTTTGTAGTTTTCTGGGGGTAAAACAAATTGCATTGCCGTAGAAACTTCATTTTCTGTATATTTTTCAAGAAGTTTCTCAGCAGATTTAGAAACTGCACAAAGCTAGGATCTGACACGGTAGCACGATTTAAACCGAGTTAGATAGACTCTGATTTATAGTCCTGGTCCCGTGGACGAGAGCATGTATTAATAAACCGTCTCCAGGGGGAACCTAATTAACATTCCAAAACTTATCCCTGGTTGAATCACTTATCATATATCACTGGACATTCAAATTCCCCACAGCACTTGGAACTGCAAATTTGCTTTGCTGGGAGTCAGATAACATCAAGTCTGCTGGTTCATTTCTCAGTGGGTGAAGCTGAAGACACCACAAGATGTCTCTGTGCTGAAATACAGCGAGATGTGCTGCTGGTTTCCATGCTGGTGTCGGCTCGAGAAGTGGCGGGCTTATCTTGCTTCTTCCCCCCGGCAGCATCCGGGAATGGTCGTCTCTGACAACCCGTGTGTATGTGCTCAGGCGTATCACTTCACGCAGCCTTCTCTCCCGCACATAGATTTTGGAGACCTTGTATGCAGTAATTACTGGAATTGTTCTATACTGTCATTCCCAGGTATTCAATCTATTTTTTAAGAACTCAGTAAGACGGAACATAAAAAACAATGTTCCGTTCTGCACGGTCATACAGTCGGTTTCCACACGCTCTGTAATTGACTCTTGGCCGTGTGATTTTCCAGTCTTACCTGCTGCGGTGGAAGAGGGCGAGACGTGCTTCACAGCAGAGGCCAAAACACGTTTGAAGAGGAGGAAGTATTTTTATTTTCTCTTTAAATAATTTCTTCCTCACTCTTTTCATCAGAGATGATTATTTTATTATCATTATTATTTTTTTTTTTGAGGAAGATCAGCCCTGAGCTAACGTCTGTGTCCATCTTCCTCTATTTTATACCTGGGACCCCGGCCACAGCATGGCTTGCTAAGCAGTACATAGGTCTGTGCCCAGGATCCAAGCTGGCAAACTCTGGGCCACCAAAGCAGAGCACGTGAACTTAACTGCCACTCCAGCGAGCCGGCCCCAAGAGGTGATTATTTTAATCCAAATGATCTTGTAGTCAACAGTGCATGTAGAATCGACAGGTTTTCGCACATAGCAGGAAGGGGGCCTTGAACTTCGCACTTGACCTTTGCAAGCTTCAGTCTTGTCATCTGTCATGTAGAGATCGTCATCATAAAAACTTTCAAGAGGGAAGGCTGCCGGCACCTAACCTTAACAGTCAATAAAAGTCATCCTCCCAGCTCCCCTTCCTCCCCAAAATGGGCATGATCTCAAAGTAAAAGGTGGGCATTTAATGCGAATATATTTCTACGAGAATAATCTAATGACATTGTTTGAAACTTTTCATGTTGTGTTTTTAAAAATTAACTTCTAATTTTAGAATGGTTTTAGGTTTGTAGAAATATTATGAGGATAGTGCAAAGAATTCCCATATACCACATGTCTAATTTCCATTATTACTAACACCTTACATGAGTATGGTACGTTAGTCAATGATCCAATGCCAACACATCGTTATTAACTAAAGCCCGTACTTTATTCAGACTTCCTTAGTATTCACCTAATGTCTTCTTGTTCCAGGATCTCATCCAGGACATTGAAACACGTTTAGTTGTCATGTCTCCTTATGTACCTCTTGCTGCAAAAGTGTCCTTGTTTTTGATGAGCTTGACACTTGTGAGGAGTACCAGTTGGATATTTTGTGGAACGTCCCTCAGATGGGTTCGTCTGATGTTTTTGTGGTGGTTAGGCTAAGGTTGCAGGAGGAAGACCATGGAGGTAAAGCCCCCTTCTCATCACAGTGTATCAAGGGTCCATGTGATCTGTATGACTCACCACTGTTAATGTTGACCTTGAACACCTGGCTTAAGACCGAGTCTGTCAGATTTCTCCACTGTTGTTACCCACTTGTTCCCTTTTCCATACTGTGCTCTTTGCCCACTCTTAGAGTCAGGAGTTACGCTCCATCTCCTTGAGAACAGTTTATGTGAATAAATTACTCAGAATTCTGTACAAGACACTTGTCTCTCCTCTCCTGCTTAGTCATTTATTCAACGTCTATTTATATTAGTACTAACTCATGGACATTTGTTCTATATTTTGGATCATAATCCCATGCTACCTTACTATTTTATTTATTTTCTTGTTCAAATTGTTCCAGCTTTCACCACCAGGTGATCTTTCGCTTGGCTCCTGTGTCTCCTTGGCATGCCCCCGTCATTGAAGGATTGTTTCTGTTTGGGTGGTTTTTGAGTTTTTAGTACTTTCTCACTTTTTGACCTTTCGAGATGCTCCAGGTTCATCTTGTAGATTTCTCGGCCCAGTCCCGGAAGCAGCCGCTTCTCTAAGGATCCCCGGCGAAGGATAGTAGGAAGGATCGGAGAATGACATTGGAATCCAGCTTGCATTTTGCTCTGGGGAAAACTCACAATTTCCAGCCCGTCACCCACATAATATTTTGGTTAATTCTCACTAAAAGTTTGGGAGGCACTTTCATTAACCCCGGGTTATAGATGAAACCCTGTTGAGTGGTCTGGTTAGGATCTAATGGAGGCAGGAACAAGATCCAGATTCACTACACTCCAAAACCCACACTCCTCATCACTCTCCCACCCCTGGGACAATTCCATTCATCTCTGTTGCATTGCACTTCGTTGTGTCACATGCATTCCTCTGTGCATGTGGACATTCGGACTGGAAAATGCATGCATACGTCTATGTGGCCAGTGTCCGTGTGGCTATGAGTACCGCTGGACATTGTGGCTTGCACTTTGTCATGAAGGTCAAGGGTCACTGTGAACCGAAACATACTGTGACACACCACCTCCATTTGATATGTTCTTTAAGGACACTCTGTCACAGCAAGAGTTTTCACAATCAAGAGTCTAACCCGTCTGCCCAGGCATCCCTGCACACCTTCACAGCTGCTGGTAGAATGGCCCCTGCACAGGCCCTCGCTCTGATTCGTGCCTTTTCTCCAATGTTCACTTAAATTAAGCACTGATCACAGAGGGCTGGAGCCTTGTACTCCAGGGAGGTCGGATTAGAGTCGTTTCCATTAGCTCTAAATGAGGCCCTAAGGGGAAATGTAATTCACATCCCGAACACCGCCAGGCTCTGGACTCAGACGTGTGACTCAGGAGGAAAGTGAGATGCAGCAGTTTAAAAATAAGTCCATCTCCTACTGAGACAAGAGATGGGTCTCAGCCTGTCAACGTGAAGCCATTCTACCAACACCTTTGTGTGGGAGTAGTTGTTTCAACTTAAAAATATATATATGTATAAAGTTTAAAAATAATCCCTGAAGCCCCGAAACTTATATTGAGGCCCCACTTGCACTGACTCCTTCCTTGGAAGTGCAGAGCCACGCTCTCTGCCCAGGCAGCCTCCGTGCCTGGGTCGTATGGTCTCTCGCTTACTTAGAAAGTGCTTTGTACGGATGCTTTGTCATAACCACACAGCACAGGCGGGTGGGGATGTCCCCTGCACCTCACACAGTTAACTAAAGAGAGGAGCTGCCCAATGACACGCTGTTGGGGAAAATAGCTAAAATATGCTTTGGAATACCAACTTTATTGTGAAATGGAGCTACTTCTCTCTTATCTTCTTCTGTTGAAATAAAGGAAAACGGGGCCCTTGGAATTGCTGAGGGAGGTGCAGAGCAAGCCGCGGGAGCGCTTCACGTATAAATAACTTCCCTGTGACACGTGTGCTGTTGGGGATTTCTAAGACAATAAAAGGCAGTTAATCATTGTTTTTCCGCAGTTTGCTCATTTTGAAACAAAATTTTAGAATTGAGAAAGGAGAATAGAAAGACAAATAGAAAGAATATGTAGCCAAACATGAAAAAGAGACAAAATACACCAAAATCATTATGTCTTCCTGACAAAGCAATATGGCAGCCAAATAAGATTTGAGGTGTGAAGAGTGAACCAGGATTATAAAATCTCAAAAACTGGGCGGTCAACACAGAAGCAGGAAGACCTTTAATACATAGTTACATAGATACAGACGTACATGGATAACGGGTTTCTACTTATTAGTCTCCCCAAGTGTGAAAGGGCAAAGAAGATGGAACTGATGGTTGGTCAACAGGAAAAGCCCAAGCAGGCAAGTTTCTTAAACATGGTCTAAACACCTAATTCTTTTCATACTTAGTTCTTACCATGTGAAGTTCCCAGTGGGATAGCTTACAGCCCCCTAATGAAGACATCCCAAAAGGTGGGACCTTCCCATGAAAGCCAGGGATGCCAGGTCTCCAGAGGAGACCCACAGCCAGAGTGGGATGAGGTAGGGGTCAATTTCTGTGCCGCTGAGATGGAAAGGCCTTCAGCCACCACGCTGCTGTCTAACATAAAGTGAGCACCTCCGCAGTAGCTGTCTATGGTCTGTAACAAGTTGCCACAAACCTGGTGGCTTCAAACAATACTCATTTATTACTACGGTTTGTGTGGCTCAGAAATTTGAGCATTGTTTAGCTGGATCTTCTGTTCAGAGTCTCACTGGCTGAACTCAAGATGTTCGCTGGCACTGGGCTCTCTCCGGGGTCGCAGGGTTCACCTCAAGCTCAGGTGCTAGTTGGCAGGATTCACTTCCTTCCAGCTACAGACAGCAGGGCGGCTTGCGTCTTCAAGGACAGCAGGAGAGAGTCGCTGATGCTTCGAATCTCTGATTTCTTCCCTCTCTGACTTCTAGACTGTTTCTAAAGGCTCATCTGATTATACCGGGCCCACCCAGGATAGATGCTTTTATTAACACAAAGTCACTTTATTAGGCACCTTAATTCCGTCACCTGCAAAATTCTTTCACCTCTGCCCTGACATGTAACCTAATCACCGGAGTGACATCTCATCATATTAACAGGCCCCACCCTGACTCAAAAGGAGGAACTACATAAGGCACACACACCAGGGGCGGGAATCTTTTGAGCAGTCTTAGAATTCTGCCTACCATGGCCACCTAAGCAAGACCAGCTTCTAAGGTTAGTGCTGAAAGCCTAATTATTCATCTCTCGAAAGAAAGCACAAATGGCGCAGCTATCACGTAAGGATGAAGACTGCAGTAATTTGTGCGTGAGGTATTACAAATGGGGCCTCTATCGCAGGCCAGTTCTCTTCACCTGAAAATCCCCAGTTGCTAAAGGGCCATCAGTCACTGGGGAAGGCGAGGACGGCTCTCCAGGAGCAAGAGGAAAGTGCATTATGGCACATTCTCTCCAGGCTCTTTGTCTCCTAGAATTCCCTTTGTAATTTTTTTTTCCTTTTTAAACACAGAATGCATATTAAACACCCTTGACAGTTTTCAGGTGTCCTGGTGGGAGTTTAAAAGGAGGCCTTACTGAGATGCTATTGTCCCCTCCCTGTGCTGTGAAGAAAGCCGTGTCAGGGTACCCTGGACAGCTCCGTGCGGCTGTTGGGCAGTGAACACAATGCGACAAGGATCAGAACTCGGAACCTCCCAAGCCCAGACAGACCTCTCCTTACTGACAGAGTAGGACGGCACGGATGCTTAAACTTGTCGCAACCCAAAACTCCACCTAAAAAAATCCTCAATTAAAGTGTTTCTCCCACTGTATCCCACATGTGGGAGAGTCCTGGTGCCCGGGCATCACAGACACAGAGCTTCAACGAGAATTTCTAAATCAGTGGCGGAAACTGGCTCTCACAGTGGAAGGTCCCGTATAAACCGTCAACTTGTTGTAATAGACACCCAGACAGGAGGGGCTGCCCCCACTTTTAAAGAGCCGCTTCCCGTTGACCCTCAGAGGAAGAGATGCGCTAGTCCATTTCACTACGTTCAAGATTTTTACATTTTATCCATCTTTATTTCAGATGAAGTAGAACATGCATATATGCAAAAAGAAAATCACCCACAGTCGGATGTGCAGATCTAACCACGGTCACACACCTGAGTCTCTCCCTTGGAGACCATTTTCCATGTTTCTACATGCGTGCACGCAGGTGTGTAGGGGTGTGTGTGTGTGTGTGTGTGTGTGTAGTAGAGAGACAGCGTGTTTTACAATAATGAGATACACATTGTTTTGTAATCTGCTATTTTTTATTCCACCAGGAAGTTTTCAGAACTTTGACCTGTGTTTCCAGGACAAACCGGATTGCTGACACATAGCAATAGCTGAGGAATAAACTTCTCCCTGTTCATAAACACAGAACTACAGCCTCATGTCTATGATTGCAGAGTGATGCACCGGGTGGCGTCTAAGTCAGGGTTTCTCAAAACATAATCGTTCACCACTGGTCATTTCCAAAGGAGCCTCAAGTAGGATCTGGATTAAAATGTCTATATCTTAATCACTATGTATTTTAATTTGTACTCGAAAAAATATATAAGTATCAGAACAAGTCAATGATTTCACTGAATTTTTTTTTTAGGATTAGGATTTTTTTAAGGATTTTTAAGGATTATTTAAGTTAAAAGAAGAAGATTTAAAGAAAAAGTCCTAAGTCAATAAGAACGCAGGAGATTCTCAGATTCCACAAAAATGCTAAAGAAAATAATACTTCAAATGATGGATCTTTCAAATGCAGAAATATAATGTATTTAACCATCTACCTCTTAGTAGACTTCTTGATCCCTTTGTTTCCTTTCTGTTATAAAAACACTGTGAGGAGTATGTCCCTACATATGCCTTTATATACTCAGCTGATTATTTCCCAAGGGAAAAACTGCTGAAATGGAAATGTTGTGTCAAATGGTTTGAATGTTTTAAAGCTGTTGGTTTATAATGCCAAAAATTGTCCCTGGAATGTGAGCTCGCGCCCATGTGCACCCGAAGCTCATGCCAGACGAGGTATGGCAATCTGCATTTTTACAAGGTCGCTGTAGCGTGGAAGAGGAAAAGCCTGGCAGTTCTGCACAGGGAGAAATGAGCAGCCCTCTGGGGTCTGTGCTCTGCTCGGAGCCTCTCCCACAGGTCACAGGTCCTCTTGCCCCCATTCGTCTCTGTCCCTCTTCTGCCCCTCTCACCCCTCCCAGGGAACTTCCCCGATCTCTTTCTCTGGAATTCTCTTCCCTTCCTTTCTACCCCTAGAGAGCAGTGTGTAAAATTTGAATTTAGAAAACAATGCAGTGTTTGATAGTTTGACATTTATCATTCAAATTAAAAGAGATGTGAGCTGATATTTATATTACTGATGAGGCATTTCAAAGCTTTTGCTTTTTAGTTTAGAAATTGCCACTAAGAAGGAGGCTGCTGCCTACATCTTGGATGTGTGGCCCTCGCTGAACGCTCTCTCCAGGAGACCCCATGGCCATCCCTCGGCAACCGGCCCTTACTCCTTCAATCGCTCTGCTCTCTGGCAGGAGACACTGGTCTGCATCTCTGCCTGGCCCCTTGTCCCTTGTGGACAGAGCCACCCTCACCTCCCCACACCCTGTCCACCTGAGCAGCGGCCAGGACACTTGTCCCTGTCATTTGGGACCTCTGGAACAGGATTGAAACAAGACTGGAAACAATGAGTGACCTCCACATCAGGTATTGTATCCACAAACCATGCCACTATTTACTTAACTCTTTCTGAGTCACTATTATCACTTACATTTTAAAAGAAAAATGCATAAGTCTTCTATAAATAAAAACCGCTATCACTTGTAATAAGAAGGTAGCCATACATAATAAAAATGAAGTGATGTTCTTACAATCTGGCTGGATGGGAAGGCCTGTGGGAGACCCCAGGCTGCAGCCCTTCTCTCCGCCTCAAAGGAGACCAGCAGCAGACGGGGTGCTGTGCAAGATCTGAAGCCCTCAGCCTCCCCACCATCAATCCTGCTCCAGCCCAGCAGCCGACTGCACCCCCCCAGACCACCCTTCACGGGCCCAACTCAGCCACATCTGCTTCTCCCATGAGCTCCCAAGTTCTGCCAACTCCTCTCTGACATCGTTCTTCCTCCCCACTGCACTGCCTGAGTTCAGATTTCTCTCGCCTAATTTCTATCTACTGTCCCAATCTCCACTTCTTGATGACAGCCTGTTCCAGCTTTAACCCAGCACCAGGCTCAGAGCAGATGCTCCGTACAGACACACCGAATAAATGAGTGAACAAAGTCACATCCATTGATTTAGGTATACAGCAAGTGTACATAGACCTTGCAACTGTGAGAGACACTAACATTGGTGATCTTTTGGCTTTTTCTTCCTATAGCAGAATATGAGACAGAGAGAGGGAAACGGCCAGGTTTAAGCAAATTGAGTGGTACTCATACATTAATTGCTGATTTTGGCTACACTCAGTGTCATGCGATGTCCAGGCTGCCCACAGTCCAATTTCTGGGTAGCCAGCCAACTCTCCCAGTGTGTACTGGAATGCTGCAACACCGTGTCTGCCTGGATCTCTTTTAACGATTTGCGTGAGCTCCCAGCAGACATGGCAGCTATCCAAGCAAGAGACTCAGCACCCGGAGCTGGGAGAAAGGGACATATATATATTTCTGTCCATGGATCATGGCTCAAGCTAGAGAACAATAAACTCATTTTTAATCTACCTCAGGGCATGCAGTCCTGATACATCCAAGATCATCCTGCAAGGCATGATTATTAAAATCAGATTCAGCTCATTCGTGTCATTTTTCCTTAAAGTTTGCTGGGAAGAAGCATCGTAGCCCCCAATGGTCACATTACCTGATCTGTGCTCTTCAGCTGTATTAAAATGTCCTTCTCTTCCATCAGCTCATTTTGCTCTGGAGAGCAGTACAAGGGAGAAAGAATATCCTGAAAAACAAAGAAATCCACTGCAACCAGTGAAAACATAGAGTTTTTTTTTTAAAAGAAAAAAATTATATTTAAAGATATAGAAATGTATGTGTTTCAGTGTTTGCAATTTTCCTTCGTAAGTAAAGCCATTACTACATGGGGGGTAATGAGGAAAATGAAAAACAAAAACAAAAATGGTGGAGTAATTTCCTTTTCCCTTTTGTCCTCATGGGTATAAATTTCTCCTCTTGATCAAGAGAGAAATAGTTAGGCAAGATCTCAGGAGACCTGAGTCCTAAGCCTGGTTGTCTCTCTCAGTAGCTGTTTGGCACGAAGTCAGTCACTTAATTGTTCCAAATTTTTGTTAAGTAAGTACAGAACAACTTTTAATGAATGGACCAAAATAGACTTGTTACTGTTTAGCTTAGAATGAAAATATGTTTATTGATTCATACGAAAAAATTGTTTTATTACATTCTCACATTACCACTTTAATAATAGAAAATTTAACAAGAAAATAAGAACTACTCTCTGGACCCTAAAACGTTAATATCTAGTCAACATTAGAAAACAGCACAAAAGATTTCTAACATCTTTTCCTGAAAATGGACTTCGAGCCTCGGTGTGGTTCAGAGGCGGCCTGCGCCCCCGGGGCCCACGAACGGATCCTGGATGATCCTCAGGCCCCTCCCGCTTTAATTTTATGCGTCTGATTTATCATGTGTGGGTCTGTCTGGGAATGTGACCGCCTGTCTATCGCTGAATGTTAGAAATAGTCTTTTGCTGTTGATAACGATTGTCAACTTCAACTTAACCGCACTTAAATTCGGAACCTGATTCTGGAGAATAATGGGTCTGAAATTGAAAGCAGGCAAGTCAAAGCATTATTAATGTACAGTCTTTGCCGCACACACACTCAAACGGGCAGATGAAAGATTCCAACCCTCTCCAGTCTTCCAAACAGAAACCACTGCCTTCCTCCTCTGTGGTCCTGAGATTTTTCATTTATTCATCATCAAACATCAGGTAAGGGAGTCTCTCTCCCAAACAATTGTTTGTTTTCAAGACCCGCTAGAACGCTGATGCACACTACTGGTGTTTGCTTTCCACGGCAGTGAGCTGGAATGAAAGCAAGAGAAAGCAGCAGCGAGATCTTGCTGGGATCTTTATACCGTTAGAGATAACCTCAAGACTCTTGAAAACCCCAGGACGTGACCCACCCTCCACCCCTGCTTCCGAAAAGGAAAGTGATAAGGCGTGCTTCTGTGGTTGGTGCTGGGCTCAGACCAGCGCGACAGAGGAGCTTCAGTGCCCTGCCTCAGAAGGCAGCGCGTCCCTCCCCCATGCTGCCTCCCTCCAGGCTGAAGCCTTCAAATTGAAAATTCTGTTTCTTGTTTGATTCCAGGGGAACAGAGCAAAATCTGCAGTATCTCACTGGCTTTTCCCATGTTTTTTGCAATTTTACAAGATACAGAATAGGGCATGCAAAATCCTGGAACCATAATTTCCACTTGTGAGAGGAACAAAAGAAACAAGCTATAAAATCTCCCTCAAGCTGGTCTCTACCTTTTTTAAAAAACACATTTACAGAAAAGCATTTACTCTGTTCCCTGTCTGCTTGTTAATCTGAAAGGAAGTCACTTTTCTAACGTCCCCCTGGAATATCAACCTCCTATTTATTATTTTTAGAGCCAAGTTGTGAAAGTTTCCCACATGTTTCCAGGAATTGTTGCTCCCCAGGGGAGGTGTGCTATTTCAGCAGGTGGTCACCCTGGGTGGCTGATTAAGTTTCTCCCATTTACGGAGGTTGTTCTAGCCCAGGAAATGTGTGATCTGTGATCAGGAAGAGGGGAGGGACCATAGCTATGCTGATGGCCTGAGCTGTCCCTTTTTTGGAACTTGATGGTGTCACCCAGGTTCAAATGCTTGGACAGGTACAGAGGCACCTTGAGTCCACCCAGAAACCGTCTCCTGCCCAAACTGGGACTCCCACTCCCACCTCTGCTTCTCCTCGTTCTATTCATTTGGCATTTATTCCATCAGCATCTGTTGGGTGTCTCCTGTGTGCAAGGCACTGAGTGAGGCCCTGGGACACACATAGTGGGTATCACATGGGCCTTGCTCTCCAGAGACTCACAGGTGGATAGAGAAGACAGACAAGAGAACAGGGATTAAAAATGTAGAGATTCAGAGTCATAACAATGAGGAAGACCACGACAGCAGCCAGGAGGCCTGAGCGTCACCTTCCATGCCAGGCCTGGACTTCACCTGTGTTTGCTCACCTGGGACCCACAACCACCCTGAAGGCAGGGCTGTGTCTGCCCCTCATAAACTAGAGGATGCCCAGAACAGGGAGGTTAAGAGGCTTTCACAAACCCACCCAAACACCAGGTGGGAAAGCCGTTCCTAAGACCTGATTTGCTTGAGTTTAGAGTCAAATGCTTTCCCTGGGGCTGCTCTTCACTGGATAGCGTGCTGCATTGGGAGGAAATCGAGGAAGCACTGGTGTTAACCCATCCCATCTATGTTTTCCCCTCTATTAGCCACATGACTTTACCCTGTTCTTTTTTTTTCCTAGAAAAAAATAGCAATGAAGAGGCTGCCAAGAGACAGGCTGCTAATGAGCAAGGATGCACACGTGTGCAGACTCCAACAGACGTGCGAGGACTCCAGCGGGGAGAACACCCCAACTGTGTCCACGAACCCTACTGACTAAAGGAAAGTGGGCGACACACAGTCAGTCATATTTCAACATGGTTTTTATTGTTATCTTGATAAATTAACTATTTTCAGTAACATGTGGACAAAGTATAATTCTGTGGTCTAGACCAGTGATTCTCAACCAATGGGGGCAACCTGGGCTATTTCTTGAGCTATTTCTCAAAGTGTGCAGACATTTTTGGTTGTCATGACTGGGTGGGGGAAGTGCTCCTGGCGTCTAGTGAGTAGAGACCAGGGGTGCTGCTAAAACATGCAGAACAGCCCCCACAACAGAGAATCATCCAGCCCGCAATGGCAATAGCGCTGAGCCTGAGAACCCACCTTAGACATACATCAACCACATAGGAATTTAGTTGTTCGTTTCTTTTGGATGGACGCCTTTGGATATTGTCATAATGTATCAGAACCATGTTGCAAACATACCTCTGTGCTGTGTGTAAGTACACATTGCCCAGGCTTGCCTGGTCTTTCCAGTTTTGCATAAGATTTTTCCCTCATCAAACTTGAGATTGAATGAGCACATAGACTGTTTGTACCCTCACATTTTAAAATTTAGTTCTTCAACTTATGATTCTTCATCCTTGCACCCAGCCCCTAAACTCCAGGTCCCCTGTGCATTGGCCCGGAGCTAAACAGATACATTCTCCAATGCACAATTAAAGAGATTGACTGCCTAGTATTAGAAGGCACCCTGGTATCAGCCAATCTGAAATTAAGCAGGAGATATTTTGTTAGGGCTGTGTTTTGTTAAGCAAGCAAAATGTAAAACCCTCACATCTTTAGTGATTGATTAATGACCTTTTAAAGGACCCTGCTAAATGGAACAATTGAAGAATGTGGGAGCAATTAAGGAGCTTTTGCAAGGCAGTTCACTTATCAAAATGACTTAGACAAGATTTCCGCTGGATCATTGCCCCTTATACCTTAACTACTGTCACATCGCATCCAATAGCCCCAAGAAGCCTATTTTAGGCACATCAGCAAAATGCCACCCTGAACTTTTAGCAGCAATTATAGGCGTAGCAGATATTGGCCACATGGAGATTCAGACTGAACTTCTCCACAAGCTTCGATCTGCACACCCTGGATGCCCAGCGGACCCCTTTCTTGCCTTGTGTTGCAGGTATTTGCTGTTATTAGCATTTTCCAGAGAAAAGTCACTCTCTGGAAAGGGTAAGAGTGAGGCTAGCTCAAGCTCTGTGGCACTTCGTTGCAGGAAGGTTTCCTTTGAAACAGCAATTACTATGTGCACCAGGTCATTTAGGAAAGTGGAGCCAAAACCACCCCAGCGCTGTGCACAGAAATCTCGTCCCAGGCGTTTAGTTGTCTTTACTTTTCTCCCTCTGGCTTTTCTCTTGGGTGAAAATGCACTGGCTTCTTCCGAGACCAACCGGCCTTTTCTGTTGTTTGTGGAGAAGGACTCTCAACAGTGGAAAACATCAGGGATGTTTGCTGCCTGTCGTCCAGGCAGAGCAGGTGTCCCGTGCTCCGGGCTCTTCTAGGACAGAAATAATTCTATTCCTTTCTGAACCCATCCCTGGCTCCCTGGCCCACAGTGGGAGAAAGAGAAGATTAAGCATTCACTTAAACATATTTGCCTTAGAGGGCTGTTTTTAAAAGCACCACATGCCAAGGACATCACCGAATTTGATCTCTCCCCTCGGTATGATAAAAGTGAGTGAACTGACTTCTGATTGCTTGCCATGGCAAGATTTTCATTTTTTAAATTCATGGACCGCTTGGGAGGTTGAGGATCAGTCTGTATTCCAGTATTTATCTTCACTGATGGCCTCTGAGTCTGTATCAGTCAGACAGGAACTGTAAACGCCGGTGCCCCTCCTTCCGCCCCCAGTGCAGGGCCGTCCTCTGTTCTAGATGAAGCAGAGGGAGTCTTCCATCGGCACACCACTTCCTTTCACAGGAACTTGTCAAGAGCAAATGCAAACGGTGGGACTCAGCTCCCTCAGCTCCCATAGCCATCTGCTTTCCACTTCTCCCATCCAGAGCCTGCTGACTCCACGTGACCCTTCCCCCACACGTTGCAGTGTTCCAGGTGCTTTGGATAACCGGGATCTTTAAAAAGTGAGAGGAAAAGCTTCTCGACATTGGTCTTGGCAACGACTTTATGGGTATGACACCGAAGGCATAAGCAACAAAAGCAAAAATAGATGTGGGCTTAGATCAAACTGAAAAGCTTCTGCGCAGCAAAGGACTCCATCAACAGAGTGAAAAGGCAACCTAGGGAATGCGAGAACATGTTTGTAAACCACGTATCAGATAAGTTAATTTCTGAAGTAGATAAGCAACTTCTACAACTCAAGAGCACAAGTAATAATAAGAACAGGCTAAGGTTTTGAATAGAGATTACCCCAAAGAAGGCATCCAAATGGCCTGAACAGGTGCATGAAAAGATGCTCAGTGTCACTAATCATCTGGGAAACGCAAATCAGCACCACAGTGAGCTGTCCCCTCACACCTGTCAGGATGGCTATTATCAAAAAACAAAAGGCAACAAGGCTTGGCGAGGATGTGGAGACAGTGGAAACGTGCGCGCTGTTGGTCTAAATATAAAATGGTGCAGTCACTATGAAAACAGTATGGAGGTGCCTCAAAAAATTAAAACTAGAACGAACTTACGATCCAGCAATTCCACATCCAGGTATTTATCCAAGAGGGTTGAAATCAGGATCTCAGAGAAGTACTAGCACTCCCACGCTCACTGCAGCGCTGTTCACGATCGCTAACATGGAAACAACCTCAGTGTTTACCAATGGACGAATGGCTAAAGAAAATGTGGTGCGTACAGAGTGTTATTCAGCCTTAAAGAGAAAGGAAATCCTGCAACATTATGACAACGCGGATGATCCTTGAAGACGTTATGCTAAGCAAAATAAGCCCGTCACACAAGGACAAACACTGCATGATTCCACTTACGTGAGGTATCTACAATAGTCAAACTCACAGGATCAGAGAGTAGAATGGGGGTTTCCGGGAGCTGAGGGGGAGGGAAAAATAGGAAATTGCCAATCAATGGGCATAAATTCTCAATTATGCAAAATAAAGGAATTCTAGAGACGTGCTGTACAATATTGTGCCTATAGTTAATGAAACTGTAAAATTGGTAAGACTAGGTCTCATGTTAAGTGTTCTTACCACAATCAAATAAAATAAATTTTTTTAAGTGGTCTTGGCTTCCTCATTTGTATGACAGAGACAGTAATGTCTAGTTCATGTAATTGTGAGAATTAAGATAAAGCTTCAAAGCTCTTGCCAATGGCTCTGGAATTTCATGCATGAATTTGGAGACAGGAATCTGCATGGAGGGAGGAAAGAGGGTGCCAAAGAGGATTTGCCAGCAAGTGGCACTTGTAGAGTAAGTATATTATTTTACAAGAGTTAAGCTTAACGTTTGTTAGGATGGTATTGTGTTCTAAAGATGCTTTAATGTATACTCTGTGTAAGACTGAAAAAATGCCATCATACATATCAGAGACTATTATTACTATTAATATTAATTTTATTTGGAGTAACCAGGAAATAGATGATGAAAATTATGAGAGGTCCAGCGATGCCACACTCCACCCATCGTTCCTTGCAGCTGCCTCTGAAAACGACTTAGTTTCTTCTGTTGCTGTTTTAACTTTTTAGTTTGAAATCAGGTGGGACTTACAGAAGAGCTGCAATGACAGTACAGAATGTACTTTACCGTGTCCACTTAGTCCAGAGCCCCGTAACGGGGATATCTCATACAACCGCAGTACGTTTCACAAAACTAAGGAATTAACATTGATACAACACTCTTAACTAAGCTACAAATGCTATTGAATTGTGTCAGCTTTTTCATTAACTCCCTCTTTCTGTTCCAGATTCCCATCCAGGGTAAGGCTTTGCGTTTAGTCATCATGTCTTCTTAAGCCATCTCTGGCCTGTGATACCTTCCCAGACTTCCCTTGTTTTTTCTGTATCTCATGTTAGGTTTACCTGATGTTTTCTTGCAATGAGACCGAGGTTATAAATCTGAGGGAGGGAGACTCCAGAGATGAAGTGCCTCTCCCATTACTGCATGGAAGGGTACAACTGGAGATGCTAAGTTAGCTAGCGGGTAGAGGGGTGTCTACCAAGTTTCTTCACTGTAAATTTCCTACGTTCCCCTTGCCAAATTCTATTCCAGCGTATGCAGACTTTTTCTTAAAGGGCCAGACAGTAAACTTTTCAGGCTTTACAGATCAAGAGGCAAAATTGAAATTACGTATCATTTAAAACGTAACCATTTGAAAATGTAAAAAAAATCTTAGCTCTTAGTTTGCAGGCAGTAAAAAAAAAGAGCCCCGCTGGTTCTGGGGCTGGTTTTGACCCATCGATCATCGCTCGCCAACCCCTGCTCTCTTCATAACAGGTGAGGCACTAAGTCCAGCAGGTACTCAAGGTGCGTGGATTTCACATCCCTTTCCTGGAGGGACGACTAACAAAGAATTTGTTAAAACCACCAAGGAAATTAATATGCATTTTGAGGAAAAAAGCTTTGAAGCTATGCAAATACCTGTTTCTCCTCAAATTTCTCCCACTAACTTCAGCATTTCTCAGTGGATATTTCCTGCAATAATTGTTACTGTTTTGGTCTAATGGTGATTTTTCTATTTCCTGAATTCCACCTACGTTTATTATTTGGAATTATTCTCTGAGGAAGATTTGTCCCATCTCCTCTTTGTATTTATTCATCCAATCACTTATTTATATTGGTATGGATTAATGGAGAAGAAGTGTATTTTTGAGGTTAGAATCCCATAGTGTTGTTATTTATTTTATGGCTCAAATGGTTCCACCTTTGTCCATTGAGAGCTCTTTCCAATTCTCCTTTGACCTTGTGACATGTCCCATCTTGGGGCGGGGCATTATCTCAATTTCTGCCACTACAAGATGCTCCAGGCTCATCTTGTATTTTCCTTGATTGAACCCTTAGAATCAGCCATTTATCCAAGAAACTGTGATTCTTTTACTTGGAGAATGGTATTTAGAAACCAAGATTTACAGGCTGGGTGTGTTCATCACTTTTGAGATGTAACTGCTCTGGAGACAGAGATGGGAAATATGTATAATGTATGCACGTGTATACATATATACATATACATGTGTATCTATGTATGTATGGTATATACATATGTATACACTAACATAGTATACGCTATATTTTAGATGCAAATCCTTTATCAAATAGATGTTTTGCGAATACTTTTCTCCCAGGTTGTGGTATTTTTTTTTTTTTTTAATTCTCTTAACAGTGTCTTTCAAAGACTAGAAACTTTGAATTTTAGTGAAGTCCATCTTATCAAAACTTTCTTTCATGGATTATGCTTTTTAGTATTGTATCTGAAACCTCATCATCAAACCAAAGGTAACCTACATTTTCTCCTATGGGTTCTTCTAGAAATTTTAGAGTTTTACATTGGGCATTTAGGTCTATGGTCCATTTTGAATTAATTTTTGTGTGTGAGTGTGAGGAAGATTAACCCTGAGCTAACATCTGCTGCCAATTTTCCTTTTTTTGCTTGAGGAAAATTGGCCCTGAGCTAGCATCCGTACCCATCTTCCTCTATTTTATATGTGGTATATATTTTATATCAAGACACAGCATGGCTTGGTAAGCAGTGTGTAGGTCCGAGCCCAGGATCCAAACTGGGGAACCCGGGGCCACCAAAGCTGAGCGCATGAACTTAACCACTATGCAACCAGGCCAGCCCTCATTTTGAGTTAATTTTTATGAAAGGTATAAGATCTGTATCCAGATTCATTATTTTCCAATGGATGCCAATTATTCCAGCAACTTTTGTTGAAAAGACTACCCTTTCGTGCCTCTGTTAAAGATCAGTCAATTCTATTCACGTGGGTCTCTTTCTGACCACTGCTTTCTGTTCCTTGAGCTATGTGTCTGTGCTTTCATCAACGCCATGTGTCCTGATTACTGCAGCTTTACAGTAAGACTCGAAATCGAGCACTGTGCGTCCTCCAATTTTGCTCCTCTTCCTGAGTCACATGGGCTGTTCCAGACCTTCAGCCTCTCCGTATACACTTTAAAAGAAATGTGTCAATATCTACGAAGTATTTGTTGCCCTGTTCCACGACTGTGGCCACACTTGAGGCAGTGCTAGGAGAGATGTGAGGAAAGGAAAAGGAGTAATTCATCTCACGCTCTCTGCCTAGCTGAGGCTCCTTTTCACGGTTCTGTGACCAGAACGATGGGTTCTCTTCAGCTTTTTTGTGCTCATGTGTGCTGTGCAGTGTAGCAACTCGGGCCATCCTGAAATCAGTGCCGGGAAGTAAAACGTGAGAAAACAACAGCAAGAAACTCACTCTGCAAGGGTCACTTTTCGTGGTTTGAATCCCCTTCCTCAGTGTGCCTGTTCTTGGTTACTTTTCGGACTCCTCAGGAAGCTGTTGTTTGTACTGTTTCTAGAGTTTTAATGTAAGCAGTGAGAGACAGTGGCTGTAACGGGTTTACTTTGTGAAGCTCTTTCCTTCTTAACTGAAGTCTTCTAAAATGTGATATAGAGTTATTTTAACACCCCAAGATCTACACCATTAGTATGCTAGGGATCTGCTTCCAGGGTTAAAAGTGATAAAGAAAATCTGATTAATGCAATTGAGTGCTAGCTGAGTTTTTTATTGCAAACAGTGAAAGAGAGCCATTAGCTGCCTGTACCTTTTCTGAGGGATACCAATATCCAGATCATGTCTGCTTAGGAAACCAGAAGAAAATACCCATGCCTAAATTTGTTTTCAAAGATGATCACTTGGTCGCTAGGCATTCCACTCAGCTAGCGATACAACGTGTAAACATCCTTAACATGTAAGACGCAGCTTGTTTACTGCCAAAATAGCTCTCAGTTTAAAATATCTCTTCAAAGGGACAAAATTGCCATGAAGATATGTAAAAGCTAATGTTATAAGAAAACAAAGTCAATGTGGAAACGTAGAGAAGGTCATTGGGTTTTGGCCTGGAAAAATGGATGCTCCCAATCCCCAAATTTGTGATGCTTACTTGTTGGCAACAGATCAATTACTGCTAGATATAGCCACACCCACAGACATACACACACACAATCATTCATAAAACCCATTCAATTCAACACATTTCTAAAGAAAATGTTAACAAAAAGCAGAATTTGGTGGAATGTGTACATAATTATTCCATACAACAGATGATAAAAAGCAATTAACCAACAGAGATAAATAAGCCAATAAAGAACAAGGGATCTTGCCTCGAGTTCCAGTTTCAAAGCTGGGGCTGGAAAGGGCGGATGGGAAAACAGAACAGACCTTGGCAAATCTAACACCAAGTGACTTAAGCTGTTTCTACCCCTGTGGATTCTCCTTAGCCCCCGGGCATAGATCCCCTAACCTCATGGAAAGCTATTGCAATGGCTGTGCTCTGGAGGCCAAATGACTAAAGAATTTAAATATTTTCTTGAGACACTTGAAACATACAAACATAGCACACACATATACCACACACAGTTTAAATCATCATTTCACAACAAAAATTAAAAATAAGCTGCCAGTCGTTAAGAAATAAATTTCTCACTTTCTTCTTTCTGAGATTTTAAATCTATATTTACTAAATTGTTTTATTTAAATAAGGCGTACCATCAAAAATATCAGATGAGTTTCAGGAAAATAGACCCTGACATCTGAGAGTGAGACTTGCCTGCCCTCTTCATCTAGACTTTGGAAAACTTTTCCTATGTTAACTCAAAGGGGCCCACTAATAAGCTTCCGCTTGAATGTGCTAATGAGGGTCAAAGACTGGCCCGCAAACTGAAACCCATAGAGAGTCAGGTCAGAGCTATGGTTTCAACTCTCTGCCCTTTTAAAGCCTTCTACTCAAGCTGCTCAAAAGAAAAATTATCTAATTCTCATTTTTCCTTTATTCAAAGAACTCATTATTCTAGCAATAAAATTTATAAATTGCATATTAGGTGTCTGGCACCAGAAATTCAATAACATCAGAAAGAATCTCTGGGCTCAGGGATCTAACAGGAGAGACAGATATGAAAAAATAATTAGACAATAATTATCTAATTATAGTAGTGAGAGGTCACCAGCAAAAGAATACATAATGGGAAAAGAAAATAGTGAACAGGGGACATAACCTAGCGCAGACGTCTGGGAAGTTTTCTTGAAGAAGTGACAGTTAAGTCAAGAACCAAAGGGTGTGTGGACATCATCCAGGTCAAGGGGTCGGGGAAGGTGAGCAGAACTCGCCAAGTGTGGAACATTGCTCATGGCACGGCAGCCAGCACGGGTGCATGTAAGAAAGCCAAAGGCTGGAAAGGCTTGGAGGACCGTATCCCGACTTGAAGGACACATGCATAAGAAAAATATTTACTTTTCTCATTCATTTATACTATTAATTTTTAAAAATGTTGACTGAGTAACTTCTATTTTCCAAGCCCTGTTCTGGATCCTCTATCACAGCTGTCCACGGACAGCCACGGTCCTGCTAGCAGGGAGTTCACATTCTGGTTCCAAGCTTTTCAGTGACAAAGTCCTGGACGGGTAGGGTTCCTGGCCAAGTAGAATCTTAAAATTAAAAGATATTTGTGTGAGGAGTACTGAATCAATCATAACGTATGCACATTATTTCAACATGCCTTTTGTCTCCCTCTTTCCACCCACCTCACTCCCGTTCCCTCCCCGACTCAGAGGGCAGCCATCTTCCATTCAATGAGTATCTTTTTGCTCGCAAGTGTTCTTGCAAAACGTACATTGTTATTTTGTCACGGCTGCTTTTCTGACATTATTTACTCTGGGTTACATTTACAGGTCTATCCAGGCAGCAAGATGTGCATCTCATCTTTAACTGAGGGCTAATCCCATGGTGTGCGTCCACCACATCTTACCTGTCCATCCTAGTGCCTGTCTTGTTATGAACCTGAGTGAGGATTTTGTTGGCATACGCAACCATGAATGGTGTTGCTGGTTCTGAGCATATTTATATAATTAGTTTGACCAAGTAACGATCGGCTGCTTATCAGAATCTTCATGTCAGTAGTTCTTGATTGATGATGGCTATAGCCCCAACATCCTTGTCAACACTTGGTATTACCAGCTTTTTCATTTTCTCTCTCTAATGCTGCACTCCCTCATTTTGTTCTTCATTGCTCTAATTCCTAATGACGTGACCTCTTCATATGCTCAGATGACTGGGATTCCTCTTAGTATATCATCTTCTCGTATCTTTGGACCATTTTCCTGTAGAATTGCTTTTTATTTCGCTTTGTTTTGCAGGAGCTTCTGTTTATTCTACCTAAAAATCTTTTGTTAGTTTTAGACACTGCGAATGTCTTCTATCACTCTTCTGTTAACTTTATCTGGGATGTCTTTATTCAACAGACAAAGATTCTTTTCTGTATTTTATATAACATCCCTCATTTCTTTGTTTTGTCTTACAGCTTGTGGTTTTAAGTTTTGTTTAAAGTCCTTTTCTTTCCCTAAATCACCAAGATATTATCCAACGTTGCTTCTATAACATTACAGTTGACTTTTCACACTTAGGGCTTTAATCCATCTGTTGTCACCCTTGTGATGGTATATAGGGATTCGTTTTGTTTGTTTTTTCTGTTTTCTCTTTAATGTGAGCTACTTTTCTGAACACCCTCTACTAAATAAAGCATCCATTCTCCACTGATTCATGTCATCTTCATTGTATGCTAAGTTTCCATACGCACACAGACCTATCTTTGAGCTCCAAGCTTGCTTCTGAATATTCAAAATGCACTCCGTGCAGCTTCCCTTTCCAGATGTTCAACTGTTGGTCAGCCACTACCTCCAGTACTGGGCACTGTGGGGCACGTTCTTATTATAAATGACCTTTGGTCCTGCCCCTCGGACAGACACTGAGCGAGTGGGCCTGGAGGGAGAGGAGTGCTCCTGGAAGCCATGTCTACACCGGAGGCCCAGCAGCAACTTAACTCCACCTGGGAGTGGTTTGATCATCTATCTTCCACTGAAGTTGTTCTCCCTGAAGCTAGATCCCCAGATGGCCCAGGACTCTGCTCAAACATCATCAAAAGGATGGACGCATGTCAGAGCAAAGTCAAAACGGGAAGAAACTAGAGTCTTAACCAATTGTGGTTCAAATATCTTCCTTTTGCAAATTTCATAAAAATGCATGAACACGTGATTAGGGTCCCTTTCCTAGCCCTGAAAGGAGCCGTGCCTTTGAAGGGCCTTGGTGCTTACAGTGAGATTCTTGGAGACCCTGCTGTGCCCACCACTCCACACAAACACCGCATGGCTGCTGTCCCTGTGCTGCCCACAATCATGGTGCTCTGGTCACAGGCCTCATCTGGCTCTCGGCACACGCTGGGCAGTGGCTGGTCCCGTCGTAACGATTTCACTCGCCATTCTCACACTTCTCCTTCTATCCCACTACTCCTTCTCAGTATCGACTGCTCTATCCTCTTAACATGGGGGTGCCTCTCGGCTCAATTCTTTTCTCTCATTGGAGAGACAGTTACATTGGCTCCCCAACAAATGTCCAGGCATGCGTCTTTAAATACCATCCTATTGTGATAACTCCTAAAGCTTTGTTTCCTGCCTGGGCCTGCCCCTGACTCCATGGTGCCACATCCAAGAATCTGAGTGATCTCTTCACTTGAAGACTGATCAGCATTTGGAACCTACCATGCCCCACATCAGATTCCTGTCTTTTGCCCCCAAACCTGTTACTCCTCTACGCTCTGTCCTCAGGACACAAAAGCCTCTACTTCCGGATGCAAAGGCCAAGAATGTTGGCATCTCCTTGCCTCCTCCCTTTCCACCAGCAAATCTTCCAACTCTTTAAAAACCACCCAGAATCCAGCTAATTCTCTCATGTCTCTGCTACAACCATGGTCTGTGTCTCCACAATGCCCTCGCCATGGACAGCTGCGCAGGTCTCCCTGCTTCCCTCTGGCTCCCTGGGGTCTACTTCCCAACCCCAGTAGAGGGACCCTGTTAGGACAAAAGTCAGACCAATCCCTCGTTTACGTGACTCCTCCAGCTTTCCAGCTTCCTCAGAGGAAGAGCCAAGATCCCCTTAGTGTGCTGCAAGGCCCTGCAACGTCTGTCCATATACCCATCCTCTCTCTGACTCTCCTCCGATCACTTTCTCCCTTGCCCACTTCATCCCAGGCACCTATTGTCTGTTTCCCTAAAATGTAGGTTCCATGGGGATGGAGGCCAGCGTTCGCCACTCCATGAGCAGCCGCCACCATGTCCTGCATATGGCAGCACTCATCTTCATGAAGCGAACGAGGGCAAAGCTCTGGTGCATCTGTGGCGCAGGGAAAGCACTCAATCGACGCTTCTTCATATTATTATTTTTATTTTTCCCATCATCATTGGCAAGAAAGAGATTTGAGAAGAGAAAGGAAAGAGTGCCATTGGCTCTGTAGGGGACTGCCTCCCTGCCTTCCTACCCTCCACACAGCGTGGAAATGATATGATATTAATAACCATTGTGCCTTTTCCACAAAGGAGATTCAGATGGGCGATGTGAAAAGAAAATTTTGAACTAAAGACTCCATGGGTGTCAAGCCACAGTTGCTTAGCCGGCTACTGACTAAATAATATGTTGGCCCTTAGGCAAATATCCAAACTAAAAATCCTCCAGCAGGGTGCCCTTGTGTTCCCAATCTCATCTTATCTCCAAAGAAGGAATGTTACAATTAGCAATTCAGAAACTCTTTTATGTCTTAGTAACCATGCATAAAAATTAATTCAAGCAAAACCTAATTTAGAATAATAATAACACGCTTTCCTAATGTTTCCTACATTAATCATGGTTCAGACAGTTACTATAGCAGCACTGTTGGAATTTATTGAAAATAATGTAATTCGCTGTAGTGTGAGTTCTCTTCTAAGAATGCTACTATTTGTTTAAGCAAGAGGGAACGAAATAAGGAAGTCTCTTCTGTTCCCTTTGAACTAAGCTGTGGTTCGATAGCGGACACAGACGAAAGTAATAAAGTGCTGTTTGCTCTGAGGGGAGGTGGTGGTGACCTCTGTTTTCCACGATTAGATTAATTTTAAATTTGTTCTCCCGGTCTCATCTTTTTGCTCAAACACAGGAAAAAAATATGGGATGATGGAGTGGAATGGAGAGGGAGGGAAATGCCACATATTGTGGGTGAGCCTCTCCTTTGTAGGGGCCAGAATGATGTCAGCCTCCCTTCTGTGCCTTGGGGTCTCCCAAGGATCCAAAGCCAGACTTTAAGATCACAGTGAAGGGTCAAGGTCGGATGTTGGGAAAAGTCTGCAAAGGGTAAACAGCAGGTGACTATGTAAGAGCTTCTTCCTGCGGCCAACGCAAAGCCCCTGGGTTCTGGTACGCACGGTAACAGCATCTGGACCCTGCTCCTCTGCTATCCAGGTGTTCTCCGGGCGGCCAGCTGTTTAGGATTTTCATCAAAGTTGCTGATACTTTTAGGGGTCCCAGGTGGTGGAACTTAGCGAGTCAGAGCGGTGAGACAGACCTGGGGTCAAATCTCAGCTGTGCCGCAGCCCAGCTGGCTCCTCTCCAGCAAACAACTTGACTTCTCAGCAGCTGTTTCTTCTAAGCAACAGAGCTTCTCAGTCGTAGCATGAGTGACGTTGCATGCTGGGTCATCCTCTGCTGTGGGGCTGGACTCTGCCCACTCCATGCAGGAGGCACTCCTACAGTTGGGACAACCAAAAATGTCTCCAGACATGGCCACGTGTCCCCAGGAGGACAGAATCACTTACAGTTGAGAACCCCTGGAGTATAGCACAGAGATAATCAGAGCAGCTCCTTGTGGAAATGAAGGGAAGCCAGCTGCCCTGAGGGACTGTGAGCCCAGGAGGGCAGACTACCTCCCACTCTATAGATTTGTGGAGGGAGCAAATTTAGGGAAAGCCCTCGGGCATTCCGTAAATGCTTTGATATGATTATTACAAAAGTTAATTAGAGAAAATTGATTTTTTTCCCCAAAAGTACTTAAACAACAAGATGTCTTCATTAATAAAATAAAGAAGCTTTGTCTCAGAACACTCACCGCCGTGTTCACAATAAAGGAAAGAACTTTGGTCCAGATGATATGGAGAGCTAGAGTGTGGTTTTTTCTTTTTTTTTGAGGAAGATTAACCCTGAGCTAACATCTGCTGCCAATCCTCCTCTTTTTTGCTGAGGAAGACTGGCCCTGAGCTAACATCCGTGCCCATCTTCCTCTATTTTGTATGTGGGACGCCTACCACAGCATGGCTTCACAAGCAGTGCCATGTCCACACCCGGGATCCAAACCGGCAAACCCCGGGCCGCCAAAGCGGAACGTGCACACTTAACTGCTGCGCCACTGGGCCGGCCCCAGAGCTAGATTTTAAGTCAAACTTTCTCAATATAAGCCAGACAAATGAGGTTTACTCATTTCTAGCAAACACACGAGGATCAACAGCTTCTAAGAGTCCTTTTTCCACAAGATATTTTTTGTTTCACTTTTATGCTTATTTGGTAGATAGTTCTTTTCAATTTCTTGCACTTCCTTTTTCTTTTTGGTAAGTCCCAGGACAATTTCAAAGACAGAATTTGCATTCTCCAGTTCACTGAAGGCACATTTTTTTGGCCCAGCCAGGAAGCATATTTCAAATATTGACTGGTCACGTGCAAAAGCCAAATTTGATTTCTTCTTGGGTTATGTTACCGAAAACCCTCTGTCTTCACTTAATCCAAATGAGGTTGGAGTTCAGAAATGCTTTTAATATCAGGTATTTAAAAACCAATTATATCAGTGAATTTTTTAAGAATTAGATATTTTATTTTGAAATAATTGTCGATTCACATGCAGTTGTAAGAAATAACACAGATTCCTTGTAATCTTTGCGGAGTTTCTCACAATGGTAGCATCTTGCAAAACTATAACACAATCTCACAGCCAGGAGACCGACCTTGATTAAATGCCAGAGCACCCCCGTGGCCACGAGAATCCCTCACGTTGTCCTTTTATAGGCACATCATCTTTTCACTGCCGCTAATCCCTCATTAACCCCTGGCAACTGCTAATCTGATCTCCATTTGTGTAACTTTTTGTCATTTCAAAAAGCTTATATAAATAGGATGATTTCCTATGTACATTTGGGATTTTTTCTTCAGCGTAGTTCTCCGGCGGTGCAACTATGTTATTACGTATTCAATAGCTCATTACTTGTATTGCTAAACGGTATTCCATGTTTGTTTAACCATTCAGTTGTTAAAGCACATGTGGGTTTGTTCCAGTTTGGGGCTGTTGTGAATAAACCTGTTACGAACATTCACACACAGGATCTGTGTGAACATAAGTTCTTATTTCTCTGGGATAAATGCCCAATAGTGCAACTGCTGGGGCACATGCTAACTCCGTGTTTAGTTTGATAGAAAACTGCTGAGCGGCTTTTCAGAGTGACTCTATCACTGATATTCCCACCAGCAGCGCATGAGGGGGCCCATTTCTCTGCATTTGGCGTTGTCCCTATTTTTTAAATTAACCACTCTAATCGGTGTTTGCCGTATGCCGTTGGTGTGATCTTGTGGTGGTTTCAATTCGCAGTTTCCTAATGGCTGAGGATGTAAAATTCTTCCTCACGTGCTGTATGTTCTCTTTGCTGAAATGTCTCTTCATGACTTTTGCCGATTTTCTCATTGGGTTGTTTGGTTTTTTGCAGTTGAGTTATGAGAGTTCTTTGAACAATCTAGATACTAATCCTGTGTCAGCTATGTGGTTTGGACGTATTTTCCCAGCCTCTGAAATTTTCCTACTCTTTAAAGGGTCATTTCAGAGCAAAAGTTTTATTTTGATGAAGTTCAGTTCTCTCCTTTAAATGTTTTTGCGTCTGTCAGAAACCGGCCAGGCACGTCTGTGACGGTCTATTCCCGAGGTCTTGATTCTGTTCTATTGACCTATGGCAGATTTATAATACGTTTTGAAATCAAGGAGACTGATTCCTCCTACTTTATTGTTTTCAAAGTTGTTTTAGTTATTCTGTTCCCTTTGCCTTTCCACGTGAATTTTGGAATAATCTTGTCTAGAGCCACAAAAATCTCGCTATGGTTTTCATAGGAATTGTGCGAGGCCTGCCTGTTGTTAGGGAAGAATTGACCTCTCCACAATGTTGAGTCTTCCCACACGTGAACTCGACATACGTCTCCATTTAGTCAGATCTTTTCTGATTTATTTCAATAGTGTTTACCGTTTTCAGCGTGTGAGTCCTAGATGTGTATTGCTGCATTTATACCTAGTTATTTGCAAATGATATCGTCCCTTAATTTTGATGTCCAAGTGTGCATTGCTGGTATTGTATTTTGTATCATATATAGAAATAAAATTAATTTTTGTACGTTTATCACTTACCCTACAATCTCAATGAACTCGCTAATTAGTTTTAAGAGATTTTTTGTAGATTCCTTTGGGATTTTTTAAGTAAACAATCATGTTTTCTGCAAAAAGGGCAGTTTAATTTTTTTGTTTCATATCTGTATGTATTTTCTATTTTCTTTCTTGCCTTATCACATTGGGTACAACTTCAGCAATATGCTGAATAAGAGTGGTGAGAGCACATATGTTTGCCATGTTCCAAATATTAGGTAAAAAGCATTCAGTCTTTCACTACCAAGTATAATGTTTACTGTGGGTTTTTTTTAATAGATTATCATCTTCATGTTGAAGAAGTTTCCTTCTATTTCTATACTTTGGAGGGTTTTTTTTTAATCAGAATTGGGCGTCGAATTTTTCCCAATGTTTTTTCCGTGTCACCTGTTATTATAAGTGGTTTTTTCTCCTTTAGCCTGTCTATATGATAGATTACACGGAGTGATTTTCAAATGTTGAGCCAGTGTTGGGGTGCCTCCTTCTAGCCCGTTGAGGACAAAAGTCTAGCCTCCATCAGCCGTTGCTGGTGTGGGTAGAGGTGCCCTCAAAGGTTTTCGGTGGCCTGCAGCTGAGCAATTACTGTCTAAAGGTTTCCTGCCCGGCTAGCTTTCCACTTTCCTGAGCCTCTGGTTAGAGAGAGCAGACCTGGAGGGAGGATTTTGGTTTGCACCAGTTAGTGTTTCCAGGTTTCTGGCTTCTCGAGTGCCCCCAGTCTGGGATATATGAGACCCCAAAACAACCCAGAGAATCATTCATCACTATGTTGTTCTTGGCGGTCCCTGGGAGGTCTGCCTCTGCTCGCCACCTTTCAGGGTCTTCTGGTTTTTGATATACATATATAGACATAAATCTGTATCGAGAGAGAGAGGTCTTGGAGTTCTTACTGGACTCAGAGGAGGAATGGGAGCTGTGCACCGGCTCCATCTTCCCAGAAGCAGAAGTCTCACTACATCTTGTCACCTTCAGTGAGGCAATGCAGCCAGGCATGCTCCCTCCAAGGACCAGCTCAGCCGTGAGCTTGCAAGACACTTAACTCCCCTTAACCTCAGTTTTCCACATCAGTAAAAGGGGATTCTCGTAGAGCCTCGCTCTTGGAATCACGCATAGAGACAACCCACCTGGTACCAAGAATTAGGTCCATCGTGTTGGCCATGTTCATCACGACAGATTCTGTCAAACACAGGAAGCGGTTTCCCTCCGCTGAGTAAGTTGTTGTTTTCCTAAGTGCTCCTGGGCAAGAAAGTAAGAAGCATGGGGTGGGAGACGCTCATAGCCAGGAGGCCTGTTTTGTTCCTACTTGGTATCAGGACAATCAAGGTAGTGGATTCAAAGTGCAGTTGAGGACAGCAGCCACAGCATCGCCTAGTAAGAAATGCAGAAACTCAGGGTAGGGGAGGCACCCCAGGTCTGCTGCAGCAGCGTCTGCATTTTGACAAGATCCCCAAGCCTTTTGGTGTGCACAGTGTGTTTTGAAAAGCGCTGGTTTAGCGTTTCTAGGCGACTTTGGGGAGCGGAGCAGGATTGGAGCTCCCAGGGCTTCATGGCAGCCTCAGTCCTCCCTCAGAACGCAAGGCAGCTCGTGGGCGCATCTTTATTTTTGGCCACTGGGAAGGTGAAACAGCAGAAGCAGAGGCCAAGGAAACCCGGCACAGGCAGAAGTGGGAGAGGTAGCTATCTAGGCTAAGAGTTCTCCGTGAGTCATAGAAAGGAGGTTGAAGGCCAGGGTGCATCACCCTAGTTGACGAGGGCCAATTTCCCGGCAGTCTGTCTCTCGTCTGCTCTACCCCTGGAGTCCCCACTCCTCAGACTCAAGGACCGTCTGCATCCACTCTCGGTTCTACCTACTGCCTAAAGTGGGTTTGTTTGGCAGTGAGTACAGATCCATTTTCCACAGCGAAAGCTCACGAGTGACCGTTAGGGTCGCCCCATGTTTGCTCGTGGCTTTGATATGAGTGTGAGATAAGCGTGCACAGGAAGTGGCTGCTCCATTGAGGAGGCGGGAGCGTCCCTCTGAACAACGCCGTTGGCGTGGCAAACCCCAAAGACTGAGCATGGTGACCCAACGGGTCTGCCAACCTTGAGAACAGAGGTGGGAAAACAACCAAGGAGGCAGAGAATCCTCTCTGGCAAGCATCTTAAATAAATAAAACGGAACACAGTGCCCTCTGCCCCGCTCCAGAGTGTGGCGGCTCGCGTCATCGTTCAGAAAGCCGAGCACAGACTCTGATGGTTGCAGGAGGCAGGCACGCCTATCGCTTTGAACAGAGAAGACGGCTGGGAACCACCCAGTGAGAAAGGAAATGTTCCTTCCTTCCTTTGTGTGAGGAGGTGTCTGAGGCTCATTAGACTGGAGAACAGCAAGCTCGGTGTGGCTGACAGTCAGAGGACCCCTGAGCCAGGCCTGATAAATGGTACCTCCGAGCTGATGGTGACGGTGGTGGCAGAGGGGAAAAAAGGGGTGTAGCCAACTTTCTTGCCTGGCTTAAAACCAGCCATCTATGCAAAGAATGGGATGCAGTGACTAGACACGTGTTAGCTTAAACATGAGGATGTGTTTTCCTTTGTTATAAGGAACGTCAATACCCTGGCTGTAAAATATGAAAATAAGACATGAAAGAAAGAGCATGAGCCGAGGAGAGGTCTTATAGTAAATACAACGTTGACATCCAGGAGATCCCCCAGATTTCCTGTTCCAGTTACTCACCAGGCCTTGCATCTGACGATTTTGTGCAACCAAATGCACCAGTGACTGACCGCACCCTCGGTAGCGCTAGGGTCCGGGCTCATGTTCCCTTCGTGTTGTTGAGAAGCAGGTGTCCAGTGAGCCTCCTTTGGTTTGCAAACTCCACCTGCCCAATAATGTCATATTTGCCTTGAATCATTTGGAAGTGTGAGCTGCAACTAAATTGGTCAATCAATTATTCATAACACAGAAAGTTAATATTGAGGGAAATAAATTGGAAGTGTATGGTTAAGGAAAGGAATCCCTGAGCTGGTGTGTCCCATGACTGCGCTCAATGTTGGGCTCTTTCAAAGGTTCTAAGTTCCAAAGGAAACAAAGAACATACACAACAAAGGAACTTGAACCGGGAGGAAGATCTAGGAGGAAGAAGAGGAAGCGCGTCTCAAAGCTCTCTCTTTCCTGGGCTTATGTCTTGAGCTGATTTTCCTGGTTGTCTCCAATCCCCAAAATGTAGGTGTTTCTAAATTAATGATTAAAGATGAAAATGCGGTGTGGGGAACTTCTCTAAACATTTTCCTCTGAAAGAGGAGGTGGGCTCCCTTTTGAAATGTATACATTTTCCAGTGGGAACTCTTTTTCTTTCCTTTCTCTTCTTTTTCTCTTTGAGGAGTGCCTCTTCCATTATTCTCCATGTTTGGGTTTGTGAGAAGAAACAGCTAATTGTGATGGAGTTCCGGTCATGCTCTTCCTTCTCCCGCGCTCTGGCCAAATGGCAGACATGTCAGGAAGCCTTCCTTACGACACCCTCGACACGGGCTGGTATACTTGTGAATTTGAGAGCAATTTATTCAGAATCTCGGGAAATGGCTTTTCTCCTCTCTGTGGCTTGGCAATCCATCCGCTTTCTCCCTCTCTGTTCTTACCATTGCTGTGTCTTCAGAGTATTAAAGAGATAGTATGACAACATTGCATGAATTATTTTCTGTGGCAAAAAAAAAAAGCTATTTAACCAAGAGAAAAGAAAACATACAGGAATTTCCCGAACTCTGAAGGAAAATATGACGGTCTCAACTGACAGAGACGGAGGCGGGAGAAGGGGTGAGCCCACTCCTGGACAAGGCCCGTAAACCACCCTGGGTCCTTGCCCACTTCCAGAAGTGCTGGGGATGAAGCTGGGGCTTTGATCCGAAGGCTAAGCTTTCATCTGTGGCCTCACCCCAGGACACCACACACATGATTAGAAGCTGGAGTTTCCTCGAATGTTCCAGCTGTGCTGCGAATAGCTACCTCTTTGTACCTCAGCCTTATCTGAGCTATGGCCAAATGGAATAAACAAAAACTCTCTCAAGAAGTGTATTACCCACCTCACTCCCATTAGGGATGGCCACTATCAAAAAGATAGAAAATAGGTTTTGGTGAGGATCAAAGAAATTGGAACTCTCATGCACTGTTGGTGGGAATTGAAAATGGTGCAGCCACTATGGAAAGAAGTATGGAGGTTCCACAAAGGTTAAAAATAGAATTATCATATGATCCAGCCACCCCACTTCTGTATATACACCCAGAAGAAGTGAAAGAAGCTATTCAAAGAGGTGTCTGCACCCATGTTCATAGCAGCATTATTCGTAACAGCCACCAGGTGGAAGCAACGCAAGGGTCCACTGACAGATGAGTAGATAGAGAATGTGTTATATGCAATGGAATATTCTGCAGCCTTAAAAAAGAAGGGAATTCTGTCACATGCTACAACACGGACGAAGCTTGAGAACATTAGGCTCAGTGAAATAAGCTAGACACAAAAAGATAAATACTGTATGATTCCACTCATATGAAGTATGTAAAATCATCAAAATCATAGAAACGGAAAGTAGAATGGTGATTGCCAAGCACTGAGAGGAAGGTAAGGAGGGTTAGTGTTTAATGGGGACAGAGCTTCAGTGTTACAAGACGAAAAAGTTCTAGAGATCTGTTGCACAATGAGAATCTAGTGAACACTACTGAACAATATGGTTGAGATGGTGGGTTTAATTTCTGTGTTTTGTATCACAATAAAAAAAGTAGATCACAAGTTTTACAACATGATCTTTGTGCTCAGTCACACCTAGGTCCAAATTCTGGCTCCCAGATATGTGAATGTGAGTGAATGTGGGCAAGCCAGCCTTTAAACCCTTTTCCCCATCCATTAAATGATGTAGTGCGAAATTTAGTCTGTCCAGCATCCTGTCCCTTTTCCTCTGATAGAAACACGCTTCTGGTTAAGAAACCACCACCCCAACTCCACGTGATCCTGACAGGCCATCGATGGAGGCTCCGAGCCACCATGCCCCAGTCTTAAGGGGAAGTGTGTGTTCCAGGCTGGTGGCGGCGTAATTCCCCTCCTAGCCACCTAGGATTCAGGAGCAGGCGTTTGCTACAATGCGTGGTCATCGCCTTCCTTGGCATTTTACACTGGAATCTGGGAGAGAGAAGTCCTCTATCCTCTGGAATCAGAGCAAACTGGAGAATGTAGGCCTGGAGCTAACTGCAAAACAAAGTCGACAAATGTGGGTCAGCTGAGCCAGAGACAACAGGGAGGCCCAGCCCGGGTGGTGGAGACATCCTAGGCAGCCAATCGGCAGAGCCCCCTCTTTGCATTTTGGTTCTTCTTGTTGATGTTGTGGTTGTTCTGCTTTGTTTTGTTTTGTCGGAGTTAGTTTACAATGGGATTCTGTCATTTGTAATCAAAGGATCCCTCCCCAACAAGATAAGGCTCTGGTGGAAATCAAGTGAAAAACTTCAGGAGAAATTTTTAGCACCAAGCAAGTACATGTTATTTGGTTATTCTAATTTTTGCTTTGTCATTGAACTAAATTTTGTTAGAAAAAGCGGTAATTGGGGAATTGAGAAGAAAGAAAGCAATGAAAGTGGAACCAGAGGAGATGTTTCTGTATTGCAGAATTAAATAACTGGGGAGAAAAAGAAGCAATTAAAATCTGGGCTATGGTAGAGAAAAGGCTCTACAGTGTGGGCAGGGGAGGTGAGCCCGATCCGGGCCTCCCGCTGGGATGTGCTAAGTTCTGGCAGGTTCGACCATGGGCATCAAAGATCTGGAAAAGCAGCCCTCATCTTCATTGGCCCTTGTTAATGTTCTCCTGAGCAGAGAAAAGCATCACTCGAAAACACCCACTTCTTTGCTCTGTCTCCTGCCTCTCCTCTCTGGCCCATCGGCCTCCACAGCCTCCATGACCCCACGGGATGGTCTGCAGCTTCTGCCAATCGGAAGAGGAAAAGAAAGTGGCGAGAAGCCACTCTCATGCTTTCTCTGGAACTCCCTTTCTCGTGACACGCATGTTTTCATATTTACACTGTATAGATATATCTCTCTATAGATTTCACAGAGCTGTTCAGCATGCTTTTAATTTGTGTATAAATGAGATCACACCGCATATTCTTCTGCTGCTTGCTTTCGTCATTCATCATGATGTTCTCAAGACTGATCCATGTTGCCACATGCGGTTTAAGTCTGTCCGTTTTAATTGCTCCTTGCTATTTCATTGCGTGAGCATGCTACAATTTAGTCCCCATTCTCTGGTTGATGAACTCCCCCCCCAATATTTTGTCATCACAAACAATGCACAATGAGCATTCTGTTATTGTCTCCTTTGCACGTGTGGACAAGTTCCTCCTGGCTAGAGAACCCAGGAGTGGAGTGTCTGAGTCACAGATGTGCACGATCTCACCTTCAGTAGACGAGGATGACGAGCCCTCTACAGCGTGGCGCACAGTTCGACTCCAAGCTGATGGTACGAGAGGTTTTCTCGCTCTTCAACCTCACGAGGATTTGATGTCATCGGACTCAATAATTTATTTTATAAATTAGGTGGGTAGGAAATGTGATCTATTTATTATTTTAATTGTTTTAATTTACTTCTGACTGATTACTTATGGGTTTGAACATCTTTTTACATCTCTATTGGTCATCTGGAAATTTGTACACTTTAATCACTTTATGTTGGGTTGTTTTATATATTCTGGATATTATTCAGTTTTTTCTGCATGTACACTGAAATCAAGACCTTCTGTCAGTTTGGGCTTGCCTTTTATTTTGCTTATTATTATTGTTTTCCTTTTTTTTTGCACACAAGTTTTATGTTTTAATTTCTCCATCTTTTACACTATATAATGTGATTTTTTTCATCTTGTTTAAGAAATTTTTCCCTACCCCCAAGGACAAAAGCATCCCATTTGCAACAACATGGATGGACCCTGAGGGTATGATGTTAAGCAAAATAAGCCACAGAAAGACAAACCCTGGATAATTTCACTCATATGTGGAAGATAAACCCACAAACAAAGAGAACAGACTAGAGGTTACCAGAGGGGAAGGCGGCTGAGGGGTGGGCAAAAGGGGTAAAGGGGCATATATATGTAATGATATAAAAATTAGATAAAATTAGATAAAAATTAGACTAGTGGTCGTGAGCATGATGCAGTCTATACAGAAACTGATAAATAATCATGTACACCTGAAATTACACAATGCTATAAACCATTACGATCTCAATAAAATAATTGAAAAAATGTATTTCTGTATATTTTCCTCTAATAATTTAAAGTTTCTTCCCCATAATTAGGTCTTCAATCCACCTGAACTTATTTCAGTGTAGAACGTGAGGTAGGGATCACAGACGTCTGTTCACATGTGCAACCAGTTGTCCCAGAGCCACTCATTGAATAGTCTCTCCCTGCCTCTGACTTGTGCTGCCACCACCGTCCTCCTTCAAACTTCTGTAAAGATAAGCATCACTTTCCAGACCATGTCTGGATGTGGATTTATACTTTCCATCCAGCTCAGGACTGGCTCTGAGGGTTTGTTTCTTAGACAGGAGATAAAATGGCAGGCGTTTGCTGATCATCCCAGATATGGGACTAGATTGAAGAGGCAGGAGAGAAAGTACATAATTACATTAACAATATTCTCATGCAGCCAAGAGGAGAGGGGAGCCCACGCCAGGTCTTTCCAGAGCTGGAGTTAGAGAGGCGGGCTCGTGGTGGGAAGATGACGCAGTTCCCGTCTGTCCACTTCTACTTTTTCCTTGAGAAAGAAACAAGGTCATCAGTTTTAAGCACAGAGAGGGTTTTGGAAATTGGAAGAGAGATAGCAGCAGTCATGAAGAAAGTGGTAGTTTTGAATAATGGTGTTGCCCTCACCCAAGAGTTGTGAGCCTTACGTTTTTCATACCCACTTAGAATCACAGAGCTGGCAGAAATCCTGAGGCTTCTGCCGTCTATGCCAAGTCACCTGATCATTCACAGAGTTTCTTCATTGAGCCAAATTCTTGGTTGACCCATCAGTGACCCTTTGTGGAATCCCATTCACGGGTCTAAAACCTCCCTGATGTTCACGACTTGATCTTTTTTTTTTCTTTTTCATGTAAACCAAGTGGGGTTAGCAGATGGTGGTGGCTTTCTGACATCCTTGGCCATCAAGATGCAGTTGTACTTTTCTCAGAAATACAGAAAGCGATACGGACCAAACACCTGCGCCTCTTCAGGGATCACGTGGTCTCGGCAGAAGGTCTGTCTTCCATGCAGCTCTTACCGGAACAGGAAGAACAAGCCAATCTTTGCTACTTGTGTCCAGGAGATAAGAAATCATGGTAGGGCCCCTATTTCTGTGCTTATACAGTGACGACAGTGTTCCCGGCCCCTCCTCCCTTCGTTAGAGTCCCCAGGTCGTGCCCATGGAGCTTGGTGTTGGGTGACCAGAAAGCCCTCTGTGTCTGCCCTACAACTAGGTGCTAGGTAGGCTCAGAATCACACTTTCGGGGCCGCAATCATGGCCGAGTGCTTAAGGTCACATGCTCCTCTTCAGCGGCCCAGGGTTCACCAGTTCGGATCGTGGGTGCGGACCTAGCACCAGTCATCAAGCCATGCTGTGGCGCCATCTCACAGAGAAGAAGTAGAATAACTTACGACGAGGATATATAGCTATGTGCTGGGGCTTTGGGGAGGGGAAAAAAAATGAAGAAGATTGGCAACAGATGTTAACTCAGGGCCGATCTTCCTCATCAAAAAAGAAAACCCAAAACCACAGGAATTGTCAGGAGAATGGAGTTTAAAAAATAAAAGCATCGCACTTTGGCAGGCAGCCGAGAATCAGTGGAGACAATATTGAGGGCTGCTCAGCCTGGAGAGGAAATTAAGGGCCAATGTCATCTCTGAGTGGTCTTGGGCTCTGAAACTCCCTTTCATCAGCATTAACAGAATCAGCATAGGTTTGGCCCAGAATGCCGTCTTCCTTAGCTGTTGTATGTCTTAAAAGACCCAAATAATTCCAGCAGACCTCACGGATTTCAGCACAGTGAGATTCAGTGCTGGTAACGGCCCAAATCAAACGAGGTCTATTCCTTCTCAGATGGTGACTTTGGAGCCCTGCCCCTTCCACTGAGCCTAAAACAAACAGTCACTTACGGCTTCACGGGTCGGCAGGCTCGGGTCTGGAATACACCCGGCCCTCAGGATAAGAGTTTCCGCTCACTGTGAGAGAAAGTTACGTGCACGGTAGCCAGCTCCCTTCTGTGATCACGTGCCGTATGTTTCAAGTTCTGGCAAATGCTGCGTTAAAGGTGACACGTTTGTTATCACACCTTTACGTACATGCTAAAGAAATATTTTGCTGCTCCTCAGTCTTCAAAATAACTGCCTTTCAGATGTTTGCTAAAAAGGTGAATAATCTGAGATTTATTCTGAGCATGATATGCAACAATTTTGTCTCATCTGCCAAATCGTCACTTTCTGTTGACAAACTATAATCAGCCTTCAGAATAAATAAGGGCACACCTGGAACAATGAAGTGGAATGCAAAGCCTCAATTTCCCACAGCTAGTGGGGAATAAAGCCCCTCTCAGGTACGAATAGGTAAACAGCAGGGCCATTTCCATCGATATTTTTAGCTCAGAGGAACTGGAAAAATTTCCGTGCAAGACAGCCACCCTTCTCTTTCATTTCCCACCTGCATTTGCGAGCACCTTTTCCATTAGTGGTGAAGAAAAAACATTAATAAATAACTATGTTTCTACAATCTATATGTAAAGTTCTGAAGTCCTCAAAGCTCGCTTACAGTGCGCACCATCAGAGAAACGTAAGCATGAGAAGGAACGGAATAACAGCCGCACTGTCCGATGGAGACCAGGAGCAGAGCCAGTTATGTGGACAAAGAGCAAGTGGAGGGGACTGGGAGATTCGAAGATGCTGCTGCCCTGCTCTATTTAGCTTTGAGCCAAAATGCAGGCTGGACCTAGGGGGAACTCCTCGCTGCTATTCTCCATCTTTCCCTTCCTTTGGGTCATTCTGATTAAGACCAAATCCTCTCTGAAGAAGCTCATCTTCCAGGACCTGCCATTCTCATAGGAATTTATCAAGGATTGCAAGCGCTCTGCAAATCATCACGGTTTAAAGACGCTAACGTTGAATCAGGTGAGCCCTGCAGCTGGAAATGTCGCTTCCGTTCCCTTGCTCTGTGGAGCCTGGTAGGGCAAGTGGGGACGTTATGCAACATTGCTGGAAAATTGGACCATATTCAGATTTAACAATAGTGTCACAGCAGGGTTGAACTGACAAATGCGCAAAAATCCCTCTGCCCAATTCACGGTGCACGGTAGGTGCTTCGTGACACAGTAGGTGTCACACTCAGTGCCATTTGCCATTTCTCCATGTGCAAGAGGCCATCAGATTTGGGAGGATTTATTTCTCCAGAAAACACTGCCTTCCTTTCCAAAGCAAGACCTCAAATCAGGATAGACCACTTCCATGCTCGCCAAAGTGACCATCGGCAGGCCCTTTTATGCATTTATTCTGTAACATACACAAGTTTTGTTTCCAAGAAGGAAAGGTCACTTGCACATAAACACATAAACAGTTTATGTTCAGCATATAATGGAATGAAGGATACAGTCAAGAGGAAGATGGACTTCTCGCTGCCGCTTCCCTGAGAGGTAACGAGAAGCATTAAAAATGCATTGGGCCCTGATAGGTTGAATTCATTTTAGCTGGCATAAATAGGACAGATGAGCTATTCAAATGTCTGAAGAGCCCCATATAATGAAATATTGATCATTTTCTCATGGCTCCAGCAGGAGGGGCCGATAATTTGTTTTCTCTTTGCATTGGTACTTTGTGGCACCGATCATGAATTATGTATTGCAAGCTCATATCTTGGACCTAGTTTTGTTTACCCATCCAGTCCAAAGTCTCATTTATCAAAGTTCAGAGGGGGAAAAGATATAGTTTTAAAATCATAATCTTTAATGAGTTGATAATGTACATTATCGATATGTGCATTCTATGAATATTGGCAATTAAGAACCTACTTTTAAAAGTCATCAAGGATTACTCAATTGTAATAACTGTTTATTAGTAATACGTTTTGTTTTTAAAATCAGAAGTATATGGAGACTGGCTGCTCTTACCATTTACCTTTAAAATAAAATGTGGAGAGTTTAACCCAACTCAGCTGGGGTTGAGCTGTGGGCAAACCCCCACTGGAGAAAAATTCAGCACCCCTTCCTTTGGAGAAGACTGTTGGTGTGGATTTCATTTCATCAAGTTTCTTTAGAAATACAAATTTGGCAGGTTTTTCTTTTACTTCAAACTAAAGAAAACTCGTCCTCAGATGATCGATGCTCCAGATCTCCAAGATGTAATCTGTGGATGTGCTTGGATTTTTGTTATTTTCCTCTCTGGAGAACTTTGAGGCTCCTTCTCGGACACTCTGAATTTTCAATTCATGTAACAGTGAATTCCCCAGTAAAAGGATTGAAATCTGCCCAAGGCACCGTATTCTCTGCTGCTCTGCTGGCTCCCTTCTGCAGATGTCCTCCTCGAATTCTCCAGGCACCCCTCAGAGGTTCCCTCAGGGGTCCTGTCCCCTCAGCCATGTGCGCTTCACATTGGGGTCCTGTATTGACAGCAGGTCACAAGTCATGCATGTATTCAGCTTTGGGACTTGCCTTCCACGCTGAGGGGAGAAGACTTAGATGTTGCTGTAATGGCCTCTTTCGACTGCACAGGTATCATGTAGAACTCGACATGGCCAACAGGGCACAATGCCAACTTCCCAGTCAGCTCTCCTCCTAGCAATTATTCTGGAAAGAAACACCAGCGTTTACCTGAAAGCATAAGAAATAGCTTTCTCTCACCATTCATGCCTACCCCCACCTACAATCTACCAATTACTGAGAACTTCAGATTTTCTCCTCCTGGGAATCCCTTGAATGCATCCTCTTTTTCTGCATGCCACTGTCACTGCCAGGCCACCTCACTCCTCGTGGCCCCCTTCATCTCCAACGTCAACCACTGCACAGAGCCTTATTGAGATCCTTGCATCATTCTTGGCTCCTCCAACCCATTCTCGATCCTAACCAGATCTTCTTTCACAAAGGTCGATCTGACAAAGACATTGCCCTATAATTCCCCTTAATGGCTTCCCAATGTTTGAAATCCTTGCTGTGGCATGCAGGCCTGCCTGTCCACCTGTCCTGGGCTCATGTGACACTCTCCTTTGTGGACATACTCCTCTTCCTCCAACTCCTCCAACAGGCCATGTGAATGCGATCCCTTCTGCCAGACACGCTATTCCCTGGACTCTTCCATCCCACTCGCCCTTCACATCCCAGCATAGCCCTCACCTCCTCAGTGAGGTAAGTCTCCTCACAAACACTTAGCATCCCCTGTCCTAAGCTTCTAGATGTCCCTGAACACTCTGAATGACATTTCTCCCACCTGATCAATATTGATTCTCCCCTCTTCATTGGAAATTCCATGACGTCAGGAACAGAGCCTGGCCTGCTCAGAGCTGGATTGTCCATCCCTGAATTGTCCAGAGCAATGCCTGCAACCTGCTCAGGGCACTTTCGACAAATGTAATAAATATACTCACTTTAAACTGACCTCTGCCTCTTCCAGCACTTGTGAAACATCCTGGAAAGACTCTAAATGGGCATAAACACCTTATTAGACTTCTGTTAAAATTCTATTCTTGGCCCAAATGTTTTAAAGGACTTAAAATCCACCAAGAATGATTTTTCTCCAAAGAATTATATAAACAACAGGTCATCAGTTGAAGAGAGAGTGAGCACACAATAAAGAGAAGAATAAAAGATGTTTTCTCACCTAGCACTAGCCTACAGATATTTAGAGAAATATACTAATTTACAAACAGGGCGCACCAAGGGTGGTCGAAACTGCAGCAAAGACCCCTGATGTCAGCTCTCAGCCGTCACGTTAGCATCCCTCCAAAGTCCTTGAGTGAAACCATTTTGAATGATTTCCATTCAGCTTGCTGAAATCTTTTAAGTCTTCAGCCTGAAAATGCTCCCAGGCTCCTCCTTCACACAGAGGTGTAGAGTTTGTCTCATGATTTTGTGGCTCGTTGTCTACCTGGGTGCTCTCTGGTTGAGTAGTATTTTATCATCTCTGTTCAGAGTCAGTAGCTTGCCCCATCATCTGATGCTAAGGGGTCAACACTGGGAATCCACGGGGCAGCCTGCAGGGAGACCCTCAACACCATGAGTTCCAGAAGGGCCAAGTGTGGGGGTAGGGGGACAGGTTGCAGCAAAGGGAATATTCTAGGCAAACAGTCTGATGCATAAGGAAGTGAAGACCTTTGGAGGAAGTGAAGTGCAGGAGAGAAGAGAGAGCCCAAGAGCCCACTGGGAGAGTCACCTGGAGATGCAGGCGAGGACCAGAGCCTGCAGAGCCCAAGGCCATAGAAAGACATTGAGGTTTTATACTGAGATCAATGGGGCCCATGAAGAGTGTGAGTAAAAAGAGTAACAGGATTGCAGATATGTTTCAAAAAGATGATTTTGATCAAAATATGAAGAAAGGACTTTGATAAATGAGAATAAGTGAGTGACAACCAGTGCAGAGGCCCTTGCCATCATTTACAAAATGTTAGGATGTTAAGATGTTGGACTAGGGAGGTGGTATGGTAATCGAGGTGTAAGAAAACAGCCCATTCGGTCTGAGATGGCCCAAGCAGGGATGACAAGGATAATAAAATCATCACCATCATCATCCATAGCTAATATTTCTTGAGTGCTCACCCAGTGCCAGGCACTATTCCACATTCTAGATGATTTCCAGATTTCTAGTTTTCACACATAAGTGCATAGCAATAGCAGGACTGTGTGGGGAGGGAAAATATTGGGGGTGGACATTAAGCTTGGTTGGGGGACATTAATGAATATACCGGGCTATTGGTGAATATTTCAGAGTCATTGGTGTATGGAGGGAAGTTGAATCTATGAGTAGGAGAGATGCAGATGATGATCCTGGCCTCAGAGATGCATCGTGTGTCATAACAAGGAGCCATGTGGCATCATAAGAGGGGTACGGTGGCCTTGAACGAGGAGAAAGTTGGAGTCAGACCACCCTGGCTCAAATCCCAGGCCTCCTACTAACTTTTCTATGTGACCTTGGAGAGCCTATGTCCCTTTTCTGAGCCAAAGACATTTTCTATCTGTGAAATGAGAGAGGCATTGTCACAGCACGAGCACCTGCTGACATGAAGTCTTCCGGAGGACTTTCTACACGTTAAATTGTTTCAATCCCCCGCTAACTCTGAGCACTAGGTATTAATATCCCCAATATACAGATGAGGAAACCAAGGCTCAAGACTGGACTGGAGCAGAAACTTAAATTAAGTCTGTTGCCAACTGAAGCCCCCGCTTTCAGCCCCTATGTCATCCTCTCTCAGTGATTCAGCTGAAGGAAGGTAGGACCCAACAACGCACACGGAACGACACTGCCTCCATGGGAACCCCTACTGTGTAGGGCTGCTGAGAGGTTTAGAGATAACAATGCCGAGCGCCGAGCCTGGTATACAGTGGGTGTCTCACAACTGAAAATGGTCGTCGTCATTACCAAAATCAAGGGTTTTAAAGACAAGCCTGGTCAAATGCAGTGGTTTAATGGAGAGGGCTGAATCAGGACAGGAATTCATCATTCCCTATATTGGTGGGAAAAGTCAGGATGGAATAAGTGTTTTCAGCAGACAAGATCTTTCCAAATGGAAGTTTTCAGCAGCCAGAGCGTCCTGTTCCTGTGGTCCAGAATCCAGTCTCAACATAGAGGAAAGGAGGATGTGGGGGTGACCCTAGAGACCAGCCTGCATGGGGCACACTCTCTGGACAGTCAGCACTAAACGCAGAGGGTTCTGCCTGTCGATGTGAATGTGGATATTCTGGCCGTCATAATAGAAAAAGGACTTCCAGGCCTTGAAAAGATGCAGGCCAGATGAAAACAACCCATGCCTCACGGGAAGCTTACCTTTGCAAGAAAGATGGCTTGTTAATAAAAAGTGCAAGTTGGTCTTTCCTTCTATTTGTGGAACCAAATCCACCCCGTCCTTCCGTAATAACTGGGGCAAACTCCTCCCATCCCCAAGATGCTCAAACAGAAAAGTGACCTTTTTCCTCCCCCAGGTCACCGGCTCCCCTGTGGGGGGTGCCTTTTGTGGAGTATCATTACCTTCCAACTCAGAAGCAGCCAGCAGTGAGTTCTCTGGGCTCAGCCAGGCTAGCCTGGGCACAAAGTTGGGCGAAAGAGACTTTCAGCTCTTCATTCCCTTCTCCTGGAATGACAGGACGATCAGAGGCCACATCTGTGTCAGAAGGTCGAGCGTCTGTTTTTCATTATTGAGATAAGAAGCTTAGTTACCCGTGGAGAAGCTCCCAAGTCAGTCATCACAATGTGGGTTTTTTTTCATGTTTTACTCGGGCCATGTGGGAGAAGATGAAAGTTGGAGATGGCTGTTTGACATCTTGATAGAAGGACTGAATGCACATACTCGTGTCATTTCTGTCTTGTTTATGTAAACTGTAAGTGCACAACCGTTAATAAGACATGTAACAAATGAATGGCTGACAAAGAACATGGTTCGTTTGTTGTAAGACAAGAGGCAAACTCCTACTTTCGCTTAAACTGGAGCTCTAAAAGAACCTCATGTCTTTTGTTCTTTCTTTATAAAGAGGTTTACATCAGGTGGGGGAGGGGCTCTCAGCTGTTTATTTAAAAATCAAAGTGTGTCCTTTAAAGGAAAACACGTACCATCCCATTCTTTGACTCGAAGTTGAGAGCTAGGTCTCCAAGGCAGGGAGTTTTGTGACAACCTGCTGCCCTATGACACATCCCTCCCTTGTCACCTGCTCTCTTAGTGAGCTTTCCAGGATGATCCCTTGTGAGAGGGCAAACGTCGACTGGTATTCAGCCAGAGGCCCAGCAGATGGCACTGTTCCCTCTGGCTGGTACCAGACCAGAAGAGGGGTACCTGGGTGGGAGGGAAGCTGACTTCCGGGGGTCCACCAGGGATGGGGCGGCCCTGGCTCAGCCAGGAGAAGGAGGGAGGCGTGCAGACTGCAGCCGAGCAGAGAGCTGGGGCGTAGGATCCACTCGCTGCCATGGTTCTGGCAGGTGGGACAACTTGACGGTATCTGGCTTATATTGCCAAAAAATAAGATCAGAAATTTTGCCCAAGGGCAAACAGAGAAGTTTCAGCAAAGCCTTTATTTAAGTCTGTGATGTTCTGGAAGATCATGCAGAGTACAAATTATGAATGGAGCCCACCTCTTACACTGACTGTGCAGATTGAATGAGACAGCATCCCAGGAAAACGCAGATGGCAGCCACCTAACAACCGCGCTTGCCTCATTCCTGTCATTGTTATGATTATTACATCCCTTCATGCAAATGCCACTTGATTTGTCACCAGGGGCCAGTCTGTAATTGGCACGGGGTCCCAGATATTTATGACATAGTCTCTCATTTCAGGAAACATGCAAATGATTTTTGGAAAAGACAAGGAAACATAACAAAAGTATCAAAATGACACAAAGAGGGTGTGAATAAATACCAAAGGAAGGATGCCAGCAAGATTCCCACAGGGGCAAGGGCAGGGGGCTGGGTGAGGCAAAGTGAGGAATGTGTGTGTGGGGGGGATTCACCTAAAATGCGAGGAGAGGAATAATACACTGGCAAGGACAAAGTGGTGAGGGCAAGCCAAGGGGAGGTAGGTGGAACAGCACTTTGGACCTGGTCAAGGGGAATTTGAACCACCCCAGGACTATGAGTTCTTCGGGGCAGGAGACTCCTCATGAACCAGGGCATCCCCAGCGCCATCCTGTGTAGGCTTGAAAGAAATACAACTGCCCTCATCTAGACTGTGTCCCCATCTTTCAGATCATTTCTAAGTCCACCAGAGAAGGCCAATTTCTCCACAGTGTCGCACCAATCCTGCTGGAGAGGAAGAGGCAGGGAGGGAGGGTCCCATTCCACAAGTGGGAAAGGGGCTCATCTCAGGATGGACCACAGTAGGGGCAGAGTTGAGGGTGCAACCCAGGAGCCTCTTCTCTGCCTGCACCTCTCCTGGTGAGCCACTTTACGCTTAATTCTCTTGTAGGAGGGCTTGGCTCGGGAATGAGGAGATGTGTAGACAGGCAGGATGGGAAACAGGAAATAGCCAGGGAGAGGATGCGGTCATGCAGGGCAGGCTGGCCATAGGTGAGAGCAGCCAGATGGGGCAGAAGACAGACACTGGGGAGGTACAAACAAGGTACAAGTGGACTCTGGTCACCGACTGGTGCAGAGTCAAAGATGCAAAGTTCAAAGTTCAAAGATGACTCAACCAGGCCCTTCATGGTGGCATCTGCTCATTAAGACCTACTTATTGCTTAGATTTCATCCCCAAACGCTGGCCTCTAAAGGCAGAGAGGCAGGCGATGATGATGCACCTTGTGGTTCTGCCACTTATAGAGATGACTGTGTGTACTGTTGTGTTTCAGATGCCAGCACATCCTGGACTGTTACAGCTCTGTTTTTCTCATTGGCCTCCTCATCCCCAGGCCTCCTCCAGCTGCATTCTTCAGACACCCCAGATCTGGAGTGTGCCTCGCTGAATCAGGGCAGCACACGACTTCTGTTGCCTAGAGCGCCGGAGGTCCACAGTGTGGAGAAGGGCATTGTCAGCCAGAAGAGAAACAGACTTTCTGAGTCCCTACCTGAGGTCCCATCCCAAGGCAGCCAACGCCCACTCTTTCCTGTTACCCTGAGGGTAAGAGCCTTCCTTCAAAAGAGAAATATTTTAAAAATAGCATTTGTAGGTAGAATCTTCAGGCTGTGAGGAAACAAGGACCATCTCCAACAGGGCTTCGTTTTACTTTTGCAAGAGCTGAGCCCAGAGTGGGCTCTCACAGCTCACTGCACGTTGAAAACGTTTGTTCCCAAACGCTGTACTGAAGTCATTTTAATTCTAAACAACTGAATTTAAAGCTATTAGTTTAAAAATAGCTTATATTAAAAAAAAACTAAGGTGGTACTCCCCAGTGCTATGAAGGTTGCAATGAAATGAGTTTACTCCTTTGTGTTAAACATAGAATAAGCCCTTTGGAAAGAAATGGATGCTTCCGACCAACGACTCTCAAGATTACTAAAACCTCTGATGCGGAAATCGCACTCCTTGATATTTATGCTCAATAAATAATTCAACAGAACAACATAAAATATATTTACACAAAATTATTAATGGCAGCATTGTCTTTAAAAATAAAAATTGTAAGCAACTGAAATTATTAGGGGAATACCTTCAGAAATAATACCAGTCAAAATGAGAGAATGTTGCCGACGATTATGAAAACTATAAAAAATAAAAAACGTAAGATGGCGCGCCTATGGTGACTGCAGCTCTGAAGAGCGTGCACCTGCGCTTTGCAGTAGAGTCAGAACTGGAAGCAACAAGGGTTCAGGAGCCGAGGCTGCATTCAACGCATTGTGCTCCGTCAGTCAGAAGGGCGAGCGGGCGACCTTAGGAAAGAAGGGCCATATTGACTGGGGAATAGTTTTACCACATTTCACTAATGAAATAAAACAGGCCACAAAACAGCCTTGTAAGATGTGCGCACACACACACAAACACAGCATACTACTAACTCCCAGGGACAAGGGGTGTTAATATGTTGTTGAGCACTTTTCTTTTTTTCTCATGTGTGTGTTCTTTTCTGTGTTCCATCATCCCTGAGTCAAGCCTAGGATTGCAAAAATCTTATAAAATATAAACTGCCATGAGAAAATTTTGATAGCTATTTACCCTTTAAAATATGTGTGCACAGATTGGAAATGAAAATATTTGTGCTAACAGAATTTTTTTTAAATTGGGAATAGATTTAATATTGCTTTTTAACTTATATTTTTAGTTAAACATAAAAAATGGATTATATACATTTTCTTCCCTCTTAAAAAAAAGCCTTCCTAGGAGTTCAGATTATGCATAAACAGTATATGTGTGTACACGTGAAATGCAGATAATTTTATCTGAATTAATGTAGTTAGCAAGCTTCTTTCACAAACAGCTATCACACCATAGTGAAAACATTTAGAGCATAAACAGCATAAATAAGCAAAATGAAAAAAATATTACTGTACTGTTTACCAACAGATCTATAATTACAAAATAAATTAACCATGAAATGAAACACTGAGTTTTCTGCAATATTGTTATGAGAGATTGTGTGTGTGTGTGTGTTTCAAATTTATTCTGGAAAAGCTTAACGTGAAATATTGTAAAGAGCATTAAGATTTTTTTTAACATGTCAGCATGTATCAGTGCTATTCAGAGATGCACATTTTCATTTGCAAAGTCAAGGTTGCAAACCATGCAGTCAATTTGAAGAAGAGGCTGGGAGCGCACGAAAGGGAAGATTTCCAGGAATGGAAAGTCTCAGCTGTCTGCAGATGACAGATCTAGGTTTGAAGAGCAATGCTTTCTTTATTTTCCTGTGAAGCCAGAACCCTGAAACTGGCTCCATGGAAACAAGAAGACAGGCTGACCTGCTCCCCTTTCAAACAGAGAGTTCCAGCATCCAGCCAACTGACATCAAGATGGACTTAGAGGGGCGGATGCCTTTGGGTGAGTTCGGATGACGTGGAGCAAAGGTGTCTCACCAGAGCTCTCTAGGTGCCGGGACAGCCTGCACACACCTCCATCAGTGTGGGAGTGGGCAGTCTGCCCCAGCAGCAAACTGTGTGCTTAGGATAGAAATGTCCCCACGGAAAAATGTCGCTCCTGGTTCTTTGCTTCTAGGAAGGAAGTACACAAAGACAAAATTTCATGGGAAACAAAATCCAGACTCCTCTGAAAACTTAGAACGCATGCCACACAATCTATCAGTTAATTTTCTTCAGTTGTCAGCCTTTTTTCCCTCTTCGCTTACTTAGGTTTCACTTTTTATTTGGTGTTAAGCTTTTGGCTTTAGTATGGATGTGCTTTTTATTGTACACAGAATGTGCATGAAACCCGATTGCACACACTGTTGGAAAGAGAGTCAATCAGTGAGAGATGCTCTTATTTACCCAGGAGGCAGGAAGCCCACACCTGCGGCTCGCCCCCTAGGAAGCCCCATCCCTTTCAGAAGGGTGTTGAAGGAGCTCGCTGCAGACAAGCAGAAGCCTGCGGGGAAACAGCAACATCATCATCATCGCTGTTTCTTAACTGCTCCTCCCCGCCAGGCCCTGAGCTAAGTGCTCTGCGAACATGATCTTATTTAATTCTCCCGAAAGCTCAGAGGAGGAGGTAATCTCCGGCACTCACCCTCTTATCCGACTCTATAGGAAACAGTTGCAAGTGCGTTAATTGGAAGAGTCAGCTAAAAGGAGAACTCATTAAAAATTACACAATCCAAAAATATTTATTTTAACTTGGAACAGGCAAATGCACATTTATTAGCCAATCATTTGAAATTAAAACCAAAGTCTTTTCTTCAAGTATGGTACTCCTGATTATGGTTCTTAAGTGGTTTTCTTCCATAAACCTCTAGCCACCATTGTAATGCACCTTAATGTTGTAACTTCCAGCTTTTTTATAGTAGAGAAATGACTTAAAATCACATGCAAATCAACAAGAGTGCACAATCCTTCTTCTTAACGGCATGGACCCCCATCCTTGACAGCTTTTGCTTCCATGCCTGACTTGACAGCACTTTCTCCTTGGCAACTCACTTTTCAAAACATTTAACATAGTTTTCATAAAAACAACCCATTCTTACACTCTCATTTCATTGGCTCACCCAGTATTTAGTCAAATTACATAATTACAATAAAATGTACAATTGCACAAATTGATTTGGGAAAACAAAAACGAATCTCATTGAACAGATGCTTTTGCTTGAAACAGCAGAAGTGCCTGGGCAGCCAGAGTGTGGGCTTCGGGCTCCGGGCATTCAGGTGTGCACAGGCCTCTGGCCACGTGTGTACAGAGAGGAGAGTGTGGTCACCTGGTAAATCAGTTCAGTGAAGAGCAGCTTCACGGAGGCATCTCAGTTTACTGCTTCTCTGTCGACTGCATCTCTGTTTTTCAAGTGCATCTTCATATACGATCAGCATCACTGGGGGTGAAACCTAAAGAACCCAAAGCCCACTGGTATCCACTCCACTAGGCTTGCTGCGTGCTGGCCATTGCTCATCTTGCATTTATTCCAGGTTACCTGAATCGTCCCTCCAACTGCATGGTCAGTTCTTGCGGCCCCATTTCTCTCATCACCACACCATGAAGAGCATCTTTGGGGGCAGTAAGAGATTCTGAATAACAAATTCCGGCCTCTCATTTGTTGCCTCAGCCTGATCCTTATCTATGGGCTAAACTATGTCCCCCCCAAATTCCTATGTTGAAGCACTGACCCCCAGGGCCTCAGAATGTGACTGTATTTGGAGAGAGGGCCTTTAAAGAGGTGATCAAGTTAAATGAGGCCATTAGGGTGGCCCCTAGGCCAACTGAACTGGTGTCCTTGTAAGAAGACGCAGATAGGGCACACAGACACCAAGGATGGGAAAGGCCATGTGAGGGCATAGTGAGCTGACAGCCATCTGGATAGCAAGGAGAGAGACCCCAGAGGAAATCAGACCTACCAACACCTTGATCTTGGACTTCCAGCCTCCAGACTGTGAGAAAGTAAATTTTTTTCTTGTAGCCCTCAAACTATGACATTTTGATACGGTGGCCCAAGCAGCCTCATACACGCTTCTGACCTGCATTCAAACCAGGCCTCTGGGGCTCTCCCCTGGATTCCAGAGCCCCATCTCCCAGCTGAATTTGAGAAACAAGGTTGCTGAGAAAATAGCCCTCAGGAGCTCCTCAGTGAGAGTCATCTGCAGATTCCTAGGCTCCACCCTGACCTCCTGACCTCTGGGAGAGATGTTCAGGGACAGCCACTGCTGAGAAGCTTCCTGGGTGATTGCTGTGAACATGAAGTGTGAGAACTGAATCAACATCCTCAACACCTGCTCATTCTGCTTCCAGCTGGTCCCTGGAGGTGGATCCATCAGCTGCATGGACCTCAGTCGCCGTTTCCAGGGAGCCGCTGGGAGCTGTCTGTTAACGGCAGCACTCACCTGTCTAAGGAAACTAAAGCTGCACTAATAAAGTGTTTTTGGGACCTGAAGTGCCCCCACTAATTCCACTTAGTGACAATAGTGAAGGAGGCACAAACATGATGGTTACAATCTTGGCTGGAGTGGGTCTCAGCTGCACTTGGACATCATTTCTGAGACTTACCAGCCAGGTGACCTTTGAGAGCTTTGTAACTTTTCTCAGTCTCATTTTTCTAATTAAAAAAAAAGATAATATCAACCTGATGGAAGATTGAAAACGTAACACATGGAAAGCACCTAGCAGAATGCCTGGCACTTAAAAGATGCCTGATAAATAACAGACGTGATTAGAATGTATATCACAAAAATACAGTGATGGCCACAGTTGACACTGGCTTAAGGAGAATAGCGTAAAATACAAATAGTTTACGAATAAACCCCAGTATACATAAGAAATCTTTTTGATAACAGTAACTGCGAATCTGTAGAGAAAATCTGGAACAAAGGCTAACAGGGGACAAATTCAGCACATCTGCATTTTCACCAAAAATATCCTGCGTGGAGTTGAAGGTAAAGGCAGCGAACCGTTAGACAACTTAGAAAGTAGGAGGAATACATGTCTGCTTAGGCTATCACAAGACATCTCAGAGCAGATGAACCCTCTCCCTGGGAGCAACTGGAAATGCTGGAGGCAAGTTTATAAAAGGAAGGGATGGAGAGAGAGAGGGAAGGAGGGAGGGAGGGAGGGAGGAGATAGAGAAGGAAGGAAAGGAGGGAGGAAGGAGGAGAAAACTCTTTGAAGGCAACAGAGAGCAACCAAGACAACCAAGTCTCAAAACATGAAGAAGGTGGGAAGTGCCCTGGAGGGAGCCCCGCACTGGCCTCTGTTGCTTCCTTGGAGTATTTGCTAGCATGGTTTGGGGAAATCGTGGGCGCAGTGGCCTGGGACCGCAGCCTCATCGGGTTGGGGAGTAGAGGCTGAGGTTTGATGTTTCCAAGTCAGCTGAAACTCAAGGGGCTAAGACTCTGGAGAAGAAGGAACCACGGAGAAGTGAGCCTGGAGAATTCAGCACACAATTTTCCCTCAAGACGTTTACCAGTTTCTTCTAGACACGTGAGCTGACATAACTGGAAGACAAACAGAAAGCAGCAGTTGAGAAGCTAAGGAACTGGCAGAGTTTCTGATGGTCTCACAGCTCTGGGAAGACAGAGGTGGAAGGGCAGGTTCCCCATGGTTCGGAGAACCTGCTAAACTGTACCAAGCTCATACATAAGACATATATGTGGCATGTCTACATGTGTATATGCGATATGTGCATATATGTACACACACACACAGAGGCAGACCAAGGCCCAAGTAATTTGTCTGGTCAAGATGCAGCAAACCACTTGTGGATTTAGGCAACTTGTTACTTATACAACAGAGGGAAGATTAGCCTGCGGTCTCCATCCCACACACCAAAATATATGCCACCAAGAGAGGAAGGGCCAGAGATTGCAAAGGGAGTGTGAGATATCCCAATGCTGCTGAAAACTAAGCTAAAAATCAATACAAACAGATAACTAGAAAATGCCCAAATATTTGGAAAAAACCCACAATTTTTCCAAATAATTCCAATAAGTCATGGGTTCTAGAAGATATCACAATGGAAATTATAAAATATTTTGACCTGAATAATAATGAAAATACAGCATACCAAATCTGAAATGCAACAGAAGCCATGTATAGAGGAAAATTTGTAGCCTTAGATAGATGTATTAGAGAAGACAAAAGACTGAAAATTAAGAATTTAAGTTTCTATCTGAAGAAGCTGGAAAAAATACCCCACCAACTTCACGTAAGATAGAAAAAGAAAAAGTGAAAATAGGAGTCACTACCAATGGAACAGAAACAAGTTAGAGAAAATCGAAAGAGTCAAAAGCTGGTTATTTGAAAAGAATAATAAAACTGATGTATCGTTACTGGTTCAAGAAAAAGTAGGTTAATCAGAATTGAAGAATGGAACATCATTAGGACATCCATAGACTTTAATAAAGACGGCAAGAGTGTTTGAACGACTTCTTGATAATAAATTTGAAAATGTATGTAAAAAAATCCTTAAAAACACAACTTATCAAAATTGATGCAAGAAGAAATAGAAAATCCACGTAGTCCTTAATGTATTAAATAAATACATCTACAATTTAAAACCCTCCCTATAAGAACACTTCAGAACCAATGCCTTTATGAGTTAATTCCTCCAAATATTTAAGGGAGAAATAGCACCAGTCATAGACAAATTCTTCATAATTCATCACGAGCCAGTGTAAACTGGGTACAAAACCTGACAAGAACGTTGCAACAAAGGAAAATCACAGACCAAGGAAAATTAGTTAATTTCATGGGCATAAAGACAACATTCTGAACAAATCATTAGCTGACTAAATCTATAATTTATTTAAGGAATAAAAAGATTGACTTTACACTCAAAAATCAATTACTGGAAGAATAAGGTGATAAGGTTATCATCTCAATAGATGCAAAAAAACTCATTCAAAAAAATTCATCACTCTTTCATAATGAAAACTTCAGTGAACTAGGAAAAGAAGTGAACTTCCTGAATCTGATAAAGGGTATCTTAGAAAACGACATAAAAGTCATACTTGGTGGTGAAATACTAAAATCAGGAACAAGGTGAGAACATCCATTAATGTCATTACTACTCACGTTTCACGTTGCATTGAAGTTTCCATTGGTGCAATAATGTAACAGTATAAATTGATACAATGACTTTGAAAACTGTTTGGAAGTATCTACGAAAGTTGAACAAAGGCATGGCGTTCTGAGTCCTAACCACCATAAATAAGTGTTTGTACAGAAATAATGCCAAGTCAGAATTGCAGTCAAAAACTGGAAACAATGTCAGTAACTGTCACAGTGAAGTTCACACAGTGCAAAGCATTCGTATCATACAATTCTACAGAGCAGGGTCAACAAGCTTCCTCTCTAAATGGCCACATAGTCAATATTTTAGGTTTTGTGAACCAAGAGGCAAAACCAAGGACAATAGAGGTACTAAAATAATCACTTAATGATATAAAAAACATTCTTAGCTCACGGGCTGTACAGAAACAGGTGTTGGTCCAGATGTGGTCCCTGGGTGGCAGTTTGCCAAGGCTTGCTACAAAGTAATGACACACACACACGCATACAGCATGGATACATTCCACAGCATGATCTGGATGGGAAGATGCCACATGCAAAAGGGGGCCGTATGACTCCAGGTAGCTGAAGCTCAAAGCAGGCAGCACATGCCTCTGGTGATAGAATAGGAAGAGGGGCCACTTTGAGGGGTCGGCGATTATCAGGGGCACAAGATAGGCTTCCAGGGTGACAAAAATAGCTTCTACTCTGATCTGAGAGGTGGTTACACCGGTGTATTCATTTGTACAAATTCATCAAAGGGTAAATACAAAGTTCGTGCATTTTACTGCGTGCATATTTAACTTCAATTTAAAGGTTCACCAAAGAAATTACAGATGAATATTTTTTAGTTTGTTGATTAGGAGCAGACTTCCTAAGCCCAGAAGAAAAGAAAGAAATTACAAAGGAAAAGACCCCTCTGTTCTGTTACCAGGCGACCGTCACGGAGACGTAATCAAAGGGTCTCACCAGGCCTTCTCTAAACAGATGATTATTCCAACGCCAAATAAAGCAGCAAAGATTGGAAGCAAATTAAATGTCCTAAAACTTGAGCATTAGCAAACAAATTGTGGTATATACGTATGCTAAGATATAATGCTTTTATTCGAAACAACGTTATTAAGAAGATTGAACCATATGGGAAAATTCCTAACTGTAACATTAAGTAAAAGAACCGGTATATAAACAAAAACACACACACAGAGGTGCACACGCACACACACACAAAAACACCAAAATGTCGATGATGATTATTTCTGAGTTATAGAATTCAAGATAATCTCTCTTTGCTTTTTCTTTTTAAACTCCCCTGTGTTTTTTCCCTAATTTCTGCAATTATATTGCATCAAAAATCAGGAAAAATAAAAATATTTTTAAAAAGACTAAATTAGGATGAAGAAAACTTCTAAAATTATTTTTACGATGCATGGGCTTTATGTTGGGAAATAAGTCATCTTTTCATAACCTGAAAGAAGTATGCAACCATCCCAAGTTCTTTTTACAGAAATGAATTTTGAAAATAAACTTTAAACAGCGTTGCATACAGAGCAACACTGCTTATCACCATCCCACGACAGGACAACAAATGTGAGCTGAGAATATCAGTACAGACATTTATGGTGAATATGATAATTCTGCCGACAGAGTTTATGATAGATATCCTTTCAATAGATATTCACTCAGCACCTATTCTGTGCCTGGCACTTACAGGCAGCAGGTGTGCAGGGTGAATAAAAGCAGATACTCGGGCTCCAGAGGATGGTACAGACTAGCGGGGACTATAAACGTCATCTGATACTCACATAAATAAAAATAAAACTCTTACTCTGATACATGCTGCAAATGAGAAGAAAATAGTTCTGAGAGAATAACAGGCTTCCAGTCATTTACCTAAATCCGCAAAGCCGCCTTTCAAGTGCCACATGCACCTGCCGCCTTTGCAGTAAATCTGACGCATGTGTTTACAACTGGCCAATTCCGTATTTCTATTGTGTTGGGTTGGGGGATGGCCTTGATCACTTATGCTTTAGAACCATTGGAATCCAGACCAGCGCTCTGCACCCTTTACTAGAGGAAAATGAGGCCCAGGGCCAGAATTCAAGTAACTATCTCCTCCTGCGTGGGCGGGGTCACCAGGGTTAAGGCACTGGGCAGAGGAAGTTGATGGCATTAAAACCCAGTGTCGGAGGACAGCCAGGCCAACCAACAGTTATTGACACCAATTCTGGGTCAAGTAAGTAAACAGATATATACGTTTGATTTCATTAATTCATTAGTTACAAAATGCCAGGCATAGTGCCAATGCATTTGCTCCCTATGGATCTCACAGGATAGAGGGACAGGACTTCAAGAGCCAGTGTGATGGCCATGATGAGTAGGTAAGAGTGTGTGTCTACATTGTAGGGACACCTGGAGAGCCACTCCTGTGTGGCTGGCAGAGCCAGGTCAGAGCCGAGGGGCCGTGGGGTGGCCCCATCAGTCACCACTCCCCGAGCATACTGGACGCATGCCATGAAGCCCTGAAACCAGGCTTGGCCACAGTCCCCTGGGTTTCAGGGAAGGACAGTTAATTGTGTCCTATTGTCAGAAGTTTGTGGCATAGCTTCAAGGAGAAAGAACTCTGAGTAGCAAGGAGCTTCAGACACCAGTGGAGGTGGTGAAGAAGTTGAGAGCCCATCCCTCACCAGGACAGAGCACAGGGACGGGAGAGGTGGGTGTGGACTCCATGGATGTCATGCTTTCTTAGGGGCCTGGGCTGGCCCCAGTCACAGGTACACTTGCTCACACCAAGGTGAGGGTTGCAGCGAGAGACACGGCCTCGCTAGGCATCTCCTCCTGACTTTCTCTGCCATTTGCAAGAGAACTTTCATCGCCCTCTCCCTGCAGGGGCCCAGAGTGCTTTCTTTAATCAGGTCGTCTTTTGTGACTTTAGGTAGACCACGCAGGCCATCAGCCTGCACTGCATGTCCAGGTGCGTGTGACTCTATTGTCCCATGAAGCAGGGCGAGAGAGAGCCCCAGGATGGGTTGCCTTGGTTAGATAACTTCCATGCCAGCGATTCTGGACCTCGGCGTGAACTGAAAAGGAAGTCTGCGACATGCCACATTCCCGGGATTCATCCCCTTTGGTAACAGAGAACAGAAGGTGACAAAATTGGAGGTAAATTATTCAGTTTCTTCTCTCGGCCTTGGAGAGGAATTCTGTGCTCCTGGGAGCTCACTGCATTTGTCCTGGATCACTCGCCCGAGGCTGCCACCTCAGGCTGACTGACAGCCGTCTGACAGAGCCCTGATCTGGAGGAACAGGCGGCACTGAGCCTGTGTCGACAAGCGGACTTTGATTCCGACTCAGCTAATGTATTCTGAGCCTCCTCCAGGTGTCAGGCCGGTGAGCGTTCTGGCAGGCTTATGGAACCTGTGATCCTGCAGCGGGGAGAGGGGGGCCAAGACGAGTGGGAAGGCCGCAGGTTTGCGCCAGCATAGCCAGTGCTATTTGCCAAGGAATCAGATGGGGATGCCCCTGAAAGTGTGGGCTCGGGAAACCCATAAATGTCAGCTTAATAGGGTAGCTTCCAACCCTCTGAGAGGCTGGCTGCTGAGTTAACCATGACGAGGTGGTTTTCCCTGGTTCATGGAGATGGACGTACAGGCCTTCTCCAGAACAGCTTCCCGCTGGGGAAACTGGTGGGCAGGTAGGGGTGCAGCCCATCACATATGGGGCATATTCCATCCCCATGAGAACGGACACAGATCGAGGGTGGAGTGGGGAGAGGCAGAATCTCCAAATGAGGGGTTGGGCAGGTGGAAGGGAGGTGAGGGGAGATCAACAATGACCACGTGGCTGAGCTCAGAGCCCTCTATTAGGGAGCAACCCTAGTCACGGTTTATGGGGCCCTGTGGGAAATTGGAATGAGGGGATAGGAAAGAGACTGATTGTGTGTTTATGTGCATCTGTGTGTGTGTCCTGACAGCAGGTGGGTTCTTCTTGCCCCTCCAAATGGACTTAAAATTGGCTTACCTCAACTTCTGTACCCAACGGACGCCCGTGCCCAGCGCTGGACTCTGCAGAGCCTGATGGCACCAGGGCCCACGGGCAGCTCCATCCTCTGTTATCAGCTCAAGGTCCTGCAGGGATGTCCTCCCCTAAGAGGCCCTGAGGGGAAACAGCCCCACACTCAGCTCTCTCTCTCTCTCTCTCTCTCTCACACACACACACACACACGCAATGTTTGTGAGGCACCAGACTCCCTGGAAGTGGTGAGCGGAGGCAGGTTACATACAGAAAATAAATAACTTAAATGGTATTACTTTGAATATTCCACTTTGCTGTTGTCAAGAGACCACTGCAGGGCGGCCAGCGCTGGGCGCCATGAGGAGGAAGACGTCTGCGTTGTCCTCAGGCCCAGGGACTCCTCAGGTACTGGCAACAACCAAGAGCGAGGGGCGGGGGCGGGAGAGAGAGACAGGAATCTCTTCGGCCGTATCTGGTCTCGGCCTTAGGACAATTGCAAGAGACAGAGCCCCCTGAGGTCTCAGGGACTCCAGCTGAAGGCCTGGCTTGCTCAGAAGCTGCCTGAACACACAGGGGTCCTTAAATAAAATGTCTCCAACTCTGACCAGTGCGCCCTTAGCATCTGCGCGTTGAACACTAAACTTCCGGTGGGGGGCTCACCACGCGGGCATCTTCCTGTCTCTCCATCACCCACGGATTCTTCAGATGGCGAGCTCATCTCAGCCTGAAAACAGGAAGACATGGCCAGTGAAGACAGTACCTTCCTAGAGAACAAAACTCCCACCACGAGTCTCCACCTCTCTTCTGGTGACTTTATCGTCTCCTGTGCTGAAGACAAGGACACACACTCCTCTGTCAGGGACCAAGAGGCCTCCTGGGATTTGTAAGCACCCAGGTTCAGAGAGCAGGGGTGAAAAGTCTGTCCTAGTTAAGATGTTGAAATTGCTGCCGAGATCCTCATTTGGGAGATTCTGTTACGTAAAAACTGCTGAATTCAATGGAAGGCGGAAACAGACTCGGGACGCTTGAATGATGCTGCAGACTCTCAGACCAACTGTCATCGCACTCGTGCGTGGACAAGCAGAAGAAACGCAGAGCCCTCTGCCTCGGAGGGTACCAGTGGGGAGGCCACGTTTCTCTGTACTCATCCTAAGACGCTGACGGCAGCCCAGGAGGGCCGGGAGGCTCCTGACAAGCACAGTTCGCAGGCTGCTGCTACGTGAGCCTTGTTTTTAAAAATATTCCATTTTTTCCCTGTGTGACCTCTGCATAAAAACATAAAGGTCCTTGTGGTTAACCTGCAGGCCTTTCTGCTGGTCCTGGCTTTGTGTCTTGTTCACTCCAGCCACAGTCAGGAGCTCATTTTCTCTAGAGGGGTCGCTATAGAAACCTCAGGAAAAAGTAACTCAGAAGGATTTTCAGAGCATGGTGAGTCACTTTATTTTCCCCCCTCAACTGGGCTCTTGTATTTTCCGAATAGCCCTTGAGTAAAAGCCCCAATTTGTTTCCTTAGGAAGAATAGCTTCCAGAGACAGAAGTGGAATGCGAATCTGATGGACAGAATGGCAAGGCTCCAGGTGGCTCCACCTACCTGAAAGTTTCCCCCCTGGGCCTCTTAGAGACCCTCAACATCCCTCTTAGCTTTGCCCATCCTCACCACCGCACCTGACAAAAAACAAATGTAGATCCAGGCAAAATACCCTGAGTTTGTTGCCACGTTCACAGAAAACAGGGCTTTTGAAGGACAGGTGAGCTTGTCAGGAGCAGCTGTAGAGGACAGGGCTGTCCTAGACAGAGGACAGCCAACCTGGAGACGAGCATCAAAAAGTCACTGGATGCTTGGTGGAAGAGAAGTCTCTGGAAAACCAATAAGATCAACGTCCATGACAGCCATGCTCCCTATGTGTCGAGTACTGTGCTGGTGCTTGGCGTTTATTAACGCGTCTAATTGCACTTTTAGCTACATGTCAGTACTCTCACAGCATCTCAATTGTCTAGATAAGGAAACTAAGGCCTGGAGAGATTCTTGACCTTGGCCAAGGTCACAGCCAGGAAGGTTGAGCCAGGTGCACTTGACATCAAAGCCCAGGGTCACACAATCATAGGGCCTCTGAAGGCGAGCAGAGCATACGCAGCATTTACAATAAATTTTGTCAACCTCAAATTATGCAAAGCAACGGTGAGTTACGGATCGCACAGGGCGGCTCTGCAGTAAAGTGTTCCGTGCCATTGTCGAACCAGGTGTTCTGAAGTTTGGTCTGAAAAACACGAGCGACATAAAACTGTGCCTTCGACCAGTCATGACTGAATCCAAGAAACTCAGTGCTAACAGCAGGGAGCAGAAGGGCTGCATGTAATCTGAGGTCCTAGAGACGTCGTTTCAGACATTTTAGCCTATGTGTCTCCCACTCTATTATGACAGCTTTATTCTTTTGAGGCTTGAAGACATTCTGGTCTAAATCTTCCCTATAAAATTATAAATGTCCCATAGAAGGACCCCAGTTTATGTCCCTACAGTTAATAAGATCGGTTAAATCTTTTAGGGAGAAGGACAAACCCAGACACTCATATGTCATTGGTGTGTCCTCAGTGGATACAGCAATCATCCTTGAGGCAGCCTTCATCCTGCTCCTCGTGTAACCCACTGAAGTGTTGTCTTCGGTGGGCCCCGAGCAAAGGCTCAGAGCCATTTGGCTACCTTCTTTCTGAGGGCATGTGTTAGTTTCCTGTGGCTGCTGTAACAAATTACCGCAAACCTAGTGGCTTAAGCAATGCAAGTTTATCACCTCTCAGTTTTGGAGGTCCAAAGTCTGAAACGGGCCTCAGCGGACTAAGACCCAGCCTTCAGCAGGGCTGTGTTCCTCTGGACACTCTAGACAAGAGTCCATTTCCTGACGTTTTCAAGCTCTAGAAGTGCCCTGGCATTCCTTGGCTCATGGCCTCTTCCTCCATCTTCAAAGCCAGCAAGGATGGGCTGAGTCCTTCTCACACCACGTCACCTAACCTCTTCTCTGTCTCCTTCTTGCAAGGACACTTGTGATGACTTTGGACCCACCTGGATAATCCAGTGTCATCTCCTATCTCAAGGTTCTTAACTTTGTCACATCTGAGGTTCCCTGTTGCCACACAAGATAACATACTCACAGGTTCTCCAGATGAGGGTGAGGACATCCTCGGGAGTCCATTATCCTGCCTACCACAGAGTGTTTTATAATTGTGTGTGCATGTGTGTCTATGTGTGTGATATCGAGGCAGTCAAAGCTGACATTCTTGACCCTCTGCTTGTTTATTACTAGGGTTTTTATAATTTTGGATTTAGTTGATCTCCTGGTACTGGACATTGAGAAAAATTCTTGTGTTCTGAATCACAAACGTTGGGCCAACAAGTTGGGAGACGCCGGCCCAGAAGGAGACTTCCAGCTTCTTATTAGCTGGATGCTGATACATTCCCATAGCAAAGGCCTGAGAGATCACTGGATGGCATCAGCTGTGAATTCAATGTGAGACCTGCATTTGCAGACTTAAATCTCCAATTAACTTTACTAGATTAAGACTCTGCTATTGCTTATTACAGAGGGGGGCTAAACCTGGAGAGGGCGGTAAGAACTTTCCCAGCATTTGTTTTAGGAGATGTGCCCGAGATATTGTATTAAAGACCCCTGTGTCATGTGGGCATTGGCTGAGGTCAGAGCATCTCCTAGATTCTAAACCCAATATGGTGGACTCCCGTCCTTAGGAGGCCATCTTGGAGATCCAGCCAGACCAATGGAGGCCATTCTGGTTCTTCTAAAATCACCCTGACATTTAGCAAGAACTAGCAAGGATAGAACATAGAATTGGCCCAGGGAGCCAACAGGAGGGAGGCAGAAGGATAGTGGAGGAAGAGAGAAAGGAAGGTAGTTGCATGGGGAAGACCTCCATTCATTAATTGTGCCAAGACCCCATCCTCGTAAATCTATCAGGGTGCACCCAGCACCTGAGCAGCCCCCAGCTTAGTCTTCTCTCTGGGAAGCAGACAGCAGCGTCTAGGAGGCTCTCCGCTCCCTTTGGTTGTTGGTAAGTTGATTGACACGATTCTTCTAAGCTCTTGGTTCTTCAACAACCTGTCATTCTAGGCCTAGGCTCTGCATTGTTTGGGGAAGATGCTCGGTGCATCTCTGCACACTTCATCCAGCCAGCCAACCCCTTATTCACTCAACAAACACTTATTGAATAACTTCTGGAGACAGAAATTTTGCCAGTTGCCATGGAAATAAATATACACAACAGTCACAGCTCTCCAGGCCCTTGGGGCGATTTCCACTCCTGATCTCATTGAACGTCTCTCTCTTTTGTATTTTCATGACACTTATTTGTGACTTAAGGAGTTTCTTTTGTGCTCATTTCCCACAATTGTTTGGGGTATTGTATTGCTTTTACAGTTAAGCATATTCTTTAATGTTTCCGGTTAGAATGATTGTTTAGATCATTGTGGACTGAGGCAAACAGTAATAAAAGAGTTTCTGGCCCTCATTCTTTTTAAAACTTTCTTCCTTATAAGAATGCATTGTCGTAGTCTCAAAGGCTTAAATAAAAACCATTTTATGTGGTTAGAAAATTCACATTTAAATCTTAAAATGGAGGTTGTTAATAACCCCAAGGCCTTGAGGATACCGTAGAAATAGATTGTTTAATTATAAGACGATGAAGAGGAGAGAAGAAGAGCTTGTTTTCTTCAGGGTAATCATCCAAAAGATTTTACCAGGCCATAGATTCCTACAAGTTCCACAATGAAATAGTAAAAATATTGCTGATTCAATACAAATTCCAATCAACCAATATCCAACTGCATAATTTCACTAAAATACTTGTTTAAAACAACTCTTTAGCAATAGGAATTCTGATATGCAATTTGTGTCCAGCTGGTCCAGTTTGAACCTACAACCGTCTGTGCAAGGTGCTGGGGGCTGCTGGTGTGGGCACCACAGACAGGAATGAGCAGGTGGTGTTGACTCCAGTATACAAGATCTCTAGAAGGATGTCTGAATTATTTGGCATCAGCAAGCCTGGCTGGAAGCTAAAGGATCCATTTATACCTTCCCCCCTCAATTTTAGAAGTAAGATCTGTGCACAACAAGATGTGACAGCTTCTAATCTTCACAATTACTTTTCTAAAACCAACAGTGTTCTCCACTTTCATCATATATACATTTTTCACTGTTTCTGAAAATGAATCTCCAAATTCCAGAAATACATTTAAATAGCCAGTTTAAATATTTCAACAATGAAATTAAGTCAAATGGTGGGGATGGGCCTGGAGAAAGAATCACTTGCTGATTTACATTCTGGAAGGAACAAACGGACCCCTTCAAAGATCAGGGCTTTTGAGCTGTAATCTCTTTCTCGGGGGTCAGAAATGACCCTCCCCTTGTCCTGGGCCTGTGCTTGTTACAAGCTCGCCCTTCAGGCCCCAGCTGCCGGGCAGATCACAGCCTTAACTCAGCACTGCTCACAGCCCACACGCCTCGCTGCCGTCTGGGGCCCTGTGAGCAGCTACACGCTCTGCCAGTCCCATGATACCCTCACACTTTTCTTCTCTCACACTGGCTCCCCATCCTCAGGACTAGGTAAACCCCACCATCGTGGTCCCAGGGCTCTGACACTGCTGGAGAAAGTGATGTAACACACCCAGTTAACTTAACGACATATCTACGCAGTCTGACGTCAGCTTAGAGCCTGTGGGTGTCCTCAGCCACTCTTGCAAATACTTCCGTTTACATTCACTGGAAGCCACCGCCGGCCTGGCCATCCTCCGAGCAGGCCTGTGCTGCAGTGTGCATAAGAACCACCAGACAACCTTGCTCTGGATTCCGGGGCCCCAAGCATCTCCAAGATTCAGAGATTCTGCTTTTCTAGATCTGGGTGGGGCCTGAGAATTTGATTTCTAACAAGCTGCCAGGTGATGATGTTTTTGCTAGCAAACACCACACTTAGAAGAACACTGATGTAGAGGCCTCCTGGCCTGTTTCTCCAACTTTAAGGCCAGAAGAGCCACCGAGGGGCCTTGTAAAATGCAGATTCTGTTTCTGGAAGTTGGGGTGAGCCTGAAATCCTGCATTTATGCCAACGTCTCAGGTGCTGCTGCTGCTGCTTCTAAGACCTCACTTCGGATATTAAGAGGCTGGATGGCTTCAGCTTTCTGGCAAAACCCCGTTCCTTTTCTCTCTTCCATCTCTACATTTCAATCTACTTATACCAAGCCCTTTCGTCTTCGTCTCAAACCTGATTCTCTTATCCTATTGGCTTAGCACAGCGTGAGCATGGCGACAACGGGACATGCTCTTCCCCTTCCCACATCCGCGGAGGACGTTGCTAAGCCATCCTAGCGCTGTCTTGTGCTGAGCCCAGACAGAGACACAGTGCTCCTCACTGTAATGTTCCCGCAGGCCCCCTCCGATCTCAGCACCTGTTGCATGCTTTCCCTCTGGGTGGGGTGGCACTTGGGCCATTGTGATCTCTCCATGGCCTTATGCTGCCTAGCAGGCCACATTGCTGGTGAAGCTAGACAATGTGCTGCATTAGAATGCCACATCATGCACCCAACTTCTACCAACTGTGATGGTTAAAACCCTGATTAATATGCCAACCCTTCCATCTGCCATGTTTCCTGTGTTTGGGTAACACTTTGTGTGTGCGACAACTAAATGCATCACATCCTGGGTTGTGTTACAGTGTGTGTGTGTGTGTGCACATGTACAGGTTGATACTACAGTATTATATTCACTACATAAATATAACTCGATGTCAGCAAAAAGTGCCCCAATCACTTTTCTGTCCCTTGTCCTGCCCAGCACAGCAGCTGGAACATGGCACAAGAATGCCGTATCACCATCAGGGGCAGCCTCTTCAGCCCGGTCTCAGAACGAGAAAACACGTAGATTAGAGCTGCAGCCAAACCACAGCTGCCAGCATGTAACTTGATAGAGAAATAATGTGGTTATTGTTTCAGGACTATTTGTTACTGCAACAAATTAATACAGTCCTTATTCTCCTCAGGACTCAGAAAGGATCAAGAAAAGCGTCAAAGCTTTCCACTGCCCGTAAGTAGGTCACAGATTGCCTGGGGAGACCTATGAAGCCAAAGGAGCTTGGCAGTTGGCGTGTGGAGGATGCACAGCGACCTGGAAGGAAAGCCACATGCAATGGGGCAGAAGGGACAGAGGCCAGAGGACACCGAGAACCAAGACGGTGAGCGAAGTTTGGGACACAAGTGGCAGAGGGCAGACACAGAACAAGCCCAAGAAGCCACATGCAATCCACTAGGGGACATCCCATAGTCCCCAGGGAAAATAAGTTAACCCTAGAGGTGAGGAAGAGAGAAAAACCTGGGGGGGGGGGCGGTAATAACCTTGACTGTGACTACATTTTAAACCTGAATTAACCGAGATGTCACGTTAGACAGAACCCACTTACAAGTGACCCCATTAATTTTCTGTTGTTAGAGGAAAATGTGGACTTAGGCTCAAATCGAGGTACAGAAAATGTAATAAAGTCACACTTTTGCACGCCCATGTTTTATAAAGTTTTTTGGCTGTGAGTAAAATTCGTATCCACGACACACATAGACTGGCATATTTTCACAAGCCCTTGGTCTGAGGCATTTGAAAATTCAAGGGCTACAGAGAAGTGAAGAATTCCCCCTGGGAAATTGACACAACATATTAGAGATAAAAATCAAAGCAATTCTTCTTTTAAACCGAGTCTCCCCATGAAATAGGAGCGAGCGCTTCACCTCAGAGGGAGCTTGCTGCCAAGTAGTTGAAGGTGCTGAATCTCCTTTTTCTAGGAGTTACACTGATGCTGACAAATGCTCTTTTCAAATGATTGATTCCCCAACATGTGAGAATCTGAGTTAAATCTGAACCTCAGAGCATGAGTTCAGAGCCCGAGATAAAAAGCTTACATTCACGCCCTGCCTGGCCTTCTGCCCAGGTTTGAGAGGGTTCTAGTCTCTGGAGCTGACTTTGTGGACACAGGGAAGCAGAGGATGGTCTTTTTGGCAGTTCTCACAGTGGCAGTGGGCCCCGTACCATTAAGATAAATGATGTTTACAAGCTATTTTAGCCTCATAGTGCAAGTTTCAACATGGCAACCTGTCCATTCAAGAACAACCCACTTGGAGGTAGCGATTGGCTCACAGCCCTAACCAAAGGCACCACCTTACCCAAAATGAAGGGGGAAGTCTGCAAAGAACCACTTGATTGTCTTAGATCCAAATATTTTCAATAAAATTTTGTGATTTTAAATTTTTTATTTCTTATTTCAGTGATGGTGAATGTTTCCCAGCTTAAGTGTTGAAGGGAATCATTCTCTTTTTTATTGTATTGACATACAATATCCTGTTGGTTTCGGGTGTACATCATAGTTATTCGGTATTTATATACCTTACAAAACGATCACCACGGTAAGTCCAGTTACCATCTGTCACCATAGGAAGTTGCTACAATGTTATTGACTACATTCCCTATGCTGTACATTACATCCCAGTGACTTATTAATTTTATAACTAGAAGTTTGTGCCTCGTAATCTCCTTCCCCTATTTGGCCTGCCCCTTACCCCTCTCCCCTGTGGTGACCACCAGTTTGTTTCCTGTACCTATGAGCCTGTTTCTGTTTTGTTTTCTCTTTTAGATTCCACATATAAGTGAAATCGTACAGTATTTGTCTTTGTCTGACTTAGTTCACTTTCCCTCTGGTTCACAATACCCTCAGATCACAATACCCTCTAGTTGCCTCCATGTTGTTTCAAATGGCAAGATTTCGTTCTTTTCCACGGCTGAGTAATATCCCATTGTATATTCATATACTACATCTTCTTTAGCCATCATCTATCAATGGACACTTAGGTTCTTTCCATATTTTGGCTATAGCAAATAACGCTGCAGTGAACATAGATGTGCATATATCTTTTCCAGTTAGTGTTTTTATTTTCTTCAAATAAAAACCCGGAAGTGAAATTGCTGGATCATGTGATAGCTCTGTTTTTTAATTTTTTGGGGTCCTCCATACTGTTTTCCATAGTGGCTGCACTGACTTAGATTTCCACCAACAGTGCACAAGGGTTCCCTTTTCTCCACATTCTCTCCAACACATTATTTTTTGTCCTTTTGATGATAGCCACGCTGATAAGTGTGAGAAGGTATCTCCCGGTAGCCTTGATTTGCATTTCCCTGATGGTTAGTGATGTTGAGCATCTTTTCATATACCTGTTGGCCATCCGGATGTCTTCTTTGGACGTGAATAGACATTTAAGTCCTCTGCTCATGTTTTGATTGGGTCGTTTATTTTCTGGATAATAAGTTGTGTGATTTCTTTATATATTTTGGATATTAACCCATTATCAGATATATTATTTGCAAATATTGTCTCCCATTCACTAGGTTGCCTTCTCATTTTCTTTTTTTGATAGTTTCTTTTGCTGTGCAAAAGCTTTTTAGTTTGACGTAGTCCCTTTTGTTTATTTTTGCTTTTGTTGCCCTTGCCTGAGGAGACATAGCCAAAAAAATACTGCCAAGACCAACGTCAGAGCTTTTACTACTTATGTTTTCTTCTAGGAATTTTATGGTTTCAAGTCTTACATTCAAGTCTTTAATCCATTTTGAATTTATTTTTGTGCATGGTATAAGAAAATGATCCAGTTTCATTCTTTTTTACGTGGCTATTCAGTTTTCCCAAAACCATTCTTTGAAGAGACTTTCCTTTCTCCTTGGTATGTTCTTGCATCCTTTGTCATGGATTAATTGACCACATATGTGTGGGTTTGTTTCTGGGCTCTAGATTCTAGTCCATTGATCTATGTGTATGTTTTCGTGCCACTACCACACTGTTTTGATTACGATGCTTATCATTCTAAATCTGGCTGTGTGAAGGCAACTGCAGGTCTCCCTTAAGAACCTAGATGTGGCAAAGTTGTCACAACTGCAGCCACTCTGTGACCAGAGTTGAAATGATCTGGCCAAATTCTCCATCTCTCCACTTCTCCTTATTTCATTCGGATTCTCTGTTTTAGAAACTAAGCGCACAAAGCTTTAGCAAAAGGAGAAGAAATATTAAATTGAACTATCAAAGAAGGAGAAAAGGGCATGAGCATGCAGGGATGGGAGAAATATTTCTGGGCCTGACTCACAAACACCATTGTGAAGTTTTTCTAACGTTGATGATACATCGTAAAGGGTCCGAACTGGAAGAGCCCCTTTAAAGTCTTGGAGGGAATTTTTGCGACATCAGATGGCTCTCACTGGGCTCACTAAGTTCTATAGACTGACACAGAATCAACCAAGACATATTTGGGGTTTTATCCCCTATGAATGTCACAGGGTGCCGTGTCCAATCACTTGGAACTTTTCTCAGGGAGTGAGCAGGCTCTGGGGAAGCACCATCCATGGAGGAAAATACTGGATCATCGTTGACCTACTTGTCATTGACCACAGGGAACAATTTGTGTTGATTCCTCTCCATCTTGGCCAATATTCCCCACATGTATCTTCCAAGATTTTGAGAGTTAGAGAACACTTAGCCTATAACCTTGAGATCATGGGAATTAACTGAGAGGTTAATCCATAAATCTGGGAGTCAGCAGTCCCCTGCTCTAACCAGCTCGGATGACCTCACGGAGGACACACCTCCCCCTCTGTGTGCATACGGCTAGAAACAAAGCTATGCTCTACCCTGCTGGGGACTAGAGAGCAGGGGAGGAGGCAGCAACATGTGTCTTGAGGAAGTGATATATCTCCCGCAGAGAAGGACACGTTCCCACGCCCGTGGTGGCTTCCCAGAGTTGCATGGATTTGGAGCAGGGCCTCCAACACAGAGGAGTGAGGCTCCAGTTTATTTCAGTGAGTGGACCCAACCGAGAATGGAAAGGCAGGGGAAGTTCTGTGGCACCATCATAACCGCATAGTAATCATGCCGCTCAGATAGCGGGATTGGCCTAAGGGAAGACATTGGCAGGATAAGTTCGAAAGTGTTCGTTCTCAAGACTGGCTACACAATAAAATCATCTGGAATCTCTTTCCGTACCCATGCGAAGGACTCATTCCAGAACAATTAAGCTAGCATCTCTGCAGGCAGGGTCTGGGCATCTGTGTGCTTAACAGTTTCTCAGGCAACCGAGGGATAGTCAGAGAACCACTGAGACACACTCTTCTAGCAGAAGAAAGCTCTGGGGAGGTTGCCAGGAAATCACGTCTCCAGCACTGCCCTTCTTTGCTTTGCGGGAAACGATGGAAGAGATGAAGGACCGGAAGTTCACTCAGCTGGAGAGCAAGGGCCTCACCCTCTCTGCTGATACCCTGCAACATGGGTGAGCCACATCTGCACAGGCTCAGGACCACTCGTAGAGTTGAAGTTTCCACCGTCAGACGGAGCGCAGAGGCAATGGGGGTAGAATATAAATATTATCAGATGTCCATTTAAAAGGGATACTTTTTTACATCTTTAATTCTTGATGCCTTGACATTTTTATTTTATTGTGTTTAAAATAGTTAGAGAATGTTCTAAAGAACAGGGTGGGGTTCATCTTGCTTTGGGTAGATCTCAAAACTCAACTGAAAATCACAATGTCCACCAATGTTCTCACAGGATCCTATCCAACCTGCTTCTCCTGAACTCGCTCTCTCAGCAATTGGGCCCTTGATGCTCCTCTCAGTCATAGAAGCCGAAACCTGCTCCCCACCCCTCCCAATCGCTCACCACTTCCCACTGAATTTAGCTGCTGCCTACTCCTCAGATCAGCCTCCTTTCTGCCTCCCTCCCACCATACTCTGCTTCAGGAATATCCATCAGCTTCTTGTCTTGCCTCCTTGCTCCCTTTTCTGCCCCCAAGACCATGACTCACATTAGCTAAAAACATGTCAGCCTCTGTTACTGCAGCTGAAAACACTTCCAAACTTTCTAGGCAATGAAAATCCCCCGGTGTGCTCATTACAGTTCTGATTCTTCGGTCTCAACATGGACCTAGTGAATGAGAATCTCCAGGGAAGGTGTCTGGAAACCTGATTTTTTGTTTTTACCCTGCCTTTGGTAATTCTCATGACCGTGCATTTTGAGAAACTACGCTGTACCCTACAGGATGGAGCACAGAGGGAGCTCCAGCCCACGCTCGCCTCTGCTTCCCTGCATCAGCTCTCTCTCCTCCCTGGACTCCCCACCTACAGCAGGTGTTCACACAGATGCTGTGCAACGAATGGGTTAATGAATCACGATTTATGGTCCAGCAACACTGATCTATTTATACTTCTCCACAAAGATCACGCTGTTCTTTTATCTCCACTCTTACTATTTTTTGTCTGTATTCCACTCATTCCTGTGATTCCTGTCAACCACACTTGGATTCCTCCTCCTCTGTGCTCTGGTGATACGCTCGGCCACTGAGCTGCTTCGCTACTTTCCAGGTCTATGTTTCTGCTTATGTGACGTCTCCCATTAGAATGAGCTTCCTCAGGACGCCAACCGTCTCCCTCACCTGTCCATCCTCAGTAACTAGCGCAGTACCCAGCACACAATAGATGCTCAGTAAATATGTGTCATTGATGTGAAGCTATCCAGGCTGACACTCAGCCAGCTCAGCCCCATGCCCAAGCTTTCCAGGGGAAACTGTAACTCAGACTGGGTAAGTGACCTGCGTAGACGACACAGCCAAAGAAAGAACAACCAGCGTTCAAAACGAAGAGCGGAATTTGTGCTTTCAAGAATGCCCCAGAATTCTCAGCAGAAAACAATGAGGAGACTAGTGTACACACCTGATGACAAGATGGCGGAGTGCCTACTGTGGCGCCAGGTACCAGGAACAAACACCAGCCAAGGCCCGGAGGGGCTCACTCTTGCCGAAGTGGGAGGCTGTGCCAGCAAGCCTTGACCGCCCTGAACCTGCACTTGATAACGTGCTCATGTCACCTTCGCCGGAGGCCAGCCCTCCAGAGTCACAAAGCCAGTGTCCACTGCCAATGGCTCACACTGGCTGGCCCTGCCTGGAGCCTAATCAAGCAAGAGGGGAAACCCACAAGAAAGGAAAAGGAGACCAAGGATTTCCAGAATGTCTCCATAGCAATAATAGTAAAAGAGGCTTATAAGAACGAGGCTTAGCAGTCTAAAAACGTGATCATAAAAGCAGTTTAGAACACACACATACATGTGTGCATATATACATGTGTGTGCATGTAATATATATTACTTGTTGAGCTTACCAATAATATTATACTTAATTTATATTAACTGATATAGAATATATATTATGTATTAGTGTATTAAATAACATTATTAATATAATGTTATTATGTATTATTATATTATATATTATTTATTAAGCACTTCCATGCACCTTGTACTGTGATTGGCACGGAAGGGTCATTATTTAATTTAATCATAATCAGCCCCATCAGGAAGGTGCTATATGCTACTCTAATGGAGACACTGCAGGTCAGAGAGATCAAATGACTCGCCTAAGACCCCCGATCTAGTATATTGTGAACCTGAGGTTTAAACCAGAATCTGTGAGAGTTCAAAGCCCAAAGTCTTAACCACACCCTCATCAGTATGATGGCGATGATGATGATAATGATAGTGATGGTGATGATGATAGTGACGACGATGATGATGGTGATGGGATGATGATAATGGTGATACTGCTGCTGCTGCTGACGATGATAGTGATGGTGATGACAGTGATGCTGAGGTGATGCTGCTGCTGCTGATGGCAATGATAATTATTATACCTAACACATATTAAGTACTTTCTATGTACTGAGTACTGTTTTCAGCACTTTAAAAGTAGTAACTCATTCAGGCCTCTCAGTGACCTATTTTTGTTCCTATATTGGCGATGAGGAAACTGAGGCACAGAGTATTTAGAGCCTCCTAAGCCTACACAGCTGGTGAGTGGCAGAGCAGGCATTCAGATCTAGAGTGTCTAGCTCCAATGCCTGGTTCAAATGTTGTGCTGCGCTCCCTCTCATAATATGCATATAAACTAACCAGTGACAGGAAAAAGAAAGTAAACTTAAAAATCCTGATGGAAGAAAACGTAGTGAGGAAGCTCCTTCACATTGGTCTTGGCAATGATTTTTGGACATGACACCAAAAGCACAAGCAACAAAAGCAAAAATCAATAAGTGAGTGTACATCAAACTAACGTGCTTATGCAGAGGAAAAGAAACCATAAACAAAATGAAAAGGAAACCTACAAAGTGAGAGAAAACATCTGCAAACCATATCTGAGAAGGGGTTAATACCCAAAATATATAGGAACTCATACAACTCAATAGCAAGAAACCAAACAATTCAATCTAAAAATGGGCACAGGAACTTGATAGACATTTTTCATAGAAGACATCCAAGGGACCAACAGTGCATGAAAAGATGCTCAACATCACTAATCTTCAGGGAAATGCAAATCAACGCCACAGTGAGATATCACTGCTCACCTGTTAGGATGGCTCTCATCAAGAAGACAAGAGATAAGTGTTGGCGAGGATGTGGAGAAATGGGAACCCATGTGCACTGTTGGCAGGAATGTAAATTGATGTAAATTGATGGAAAACAGTATGGAGTTTCCTCAAAAAATTAGCAATAAAACTATCATATGATCCAGCAATCCCAATTCTGGGTACATACCCAAAGGAAATGAAAACAGGATATTGAAAAGACATCTACATTCCTATGTTTACTGCAGCATTATTTACATTAGCCAAGATATGGAAGCAACCTAAGAGTCCATCAGTGGATGAATGGATAAAGAAGACGTGGCATGTATATACAACAAAATATTATTCTGCCATGAGAAAGAGGGAAATCCTGCCATTTGTGACAACATGCATAGACCATGAGGGCATTGTGATAAGTGAGATAAATCAGACAGAGAAAGACAAATACTGAATGGTGTCTCTTAGGTGTGGAACCTATGAAAGCTGAACTCTTAGAGCAGACAGCAGGGTGGTGGTTACCATGGGCTGGGAGTGGAGGAACGGGGGAGATGTGGTTTGAGGGTAGAATCCTGGAACAAGAAGATGAATAAGTTCTAGAAATCCAATGCCCAGCCTAGGGATTATAGTGAACAATACTGTATTACAAACTCCAAAGAGAGGACAATGTTCCATTCCACTGCTCCTTCAGAAGCGTCTCTTGTGCCCAGGCTTTGGCATTTTCCACACAGGGCTTTGCACCCAGGCCAACACATGCTCTGCTTTAGGGTTAGGCAGTGACCACGCTGTCCCTGTGACACCAGAGGCAGCAGGAACCCTTAAGGGTCCAGTCTAGTGGCTGTCTGTTCCCTGTGCCTCTGGAACCCCGGTCCCCTCACCCCTGTGGGAAGAGAGAGAGCACACGCTCTGGCCCAAGGGATGAGCAGCACGGCCCGAAAGGAGGGACAGCAGGTGGAGCCAGAGGGAGGAACAGGGTCACAGCAACAGCCTCATCGCAGTGCTGAGCAAGGCTGACAGGACAGACCTGGGCGCCTGCCTGGGCAATTCTCCAGGTGACAACTTGGTGCCTACGAGGCTTGAAACACTGGTGTGTGTGTGTGTGCTGTGTGAGTGCAGCATGCCCTGGCACATGCATGAGCAACTTCTCAAATGGGGCTCTAGGTAGGGAGCTTTCACGAGGCCTCCAGCTTTGCAAAAGGTCAACAAAATTCCAATTATATCCCTGCTTAACTTGGAGTTTGAAGGACAGGATGTGGAATTTTCTGGATAAAGAATTGCCTTAAAAATGTTTTACATACTATTGAAAGTTTTCCAGGTTTTTATGGTGTTTTAAACAAAGTAAAGTAATATATGGTTAATAAACATATTTCAGAAGAATGAAAGAGGAAGAAGACAACAACGTAGAAGGAAGAACAGACGAGGAAGGGACGCAAGGCAAAGAGAAACACATTCCCAGCAGCGTGCGGCTCGATGTGACGGGCGTTTGGGGGTTTTCCTTTCCTGTCTGTTGTTCATTTAGTTGGGTTAAGCAAAAATTGTAATCAGAATGGATATGCAACAGGTTTCTTTCATTAACATATTGCAAGCACTTTCTAAGTTGTTATATGCTCCATAAATATTATTTTCGTACATTCTATCTTTTCATTATTATGCCCATAATTGTATATTAACTCTAGAGAAAGCAGGCAAATGTTACGCAAAAGGAAAAAATAAAATTGAATTATAATCTCAACACTTAAAAATAAGTGTTATTATCATTTTTGCGTGTATTCATTTAGTATGCTTGGAAGAGGAGCTAATCTACAGATATATACACGTCCATAGAGATAGATATGGGTTTTACCCATTGCGTATATTTGATATATAGGCAAAATGAATTCATAAGTCATACACTATCTTTATCCTATTAAAATGCCATTAAATGTTGATTTTTGTTTAATAGCTAAGTTCACTTCCATTTCTATCAGGGAAAGACAAGAAATAAATGAGTAATTAGGGAGGAGCTCATTTGCTTTCTCTATCTAAATTCTTTCAGGCTCCAGTGTTTTTATTTTAAATGTGGGTTTTCTTCCATCTTGTGCTAGAGGGGGAGGAAGGCAAAAGCCCCACCTGCTGTTTAGAAGCTCCCCAGTGTCTGGCATATCAACCCTTTGCTTCAAGGTGTCCCCAGCCCACACCCGTCTGCGAGACAGTTGTGAAGATGAGTTCAGCACAGGTGAGGAACCTGCTCTGGGTCACATGACTGGGCAGTGGCCAAGCTAGAAGTGAGTTTTTTTAACAGGCCCATTTGGCTTCAAACCTTGCTTTCACCATGAATCCACTCTGCCTCTCCGCTTATTTTTGTATTTACTGGGTTTGCTCTCTGAAGGAAAGATGGAGAGTTTGTTCTGTGTGGCACACTCGGAAGTTGTAATAAAAGGTACCTGAACTTCAAGCCTCACCTACAAGTTATTTTTATCTTATCTTCTGATAAATAAATACTTGATTTTGAAATTTACAATGTAAATGACAAAATATTAATAACTAGAATACAGAGGAAAGTAGCAAATCTGGAAGCAAAAGGAAAGAAGGCCAATAAGGAAACGGGTAAACATTAGGCGTAGACACTTCAGTGCAGAATAAATCACGGTTAATAAGAACTAAAGAGCTGTGCAGACACACCTCCAGAAGAACGAAAATTCCAGCAGCACGAGACGCCATTTACACCCAATCGGCAGACATGAAAGGTCACGTGACGACGGGGGCTGTGGAGGAACCCTCACCAGCATAGGGGAGAGTGGAAATTGTTGCAGCTCTCGTGGAGAACAACTGAGGAGTTTCCAGTGACAAAGAGAATGTCCCTTCCTTATGACCTAGAATTTCTCTCCCACGCTTGATTTCACAGAGAAAGAAAAACTTTCACAGAGATACAAACAAAAAATAAATACAAGGACGTCAATTGCAACATTGGTTTGATGAGTTAGCAATAATCTGAGTGACCATTAGGAGAGGAATGGGCAAATTAACTGTGGAATATGCAGTCGTATACTCACTATGATTAAAAAGAATGCCTGTGGTGTGTGGATCAATGCAGTGGATCTCCAAGACACCGGGAGGAAGACAGGAGAAGCCCAACGAAATACATGGCAAGATTCACTTGGGATTTCAACCCACAAGAAAGGCGCCTCTTGGGAAGAAGTTGGGATTGGGGGCAGAAGATACAGAAGTAAAAATAAATAAAAGCTCATCCTTGCATGATGGCAGTATTGCACTGCAAATTGAAAATTATAACCCATCCAGGTGTGCATATCTGTGGATCAAGGGCAGGGGGTAAGTATTTGATATGAATTTGTTGCCTCTAGCTACACAAGTCCCCGTGCGCTTGCGAGGGGGCGGGGTGTCCAATCCATTGCACATTCCTGGGTGATGAATTCTGCTCAACTGACATTTTTCTGCTTTTCTTAACAATCACATTTGAAGTTTTGACTTAACCTATTATGTTTCCATAAGAACAAAAAAGAATAATAAATGGCAGACCAAATTGCAAGCAGCTCCCTCAACTTCCGTCTGGGGGCTGGCTGTGAAGATTCTCGAGGCATCAATTTGGAAAGAGGACCAGGAGCTGATGACTATGATTTGATGCTGCCATTGCAGGGCCTTGTTATTGGAAGGATTCATCAAGCATAGAAATTATTTGTGCTTTAGCTGGAGGCCAAACGCTCTGCACTCAGCCCAGGGCCGCCATCTCTATTCACTTACCCAGGAAATAAATGACAGCGTTACTGGGACAGCTGAACTCTCTTTGCTGGCTTCCATCTGGTTTTTAAATCACTCAAAGAAAGCTCTAAAGACGTGTTTTTATGCTGCATAAAATACACAGAGGAGGACACGGGCTTGGGCTTCAGACATTTGTTATTTCATTATTTGTGTTGCCTTTATAAAAGAAAAATCATGAAGTCATTTCCCCAATTCCTCTGACCTCTGAACACTCATTGTTACCTCTTAAATTTGATGTCTTCTTCCTAAATGTCCTCTCGGAAATTGCCTGATAATTCACTCTTCATGCAGTGCTGACAGCGAATGGGAACATTTCAGCTCCAAACCGCTCGGGGCGGCGGAGGAGGGAACTCACGAAACATGCACTGAATCAATTTTGAGAAGGAAATGCAGGGTCCTGGCTCTCACCACGCAGTCCACAGTGACTCTCTCCTCCGACCAAGAGCTGAGAGTGACCGTGCACCCCAGTGCTGAGGACCCAGCTCTGAACAAAAGATCCTTCCAGGGCTCTACTCTCACAGGGCTGACCTTTTCTAGGGGGTAAGAGACAGCAGAACCAAACATATTAGCAAACAAGATAATCATCCCTAATAACAAATGCTGTGAAGAGAATAAGGAAGGCTACACCCCACACAGTGACAGCTGAAAGAAAAGAAGCAAGAAATTAATGAAGACATTTTTGATCAGGTGGTCAAGCAGGGTTTCTCTCAGAAGAAATATTTGAATTGGAACGCCAAAGATGACAAGAAGACAGACTTGTAAAAACATGGGGAAAGTAGATTCAGGCAGAGTAAACAGCAAGTGCAAAGGCCCTGAGGTCGATCCAGCTTGCCATGTTCAAGAAGCAAGAAGGCCAGAATGACCAGGGTGCCCTGCACGCAGCAGCTCAGTCCTGTTCCCTTCACTGGTCCTCTGATGTTCCTAGCCACCCTAGTCACACTCCCAAGGTGTGGTGTGTTGAGAATAATAAAAATCACTAAAACTATGCAGCAGTTACCACGTGCCAGACACCCCGCCCTTAACACCATTTTCTGATTTAACCCTTGCTATCACCATTCTGCTGAAGAGGAGCGGAAGTCAGAAAAACTAAGTAATTGGCCCAAGGCCACGCAGTTAGTAAGAACCGGAGTCTGGGTGTGAACCCAAGTTTTCCTGAGCCCTCAGTCCATGTGCCAAACTCCTAGCCCACATGCTTGAAAGCATCCCAGTGCCTCAGTGTGCGGAGAAGATCAGACGGCCAGAGTGGGGAGGCCAGGAAACATCCACAGCCAACTGGATGGGGGAGAAGACAGACCCAGAACTTGCTTCTCAGGGTCTGTATTCAGCTCCCTTGAGCTCAGCGCCTGGTCCCAAGGGCCCGTGTCCTGTGCGCGGTCAACACCGAGAAACGCTGAGCCCAGGTCCCGGGCCCCTCGGGTGAACTGGGGCAGCCCTGCAGGGAGAGCTGGATGCCTCTCGCAGGAGACCAGACGAGTTTGTCTTGCTAATAAGGGCTATTTCTCTCCGTGCTTGAGGGCTCTGCTTTCAAAGATGTTCAGCAAGACATTCAACCACCTAAAATCAACTTCTTCATCGTCCTTCTGTTCCCTCTGCCCTCTTCTCGCTCTCCATCCCTCCTCATCCCCCCCCGCCCCCAGTCTGGCCAGTGGAGGACAGGCCCACTTGGTCTTCAACTTCCACACTTGACCCATCACAGCTGGCTGCCTCTCTTGTTCTGTCTTCCCCCAGATTCCCGCTGGCGACTCTGAGGCCGGAGCGCAGGGTCTCTTGTTTTGGTTGTGCTGTAAAGGGCCAGATAGCAAACATTTCTGGCTCTGCAGCACATCATGTGCTGTTGTCACATGAAAGCAGCTGGAGACAGGACGTGGACGAATGCACATGCGCATGTCGGCAACACGGGCTAGTGCACGTGCTGTGAGCTGAATGTGGCCCGCAGGTGGGAGTGTCGAGCCCCGGCCCCACAAATGGTGCAGCCCTGGTTCAGAAGGACCAAGGACACCTGAGTCACCTTGTGGAACACCACCATCCACACACCTGCACTGTAAGAATGACTTTCGTGGGGTTAAAAGGCTGAGAGTCATTATGGCACACAGACCACCCGGACTACAAGGGTTATTCTTTGACGTCGCTTTGTTCTATTTTGTAGCTTTTTGTTTTCTTCCGCATATACGCTTTTATTAACTTCATTCCTTGAGATCGGGTTGTTTGCTACAAGAGTGGTTTCCGTTTTGTATGGCTGCCTTATTAGAGAACCTTCAATTCCCAGACATTTTTGAAACTTAGAAGATGAGTTTCTACATTCCTCCTGCATCAGCCAGTGCCGTCCCGCATGCTCCCTCCCCTCAAACTCCGCATGCTTTTCAGTGATATCATTTGCAGTGACGTTATTATAATTAGGACCAAAGAGTGAAAAACATTGCTCCAACTTTAATTAAATGTGAATTCCGTAAGTTTGGTTTGTGCTGAACTGTTCGTCCTGCCAAGGGTGGGGGAGCTTCGGATACACGAAACTAATGAGCGCCCAGAGAGTTGGCAGGAAAGATCCTCTGTGAGGTGGGACCACTTCCACCAGCCATAGACGTACCTCCTGGCTTCAGAAGGAACTGACAGTCCTCAGGGGACCCCAGTAAGCCTTAGGTAGGAAATGTGACTCCATAAGCAAAAATTGACCAAACTTCAGAGGATCTATCATTTCCTTCCTTCTCCAGCTCAAGCCCCAGAAGATAACCATGCAATTTGCATCCGCTCAAGCGCTGGGGCACAGGGGGACCCTGGAGAGAATGAGAAGCTGGGGAGAGCGAAGCAACGTGGGGCTCCCAGGGCCTTATTCACATGTCCTGCCTTCATGGCTTGGTCTCAGTGAGGCTCTGACCCTAGGACTGCAGAGCTCACTTGTTTCCAAGCCCCTCCCAACTCCTCCCTGCTAAACCACGCGGGTACAGAGTGAGCCCAGCAGCAGCACTCATGCAGTCAAAGCCCTGCCGCTCCTTATTTTAAGGTATTTTCAGTCTTTTACAAAGCATAGGTCTGCGGGCTCAGAGTCTCTTTCTTGCCGGTTTTTCACTGCCACCTATAGTGGGTTGAAAGACAGCCCTCAAAACAGATGTGCCCACATCCTAAACCCCGGCACCTGTGAGCATCGACTTCTATGGCAAAAGACGTAATTAAGTTAAAGATATAGAATGGAGGCTATCATCCTGGATTATGTGGGTGGACCGTAAATGCAATCGTATGTGTCCTCATAAGAGAGACACACAGGAGAAGACAGTGTGAAGACAGAAGCAGAGGTGGGAGTGACGCAACCACAAACCAGTGAGCACCTGCAGCCACCGGAGGTGGAAGAGACGAGGAAGGATCCTCTCCCAGAGTCTTCAGAAGGAGGGTTGCCCTACTGACCTTGATGTGAGACTTCTGGCCTCCAGAACACTGAGAGAATAAAGTTCTGTCATTTTGAGCCACCCAATTTGTGAGAATTGGTCATGTCAGCCCCAGGAAATGAAGGCACTCCATCTCCAAAAATAGATAAAAACTTACTGCCGTTCCGTCAATAAACATATTGTGGACATTCTCCCGTCCTCTGTGCCGAGCACAGCCCTAAGCACCCTCATGCAGGATTGCATTTCTCTCCCTCACTATAACAACTGCTACCACGTCCCTTGCACAGTTGAGGAAATTGAAGCTCAGACAAGTTGGATAATTTGCTCAAGGTCACATAGCCAGTGGCAGAATTAGAACTCAGATCCAAGTTGGCCTCTCTCCAAAACCCCCATCTTAACCACTTCTCTGGAGCTCCATGTCCTCGCTTGGCTCTAGTGGTCTCCAGCATGGGGTTAGGAGACCCTGTGCCCTGGCTGGAGCCCCATCCAGGTCACCCCTTGGTCCTGTCCCTTAATCTCCAGTATCCTACTTGGTTCAAAGAGCTAATATGGAGCCAAATGAGACAAGAATGCTCTAGGAATGCCTATCATGGAAATGGAAGAGGCGGATGGGAGGGATGGTCTGCAGCTATCAACCCTTCCTCCCTCCTTAGCAGCTGTCTTCTGTCTCTTGGATTCTTTTCTTGCCTGGTCAAGAGTCATTTTAGAGAAAAAGACTCAGCAATTGCTTCACCTATATTGTAGGTGTCTGGGGACACTGTCGGGGTGAAAATTCAAACGGGTTCTGGAG